>NC_038253.2:17709334-18325300 GCF_000004515.6 Glycine max
TTCTAAGGGTTCTGCGGCTGTGTTAGTGGTTGTGGATAGACTATCTAAGTATAGTCATTTTGTTTTACTCAAACATCCATATACTGCTAAGTCAATTGCTGAGCTCTTTGTTAAAGAAGTGGTGAGACTTCATGGAATTCTAAGTTCTATAATCAGTGATAGAGATCC
The DNA here is from genome assembly GCF_000004515.6 of Glycine max. Lineage (NCBI taxonomy): Eukaryota > Viridiplantae > Streptophyta > Magnoliopsida > Fabales > Fabaceae > Glycine > Glycine max. The sequence goes on from NC_038253.2 coordinate 17,709,503, forward strand.
TTTATTTGCGAGTCATTTCTGGATGGAGCTGTTCAAGTTACAGGGTACTAAGCTGAAAATGAGTTCAGCATATCATCCGGAAACAGATGGTCAAACGGAGGTGGTTAACAGGTGTCTGGAAAGTTATCTACGGTGCTTTGCTTCTGATCATCCAAAGACTTGGTCATTGTGGGTCCCTTGGGCTGAGTTTTGGTAAAACACTACCTTTCATGTGTCTATTGGGAAGACTCCGTTCGAGGTGGTATATGGGAGGCAACCTCCTGCATTGTTAAGATTTTTGTCTAATGAGACTAAGGTGGCTGTTGTGGCATTGGAGTTGAGTGAAAGAGATGAGGCTTTGAATCAACTTAAACTCCACTTGCTCAAAGCTCAGGAACAAATGACAAGGTATGCTAACAAGAAGAGGAGGGACTTGTGTTTTGAAGTTGGAGAATGGGTCTTTTTGAAACTTAGACCCCATAGACAACAATCAGTGGTTAAAAGAATTCATCAGAAACTCGCTACAAGATTCTATGGACCTTTCCAGGTGGCGGATAAGATGGGCGAAGTAGCTTACAGGTTGAAACTTCCATCAACATCTAGAATTCATCTAGTTTTTCATGTGTCATTACTTAAGCGAGCTGTTGGGAACTATCAGGTACAGGGAGAGTTACCTAAAGATTTGGAAGTGACTGAGGAGACTGATGTGTACCCAGACAAGGTGTTGGGTTCAAGAGTCATAATACAAGGGGATAATGAGGTTCAGCAGGCCTTGATACAATGGAAAAATAAGGCTTTAGAGGATGTGACATGGGAGGATAATGAAGTCTTGTGTTGCCAGTTTCCAGAATTTTGCCTTGAGGACAAGGCATTGTCTAAGGAGGTGGGAGTTGATAGAAATGTGATTAGTGAAGTGGGGCCTAGGCCAAGGGTGTGGAGAGTTTATACTAGGAAAAAGACAAAAGGAATGAAAGATGATGACGTGGCTGTGAACCCATGAGAGTGGCTATAGATAGCTATTGCTGGAAGGGAATAATCAGGAAGGAATTCAGTTAGGATTTGGTGGGGTCACCTCTGGGTGATTTGGGAGCATTGCGTGCTTGGGAATTGGTTGCTATTACCAGTTTGTTATTTTTCTTTTTTTCTGCTCTTTTCTTCCTGTAATTGTGGATCTCACAGCAATACCATTGCAGTTTCATTACTCATATTACACTGTTATATCCATTTTATCACTATTTTTGTGCATTAAGACCCATCAATTGGTCCACCCTGCCGGATCAATCTCACACAATGAAGAAGATTGTTGATGTCAAGGAAGCCTAAGATGGGTGATCGAGTTGACGCTTTGGAGACACAGATGGGGAATGTGACAACAACGCTGCAAGAGCTCGCTCTCCAAGTGCAGCAACAAAGCTTGATTCTCGCAGAATTAAGCAAACAGATCAGAAAGAGAACAGAGCCTCAAGAGGAGGAAGCCTCTGCTGGTGACTCTGCACAGAGTGAATCTCGCCTCGCCGGGAGGAAGGTGAAGTTGCCTTTGTTTGATGGTGATGATCCTGTGGCTTGGATTACACGGGCCGAAATTTATTTCGATGTTCAGAATACATCAGATGATATGCGTGTGAAGTTGGCTCGCCTGAGCATGGAAGGTTCAACTATTCACTGGTTCAACCTGTTGATGGAGACTGAAGATGAGTTGTCATGGGAGAAGCTGAAGCGAGCGTTAATTGCTCGTTATGGAGGACGTCGTCTGGAGAATCCGTTCGAGGAACTTTCGACGTTGAGGCAGAAAGGAAGTGTGGAGGAATTCGTCGAAGCTTTTGAGCTGTTGTCATCACAAGTTGGAAGGCTTCCTGAAGAACAATACCTGGGATATTTTATGAGTGGATTGAAACCTCAAATTCGAAGGAGGGTGCGTACTCTGAATCCTCAAAATAGGATGGAGATGATGAGAATTGCGAAAGATGTTGAAGAGGAATTGAAGGAGGAAGATGACGATGGTGAGCGTCGTGAGGTGAAAAAAGGGGGGTACGAGCGTGTGGGCCAGAAGGATTGGGCCGGGTTATTAATGAGGAAAGGGGGGTCTCAACCTAGGGATGCAACTCGTTCGTTTCAGTCGGGTGGGTCAAACCCGAGTCAGAAAACGGGTTCGAGTGGATCCATCACAAATTCAACTTCGTCTTTGGTTTCCTCAGCTCGCAAAAATGATGGGGGTCTGCGTTTCGGCACGACGGAGAGGTGGAAGGGAATACGAAGTATCCACAATGATGAATTCGAAGAGAGGAGAGCGAAGGGTCTTTGTTTCAAATGTGGTCAGACAATGTTATTTGAACTCCTATCTTAAGGATACTCATAGCAGAACTGAGCTGGGCTGGTGGTGGGTTCATCTACAGTCAATGGAAGCAACCAAGTCAGTGGTTCCCAAAGGCTTAAAATCTATACTAGAAGAATTCTAGGAAGTGTTTGGAAACAACATTCAGCTACCTCCTGAGAGGAGTCAAGTGCATCGAATTAAGCTTTATCCTGATCATGGTGCCATTAATGTCAGACCCTACAGGTACCCTCATCACCAAAAAGAAGAAATTGAAAAGCAAGTGTCAGAACTGTTGAAAGTTGGAGTCATTCGGCCAAGTATGAGTTCATTTTCAAGTTCTGTGTTATTAGTCAAGAAGAAAGACAAGAGCTGGAGAATGTGTGTAGACTACAGGGCCTTAAATAAAGCTACAATACCAGATAAATACCCAATCCCTATAGTTGATGAGTTGTTAGATGAATTATATGGAGCTACTATGTTCTCTAAAATTGATCTAAAATCTGGATATCATCAAATTAGAGTGCATGAGGATGACATCCCTAAAACGGCGTTTAGAACACATAACGGCCACTATGAATATTTAGTAATGCCTTTTGGACTAATGAATGCCCCAGCTACCTTCCAAGCCACCATGAATGACATTTTTCGGCCTTATTTGAGAAAGTTTGTATTCTTTGATGATATTCTGATTTACAGTAGAGATATCGAGGAACACCAAATGCATTTGAGGATGATTTTGTCTGTTTTAGTTGAGCATTGTTTTGTGGCAAATCAAGCAAAGTGCAGGTTTGGTTGTGCTCAAATTGATTATCTTGGCCTTATCATTTCTGGAGAAGGTGTGGCAGTGGACCTTGAAAAGGTGAAGTGTATTCTTGCATGGCCCACACCAAAGAATTTGAAGGGGGTACGTGGTTTTTTGGGTCTCACAGGGTATTATAGAAAGTTTATCCAGGATTATGGTAAAATAGCAAAATCTCTCACCGAATTGACTAAGAAAGACAATTTTTCTTGGGGAATAGAAGCTGTCATGGCCTTTGAGGAGATGAAGAGGATCATGACTTCTCCCCCTGTGCTAATTCTTCCAAATTTTGATTTACCTTTTGAAGTTAAGTGTGATGCGGCTGGTAGAGGTATAGGTGCTGTTCTAATGCAGCAGAGACGACCTATTGCTTTCTTCAGTAAAGCTTTATCTGATGGGAATCTGGCAAAATCTGTCTATGAGAAGGAATTGATGGCCCTTGTGCTTTGTATTCAGCACTGGAGACATTATTTATTGGGCAGAGAATTTATTGTGCACACAGATCATAAATGCTTGAAGCATTTTTTACAACAGAGAGTTTCATCTCCAGATCAGCAGTGTTGGTTGGCCAAACTGCTAGGCTATCAATTTGAAGTTAAGTACAAGCTTGGCTTAGAGAATAGAGCTGTTGATGCTCTGTCCAGATGTCATGGTGAGGTAGAAATGAATTCTATTATTTCTTTTCCCTTGTGGGCTGATAGACAGAAACTTTTGGATGAAATAACTAATGACCCGTACATTCAAAAGTTACTGAAAGAAGTGCAGGAGTCTCCTGATGTTAGACCTGGGTTTCAGGTGAAACATGGAGTTTTACTTTATCATGGCAGGCTGGTGATTTCCCCCGAATCACCCTCTATTCCTTGACTATTGGAAGAATTTCATAGTACTCCTGCTGGAGGGCACTCAGGTTTTCTGAGAACATACCGAAGACTGGTAGATTCCTTATATTGGGTGGGGATGTAGAGGAGTGTAAGGGATTATGTTAGATCTTGTGATGTTTGTTAGAGACAAAAATATAGTGCTACTACTCCTGGTGGTTTGTTACAGCCTCTACCTATTCCTAATGGTGTGTGGGAGGACTTGTCCTTAGACTTTATCACTGGGTTGCCTAAGTCTAAGGGTTCTGCGGCTGTGTTAGTGGTTGTGGATAGACTATCTAAGTATAGTCATTTTGTTTTACTCAAACATCCATATACTGCTAAGTCAATTGCTGAGCTCTTTGTTAAAGAAGTGGTGAGACTTCATGGAATTCTAAGTTCTATAATCAGTGATAGAGATCCTTTATTTGCGAGTCATTTCTGGATGGAGCTGTTCAAGTTACAGGGTACTAAGCTGAAAATGAGTTCAGCATATCATCCGGAAACAGATGGTCAAACGGAGGTGGTTAACAGGTGTCTGGAAAGTTATCTACGGTGCTTTGCTTCTGATCATCCAAAGACTTGGTCATTGTGGGTCCCTTGGGCTGAGTTTTGGTAAAACACTACCTTTCATGTGTCTATTGGGAAGACTCCGTTCGAGGTGGTATATGGGAGGCAACCTCCTGCATTGTTAAGATTTTTGTCTAATGAGACTAAGGTGGCTGTTGTGGCATTGGAGTTGAGTGAAAGAGATGAGGCTTTGAATCAACTTAAACTCCACTTGCTCAAAGCTCAGGAACAAATGACAAGGTATGCTAACAAGAAGAGGAGGGACTTGTGTTTTGAAGTTGGAGAATGGGTCTTTTTGAAACTTAGACCCCATAGACAACAATCAGTGGTTAAAAGAATTCATCAGAAACTCGCTACAAGATTCTATGGACCTTTCCAGGTGGCGGATAAGATGGGCGAAGTAGCTTACAGGTTGAAACTTCCATCAACATCTAGAATTCATCTAGTTTTTCATGTGTCATTACTTAAGCGAGCTGTTGGGAACTATCAGGTACAGGGAGAGTTACCTAAAGATTTGGAAGTGACTGAGGAGACTGATGTGTACCCAGACAAGGTGTTGGGTTCAAGAGTCATAATACAAGGGGATAATGAGGTTCAGCAGGCCTTGATACAATGGAAAAATAAGGCTTTAGAGGATGTGACATGGGAGGATAATGAAGTCTTGTGTTGCCAGTTTCCAGAATTTTGCCTTGAGGACAAGGCATTGTCTAAGGAGGTGGGAGTTGATAGAAATGTGATTAGTGAAGTGGGGCCTAGGCCAAGGGTGTGGAGAGTTTATACTAGGAAAAAGACAAAAGGAATGAAAGATGATGACGTGGCTGTGAACGCTTGAGAGTGGCTATAGATAGCTATTGCTGGAAGGGAATAATCAGGAAGGAATTCAGTTAGGATTTGGTGGGGTCGCCTCTGGGTGATTTGGGAGCACTGCGTGCTTGGGAATTGGTTGCTATTACCAGTTTGTTATTTTTCTTTTTTTCTGCTCTTTTCTTCCTGTAATTGTGGATCTCACAGCAATACCATTACAGTTTCATTACTCATATTACACTGTTGTATCCATTTTATCACTATTTTTGTGCATTAAGACCCATCATATTGTTACAACAACTTCCTCATTTTGTTTTATGGTGGTGGTGAGTTTGCGGATTTAAATGCAAAGATTTGAAGTTTCCCTCTATCATGATATTAGGTGTAACACTATTCTCAATAAAAGGAAATGATGTCGGTATAAAGGAAGTGGGAATTTTTTATCATTAATGTCAACTGTATCAACACTTTCAACTAGATGACGTTGAAAATAACTAGGAAATGTAAATAATAAAGAGTTGAAGCTTATTGTCAAAGGGGAACTTGTCTTCCTTTTACAATGTTGTTATGGGTTTCTTTTTAAAAACAGAATTGGATCAAATCAAAACCTGAAATAAATATGGCTGGTGATATTGGGTATGCTGTGATTCTGTGAAAAATTTAATGCTGCTGACATTTATATTTAGACTTTCACTGCAAAATATTCTGACTTAATAATAATCAATTAAATCTAGGATGGATTCCTTGACTACCTAAGAGGACTCGACTGCTCTGATGTTGAGGTGTATGCTATTCCTGAGGGAACAGTTGTTTTTCCCAAGGTTCCCCTGATGAGAGTTGAAGGCCCAGTTGCTGTGAGTACTTGCTCACCATTAACTACGCTCTTTTAATACTGATCTTTCAAAGATGACCTAGTTTTTAGATTAAATTGACTTTCATATATTTACTGTTCAGGTTGTTCAATTGCTGGAAACACCTTTTGTGAATCTAATTAATTATGCATCTTTAGTTTCTACTAATGCTGCAAGGCATCGTAATGTTGCTGGAAAATCCAAAACTCTACTTGAGTTTGGATTACGAAGGGCTCAGGTTACAAAGTCTTTTAAAATACATTTTGATTAGTAAATTTTGGAAGAACTGACCTTCTTTGATATTCATTAAAAGAAATTCATATTTTTATGTAGGGGCCTGATGGTGGAGTAGGAGCATCCAAGTACTGCTATATTGGTGGATTTGATGCAACAAGGTATTATCACTGTTCTAAGTTTGACTCCACACAGATGGGTGATGCAAGTATATAAAGTTTTATAAATTTTTGTTTTGGAAAGAACCCATAGTTTGCTATTCCTTTTCAATGTCATTTGCACAGCTGTTTCTGAATTTTTGTCGTTGCAATTGCACTTGCTAATTTGTTATATTGAAGTATTAAATTAAATTTAAAAGTAAACTAGATGCAGATGACCATACTACTAATAGATGGCCTACACAAGCTCCCTTGTACTCATTCCTTGGCTTTTTTTTTTTTTTTGGTTTTGTGAATTTGTTGCTTCTGACCTTTGCTTTTGTGTAACTTGGCTGTTTCATAATTTGCCTTTTTCATGTGTGCCAACAGCAATGTTGCAGCAGGAAAGTTATTCGGGATACCCCTTCGTGGTACTCATTCCCATGCCTTTGTTAGTTCATACATGGTGCGTAACCAATTTACTGAAATTTGTTGCATATTTGGTTTATGTAAAGGATTTGCAATAAGTTGTCATTTGTAAATTATAATACAGCTTCCCTATATAGTTGAAAGGACAGAGTTTCTGTTTAATCTATCCTTTCAACATGTCTAAAGGCACAAAATTGTATTTGATTGTTTGTAGTCGCTGTTTTTGACAAGCATAGTTGGAAATTTGTCCTGGAAGAATTCAAGGGACTGCTGTGAAATTCAGTGGAAATACAGTTAAGTCATAAAATTAAAATCAGTGTAGTTCGTTCATACATTTATGAACCTCATAAGGATTCAAGATGGAGTGTGACAGTTGCAACTGTAGAATTCCGAGGGATTAGATGAAATTTATCCTATTAATTTTTCAAAATAATATGTAGTCCGACCCCATTTGAGTGTTTGCCTTTGACGAAAAGAAACTATGAAACACTATGGTAGGTCCCCTAAAAGCAGTGGTCCATTGCACAAGACTCCCCACCTAGGGGTGGGGTTGGGGTCTAGGGAGTGTAGTTGTACACAGCCTTTCCCCTGTAAATAGAGACATTGTTTCCTGAACCGCGGTGATTTCTAGATCCACTTTTTTATAAAATGGAGCTTCAGTCCAAAAGCTGGCTTGTAAATTCTAGCTGCCTTTATGTGATTTCTGCTGTTTGTGTTATTGCAATTTATATGGCTTGAAGCAAATGAGGCACTATCTGTTATATTTCCTTTGCTTACTTTTTTGTGCAGAGCCTTGATGAGATTACAGACAGGTCACTTAACAGAAAAGATGGTTCAAGTACGTGTGATGATTTTGTCAGTCTCGTTCAAACATGGTTGAACAAAATTCAGGTGCCAGAATACAAACATTTACATCCTTAATGTTGTTTTTCTGCTGTGGTTCTTAACTACCTCCTGTTTCTGTTTTTTGCTGTGTTTGTGTCTGTGGGAGAACTTGGTGGTTTAGATAACACTTCATCCTTATGCAATAACCCTTTTGAAAGATTTTTTCTTCCTTCTCTGTGAAGACCCTAAAGTAGTTTTTTCTACTTAGGTAATTCCTGAGACTGAAATGGATATATTGAAAGCTGAATCTCAATGTAGTAAAGCTCCACATATTAAATGTTTATGCCTGGGTCTTTAATGCAAACCTTGATGTTTCTAGCACACAAAAATTTGAAGCTCATGAGTACTGGCACATACACGAGTGATGTTCTAGCGAATCACTAATAAGTGTAACTAGTCATTTGCATTTCAATGTCATGAAAGCTGGAAGCCTTGGTTTGTGCTTCTCAAATAAAGAAGGCTTACACTAGAGTGAAAGGAAATATAGAAGAAAGAGGATTGCTAGTGACACATTCTTTCTCACACTCACTTTGTTATTGGTTGAAATTCATTGAAAACTACAAAATTAAGAGAGAATCATTAAATGAGAAGTGGGACCCTGTAAGATTTATGATTTCCAAAAAATTTTAGCTAATATTAGACAGTGCATTCAAAAGAGTGTGTCTACAGAGTGTGTTGCTAGCATTTCTGTAGAAGGAAACTCCAGAAGGTTGCATGAATGCATGGCAATCTATTTAGAATAGAAAGACAGAATCAAAGACAAGGATAATCAGCTTTTATATTTTTATCTGCAAATTTTTTCTGCTAAATATTTTTGCTTTCAAGGTTGATTCTGTCGTCTACATAGGTGTTTGGTCACATACAGCACATTTGGTGTGGGTCAACCAAGAACTTGGACACCAAGCAAACAATTTTTTTTTTGTTATGCAATGCTCTGACAGGTTAAAAGGACATAGTAATAGAATAGTAACTGTTTGAGATTTTCAATAAAAAAAATACCTGTGCTTTTGCTTAAATGCTAATATGGTAAAGGACAAAGGTATTTTAGATCATGATTATTTCATGTGGTCTAATCTTTTCCTCACTTTCTGGAAAAATCAAAATTGAATAAATATTTCATGCCAATGCTATTAATGATAAGTATGATTCTGTTGTATGTTTATCTTTTTCACTCTTACAAAATCAAAGATGGATTTGCCAGTGAATATACTATGTGTTTCCTTTCTGCAGTTATCAAATGGTGTTTTTGGTGAGACCAATCAAAGTGAGTTGGCTGCATTCACATCATATGCTTTGGCATTTCCTGATGGTTTTCTTGCCCTCGTAGATACATATGATGTAAGTATACTTTGTATTTCTTAAACAGCCATCATTTATGGTCTTGGCATCATTTTAACCAGAAATGTCCACTGATTGTAGGTAAAGTAAATCTTGCTTATCCCTCGTTTATGTCTATGTCTTGTGAACTAGTTTGGGTTTCTTGATGAAAATGCTAAGATTAACAATATAAATGGAAGATGTTAAAAACTAAAAATAATGAGAATCAATTCTTGTGCAATCTTTTAACAATTTGACTTTAAGACATAAATGATAGGGTATTTACATAACTGGGAAGATGAGTGAACCATTGTGTGCTTATAAATCTGTGTCTAGGTATTGGGAGGTACCCCCCCCTCCCCCATTTGGCCTTGATCTAAGGATCTGCATAGCATTAAGTTGCAAATTATTAAAAGATGGAGATGCATAAAACACAAACCACATACATGAATCATCTCCTTGTACATGAATCATCTCCTTGTACAACAGAGTCCGGGATACTGAAACTTGGTGATTTGTGTGATAAATCATACCTTAAGGTCTATACATGATGTGATACCTATTTTACTGTTGAATATTGCGACACTCATTGCCCTCCAACTTCCGCTTGCCAATCATTCTATTGTATATGCTAACATTGAAAGTATGCTAAATTTTGCAATTGAGCGAACTGTTAGATCCAGTTATTATGTCATCTGGCAAATGTCATTCTGTCTAGTGCTGAATTTGCTTTACTATGGGTTCATTCAGTATTTTTTACTTTTGTTCGGCTATTTCTTCTGTTGATTACATTTGCTTATGTTGACAGGTTATGAGAAGTGGAATCCCTAATTTCTGTGCAGTTGCATTAGCTCTCAGTGATTTAGGGTATGTCAGGAAGTATTTCATGTTATTATTATCACTTGATTATAAGTTTTACACTAGTATGAAACTTTTTGTGGTTAATGTTCCCAGTTGTTTTTTAGTTGGTCGGGATACAATTTGTTTTTTCAAATGAATGAAAAATGATATTTTGTGGTGGTATCTGCATAGATTTTCTTAGAGGAATTAATAGCTATAGTAACTACCAGTGTCTAGTAGTATGGATGTAATGGCAATCTCCATAATGATGTTGATTAGGATGTACTGGATGTTGTATATGAACTCGCAGTGCAGTTGGTTACTTAGTTGGATTTTTTTTTTAGGATTACTGCAAACTTTCCTGAAAATGTTATTCAATGCTTCTGTGTAGTGCTTCCTCAATTATTAGCTAAAATGCTGTTTTTTGCAGTTCCTTAGTTTTCTTTTATACAGTCTGCATTATGTTGTTGCAAATATCTTGTTTGTTGAGAAGCCTTTATACATTGCAATTTTCTTTTGGTGAATTCTTTTCTTTCTTTTTGGAGAATAATGTTAGATTATATTTGTACTATAATAATGCTATTTTCAATTTTGCATCAGCCTGTTGTTAATTTACTGTAGTATCTCTTCTTACTTGCATTATGTGGTATGACTAATAAAATATTACTTTTTGCTTGAACTAGTCTCCCAGTACCCTGCTCATCCCCTTAAAAACAACACTATCATTGTCAAAGAATCACTGAATTTCATTCATTGCTGAGCTTCATGATGTCCTGTGCAGATACAAAGCAGTTGGCATTAGATTGGACTCTGGTGACCTTGCATACTTGTCTTGTGAGGTCAGGAAGTTCTTTTACTCTATTGAGAATGAATTTGGAGTGCCTGGATTTGGGAAGTTGCAAATCACTGCTAGTAATGATCTTAATGAGGAAACATTAGATGCTTTAAACAAACAGGTAATTACTAAGTGCAAACTGGAACATGTTATCTCTTATAGAAATTGACCAGTGCCTGTTTGCTGTTTGCATAGGTGTGTGCACACATTGTTTAATTTCTGTATCGCATAAAAATTCTTTTATAGAAATTATTGTACATGATTTGCTGGTTTATACTTTATACAAATTTTAGTTGTTAATTTCTTACACATTCATTTGCTTATGCTAAAGGATTGCAGTTTTGGTGTTTAAAAATATCTCCTATATAAAATTCGGATCCTAAAATGGTTGGATAGTTATTGTAATATTTCCTGTTCTATAATTATAACAAAATGTAATTGTTAGAAAAGTGGATAGTTTAGTTATGTAATTTAGTAATTATTAAAAATGTCAGGAATACGAAACTAACAACATGCTTGCGTTAGTTCACTGATATGCATACCCCTGAAATCTGTCGTATTTTTGTTATGCATTGCCTTCAAAATAGCAGTTTTGTGGGATACATGTACATCATATTAATTCTGGTTTGTCGGTTTGTAATTTTCCATATACATGTAACATGGTTTCCTACCATGATTGGGATAACATTAATTGTTTAGTTTATTTTGGTGCTGTAAAAAGAAATAACAACATAATTTTACCGGCTGAAGTCACAATCTTAATTTCCAAAAATATTTTATATTACTAAAAGATCTATAAACTCAGGTTAATTTAAACAACCCAAGGTTATTTAACCATAGGGCCTTGCAGTTGTTTATTGAAGGGGTAGCCATCACTGAGATTGAGGATTTATAATTAAAGTTTTATAAAGAATTAAAAAGGAATTTAAATTAAGGAGGAGGAAGCTGAGGTGTATGAGGCCTAGCTCCAAGGTATGATTTGGCTACTGGCAGAGTGTAGTAGGAACACTGTAAATTATCTCGTCTGCCTCCTGGTACTTTGGCTACCAAGCCAGTCTTTGGAAGGAGTGTAATCAGCATGGAGCTTTCAAAAGTCCATAATAGTTTTCCAAGGGGATCTGAATAGAAATTGGTAATTGAAGGGGATGTGAATCATCGCATTCAAGCAGGATGGATGAAATGGAGAAAAGCATCGGGGGTGTTATGTGATGCAAAGGTACCAATCAAGCTAAAGGGAAAGTTTTATCGGACTGCGGTAAGACCGGCGATTTTGTACGGAACAGAATGTTGGGCGGTCAAGAGCCAACATGAGAATAAAGTAGGTGTAGCGGAGATGAGGATGTTGCGGTGGATGTGTGATAAGACTCGACAGGATAAAATTAGAAACGAAGCTATTAGAGAGAGGGTTGGAGTAGCGCCTATTGTAGAGAAGATGGTGGAAAATAGACTTAGGTGGTTTGGGCATGTAGAGAGAAGACCGGTAGACTCTGTAGTGAGGAGAGTAGACCAGATGGAGAGAAGACAAACAATTCGAGGCAGAGGAAGACCCAAAAAGACTATAAGAGAGGTTATAAAAAAGGATCTCGAAATTAATGGTTTGGATAGAAGTATGGTACTTGATAGAACATTATGGCGGAAGTTGATCCATGTAGCCGACCCCACCTAGTGGGATAAGGCGTTGTTGTTGTTGTTGTTGTTGTTTTGTTCTCATTGTCATAGAACATATTTACATCATGTTGGAACCCCTTCCACAAAAATTGTAGATTTATTTTGTGTGTATTTCAGGGTGTGTGTTGGGGTTTAAATGAAAACTCCACAGCTTTATTTATGTTGATCTTGACATAAGGGTAAAATTTATACAAGGATGTGTAGTTTTTTGCCATTCTTTTTTATTTATTGCATTTTCTCTACAGGGACATGAGGTTGATGCCTTTGGAATTGGTACATATCTAGTTACATGTTATGCTCAAGCTGCTTTAGGTGTTGTCTTCAAGCTGGTTGAAATAAATAATCAGCCTCGTATCAAACTTTCTGAAGATGTATCAAAGGTTTGAACATTCAAAACTTCACAGGATAATGTAATCATCTGATTTGTAATTTGATTATTTTTTATTATTTTCTCTTTCTTTATCTATATTTAGGTCTCTATTCCATGTAAAAAGTGCTGCTATAGATTGTATGGGAAAGAAGGTTATCCCCTGGTGGACATAATGACTGGAGAAAATGAGCCCTCTCCAAAGGTATTATTTTGACTTAGTTTGTCTGACACTATATATATATATATATATATATATTTTTTTTTTCAATGTTATGCACTGCTGCCCCAGTCGGGGTTGAGGATGTCAGTAAGTGCTATTATGTATGTTTTCACCAGCATCCCAAGTTGGGGATTCTGGCCAATCAAATTTCTTTTTTAGGATGGTCTCCTTGGAGTAGTATTAACTATTAAGTCAGTAAAGACTCTCATGCTTTGGTTTAAGCATGTAATTGATTTAGTATTTAACTAAGCATTGTAGTAATTATTCTCAGGCACCCTGATGAAGTGCCTTAAACCGGGGTTTCCCTCGAGGGTGAGCTTGATATGTGCACTGAGTAATGTAGATGCAACTATTGATAGAACCCCCAATATTGCTGTTCTGAAAAATTTGGCCATATTCAATTGCTATTCTTTATCCCATTTTAAAATAAATCCAAATAAGGGACACAGCCTTGCACCATTCTCTCATTGCTCTTACTTTGTCAAGTTTCCAGCATCTTGGCTTGTCTGTCTTGCCTCCAAGCAAGTTGCTTCTGTGTAGTATACAAATGAAGGCATAAAAAATTCTTTTATCATTATTTTTGTAGGTGGGAGAAAGAATCCTGTGCCGTCATCCCTTCCAAGAATCCAAGAGAGCATATGTGGTGCCACAGCGTGTTGAGGAGCTTCTGAGGTGTTACTGGTCTGGGAGTACAGGTGAGAACTAACTATCAACAATCATGGAGATCACTAGTAGCTTATTGATATCATTAAAAACCTAAGTTTGTTTGCCTAGGGGAGAGGAAACTGCTACATCGTTTTTATAAGTACAATCCCATGATTCATTATTAACCAACTTATTTTTTTATAGTCCATTATCAACCAACTGTATAATTTGGTTGTAGCTTTTGAACCTGCCACACTAACCCTTACTACCCCTTTAAACTAAGAAAAGGAATTTATTGTCTCATCTGTTAATGCTATGGCTGCAAAATGTATTATTTTAAGTTCCTGCATGAAATGATCGTGTCATCTGGAAACTAGGTTGCACTCAGGAATATAGAAAGTCGCTTACCAGCATTTATCTGCAATTCATATATTCACTGCATGCAGCTCATGACTGTCAGTTTAGTTTTTCTAAGTAATAACCTGCTTATTCTTTTCTGAAGATATTAAGAAAGATACTTTACCAGCTCTAAGAGATATTAGAGAGCGATGCATCAATCAACTTGAGCAAATGCGACCTGACCACATGAGGAGACTTAACCCAACTCCATATAAGGTCACAGTTAAACCTCTCTCTAAACTACTCTATTGTTTTCGTCTTGAATGATTTTGATATTTTTTAATTATGAGCAGGTTAGTGTTAGTGCAAAATTATACGACTTCATTCATTTCCTGTGGCTCAATGAGGCACCAGTTGGGGAGCTACAGTAAGGCAAATGTGCTTTCGGAGTTCAGAACCCAATGGGTTGGGAAAAAAAAAGTTCAGTTCAGCGGAAATTTTTCCATACAGTATTTTTTTATCAGCATTTCTCCATACAGTATAGATGCATTCAATGTGTTTTGATTGTTTTTCAAAATAAATGATTCTGTATATTGGTGTTGGTGGAACCATTATTCTTTGAACATCCTTACCCTTTATCACATTGCTATGCAGTCCTTGATTAAATTAGTTAAACTTCATACGTGCATTCAACAGATCTATCAATGTGAATGTTTTTTCTTCTTGAAGGAGTAATTGCGGGCATTTTGTCTACTAAGTTTAAGCATGTATAACATCTTGTGAATCATGTTTTAAGTCGTCCGTGAAAATAAATCTTAAAGCAAGTTTACTGGCCTGAAGAAAAAAAACAGTCTATTACACCCTAGAAATGCTAATCCCTCCGAAAATATCCAGCCGAAAGAGTGGCCGAACCACTCAAAGTTAACACTTGTTAAGTCACTCAAAAGCTTTTGATTTTTTTTCCATTTCCAAACTTACCCTTCTTTCCATTCAACAACGCACAATTAGAGATAGTGAGGCACAACCCAAAAGACTTGTTTCATATCATCCCATGAAAATCGCTTAAATGACACGACTTCACCTTTCTAAAATTGCACAAGCTAAGAACTCTTCTACTTCTCACTCAACGACTTATTCGGTGAGATTCTGCCAAAGATATCCCACCTCCACCTTGTCATCTCTGACGACATTTGCGGCCCAATCCTCACCCAACTCGTGAAATTAACCCATCCTCTCATGCTAATGTTAGAGAACAACACCTTCTTTGTCCATGTCCTTGACATTCCCGCTTCTCTCCTTAACCTCATCGAACTCTATGTCAGAACAACGATGTTTATTCACTCATAATACCATTAGATAGGACCAAATTAATCTCTTGGGTACAAATTGTTGTCTTTGGCAAATAATAAATTGAAGACCAAATCGAAGGATCAAGTTTTGATTCATTTGTCCTTTCGTGCGTTTTCCTACTTGGAGTTAATTGCAATGTAATTTGTTAACAACTATACTTAGAAGAGATGGAATAATTGATGGAAAACAAGAGTTCGAGATTCAATGACTTATGGTTTTTTACAACAATGGAGAGAGCATGAGTAGAATTCGTAGGATAAAAAATATTGGGCAAGGATAAAAAATGTGTAGAATAATGATGATGTGCGTCAAAGCAAGCAATTTTGTGAAAAAAGTTGGATTCAATTGAAATCTCCGTGGAACAAGATCCACCCTCCAATTCAAAAGTTTAACGGGTGCTATAAACAAGTAGATAAACATAGGAGAAGTGGAAGTTCAAAGAAAGATGTTTTGGTTGAAGCTCATATGATTTACTCACAGGATACATGTAAAAAATTTGAGGTTGAGCATGCTTGGTCGTTGCTGAAAGATCAACCAAAATTCGACGCAAAATTTATGTGAAAGTGTTAAAAAAGAACAAAAGTTTCTGCTAGTTGAAATTACTCGTCATTTTTTTAACTTAGAGACACCCATTGAAGTTGAAGAATATGATAAAAAGTAACAAAAAGGAAGAGCAAAGGAAAAGAAACTTCTAACACTGTCGATTTATCTGGCATAGAAAATGTAATGAAGGACAAAAATGTGAACACATCAAAACTTATTCAGTTAAAGGAGACACAGGGAAGGTGTATGCAAGAACATGAATGACATATAGAGTATGAAATCCTCATGAAGGATACATCCAACATGTCCGAACAACAACACCAAGACCACGAAAAGTATTGTGACCATATTAGGAAAAAACTAGGATGTTAAATGTTTAGTTCTTATGTATGAATGTTATGCTAATGTTGTGTTTTAAATTTAATTTTATCCGTGTAGGTCATTGTTGTGTGTTAAATTCAAAATTTTATGTTGTAAAACTAGCTATTGCAAAACTAGCCATTGGAAAACTAGCCGTTATCAAACTACCTATTATGAATGAAGCTATATAAATGTCCAATGTTTCATCATTCTCACATCTTCTCATACAAAATACACAATATTTCTCTCTTATTTCAAACACTTCAGTTACCATATAATGGATCCCAACATCGATTTAGATGAGGTTTTGGATCAAATGATAGATGAGGAATTGGAAGGCAACACTGAAGAAATCATTAGGTTGATACTTGAGAGGTAACAACAATTACATGGCAACACCACTAGGCATTGACAAAGAAAAAGAGTGGTACATCGAAATTGTGAAGAAGGTCATGATCGATTGTTTAATGACTATTTCTCAGCAAATCCTGTGTACATAGATATTTAGTTCTGAAGAAGGTTTCGTATGCGAAGGCATGTGTTTCTTCGAATTGTAGATGCACTTAACAATCATGATGAGTACTTTTAAATGAGGGTCGATGCACTGCATCGAAAAGGTCTATCTCTATTGCACAAGTGCACAACTGCTCTTCGTATATTGGCTTATGGCTCACATGCTGATAATGTGGATGAATATGTTCGAATTGGTGAAACAAATGCAGTGGAATGCTTAAAGTGATTTGTATTAGGCATTTGCGCCATATTTGGGAATGAGTACTTGAGGAGACCAAATAATGAAGACACCGAACAACTATTACAAATGGGAGCGATACACGGATTTTTAGGTATGTTAGGTTCCATTGATTGTATGCTGGGAGTGGAAAAATTGTCTAGTTGCATGGAAAGATCAATTTTGTGTAGGTGATCATCGCAACCCAACAATCATTCTTGAAGTCGTTGCATCACAAGACTTGTGGATTTGACATGCATTTTTTGGCACCAAGAGTTCAAATAATGACATTACTATATTAAATGGATCTAACATGTTTGATGAAGTTTTGTTAGGACGTGTGCTCGCAATGAATAGAACCCAAAATAATATAGGATACTATTTAGTGGATGACATTTATCCAAACTTTGCTACATTTGTGAAGACCATCTCAATGCCACAAGGAGAAAAACGAAAATTATTTGCTCAACGACAAGAATTGGCAAGAAAGGATGTAGAACGGGTGTTCAGAGTGCTCCAATCTCGATTTGTTATTATATATGATCCGACACATTTTTGGGATACTAGTAAAACAAAGAATATCATCTATGCATGCATCATATTGCATAACATGATTGTTGAGCATGAATGTGACACATATCAAAATAATATTGATTATGATAGTATAGGTAATAACACGTCAACATTCGAAGTATCTTTAGGTGTTCACCCTAGTATCAGATCAACTCCAAAGAAGAGTAGAGGTTCATGACAAACAAAAACATCGCCAACTTCAAGCAGATTTAGTCGAACATATTTGGGAATGTTTCGGAAATGAAAATAACTAATTAATTTTGCAATATTTTTTATTTTTCATCTTTATGTTTTTCATTTCAATGTCATCGTGTTTAATTATCTATTATTATATAAAAATGTATTTTTTATTGTTACACATTTCCTTTCAATGTTATGTAATTTTTATTATTTTTAATTGATATTTAATAATTAAGTAAATTACACCCGCACCCCTGTGTTTCTTTCAAATTATACCCGACACCCGTCTTTTTTTGCATCCTACGAAAAACTCCTTATTTGTTTAGCTCAATTTACACTCAGACCCCCTCCCTCCTAAACACCGTTTAATAATTCAACAAAAAGTAGGCAAATGTTGGTCACATGACTTTTAATGAAAATTTATGTCTAAAATACCTTCATCTTCTTCCTTTTAACTCCATAAAAAATATGTTACCATTTTTAACATGAAAATATTTTAACACTCTTTCTTCTTTTTCTTTTTTCTCTAATCGGACGTGAACCCAACTTTTTGTTGGACGTAAACCCACCTTGCTAGTATGCATGTCTTAACACCCTTCCTTCTTTATAGTTCAATTTTTTTTGTGCGTGTTGGGTCGTTTGATTGTTGCGTTTTTGTTAGACGTGTTCCCAATAATGTCTATTGATTGAATATGGTCCTTTGCTTCAAATTTTAGTCTTTTGCTCCTGCATTTGTGTTTTTAACTCCTTTCTTTGAAATATTTATTTATGACGACCAGGCGTTTGATATAATGTCTCAATCAAAAGCCGCATCTTCTTCAAGTACTAGTAACAATGAAGTAAGAGTCAAATATTAAAGGAAAAATGTTATTGCCTTAAGAAAGGTCCATTCACAGGGCCAATTGTTAATTTGTTATTGAGTATTTAACAAAGATGTTTGGACAATTTTTTTCTGCTCACATACTTCAATTGATGTTAGTTAACGACGTTAACAGAAGGGGATAAAATTAATATAGAAAAGGGAGGGATATCGGGTGCAATTTGAGAAAAACATAGGGGGTGCGAGTATAATTTACTCTTAATAATTTCCTCAATTATTTATATTTATTATTTGTATACATAAAAGCTAAACAATGAATTAATTATTTTATTGGAATAATAATTAAGTTATAATAAAAATATAAATGTAAGGATTTTTTTAAGTTTCTTGTGGTTTCTTGCATAGGAGTAAAATTTTGTATGATTTTCTTATAAGTTACATGACACTGTGATGCAATCCTCCCAAGGAGGGGACCCATCAACAGGGTCATGGCTAGGAGACTCCAAGAAGACTGGGCTAGAGATGTAGAGAAGGTCCTAGGGTTCTCATGAGACTTAGGGTAGATTTTGGGCCCATAGGGTAAGTATGAGCACACTTATCTTTGTACATAATAGATTAGGGTTTCATTATTTTTGGGCCTTGTATTTAGGGCTCCATACTGTAGGAAAGGTACCCTAGTAATGTAGGATTTTTCAGCTCTTGCATTTCAGGTCACCTAGACTAGTTTTTGTATTAGGGATAGTTTTGTAATTTAACATGCATTAAGTGCACTATTTGATGTGTGTGTTGGGAGAGAAATTTAATTGAATTGGGAAAAGCTCAATCCAATTCAATTTCAGACCATCCAAAGGGGAAGGTGAGCATTTGCTTGCCACACTCCATTGCCACATATAGTCACACTCTGTGCATGTCCTTCATGCTTTACATGCCTCATGACTCCTAAGCACACTTAGTGGAAAATCTTGGACTTGATCTTGGATTAGTGGGCTGAACCATAGCTGAAATTCACTAATCATAATTAGTGAAATTTTGGCTCCAAATTTGGCTCCACAAATTCAAATTCAAATTCAACTGAAATTTGAATAGAAATTCAAATTTCTCTCCAATTTTGTGTGACACTTAGGCTATAAATAGAGGCCTTGTGTGTGCAATTTTTCAACTTTGATCATTTGAGAAATTACACTTCAAAGTTCAAACCTCATTTGAGGCATAAATTTTGTGTCCCTTCTCTCACTCTCCCTCCACTCATCTTCTCCTACCTTCAAGCTCTTATCCATGACTTCTTATGGTGGTGAGATTGTTCTTGACTCATCTTCTCCTTGAAGTGGCGTCTCCAATAACCTTTCCTCCTTCTCCATTCCACTACCATTGATCTTCAAGAAGCAAAGGACTCCATTGATGAAGAAGATCCAAGGCCTACAAGCTCTACATAGAGTTACATCACATTTGTTGGACAAGTGGCCTCAGATATCTTAAGAAGGGGGGGTTGAATTAAGATATTACAACTTATTTCCCCAATTAAAAATTCTATTTCACTTTCTATTGAAGTTATAAATTCCCTTAATAATGAATTTCTTAAATATTGATTCAAATAGAACAATTTGAATATGAATATAAAACAATAATAAATAAAGAAGTTTAAGGGAAGAGAAAATGCAAACTCAGATTTATACTGGTTCGGCCACACCCTTGTGCCTACGTCCAGTTCCCAAGCAACCCGCTTGAGAGTTCCACTATCTTGTAAATTCCTTTTACAAGTTCTAAACACACAAGGACAACCCTTCCTTTGTGTTTAGAATTCTTTCACAACAAGAGACCCTCGGTCTCTTAACCTCTTTTCAGAATGAAGAAGAAGAAAAGAAGAAATCTCTCTTGAAAGAGATAGATTGAACAATTTGAGCACTAAAAAATTCCCTATTGAATCACAAGTAATTTGGCCAAGGAATTTGTAAGAGGATAAAATAATTTTGCTTTATAAGAGGATAAGACTTTATTTTGTTCTGAAAAACTCTTGTCAAATTCGTGTCTCAAGTCACATATATATAGGCCTATGATAGCCATTCAAGAACCACACAAAAAGATGTGACTGTTGAGAATGTTTTCTGAAAAACTCCTATGGTAATCGATTACAGTATGTGTGTAATCGATTACAAGCTTTAAAATTTGAATTAAAACGTTCAGAAACTGTTGGTAATCGATTACCATATATGTGTAATCGATTACACAGTGCAAACTTTGAATTCAAAATTTAATAGTTGTTGTAAATCAGTTTTGGCCATTGGTAATCGATTACATCCTCTGGTAATCGATTACCAGAAAGTAAATTTGTTGAAAAAGACTTTTTAACTTAAAATTCTTGGCCAAACCTTTTGCTACTTCAATTGGAATTCCCCTCCTATTTAATATACCGTTTCTAAGACTCTAGAGACTGTCGTGATCATCCATCTTGAATATCTTTAATTTCTTTGTCTTGAATAAAGCTTTGAGACTTTGAGACGTATGTGAAACTTTGGCATCATCAAAACATTCAGCTTGATCCTTTGTCTACAATCTCCCCCTTTTTGATGATGACAATCCCTGAAATCAAGACAAACTATATACAAGATGATAACACGTTCACACAACCCTTACTCCCCCTATCTTTTGGCATGTATGCCTAACTTTACGTAAATGATAAATTTCTAATTGATTTCTAACCCAAGCTCTCTCAAGTTCTCTCCCCCTTTGGCAACATAAAAAAGAACTAAGCAACACAAACAAAATCCAAACAAAGCCAAACATTAAACCAAAATAAATCCATACATTGTCATAACCAACCAAAGCAAAGTCCAGAAATATAATAATAGTGCAAGAGGACGATAACTAGTGCAAAAAAAAGCCAAATACACGGCGATAAAAACAAAGTACTAATAATACTTAATTACTAATAAGACTTAGTCATAATAATAATAACAATGAATCTAAGAGGATGATGGAGGCGGTGGTGGTGGATCAAAGCAAGTACGGATGAAGGAGACATCTTCTTCAACTTGTGTGAGACGAATATCCATGCCGGCAAAGTGTGTATCCAATGAGTCGAAACGTTCACCAACATAAGAACGAAGACCTCGTAATTCGGTAAGGACTTCATTCAGGAGTGCTGAATCTTCACGCTGAGGAGGAGGTGAAGGAGTACGCTCATCTTGAGGAGGGAGTGCGCCTTTCTTCAGCCATTGACCATTCTGATCCTTACGATAACCAAAGGAAGTCACAGCACCAACACCAATTGCAAAGGAACGCTTGACATGAACAAATGGCTCATCATCAAGCGGAATTTGAAAATGACGCAGAAACAAAGTTATCAACTGTGGATAAGGTAGAGGTGCATTGACCCGTAATGCCTTATGCATTCGGTACCGAACCAAATGGGCCCAGTCGATCTGACGACCGGTGAGAAAAGCCCACATCAGAATCAAATCCTCCTCAGAGGCTTGTGCTAAATTTGAAGACCGGGGAAGTAAAATTCTAACAATTATATAGTGCATGATGCGATTATCAAAAGTTAATGATCCGGCCAGCAATCTACCGGTCATTCCAGCCTGATCATTGCAGACCATGCGGCGAGCATCATGACTAGAATAATCAAATTTCCAGTCATCAACAATGGTGCCCTCAAAAGGTGCACCTTGACTGGGTAAATGAGTTAAAGAAAAGAATAAGGACTGATCAATGATCATAGGAATACCATGCACCTCAGAGGAAATAATGCCATCCTGAATTTTCAAATTGCAGTAGAAGACCTTTACAAGTTCAAGATAATGTGGCAGTTTTAATGACATGAAATCAACAAGGCCAGAATTTTGAAACACTTGATAGCAATCAAACGTTTCATCATTAAAGAACTCTACATCTAGGTACTTAGGGTCTAAGATGATCCTAGAAGAAAATTGAGAGAGGTACCGTAGACGTTGATCATCGGAAGAAAACAATGTGGATGATCTTGGAGATGATAAAGATGGATGAATAGGTGCTGTGGATGCTTCAGATGGTCCGTGGCGGTGATGGGCAGCAGCAGCGGCGGTGGAGGATGATCCCTTTCTCTTCTTCGATGGATCTTCCATTTGATGAAGTTTTAGTGGATTTTAATCGATGGAAGTGAAAGAGGAGTAAGAAAGAGGAAGATTGGGCTTTACGGGACGTGATTTGGTGAAGAATTGAGAGAGATTCAAAGATTTGAAGTTGTAGGTATGGAGGAGGCGTGAGAGGAGGCTGTGGCTGCGCAGCAGCTTTGATTTCGTGAGTATTTATAGACAAGGACGAGTTGTAATCGATTACAAGGCTTGGTAATCGATTACAGGAGTAATGAGCCTTCTGGTAATCGATTACAGGATGTTGTAATCGATTACAGACTGTCTGTTCTTGTGTAATCGATTACAATGGATGGTAATCGATTACCAGAACATAACCTAGGCTAGTTTCTTAAAAAAAATATCTATGTCTATTCTAAACACATCTAATATGATTAATCATCACTACTATTACACTTTAAATCAATCATTCAACTATACAACACACAGGAATACATAAATTCTATCATAATAACAAGAATTTAAACAAAATTAATCAAAGTAACATATAAACAATCAATCATAAGAGTAAATTAATCAATCAATCATAAAACTTTACCTATCCAAATCACTAAGGTCTAAAAGTCCTAATTCTCTTCTTATTGAAAAGAATATATCCTTTGAGAGAGGTTTTGTAAAGATATCAACAAGCTGATTCTTTGTATCAACAAACTCTAGCAAACAGTCTCCCTTTAGAACATGGTCTCTTAGAAAATGGTGCCTAATTTCTATATATTTCGTTCTAGAATGTTGTACAGGGTTTTTGGATAGATTTATGGCACTAGTGTTATCACACCTAATAGGTATACGATCAAGAAGGATACCATAGTTAGATAATTGTTGCTTCATCCATAAAATCTGTGCACAACAACTGCCGGCAAAAATATATTCCGCTTCAGCAGTGGATAAAGCAACACTATTTTGTTTCTTACTATGCCATGAGACAAGAGCGGATCCAATGAATTGACAAGTTCCACTTGTGCTTTTTCTATCAGTTTTAGATCCGGCAAAGTCAGAATCAGAATATCCTATTAAGTTACATGTTGAGTTCTTAGGATACCATAATCCTAAATTTATTGTACCTAATAGATATCTCATGATTCTCTTAACTGCACTCAAATGTGATTGTTTGGGGTTGGATTGAAACCTAGCACACATGCATACACTAAACATAATATCAGGTCTACTAGCAGATAAATAGAGAAGAGATCCGATCATACCTCGATACTGTTTCATGTCTATAGATTGACCAGATTCATCTTTATCTAAGTAACAGCTAGTGCTCATCGGTGTAGCCATGTGTTTTTCACTTTCCATCCCAAATCTTTTGATCAATTCCTTGCAGTACTTGGATTGATTGATGAATATACCTTCTTGAGTTTGCTTGATTTGTAATCCCAGGAAGTACTTTAGTTCTCCCATCATTGACATTTCAAATTCACTTTGCATATCAAGGGAAAACTCCTTGCACAATGAATCATTAGTGGATCCAAAAATTATATCATCAACATATATTTGAACCAACAAAATATCATTATGCTTTCTCTTTATGAACAATGTGGTATCCACTTTTCCTCTAGAAAATTCTTTTTCTAGAAGAAAATTACTTAAACGTTCATACCACGCCCTAGGGGCTTGTTTCAAACCATAAAGAGCCTTTTGCAATTTATAAACATGATTTGGTTTATCTGGGATTTCAAAGCCTGTGGGTTGTTCAACATATACTTCTTCTTGAATTAAACCATTTAGAAAAGCACTTTTAACATCCATTTGATAGAGTTTAAAATTCATTATGGATGCATATGCTAAGAGCATTCTAATGGCTTCTAATCTTGCAACTGGAGCATATGTTTCTTCATAGTCTATTCCCTCTTCTTGATTATACCCTTTTGGTACTAATCTAGCCTTATTTCTAATAATTATGCCATGTTCATCTAATTTATTTCTAAAAACCCATTTTGTTCCTATGACAGGATAATTTTCAGGTTTTTCTACCAATTTCCACACATTGTTTCTTTCAAATTGATTCAGTTCTTCTTGCATGGCAATGATCCAGTTATCATCTACTATGGCTTCTTTTATATTTTTAGGTTCAATCATAGATACAAAAGCCATATTATTGATAAATCTTTAAGAGAATGTCTAGTTGTTACCCCTTTTGATATATCACCAATAATGTTGTCGAGGGGATGATCTCTTGAGGCTTTCCATTCTCTTAGAAGTTCATTATTTCCTCTAGCCCCATTATCTTGAGAATCTTCATTGCTTCCTTCCTCTTTTTCTTTAGAATCATTTCCCTGAATATGTGTATCTTCTAAGGAATCTGAAATATCATCTAAAAGATCCTTCCTTGGAAGAATGGCATTAGACTCATCAAAGGAAACATGTATAGACTCTTCAATTGTCATTGTTCTTTTATTATATATTCTATAAGCTTTACTATGCAGAGAATATCCAAGGAAAATACCTTCATCTGACTTAGCATCAAATTTTCCTAAGTTATCTTTTCCATTATTCAATACAAAACATTTACAACCAAAGATATGAAGATGTGAGATGTTTGGTTTTCTGCCATTGAACAATTCATATGGAGTTTTCTTTAAAATAGGTCTTATTAAAGCCCTATTTAAAATGTAGCATGCAGTGTTAACGGCTTCAGCCCAAAAGTATTTTGGAAGAGGAGTATCATTTAATAAAGTTCTAGCAATCTCTTCCAAAGATCTATTTTTCCTTTCAACAACACCATTTTGTTGAGGGATTCTTGGTGCAGAAAAGTTATGCTCAATCCCATGCTTATCACAAAATAATTCAAATTCTTTATTTTCAAACTCACCCCCATGATCACTCCTAATAGATATAATCTTGAGATTTTTCTTATTTTAAATGATTTTTGCAAGTTTTCTAAATGCTTGAAATGCATCATTCTTATGAGTGATAAAAAAAGTCCATGTGTATCTAGAATAATCATCAACTATAACAAGAGCATAGTAACTTCCTCCAAAACTCATGATTCTGGAAGGACCAAACAAATCCATATGAAGTAATTGTAAGGGTTGAGTCGTTGAAACAATGTTTTTAGATTTGAAAGAAACTCTAGTTTGTTTTCCCTTTTGACATGCATCACATAGCCCATCTTTTTCAAATCTTAGTTTTGGCAAACCAACAACTAAATCTTTTGATATTAATCTATTTAAGTGTTCCATGTTTATATGTGCAATCTGTTTATGCCACAACCATGGATCATCATCTTTACTAAGAAAACATTGATTATATCTAGTTTTTGACTTAAGTCTATCATGTAAACATTGTTGACTCTAAACCCTATATGCTTTATATTCGTATCATGTTTATGTTCAATGACACACTTTTGAGAATCAAATGATACCAGATTGCCTTTGTCACATAATTGACTCACACTAAGCAGACTATGTTTAAGACCTTCAACAAGTAGAACATTTTCAATGGAGGTTGAAGAATTTGTACCTATTTTTCCAACTCCAAGAATTCTACCTTTGTTGTTGTCACCATAAGTTACATGTCCGCTTTTCTTAGGAGAGATATGTGTGAATTTTGATGTGTCTCCCGTCATATGTTTTGAGCATCCGCTATCTATGTACCACTTTTTCCTCAAGGGTTCCTACAAAATCAAGGTTGTGACTTAGGTACCCAAACTTTATTGGGTCCTTGTGTGTTAGTATGAATAAAGGATCCTTTTGGGACCCAAATCATTTTAATATTGTTACAATTTCTTCTAAAATAGCATGTAGATGTGTCATGCCCTTTTCTTCCACAGTAAAAACATGTGATAGAACTAGAACTATATTTTTGTGTGGAAGTAGAGAAGTTTTTATGAAATTTTTGTTGTTTTTCAGATTTATATCCTAGTCCAGCCTTATTAGAGACATGTCTTTGTTTTCCTAATATGACATCTAAATTATTTTTACTATAAGAAAATTTTGCAAGTGAGTTTTTCAACTCTTTGATTTCTTTTTCATACTTTTCACAACAACTACAAGAATCTGACATTTTCTTGTCAGAAATAGTAGAAATATGAACTTTTTCATTTGGTTTAGAAATTGAGACTTCATTTCTAAGATGATCTAATTCTTTATTTAATTTTGAAATTTCATTTTCTAAATTTGAAATTGTTTTCTTTGAAGATGAAACTAACTTTGCAAGTTTAATTGACTCTTTATGCAGATCAACAAATGCATCTTGCAATTCATCAAAAGAAATAGATAAGTTGTTTGAAGATGTTACCTCTTCATCACTCTCATAACTTTTAGCCATAAAGCAGATGTTTATTTCTTCATTTTCTAAATCTTCAGAAGATTCCATATCGTTTTCATCCCATGTAATGTATGCTTTCTTCAATTTCTTTTCATTGATATTTTTCTTTTCAGACTTCTCCATCTTTTTCTTGAAGATGGGACAATCAACCCTCAGATGTCCAGGTTGATTGCACTCAAAGCATTTTAGAGTAGAGGATGAAGTTTCTGTCCTTCTTTTAGGTTTAAAATTGGGTCGCTTTTGATTTCCTCTGACTCTCAGGAACTTGTTGAATCTTTTTACAAAAAGACTAATATCTTCATCATTATCCAAGTCAATTGAATCTTCTTTATCACTGTCTTCTTGGATTGCAGATGAGGCTTTAAGAGCGATTCCCTTCTTCTTCTTATCAGTTTCTTCATGTTGATTTAATCTCAATAATTCCATTTCATGCTCCTGCAATTTTCCAAATAACGTAGCAAGAGACATACTAGACAAATCTTGAGATTCTGTGATGGTTGTTACCTTTGGTTGCCATTCTCTATTAAGACATCTTAAAACTTTATTTACTAGATCTTCATTTTGAAAAGTTTTTCCTAGAGATGCAAGATGATTAACTATGTGTGTGAATCTCTTTTGCATGTCTTGTATACTTTCATTTATATTCATCCTAAAAAGTTCATATTCACGAGTTAAAGTGTTTATCCTAGATCTTTTGACATCTGTTGTGCCTTCATGTGTTACTTGTAGTGTATCCCACATATCCTTAGCACTTTTACAATTTGAAACCCTAAAGTATTTAAATTATATTGTACTAATCTTCTTTCTTCCTCAGTCCAGTCTGCTCTAGGTTTTTCTATTGTTGCACTTCCGGCTATTATAGAGGGAACATAAGGTCCTTGTTCTATGGCTTCCCAAATATTTAAATCTATTGCCTCTATAAAGATTTGCATGCGGGTTTTCCAGTAGTGGTAACCCACTCGATTGAAGATAGGAGGTCTATTTATAGAATTTCCCTCGGGAAACAAGTAGTTTGATGAGGCCATAATTCTTGAAGCTTCTAAACTTTATACAAGAATGAAGCTCTGATACTACTTGTTGGACAAGTGGCCTCAGATATCTTAAGAAGGGGGGTTGAATTAAGATATTACAACTTATTTCCCCAATTAAAAATTCTATTTCACTTTCTATTCAAGTTATAAATTCCCTTAATAATGAATTTCTTAAATATTGATTCAAATAGAACAATTTGAATATGAATATAAAACAATAATAAATAAAGAAGTTTAAGGGAAGAGAAAATGTAAACTCAGATTTATACTGGTTCGGCCACACCCTTGTGCCTACGTCCAGTTCCCAAGCAACCCGCTTGAGAGTTCCACTATCTTGTAAATTCCTTTTACAAGTTCTAAACACACAAGGACAACCCTTCCTTTGTGTTTAGAATTCTTTCACAACAAGAGACCCTCGGTCTCTTAACCCATTTTCATAATGAAGAAGAAGAAAAGAAGAAATCTTTCTTGAAAGAGATAAATTGAACAATTTGAGCACTCAAAAATTCCTTATTGAATCACAAGTAATTTGGCCAAGGAATTTGTAAGGGGATAAAATAATTTTGCTTTATAAGAGGATAAGACTTTTTTTTGTTCTGAAAAAATCTTGTCAAATTCGTGTCTCAAGTCACATATATATAGGCCTATGATAGCCATTCAAGAACCACACAAAAAGATGTGACCGTTGAGAATGTTTTTTGAAAAACTCCTCTGGTAATCGATTACAGTATGTGTGTAATCGATTACAAGCTTTAAAATTTGAATTAAAACGTTCAGAAACTGCTGGTAATCGATTACCATATATGTGTAATCGATTACACAGTGCAAACTTTGAATTCAAATTTTAATAGCTGTTGTAAATCAGTTTTGGCCACTTGTAATCGATTACATCCTCTGGTAATCGATTACCAGAAAGTAAATTTGTTGAAAAAGACTTTTTAACTTAAAATTCTTGGCCAAACCTTTTGCTACTTCAATTGGAATTCCCCTCCTATTTAATATACCCTTTCTAAGACTCTAGAGACTGTCTTGATCATCCATCTTGAATATCTTTAATTTCTTTGTCTTGTATAAAGCTTTAAGACTTTGAGACGCATGTGAAACTTTGGCATCATCAAAACATTCAGCTTGATCCTTTGTCTACAACATTGTGGGGACAACAAAAAGTATTGCAGGAACCACAAAAAGATTATTAAAATCCCATATAAGAAACCTGCACTAGAGATGCTCTAACAGCTCTCATTACACCCGAATCTCCTGCATCTTCATTACAATAAATTGGTAAGAGCATCTCCAATGAGAGTGTTTACATGAGTTGCTTAATTTTAAGCAACATTGCTTAAGTGTTTTTTCTCAGTGGAGTGTATGACGTGGAGTTGCTTATATAAGCATCATTGCTTAACAACATCATACCATAAATAACATATTTTCAAGCATCGTAGGATCCACATAATTAATTTTAAGCACTCACTTTAACAATCTTAGCATTGGAGTGAAGTTTTGTTTAAAATGGTTAAATTTGTATGGCATTGCAAGACCCACAAAATTATGATAAGCAACTTATATAAAGCGGTTATGCATTGTAGATGCTCCAAGTTGTTGTGTGGCAAATTATGAGATAGTCAAAATACAATTGGTTGGACTATCATACAAGCCTAATATGACATTAAATTTGTAGATCAAACTATATTTGCGAGATCCTGCCTAGCCATAAGCACCACAGTCATTGATTTTTGGTATTGTTGAAGTTGTTGGATCAATCATCGGCCAACTTCACAAAATTTGAATTCAATACGTGTTAAAAGAAAATTAGAAGTCAAAGAATTTTGAACCTGGTGAATGGATACTTACAAAAATTTTCAAGAAAAATTCTTGCAACAATTTGGATCATAGACTTCTACACAAATACTAGCAGTGTAACTATGTGATTGTGTGAGTCACATTGAATTTTCATGCATGTTTTAAAATGATTTATGTGTGAGTTAATATATATTAAATTTATCAATGCAACGTGCAACCATATTTTAATCATAAAGCTTAGTCATTATTAAAGTTTATCCTTTACTTCCAAGATCAATGTTAACAAAATCAAACCAGACTGGTTGGTTGAACCGAAAAACTAGTGAGTCGGCCTAGTGATTGGTTCGATACAACCACACAACCAAAGTCTACAAAAATTGGTAAAAAAAATTAATAAACCGATGTAAAACCAACAGAACTGGTAGGACCGAAAATCCAATGGTTTGAATGGTATCTTGAAAAATCATTTAAAAAAATGAGTAAAAAAGTTAAGTGCAAAGATAAAAGAGGATCTAGAGAAAGGGAGGGATAATGATAACACAAAAGTGATTTAGGAGACAAGCAGAGTAGTGAGATGTTGCAAGAACACTGGTGGGCTTATAGTGGCGCAAGTCATGATGGAGGTTGCGAGTGGCACCTCTTGGCAACATCATTTGTAGGTTATATGAGAAAATTGAAGGTGTGCTAGAGTTATAACTTTGATAGAAGAGCGGGAGGAAGGATGTAACACCCTTTACCCCGATATACATATACTTAAGAAAAACATATAAAAATCTAGAATTTAATTAAATCAATTTTATTCAAATTGTAACATCCCAATTTTTGTAATCTATATTAAAAAGGATTGTTATTTATAAATAAATAGAGTTTTAGAAAAATGATGAGATTTTATAAATAAATAAATAAGGAGATATAATTATTAATTAAAATAAGGATTTGGGAGAAAATAAAAAGGATATTTCATTTATTTGTTTGATAGAAAATAAAATAGAGTTTGTTTTTATAAAATAAACAAATAAATAAATATAGAGCAAATAATAGGCTGAGTACCCTGGGTATAAATAGTTATGTTAAGTCAGGTGTCCCTTTTTGGCTTCATTTTCGTTTTTCCCCTTCTCCTCTCAAAACCCTTTCTTTTTCCCGCAGCCCACCATACCTGTCTCAGAAAAATGACGATCTCGGACTCGTTCACCGTTGGGTCGTTGTAAAATTTGAGTACCACGTTCGCAACCCAATTTCGAACATTCTCACCGTTGGGAATTTGAAAATCATATCTGAGCTTAGAGGAAAACCCTTCGCATTGTAACATTTTAATTTCCCGCAAAAACCCAAAACTGTCTCGGTAAAACTACGATCCCAGTTTTGTTAACCGTTGGATTTTCATGAAATTTGGATATGTTGTTTGAAATTCAGTTGTACACACTTCCACCGTTGGGATTTTTGAGATAATATTCGTGGAGGGAGAAAAAGGAACCGCATGACGATAGTATAAGTGGAGGTTTCAATCTCTTCTCTATCTCTCTGACGTTTGTGAATTCTATCGGAGCAGTCGGAGGAATAACTGAAGGAATCTCAGGAAACCGCTAGAGATTTTACTATCGTTGGCTGAAGACACGTGAGTCCGCTCAGAGGTAAGGGATGTGTTTATCGCAATTGGGGGTTAGAATGAACATGTGTAGGGATCCTTAAAGAACTAAATTTGGATTCATTTTGGGATGTTTATTGAATTATAATTTTTCCTTTATGATTATAAATACAATATTATTGTGTTCTATGTACCAATTGATGTCCTGATGAGAATTGATTGATAAACTTGAGTGCTCTTGATGTCTGTGTTAACCCATGATTTTGATTAATTGATTTTGATACAATTGTGAGGAACTGTTTCAGAGGTTTTACATTCCATGTTGTGATAAAATCTTTTGTATAAATTGTTATGTTGAGGTTATGAAATGATGATTCAAACTGTGAGTATGTGATAAATTGCACATGTGACGGATGATGAAATACATGTGTATTGAGATGAAATGTGTGTATTGAGTTGTGAACTATGAACTGTGCAATCACACAATTGTAAGATCCTTTAAGGGCGACGAGTATTGTGATGGGGTCCACTATGGGAACTCGACGAGTTAAAATGATTTTGAAAACAATTGAGTAGATGTGTGTATTGCATAGTTCATAGGTAAAGTGTATATGATTCATGAGGTGTGATAACATGTTAAATTGAGATTATACCATTGTGATTGAGATTAAGCGTATGTGATAAATTGAGTATGTATATGATTGAGATATATATGTGCATTGAGTTGTGAATTATGAATTGTACAATCACACGATCATAAGTCCCTTCAAGGGCAACGAGTTAATGCTAAGTCCCTTTTAGGGCGACGAGTTGATGTTAAGTCCCTTTTAGGGCGACGAGTTGATGTTAAGTCCCTTTTAGGGCGACGAGTTAATGTTAAGTCCCTTTAAGGGCGACGAGTTAATGATAAGACCCTTAAAGGGCGACGAGTTAAAATTATTTTGAGAATAATTGAGGAGTCGTGTGTTTTATACAGTTCATAGATAGAGTCTGTGTGCTAAAATGTTTTCTGGGTTGGACTTGAATCAGGAGGGAGAGGCCCTGACGGAGTGTAGGCCTTGGGGGTCACACGGTTTGAGTGCTCCTTTAAGCCTATATTGATCCCATATGGTTGGAACATTCTCGCAAATCACTGTGACCCTGACTGGTCTCCCTATGATATTACCTAGTGAGAGTGACTTGACTTACTATTGTGTGGTTTGTCTTGTTATGTACTCCTAGGCGCCCGACAAGGTTTTTCACTGACATGGTACCACATTGCATGTAGGCTTGAGTCTTAGCATAACTATTGCATACGCTTGCTAATTGTTTATTATGAAATTGATGTGTTATTATGTCTTGATCGAAGTGTGTGATTCCTGTGTATTGTGATTGATGATTGAAAGGTGTGATTGATGGATGAAAAGTGTGATTGATGAATGACAAAGTGATGAAATAATGTGAGATATGCTAAGTAAATTGTATTTGGCTACTATATGTTGTGTTGTTTCTCTCTAGTAGTTAAAAATGTGATAACTCACTCCCGGTTTGCTGTTTGTGTTTGGATCCTGTGATGATCTTGAACTTTGTGTTCAGGGGAGCAGATGAATAGGTGGATGACTATGAAGAACCTCATGCTAGAGGACACGGGAACACCATGCTCTGATAGGATGTGACATTAGGATATAGGTTCTATATTAATTGTATGAAACTTAGATGACCTTCTTTGAGTCGAGATGACTTTATTATTTATTTGGACAAGTTTGAATATGATGTAGAAGAAAGTGAATGTGAGCCTTTTACCCATTTGAAAGGCTTGTATTTAAAAATGTTTTAAAAATACTTTTAATTAATATTTGAATTTTTATTCCTATATTAATATATATGTGAGGGGTAGAGGGTGTCACACAAATCACTTAAACAAATTCATGTGGGTAAAAGGGATCACATTCGCTTCATTGTTACCAAATAAAAATTATTAAAAACATCTCTAGCTTTAAACAAGGCCTTCCAAAACTCCAAAGAATGAACTAAAGACTCAACATGTGAAACAAAATGATAAAAATTACATGTCCAAAACTTCATGCAATTAATATAGAACCCCATGTCCCAATGTCACATCCTATCAAAGCATTGTGTTCCAGCGTCCTCTAGCATTAGGTTCTCCATATTCATCCACCTAACCATTTGCTCCCGCGAACACAAAGTTTGAGATCATCATAGAATCCAAACACAAACAACACACAGGGAGTGAGTTAGCACATTCCTAACTAATAAAGAGAAACAAGACAACATAGATATACATATCATATAAATGAAATACAACTTACTTCAACACAACTCACGTCATTCCACCACTCATTGTGTAACATCACATCTCAACACTACATGTCCCACACATTTTCACATTATTCACGTACTCAAGGATGAAAACACAATATCACTCAACCAATCAATATTGATCAATACACAAGCGTCATGCAACAAATATACTAAGACTCAATCCTATATGCAATGTGGTACCATGTCAGTGAAAAACCTCGTCAGGCGCCTAGGAGTACATGACAATACAAACCACACACTGGTAAGTCAAGTCACTCTCACTAGGTAAAATCATAGCGAGACCAGTCAGGGTTACTCTGTTTTGCGAGAATGCTCCAATCATATGGGATCAGCATAGACTTCAAGGAATATTCAAACCGAGTGTATTTACCCCCAAGGCCTACACTTCAAAGAGTTCGTCAGGGACTCTCCCTCCTAATTTAGGTCCAACCCAGAAAATATTTTAGCACGCAAACTTTATCTATGAACTGTAGAAAATGCACAACTCCTGAATTATTCTCAAAATAGTTTTAACTCGTCATGCCTCAAAGTAAAATAAACTCGTCGGGTTTCCACAATGGATCTCATCACAATACTCGTCGTACATCAACTCGTCGCCCTTAAAGGGTCTTACGTATTGGTACATCCACATGTGCTGGCAGTGTTGCTCCTTGATTCTCTCTTTCAGCCCTCCATTCTAGCACCAATTACTTATTCAAAATATTGTATAATTAACTGGCCATTATGGTGCTGATCTATTGCCTTATTCTTAGTCATTTTTTTGCCTTATTTCTAGCCTATCTTAATTACTAATTGATGGTACAAGCTATTATTTATTCTCATGTGGTAAACATGTAAAATATACAATTTGAATACACATATTGTTATTACATTTTGCATGCTATCAGATTAGCCATCGCTTCCAATTAAGCTAAACAACAACAATTATCCGGCCTGGTATAAACAAGTTAATTCGCTTCTCATAGCTTGTGATCTTGAAGGTTATGTCGTAGGCACAACAACATGCCCCCTGCCACTATTGACACTGGTGAAACTACATCATCTAATTCTGCTCACTCCCTCTAGATCAGACAAGACAAACTCATCTACCTTGATCTTCTTGTCTTGTGCGATTTTGAAGCACGATCTGTGATGGTTGCTGCTGATACTTCTTGTGATGCTTGGCTAGCCCTTGCTTGTTCCTTTTCTAATCGATCCCATTCAATAATTATGTCACTCAGGGAACGACTCAGTTCCATAACTAAAGGCAGCTCCTCTATCTCAACTTATTTACCCTCAATCCGCAATATTGCTGATAAATTGGCCCTCATTGGTCATCCTATTGATAACCTTGAAATGGTTATTCAAGCCTTAAATGGTCTTGGACCAACCTTCAGAGAATTTACTGCTTCCATTCACACTCGTGATTCACCAATTGCTTTCAACGAACTCTATGACAAGATGGTGGATTTTGAGATGTTTCTGCAACGTCAAGAACACATCTTGACATCGGATCCTAATACTTCAAACCTTACTCAGCATCATTATAATTGAAATGGTTGAGGATGCTATCAAACTGGTCACAACAACAATTACCATGGTTACGCTCATACTCTCTCCAGCACCAACAAGCCACCACTCAACAATCCTACCATTTGCCAATATTGTGAAAAACCTAGTCATTCAGCAAAGAAATGCTACAAGATTCATGGCTACCCAAACAAGCCACGTCATCCAACTGCCCATGTGGTCTAACAAGTGGTCTCTCACTCATCTCCACCTTCTTGGCTATTTGATTCTGGTGCATCCCATCACATCACCAATGGCATGACCAATCTTTCCATAAAAGAAGATTACCATGGAACTAATAATCTTCAAGTTGCAAATGGTAACCAAATTCCTATTACTCATAATGGTTCAACAACTATTTCCACTAATGGTTCTTCTTTAAAGCTTTCTGATATTCTTTATGTTGCCAATGTTACTCAAAATTTGATATCTGCTACTCAATTGTGCCAAACTAACAAGGTTTCTATTGAATTTTTCCCTTGGCATTTTGAGGTATAGGACTTGTGTAACATCCCATTTTTTGTAAACTAATTTAAAAAGGATTTTTATTTGTAAATAAATAGATTTTTAGAAAAATGATGAAGTTTTTATAATTAAATAAATAAGGAGAAATAACTTTATTAATTAAAATAATGGTTTGAAGGAAAAAAAGGAAAGATATTTGATTTATTTATTTGATAGGAAATAAAATAGAGTTCCTTTTTATAAAATAATAAAAATAAATAAATAGAGTAAACAATAAGTTGTTAGGTCAGTTTTCACACTGATGATGCATCCTCTTTCTCTCAATTTCATTTTTCTCTCTCCTCCTCCCAAAATCCCCTCTTTTTCCCGCATACCACCAAACATATCTCAGAAAAACGACGATCTTGAACTCATTAATCGTTGGATCGTCATGAAACGTGAGAACTAGGTTCGTAACTCATTTCCAAACATTCTCACCGTTGGGAATTACAAAAGTATGTTGGAGCTAAGATAAATACGCTTTGCATCGTAGCATTTTCTTTTCCCCTAGAAACCCAAAACTGTCTCAGTAAAACTATGACCCCGGACTCCTTAACCGTTGGATTGTCATGAAATTTTGATATGAGGTTTATGATTCAATTCCGCACACCTGCACCGTAGGGATTTACGAAATAATATTCATGGAGAGAGAAAAC
Organism: Glycine max; assembly: GCF_000004515.6. Lineage (NCBI taxonomy): Eukaryota > Viridiplantae > Streptophyta > Magnoliopsida > Fabales > Fabaceae > Glycine > Glycine max. The sequence goes on from NC_038253.2 coordinate 17,745,994, forward strand.
GGATTCGTACGAAGACAGTAGAAAATGGAGGCTTCAATCCCTTCTCATTCTCTCTAACATTTGGGAATTCTATCAGAGCAGTCAGAGGAAAAACTTGAGGAATATCAGGATATCGCTATCATTATCAGAATACACACGTGAGCTCACTTAGAGATAAGGGATGAGTTTATCGCAATTAAGGTTAAAATGAACATGTGTAGGGATCCTTAGAGGATTAAATTGAGGTTTATTTTGGGATGTTTATTGAATTATAATTTTTCCTTTATGATTATAAATACAATATTGATGTCCTGATGCAAATTGGTTGATAAAATTGAGTGCTCTTGGTGTTTTCATTTTTTTATACCTATGATTTTGATTAATTGAATTTGATATAATTATGTTAAATTACGAGATACACATAAATATAAGATGGTTGATTGTGACATTATGAGATGTGAAATTATGAACATGAGATTTAGTTGTGAATAAGTGTGTGGTTAACACTTGATGTGAAAATACTTATGTTGTGAGCTGTGAATCATACAATAACCCGACCAATGTTTACCTTGAGAAAAGTGTTTATGCGTAGTGTTAAAGGGAAAGTGTAGGTTTCCTAGTTAGGAACCGGTGTTAAATTGTAGTGCAATGTGTTAAACATGTTTGAAACATGAGTGTGAGGTCGTGGGTATTGTCTAATTCATGAGCAGTGTTTGTTTATAATATTGTTGTTGAAATCGAGTATAAGTACAAAGTGAACATGTGATAATTTGTGAGATACATGTAAACCTGTGATGGTGGATTGTGACATTATGAGATGTTAAATTGTGGGTATGATATTAATTGTGAATAAGTGTGTGTGTTCAACAGTTAATGTGACAATAATTGTGTTGTGAGCTATGAATTATACAATAACCTGACCAGTGTTTATATTGACAAGTGTTTATGCGCAGTGTTAAAGAGAAAGTGTAGGTTCCTAGTTAGGAATCAGTGTTAAATTGTAGTACAATGTGTTAAACATGTTTGAAACATGAGTGTTTGAAAAGTCATTTTATGATGTTTGAAAAGTGAATACGAGCCTTTTACCCTTTTGAAAGGCTTTTATTTAAATGTGTTTTAAGAACTTTTAATTAATTATAATTTATTTTTCCTTATATTATTAGTACATAGGGTAGAGGGTGTCACAACTTGCACATGAAAGAAATTCTTCTACGAGGACTGAATGAAGACAATGTGTACAGGCTCCAACCGCATGCACCTGTCCCACACACTTCCTTTGCTACCTCCAACCCATCACTCAAGCTATGGCACCATCGACTTAGTCATCCTGCACCACCAACTCTTCTTCATGCACTTAAGTCAAGCAACATTGTCTATTTTGGTTCCCTCACTAAATGTATACTTTGTCTTTCCAATAAGAGCCACAAGCTACCATTCTCAACGTCCTCAGTTTCTAGTTCTTATCCATTAGAAATTTTGTACTCAGATTTATGGGGGCCAGCTCTAGTTAATTCAATTGATGGTTTTTGTTATTATGTCATTTTCATGGACCATTTTTCCAAGTATGTTTGGCTTTATCCACTAAAACTCAAGTCTGATGTCTCAATCATATTTCCAATTTTTAAGAACTTGGTAGAAAGACAATTCAATTCCTAAATTAAAACCCTGTATTTTGACAATGGTGGAGAATATATCAAACTTCGAACATTCTTACAAGCCAATGGTATCTCCCACCTCATAACCCTACCCCATACTCCTGAACATAATGGTCTCTCTGAACGAAAATATTGCCACCTCATTGAAACTGCTCGTTGCCTCCTAAACCACGCATCTCTTCCTCCATATTACTGGTCCTTTGCCTTCCAAACAACAGCCTACCTAATCAATCGGTTACCCACCCATGGCCTTAACATGAGCACACCTTACCATGTCCTTTTTAAATCCCTAACAAACTACAAGAAATTAAAACCTTTGGGTGTCTTTGTTTCCCTTGGCTTAAACCCTATACAAATAACAAGCTTCAACCAAGGTCCAAACCATGTCTATTTCTTGGGTATAGTCTCACACAAAGTGCCTATATTTGTTTCAATTTCAAAAACAACAAATTTCACCACTCTAGGCATGTCCAATTTTTAGAAGACATTTTTCCTTATTACCCAAATTCGTTGCCAATCTCTAACTCCCCTTCAGCCTCTATACAACCTCCCTTTATTCCATTTTATTGTGAATGTATGAATTCAGGGTTTTGATGATGCCAAAGTAGAATCAAACGAGGTTGCTTCAAAAAACATTCAAAGGTTAAGCATTGCTTTAAGATTAATACAAGGTTGCTTCAACAAACATTCAAAGGTTAAGCATTGCTTCAAGATTAATTGTCAAGCAAACAAGATCAAGAAAAAGATAAGGCCTCAAATGATCACATTGGTTGATCAATCTTTTGCCTCAAAACACATTGTTTCCAACATCCAAGGCTTTGGCAATCGATTACCAGGCAGTGTAATTGATTACCAGAAGACAATTTTGAAAATAAGCTTTTAGAAGGGTTTTGAAATTTGAATTTAAAAGCTGTAATTGATTACCATTGATGTGTAATCGATTACCAATAACGAAACTTCTGAAATTCAATTTGAAAAGTCATGACCCTTCAAAATATAATTGTGTAATTGATTACCAGAAACTTGTAATTGATTATCAGTAAAGAATTTCAGAAAAAGCTTTTTGAAAAGACACATCTCTTCAAACCATTTTTTGAAAACACATAATGGGCCTATATATATGTGTGTCTGACTTCAAAAAGTAAGAGAGAGATATTCTAAGAGAACTTAATTGCCAAATGCTCTCTCAAAAACTCTTGGGCAAACACTTGCAAATCTATTGAGAATTCATCCAAGAACTTCAAATTGTATTATCATCTCTAAAAGAGAGAAATTCCTCTAGGATATTTAATTTGTATCATCCACTCTAAAGGAGAGAAATCTTTTTGTTCATCACAAAAAGTCAGTTGTAATCAAGAGACTGGTTGTCTCTTGGATTGTGAGAATTGTAATCAAGAGACGGGTTGTCTATTGAAGAATCTTGAACACAAGGGTGAGGAATCCCAAGGTGTGTTCAAAGTTTGTAAAGGATTTACAGAGATAGTGGAAAATCTCAAGTGGGTTGCTTTAGGACTAGACGTAGGCACGGGAAGTGGCTAAACCAATATAAATCGAGTTTGCAATTCTCTTTTTCCTTATCTTATTTATTTTATTGCAATCAATTTTGTCTTGCACATTTAAAGAACATTATTAAGTTGATTGTTGTTTCTTTTTCTGCATTCTGAGCCTATCATTTTAAAGGGGGTTAAAAGTTTGTTAGTGGGAAATTTTGTAAGACTTAACTCACCCCCTCTTAAGTTATTGAGACCACTTGTCCAACAATTATGATTCACCATCCTTAACATTAGTTATCCCAATTCCAAATCCAACCATCACTGACCTTCCTCAACGGCCCTACTCACCGATTATCACCTCACCCGATTCCTTAACCCAAAATGATACCTCATAACCCACTCAACCTGTGAGTGCTTCTCCCTCCACCCCAACCACAATACAAATCCCCTACCAATCACTTGTACATGTTTCATCTTCATCTCAATCACATGCAGCGGATTCTCCTTCACGGTCTTCAACTTTGGCTGTGCCAAACCATCCCATGATCACTCGTGGGAAAGCTAGAATAGTCAAACCCAAGAAGCTTTTTTCTGTGTCTAAACATCCACTACCACCAGCAGACGAACCGTGTGTATCCAAAGCATTACCATATCATGAATGGAAACAAGCTATGTTTGAAGAATTTACAGCCCTCATGACCAATGGCACATGGTCCTTAGTTCCTAATTGATGGAAGCTTGCTTGTTGGGCTTCTATGGAGGCTGGATCTGTGAGCTTCAATGGGGTCCTTTAATGGTGATTTTCTACCATGGAGATGCAGCGGAAGACAAAGGAAAAGAGGTGAGAGGAGGCGCCATCCATTAAGGAATAAGCCATGGAAGAAGGAGCTTCACCACCAAGATGAGCCTTGGATAAGAAGCTTGGAGAGGATGCTTCAATGGAGGAAAAGAAAAAGGGAGAGAAAGAGAGAGGGGGAGCACGAAATTGAAGGAAGAAAAAGGGAGAGAAGTTGAACTTTGAGTTGTGTCTCACAAGACTCTCATTCATCAAAGTTACAACAAGTGTTACACATGCTTCTATTTATAGACTAGGTAGCTTCCTTGAGAAGCTTTCTTAAGAAAACTTCCTTGAGAAGCTTCTTTGAGAAAACTTCCTTGAGAAGCTAGAGCTTAGCTACACACACCCATCTAAAAACTAAGCTCACCTCCTTGACAAAATACATGAAAATACACAAAAAAAAAGTCCCTACGACAAAGACTACTCAAAATGCCCTGAAATACAAGGCTAAAACCCTATACTACTAGAATGGCAAAAATACAAGGCCCAAAAGAAAGGAAAAACCTATTCTAATATTTACAAAAAAGAGTGGATCCAACCTTGACCCATGGGCTCAAAAATCTACCCTAAGGTTCATGTAAACCCTAGGGCCTTCTTTAGTAGCTCTAGCCCAAGCCTCTTGGATTCTTCTATCCAATACCTTTAGGGGGTAGGATTGCATCATCCCCTCCACCTTGGAAAGGATTTGACCTCAAATCCCGAGGTTCTTCATACTCTGGGCTCCTTCCCTCGACACCTGAAAAAAGAATAAAAACATATGTATTAGTGGTGTTGGGTATGTTAGAGTAGGGTAAGGTCTGAAAACTCCTTTCATGGACATCTTCCCATGAGGGAACATGGTTCCTCACCAACTCAATGAGTGGTGCGACAAGTATAGAAAAATATGGGACAAACCTTTTGTAAAAGTTTGTTAAGTCATGGCAGCCCCAGATTTCCCTTATACTTGGTGGAGTGGGCCAATCAGGAATGACCTTTATTCTCTTAGGGTCCGTGGGAACCCCTTGATCACTATTTAAAAAATTAAGGAATGTAATGCAATAAAGCGTACCTTTTTCTGTATTTTTATGTTGATTATTCCTACAAAAAAATACGACAAACCTAAGGTGTCTCATGTGAGCACCTAAGTTTGTATTAAAACCAAAAATAAGAACAAACCTACCTAATGAGTCCCTATGTACATGAATCATGAAGACGTTGGGTGCATGACTGATTTTACAAAAGAGGGTTGCAACACTCAACAAATTCATCATATCACTTATTGTAGGGATTTGGTGCCTAATAATACCTATTTTGGGAACCAACAAAGCACAAGGATTTAAGCTCTTACGAACAAAACCCTCATCCAACAACTCCTTTACTTGAGGAATAACATCAAGCCCAAGAGGTGTGGCAGTGCTAACAAGTGTCTTTTTACAAAGGAGAAGATGTGGAGGTTGTCTAAGAGGGGAAGTTTCTTTAATATTTGTCTTTATTTCAAAATTAATTTCCTTCTTAACTAACCTCTTGGAGGAGACACTTACCTCCTTACACTCTTCCTTAACCATTAAAGGTTGTCCTTCTTCTTGGGGGTAGATTTCTTCACTAGATTCTTCCCCTTTTGCTTCTTTACTTTCACTAGAGGAAGGTGACGTAGTAGCCTCATCTTGGCTACTATAAATGTCTTGGCTCCTCATAATCATGGTTTTTGTGGTGGGGCATTGAGAAGTAATGTGTCCTCTTCCAAGACATTTAAAGCACTTTATAGAGCTAGTCTTCTCTTGCATACTAGCCTTAGGGGCTTGCTTTTCTATTGTCTTCCCCTTATCATCTTTGGGCTTAGAAGGTGTCACCCCTAAGATGCCTTGACCTTGGTCTTTCTTTGGATAAGAGTGAGAGCCATAAGATTTTGGTGTAGACTTCTTTTTAAGTTGTTGCTCTACCCTTATTTCCCAAACTAAGTTAGTCTCTACATTGTCCTTCCCATGGAAGTATGGGAGGTTAATGTTAGCCTCTTGAGGCTTTCTTTCCTTTTCTCTTCTATGGGAGTGAGGTCTAAGATGTGACCTATGCCTTCCTTCATAATAGTCACGAAGTTCTTCACTTAAGCTCTTGCAAGAGTTATGACTACTATAGGAGGCATGTTTTTCTCTTTTCATTTCTTTCATTATTTTTCTTCTTTCTTCCTCTCTTATTTTCTTTCTTTCATCTTGACTTATTTCTTCCACTATTTTTTTTCCTTTTTCTTTTCTCTCTTGTTTTTCTTTCCATAACTTGAGGGAACTCAACTCATCTAAGATTCTAGATAAAGGGTCTTTATGACTAGTACCCTCGCCATTAACACTAGATGAATGATGACTCATGTTGGTTCCTAAGTTGTGGTTCTTTCTTGTTGGAGGTTTGAAAACAAAAGGTAAAAGAAACTATGGTTGAAACTAGCCAAAATAAACACTAAAAGAGGTGTGAAAGATATGGGAAAAAACTAATTGGTAAAATGTAAGCTATCTAGGTGGTTTGACAATGGAAGGTAAAGGAAATAAGCTATCAAAGTAAGCAAGAAAAGTAAACTAGGTGAATCCTAAGAGTGTTTGGATGACCACATTCAAGGTTCCCAACAAAACACTCACTATCCTAAGGAAAAATTGCCTAATATTATTACACACAAATGGAAGTTTGGTAACCTATTGGAGGCTCCCAGCACACTTCCAATGAAAGGCCTTTTTGTTACAAAACTTGAAAGCAATGAAGGTAAGTAAATTGCAAATTACAAAATTACAAAACGGTCCTCAATTTTGGTGGTTGTTCTCTCTTTGGTGATTCACTCAATTTGGAGTGCTTCTTAGTCCAATAGCTCTTATGGTGGTTGGCCCCTTTCTTCTTGACTCAAATTCTTCAAGGGATGACACCAATCCTCCTTCCAATTCCCTATATGGCAACCCACAAACAAGGAAACAAAGAGACAAGCAATAACCAAAGACAAAAAAAAAATGAAATGAAAGCTAAACCAATGGAATTTTAACAAGACAATTTTTCAAGGATTACTCAACAATTAAGGCAATGAGAAGGAAATAGAAGCAAGCTAGGACTCAGAGAAACTTAGAATGGCTCTAGAGTACAGTAAAAAAACTATAAAAAAAAAAGACTCAACAAACCTCTAGCTTTGACACTTGTTTTCACAGTAATTTTCAATTGAAATTTCGGAACCAAGATTGGTATAACATAGGCACCAATTATAGAATAAATTTTGAGCCAAAACAACAAGCACACTTCCCTTTCACTTTTTTTTCCTGGATACTGATTTTTCTGCCAACTTGTGTTATTTTTAGTATTTTTTCCTTTTATCCAAATCACTTGGTTCTTTTTTTATAACTTTTTCCCAGATGTCTAGAAAATTCAGTAAAACTTTAAGCTCAAAATTCGAAGTAACCAATTCTCAGTAATTTTTACAAGTTTGTATGTCCAAGCTGCCAGCACCAGCGATTTGTTTCTTTAAGCATGGTATATTGATTGCCTTGGGCTTACTTTCAACCTTCCTATGTATGTTGAACTCACTAGGATTGTTTACCACAGTTTTAGGAGTTCAATATTCACTTAGGATCAACATTTCAGCCAGCAATTCAATCACCAAAACTCAAATTCACAATAGACACAATCATAAGGAAACCTAAAAGTTCAAGAAAAGGTTCACAATCAAAGACTCTCTAAGAATTTTGCATGAACATGTTAAGGACTAATTAACATGAAAGATTTGACTCAAATCAAATAATAGGCTAAAATAATTTCATACACTCATGAACAAATGAGTTAGACAAAGAAACAAGAAAATAAAATTCAGCACAACATAAGAAATCTTATGTGACAAGTTTCATGACTAGACATGACTTCTATGACAAAACTACAATAGGTGAACAAGTCACTCTAGATTTTTGAGGTTTTCTTCTACTTTAATATTTTTGTAAGAATTTTATGATTTAGGTTTCAGCCACAAAAAATAACAAGACAAAACTCAAAGGAACCTAAACTCAACACAATTCATGGTTCAAGAACAAGAACAAGAAATTTGAACCATAGAAAATCAAATCTAGCTTCTATAGCAAGTTTAATCGGTGGAAACTCTAAAGAATCATGTTAAAAACATTTAGCACAAGACATGTGAGGAGATACATGGATAAAAAATGAAGAAACAACACTGTAAGAGAAGGTAAAGCAAAAAATTAATGGAGGTTTAAGGTAATGGAGGTTTAAGGAGCACCTACATGAAGCTCTTGTGCTCTGACTACCACTTGATGGAAGCTTGCTTGTGGGGCTTCTATGGAGGCTGGATCTGTGAGTTTCAATGGGGTCCTTTAATGGTGATTTTCCACCATGGAGATGCAGCGGAAGACAAAGGAAAAGAGGTGAGAGGAGGCGCCATCCATTAAGGAATAAGCCATGGAAGAAGGAGCTTCACCACCAAGATGAGCCTTGGATAAGAAGCTTGGAGAGGATTCTTCAATGGAGGAAAAGAAAGAGGGAGAGAAAGAGAGAGGGGGGAGCACGAAATTGAAGAAAGAAAAAGGGAGAGAAGTTGAACTTTGAGTTGTGTCTCACAAGACTCTCATTCATCAAAGTTACAACAAGTGTTACACATGCTTCTATTTATAGACTAGGTAGCTTCCTTGAGAAGCTTTCTTAAGAAAACTTCCTTGAGAAGCTTCTTTGAGAAAACTTCCTTAAGAAGCTAGAGCTTAGCTACACACACCCATCTAAAAACTAAGCTCACCTCCTTGACAAAATACATGAAAATACACAAAAAAAGTCCCTACTACAAAGACTACTCAAAATGCCCTGAAATACAAGGCTAAAACCCTATACTACTAGAATGGCCAAAATACAAGGCCCAAAAGAAGGAAAAACCTATTCTAATATTTACAAAAAAGAGTGGATCCAACCTTGACCCATGGGCTCAAAAATCAACCCTAAGGTTCATGTGAACCCTAGGGCCTTCTTTAGTAGCTCTAGCCCAAGCCTCTTGGAGTCTTCTATCCAATACCTTTAGGGGGTAGGATTGCATCACTAATCAACCACACTTTAATGTCATTGGGCACAAATGGGTGTTTTGCTTAAAAAGTAATCCAGATGGATCCATTGCGCATCACAAAGCACAACTTGTTGCTAAAGGCTTTTATCAACGACCAGGTATTGATTATAAAGACACTTTCAGTCCAGTTGTCAAACCTCAAGCAATCAAAATAGTCTTGTGCATTGCTCTCTCAAAAGGTTGGTCTCTAACACAAATGGATGTTAATGATGCATTATTGCATGGTACGATCTCTAAAGATGTTTACATGCATCAACCTTAAGGATTTGTTGATCCTACATTCCCTCATCATGTGTGCAAGCTCCATAAATCCCTTTATGGTCTAAAGCGGGCACCTCAAGCTTGGTACCATGAATTAAAATCCTTCGTGGTTGCCTATGGATTTTTAAATAGCAAATATGATTCTTCACTTTTCATTTACAAGCACGATAATGCCACTACCTATTTTTTGGTATATGTTGATGATCTCCTTCTTACGGGAAACAATGACAATTTCATAAGTCAATTTAAGGCTACTATAGTTGCCAAATTTTCTCTCAAAGATCTATGGAGACCGAGTCATTTTCTTGGTGTCGAACTCATTCCTACATCCAGTGGATTTTTCTTGTCTCAACAATATTATATTAAAGACATAAGACAGAAAGAAAATATGATTAATGCCAAGCCAGTAGGCACTCCAATGTCTACCACTTGCTCACTTGGCACTAATGATGATACACCTAGCCATGACTTATCTTCCTTTCGCAGTCTCATTGGATCCTTGCACTACTTATCCATCACCAGACTGGATGTGGCTTTTTCTGTCAATAAGTTATCCAAATACATGCAAGCACCCTCATCCCAATATGGGGGCATATTGGTACATCCACATGTGCTGGTGCTGCTGCTGCTTGATTCTCTCCTTCAGCCCTTCATTCTAGCACCGATTACTTATTCAAAATATTGTATAATTAACTGGCCATTATGGTTCTGATCTGTTGCCTTATTCTCATTCATTTTGTTTCCTTATTTCTAGCCTATCTTAATTACTAATTGTTGGCACAAGCTACTATTTATTCTCAGGTTGTAAACATGTAAAATATACTATTTGAATACACATACTGTTATTACATTTTGCATTAACATGTAAAATATTGTACAATTTCACGATGCTCCAAAGATTAACCAGTCTGGGATCATAGTTTTACTTGGATAAGTTTAGGTGTATAGGGGAAAAAGAGATCTCCATATGAGGGATCGTTCTCTCACCACAAACATCATTTCGCATATCCAAATGGTAGGAATGTGTGAAAATGAGTTCCATACCTAGTGTTTAACTTTCACGACGATCCAACGGTTAAAAATTTTGGAATCATAGTTTTACTGGGATATGTTTGAGTGTGTGCGGGAAAAAGAGAGGGTTTTGGGAGAGGGAGAAGGGAAAACAAATTTGAGAAGAAGAGAAAACATAGAGACATATTGTAAATGTAAAAGCTGAGCTAATATATCTCTATTTATAGCTAGGGTACTCTCAGCCTATTATTTACTCTATTTTTCTTTATTTTATTATTTTATAAAAAGGAACTCTATTTTACTCCCTAACAAATGAATAAATAAAACATCCTTTTTTATTTTCTAAGAACATATATTTATTTTATTTACCTTAAAACTATTATTTTAATTAATAAAATTATTTCTCCTTATTTATTTAATTACAAAAATGTCATTATTTTCCTAAAACTCTATTTTTAAACAAAATCCTTTATTAATTTATTTTATGAAAAATGGGATGTTACAAAGGAGACATCTTGCTAGCGTGCTGGTATTCTAGCATTTCTCATTTGAAGAGTTCTAGCTATTTGATTATTATTTGTGGAAAAGCTTTCCTTTGTAGAAGAGTTATTAAATTTTTCTAACACACTATTCAATCCCCCATTCTAATGTGATCTTTGATATTTCAAAGCAATGTAAGTGATTCTTCTTCTAAATCTAACACAAACTATGACAATCTACTTGATCATTCAAAAAGTTACATGAAGAGGCACAAAGACTCACCTTTGTGAACAAGACTCTAAAAGACCAACTTAGATGGCATATTGAAAAATATACTATATTACCAAAAGAAGTCTATGATTTGAGAAAAGAGAAAGTGTATTTAGAAAAATCTATTGAGAACTCTATTTGTAAATGTAAATCTAGCAATATTGCTTCTAGCTCAAATTAGGAAAATTGCAAGCATCTCCAATGCAAAATTGATTATCTTGAAAAGACACTTGCAAAGTTCACGAGTGGAAGAGCAAACTTAGATGCCTTGTTGAGTTCTCAAAAGTGTGCGATGGGTAAGGCTGGACTTTGTAAATGTAAATCTAGCAATATTGCTTCTAGCTCAAATTATGAAAATTGCAAGCATCTTCAATGCAAAATTGATTATCTTGAAAAGACACTTGTAAAGTTCTTGAAAGTGTGCCATGCGTAAGGCTAGACTTGGTTATAGTCTAGAGAGAAAAAAAATAATAAGAATTTCTTTAACTTCTCTACACCCTCCACCTCACTTTTCATTTCATGTCACTATTGCATCCAAAAAGGTCATAGCTCTTCATCATGTTTCATCAAAAGATATGATGTTCCAAGTAGGAAGTACATGTGGATTCCCAAAGGAAACCAAAAGACTACTAACCTACAAGGACCTAACATTAATTGGGTACCTCAATCTTCTCTCTAAATTTGTTTTGTAGGTATGCCTTAAAGCCAATAAATTAATGTGGTATTTGGATAGTGGCTACTCAAAGAAAAATGACTAGAGACAAATTTTGATTTGTCTCTCTAACGGCAAAACAAGAAGGTTTTGTTACCTACGGTGACAATAACAAAGAAATCAAAGAAGGCTTTGTAGATTTTGCCTAGTGATTGTATCATTGTGTTTAAGAAATCAAAGAGTATTTGCAACATACCTAAATCTCTTATTAAACCAATTTAAAGAAATAAAATTGCACAAAGTCTTCAATTGGGTCTAAAATCGATTTGAAATCAATTCACCCCTTCCTCTCTTGGTTTGTATTTCCATGTGCCATTATTTCTAAGAACTTTCAGTCCAAAGGTATCATAGAATAAGCATAGTCAAATTTCCTTATAGAATTGTTATCGAATATATATATATATATATATATATATATATATATATATATTATCATTATTTTTCTTAGCCTAAACTCTTTAGGACCTTAGAGCCATAAAGAGTCTATAAACATCTTCTCAAGGAGAGCTTATTGATGAGTTTTCCCTGAAAGATGTATAAGGTACTTGTCCCTATACATAACCCATTTAGGATAGGGAACCTTTAGAGTACAATTAGGGGATTATTGCTTATGAAAGGTGTGAGCGAGCACAAAAGGGTGTTGTGTTAGTCATGTAGCAAGGCACTACTTTGGGTAGCCTAGAGCGGCTTTTAGAAAGAATACTTGGGTGAAGCTTAGAGATACTTTTTGAAAGAATACTCAGGGGGAGCCTATAGAGGCTTGGAGAATACTAGTGTAGGAGCTTGTGAAGGATTTAGGAAAGAAAGAATACCTCAGTTGGTGCTTGTGTTAGTGAAAATCCTATAACTGTATGGATTGGATGTAGCCCAAGATTGTGGGTAAACTAGGATAATTTTTTGTGTGCTTTATCCTTCCTTATTGCTTTTTTTTATATCTTTTACTTGGAAAACATGTTTTAAAACATTATATATTTCATATAAAATCATGAGTTTTCCCATACTGCTTTCAAAGTTCAGAAGCAACATCTATTTTTTTTCCATAAAAGATAAAAATAGATTCTACACTTGCTAGAGTATGATATTTTTAATAGCTTCTTAAGCAATATACGTTAGTATTTTTGTAAGGATTTAACTGGAAAACTATTGTTATACAAAGTACTATAAAAGGATATCCATTGCTTCTAACAAGGCTTATGGAAAACTAAATGCTGAGATATCTTATAAACTTCAGAAGTTGTGTGTTCTTTTGCAAAAAAAGTCATAGTCAATAAAGTATCATTATTCAACCCCCTTATGTTATAATGAAAGACATCAGATGATGTTTGACCCCTTAAAAATATCATTGTTTTGATGATAACAAATGTATTAAAATCTTAATGGACTACTGGACTTTATTAAGTATTTCAGGAACGATATAGTCTAAATAAAGTTTGGTATTGAAATCCTAATCTTCAGCTTTATTATTACATTATCTCTAAGCGTACAATCTCGAACTTGTTTTATTAATGAACTAACCAGCGTCCAATACGTTGTAAGCAAACAATCATCCAAACCCTTGTGTTTTTTTAATGCCCAATTAGAGCTAAATAACTTGCACAAATACTTTCTAATTGAATCAATTATTGTCCAATGATATGTTCATACACATGTATTGTGACACCTTTTATCCCAACATGCATATAAATGAGAAAAACATATAAAAGGCGGAATCTAATTAAATCAATTTTATTCAATAAAATCACAGTAAATCCACATGGGTAAAATGTCCACATTCGCTTCACTGTTACCAAATAAAACTTATCATAAACATTTTTTGCTTAAAAACAAGACCGTTCAAGTTTACAAAAGAACTCAAGTTAAGCAGCAGAATAAAATAAAGTAAAATAACATGTTCGGAACATTATGCAATTTAAATAGAAACCCATGCCCCAATGTCACATCCTATCAGAGCATTGTGTCCTGGCATCCTCCAGCACGAGGTTCCTTAAAGCAATCCACCTAACCATCTACTCCCACGAACACAAGATTTAAGATCATCACAGGATCTAAATACAAACAACATACAGGGAGTGAGTCATCACATTCCTCGACGAATAAATGAAAGCATACAAGTATGATGTAATTACGACAATAATATAATTGCAACAACAATATAGGTATATCAAGGCTCAACTTTGTCACAATTCACATCATTTCAACACTCATCACGTAACATCACTTGTCCTAGAATTTTATCACAAATCACATTCCATGCCTCCACGATTAATCACATATTCAAGACAACACATTTCAAATATAATATCACATCTCACAATTACACAATTCATTACCTACCATTACGTAACAAGTCACAATGATCATTACACAGGCGTTATGCAATAAATACACTAAACTCAATCCTATATGCAATATGGTACCAAGTCAGTGAAAAACCTTGTCAGGTGCCTAGGAGTACATGATAAGACAGACCACACATTATAACTCAGGTCACTCTCACTAGGTAAAATCATGGGGAGACCAGTTAGGATCACACTGTGGGATTGACAAAAGCTTAAAGGAGCACTCAAATTAGGTGTATTTACCCCCAAGGTCTAGACTTTGAAGAGTCTGTCAGGGCCTCTCCCTCCTGATTCAGGTCCAACCCATAAAATATATTAACACGCAGACTCTATCTATGAACTATACAAAACACACAACTCCTCAATTATTCTCAAAATAATTTTAACTCGTTGCACCTCAAAGTGGTTCAACTCATCGGGTTCCCACAATGGATCTCATCACAATACTCATCGCGTATTAACTCGTCACCCTTAAAGGGTCTTACAGTCATGTGATTGTATGATTCATAGCTCACAACTTAATGCACACAACATCTCAATACACGTGTGATCTTGCAATTTGATACATACTAAACTTGTCACTTACACATAGTTTGTCACACTTTCATAATCCCTAGACATCATGTTATCACGCCCCATGCATCATATACATATCACGTAGTAATAATATTAATATGTTATGTTCATATGACTAATCATCTCATTAAAATAGGCATTTAAAATCATATATGTGCCACTGAATTTTGAACTATGCAATACACACAATCACCCAATTGTTTTCAAAATCATTTTAACTCGTCACGCCTCAAAGTGATTCAACATGTTAGGTTCCCACAGTGGATCCCATGGCAATACTCATCGTGCATTGACTCATCACCCTTAAAGGGTCTTACAGTTGTGTGATTGTACAGTTCATAGCTCACAACCCAATGCCATCACTTTACACTTCACAAAAACATGTATAATCACATTGATGAACGTATTAATCCCACACTTGTTCACAACACATGTTTCATCACACCTTCTAACCAACGCATTATCATATATATATATATATATATATATATATATATATATATATTGTTGGATCGAGTAGCCTCAGAATAATTAAGAAGGAGGGGTTGAATTAATTATTCCTAAACCTTTACTAAGTAAAAAATTACTCTTCTAAGGCTTTTACTAAATTGTTAAGAGAATGAGGAGTAGAAGAGAAACTTAACAGAAAGTAAAAGCGAAAATTAAATGCACAGCGGAAAGTAAAAGAGTAGGGAAGAAGGAAACAAACACACAAGAGTTTTTATACTGGTTCGGCAACAACCCGTGCCTACATCCAGTCCCCAAGCAACCTGCGGTCCTTGAGATTTCTTTCAACCTTGTAAAAAAATCCATTTACAAGCAAAGATCCACATGGGATGTACCCTCCCTTGTTCTCTTTGGACCTAGTGGATGTACCCTCCACTAGAACTGATCCACAAGAGATGTACCCTCTCTTGTTCTCAGTCAAACCCAAGTAGATGTACCCTCTACTTGTACCACAAAGGATGTACCCTCCAATGTGTTAAGACAAATATCTCAGGCTGTTAAACCTTTGATACTTTGTGAATGGGTATACAAAAGAATTCTCAGGCGGTTAGTCCTTTGAACACTTTTGTATTAGGGAAAGGGAAGATCAAAAGAATTCTCAGACTGTGTCGTTTTGAATTCTTTGACAAGGGAGAAGGGAGACACAAAAGAATTCAGGCGGTTAGTCCTTTGTTCTTTTGGAGAAGGGAGAAGAGAGACACAAAAAGAATTCAAGCGGTTAGTCCTTGGCAAATTCTTTTTGGCAAAGGGAGAAGAGAATGAAAAGATGAATAGCACAAGTTTTCAAGGTTTAGAAAACCAGAAAACTTCAGAGAGCTTTTGGTACAAAGAAAAAGAAGAAGTTCAAAGAGATTCAAGGCTTGTAAAGGATTGTATGAATAAGTGTTCAAGATTCTTGAAATGCAAAACAAAACTTGCTTTTATAGACTCTTTATGTCTGGTCAAGAAGACCATTTAGAAGAGTTATAACTTTTAGAAAAACTTAAAACCAATTTGAAAAAGTCGAAAACCTTTTTGAAGAGTTACATCTTTTGATTTATCAGAAACAGTCACTGGTAATCGATTACCAAATTAGTGTAATCGATTACACAAGGCTTTTAAGTGAAAGGATGTGACTCTTCACATTTGAATTTGAATTTCAACGTTCAAGGGCACTGGTAATCGATTACCGAAACATTGTAATCGATTACAACCTTTTGAAAATAATTGGAACGTTGTAAGTTTAGTTTGAAAACTTTTTCAAACTCATTTCGCTACTGGTAATCGATTACAACAATATGGTAATCGATTACCAGAGAGTAAAAACTCTTTGGTAAAAGGTTTTGTTAAAAACTCATGTGCTATTCAAAGTTTTGAAAAAAAAATTAATACTTATCTTGATTGAGTCTTTTCTTCATTCTTCAATCTTGAGTCTTGAATCTTGATCTTGATCTTGATCTTGATTCTTGAGATCTTAAACCTTGAATCTTGATTCTTGTCTCTAGATTTTCTTCTTGAGTCTTGAATTCTTCTTGATTCTTATCTTGAACTCTTGAATTGTTCTTGATTCACTTGAGTTGTTCTTTGATTGATCTTTGAGCTTTTTGTCATCATCTTTTGTTATCATCAAAACACCTTTGAATCACTTTGATTCACCATGAAGCTTTGCTTCTACATATATATATATATATATATATATATATATATATATATATATATATATATATATATATATATATATATATATAATAGTAATCTTCCAACATTTAAGTGTTGGATCAAGTGACATCGGAATAATTAAGAAGGGGGGTTGAATTAATTTTTAATGAACCTTTACTAATTAAAAAACTGATCCTTCTTAATGTTACTAGATTCAATTATGCTTTTACTACTAAGTTAAGAAAGTAAAGAACAAAAATAGAAACTTAACCAAAAGTAAAAGCGATAATTAAAGTGCACAGCAGAAATTAAAGAGTGTAGGGAAGAAGAAGACAAATACAAGAGTTTTATACTGGTTCGGTAACAACCCATGCCTACATCTAGTCCCCAAGCTACTTGCAGTCCTTGAGATTTCTTTTCAATCTTGTAAAAGCCTTTACAAGCAAAGATCCACAAGGGATGTATCCTTCCTTGTTCTCTTTGAACAACCAAGTGGATGTACCCTCCACTTGAACTGATCCACAAAAAATGTACCCTTTCTTGTTCTCAGTTACAACAAACCAAGTAGATGTAACCTCTACTTGTACCACAAAGGATGTACCCTGCAATGTGTTAAGACAAAGTTCTTAGGCGATTAGTCCTTTGAAACTTTGTGAAGGGGAAACAAAAGATATCTCAGGCAGTTAGTCCTTTGAAATCTTTTGTTAAAGGGAAAGGGAAGAATCAAAAGAATTCTCAGACTGTGTCGTTTTGAATTCTTTGAAAAGGGAGAAGGGAGACACAAAAGAATTTAGGCGGTTAGTCCTTTGTTCTTTTGGAAAAGGGAAAAGAGAGACACAAAAAGAATTCAGGCGGTTAGTCCTTGTCGAATTCTTTTTGGCAAAGAGAGAAGAGAATAAAAAGATATAGCACACTTTTGTTTTCTGTGAAAGAACAATGTTTGAAAACCAAAAAACTCAGAAAGCTTTTGGCAAAGGAAGAAGAAGAAGAAGTTCAAAAAGGTGTTCAAAGAGATTCAAAGGTTCTAAAAGTATATATGAAAAGTTATATCAAGTACTTAAAATGCAAGTCAAGGTCTTGCTTTTATAGACTCTTCATGTCTGGTCAAGAAAATCATTGGAAGAGTTATAACCTTGAGAAAATCTTGAGAAAACCATTGGAAGAGTTACATCTCTTGATTTTTATTCAAAACTTGTCACTGGTAATCAATTACCAAAACTATGTAATTGATTACACAAAGCATTTTATGAAAAGATGTGACTCTTCACAATTGAATTTGAATTTCAACGTTCAGATACACTGGTAATCGATTACCAATATATTGTAATCGATTGCACCATTTAAAAATCAATTGGAACGTTGCAAATTCAGTTAAAAGCTTTTGAAATCAAACTTTGCCACTAGTAATCGATTACAGGAAACTGGTAATCGATTACCAGAGAGTAAAAACTCTGGTAACTTATAAAATTTTGAGAAAAAACTTTTCTTGTAAAACAAAATTGTGTTATGTTTGGTTTTTGAAAAATATTTTCAATACTTCCCTTGTGAAGTCTTCTTGATTTCTTCTCTTGAATCTTGAATTCATCTTCTCTTGAATCTTGAAATCAAACTTCTCTTGAATCTTGAATCTTCTTGATTTCTTCTCATGAAACTTGAAATTAATCATGATCTTGAACTTGTTGACTCAATCTTGAAATTATTCTTTGGGCTTTTTGTCATCATCAAAACTACTTGAATCAACTTGATTCATCATCATGAAGCTTGCTTCTACATTAAGGTATATAATCATTCACTTATTCATTCGGTTTATAGGAAACATGCATACATGTATAGTAAACAAGTATATCCTTACATTTCCTCCTAAGTTACTACGACCTTTGTAGAGTAAAATTACAAGTACAAGGGATATACTAATCCTATTAAGTTCATACTTATCTTTTTTGAAAGCTATGACAATTGTCTACAACTCTTATGTTGATCACAGAAACTGGTTTGACATTAACTATGTCTAATCCTAAGGTAAACATTGGATCATTGCTTAATCTTGACAGTTCAACCTTTTCTCAATACTTTGACTCTCTAGGGGGCTATGCAACTTCGAATTGGGTGAAACCAACGGTATTTCTTAGCTAACTTCCAGGGATAAAAATTTTATGCAGACCACAAAACCTAATTCAATAATTTTCTTAGTCATTTTAATGCTACAAGTTAACTCACGTTGTCAGGAAAATAGCACATGCTTAAAACAATTGATTTTCACTAAGCACAAGCGTGCTCTCATCAAGCACGGTCGTGCTTTGCGAAAAACTTCCATTTCATGAGGAAAAAGAGGCATGGTTAAGACCTCAAGACACACCCAAATTCAAAACTAATAGCACAGAACATGTGATCACATCATAGGGAACATAACCCCTCAATCAATTTCAAGAAAACATGCAAGAATCAAGAATTCCAAAATTTCTAGGTTTCTAACATTCAAAGGCAAACACTCAATTAAACCATCCAATTTGCATCAGGGCATCAATTGACCCATCAAGCATTAGCAATTCGTAGTTATCATTGTGCGCACAAAATTAAAATGCATAAAACATCCCAAAATTAATCCTAATTTGATTCTCTAAGGATCCCTACACATGTTCACTCTAACCCCAATTGCGATAAACTCATCTCTTACCTCTTAGTGAGCTCATATGTGTAGTCCTTCAATGATAGCAGTGTCTCAAGCGGTTCCCTAAGATTTCTCAAGCTTTTCCTCTGGTTGCTTTGCTAGGATTTCCAAGCGTTAGAGAGAAGAAGAATGGATTGGAGTCTCAATTTCCCTCTCTCCACATGAAGGACAATTATATATCTACAGACATTATTTCATAAATCCCAAAGGTGGAAATGTGTGAAAATGAGTTTGGAAAGTGGTATCAAAATTTTAGGAAGATCCAACGGTTAATGAGACCAAAATCATAGTTTTACTGAGACAAGTTTGGATATATGCGGGAAAAATAAAGGATTTTGGGAGAGAAAGAAGGGAGAAAAATTTGGGAGGGAGAGAGAGAGTGTAAAAACATATCATAAATGTAAAACCCAACATAATATGTCTCTATTTATAGCTTAGTACTCTGAGCCTATTATTTATTCTATTTTTATTTATTTTTTTTATAAAAAGGAACTCATTTTACTCTTTCATTAAATAAATAACCAATTAAAATATCCATTTATTTTCTAAAACATCATTTTACTCTATTTATTTTCTAATACTATGAAACCCTTATTTTAATTTACAAAAAACCATTTTCTCTTGTTTATTTAATTTCTAAAAACTCTATTAATTTTTATATAAAAATCTTTTTATTTATTTTACGAAAAATGGGGTGTTACATATACACATCATGTGGTTCATTCATGTTCTAGAAGCTCTGACATATTTGATTTCCTCAAATGTTTTGAATTCTTAATCATTTGAATTTCAAGTATGCATAAGAACAAAGTATGGACCTTCATAAGAGAGTTTTCATGGAGATTTTGGGATGACCGAATCCAAGTATATTGATATGATTTCTATCATATCTTCTCCTTGTTGGATGTCACATTTGAGTGATGCCTTAGATGATGAGGATATTGAGGAGGACCCACCTATGGACTCTACTGAGTGTATAGAGGAAGATCCCGAGGAGGATCCTTCTAAGGGTACTTCTTAAGATAGTTTTGAGGCTTAGGATGTACAGTCTATGGGGGTATGTTGTACATGGGTGACTTCTTTGAGGTCTAGTTTTCCTTTTTTATGTATTTTGATATAGGTAGATCAGGGTTCACATTTTGTATCTTGTCACTTATATATATATATATATATATATATATATATATATATATATATATATATCCTTTTCTACTTTTGCTTTACTTTCATTTCAGGGTGTATGTGACACCATTTTATCATAATTGACGTGATTTACTTTATCTATTTTGATACTCTTTGAGATCAAAGTTATGAATTATGGTTTAGGTTTTTATGATGAGGGTTTTAGAAATATTGATTTTCAAGTGTGGTTTAAGTAATTAATTGTTTGCGAATGCAATTATATTATGTTTTATTTACCAGTTATCAAAGACAAATTTATGAAACAAAGCTTATGATTGATTTATTTATACGCATAAAGAGTTTTGAAAAATGATTTAAGAAATGAACAACCGATTTACTCTAAAATTTCTTCTTAAAATTTTTTTATCAAAGAATTTTCTCAATTAAAATAAAAGGATGATATGATATTATGACACATTGGATAAGTACATGTGCACTCATGTTTAGGGTGTCACAAAACACGAGGTTAATATAATGTTATCTCAAATTGTTTTCATGTGTTACATCTTTACCTTGACTTATCATTGAGAAAGAATTGATTTATCTATGGTGTTAAAAATAACTAATGAGTTAGTTGATTCACCTTGAGTCACTCAATATGTTTTCTTGACAAATTAAGTGGAGTAGTCAAATTAGGTTGGTGGGAAGAAGACCCCAACATAATTCCCTTAAAAAAAAGGTTGAATTGGTCAGTCTAGCTATTTTTACCACTCATATATGATTAAAACATCAACAAGTTTAACAATTGCTAGAATTTAAAAAGTAAACTACAAATTAAAGAACAAATGAACAACCAACAACATATGATTTTCTTGTTTAAAGTTTATTTTGTAACAATAAATGATGTATAAGATTATGGGTATTATAGAAAATGATGAGGAACTACGTCCAATTAATAGTCAGTTAGCAAATAATTATATATTGTAATGTAACATAACAAAATGATCATAAATATAAGAAGAGGAATAGACTAGTTACACAATTTATAAAAAGAAAAGAAAAAGAAGAAGAAATTCAAATATTCCCATGAATTATAATACTCTATTTCATGTAACTTGGAGATGCCTTTTCAATCTTGATTCTGAGAAGACATATTATGCATCAATGTCTGAAAAAATTACGGAGAGTTAGTATCATTTTTTTTAATTAATTTTTTTATTAATTAAAATTTATTAAAAAATTATAAAATCATGAATAAGAATTGTAAAACAAAAAGTATAACCCACATATTTTCATTATTTTCCAACAAAATTTAAGTTAATAATCAAATGTGTATTTAAATAATTATATTTAGTGAATGAGTTTATGACATTATTTTAACATAATTATTTTATAATTGATTGACATTTAGTTCTTCCAAATCAAATTACTTGATTTACTTCTACCTCAATCCATGAGATAAAAAGTATGAAAATTTAAATTCCACACAGATGACATAACTCTTGTGCTTCAACCATGGATTGGGAATTGGTTTGATAAATATTAAAATGAACCAAACCTATTGGAATACATTGTAGTTCACACCTTATTCATAAAAAATCAACTTTTCTATCACTATGCAAAACAATCTCATAGATGAAAATGTTAAATAAGTAGTAATCAAAGATTTTTTTTAGTTTTCAATAGTTGGATCAATGATTAGAAGTTTCAAGTGAGAGATAACTTGTTTGCTATAACAACTTTGGCTTTCAGTGTTTCTTATATTCTTGTTCATGATTTTTAAGCATGGGTACTTGGTTATTTTGGTCGACTGTAAGCACAATTCTATGCAATTGTTTGTGACTCTTTTTATACCCTTACTTGATTTTAGTTGAGCTATTTTTCTTGTTTGGATGGCATGTGTTTTTTCTTGTAATAAGGTGATTAGAAAGTTAGTAATTGGACATAGAATAAATAATAAAGAAGGATGTAATGAGTGATGCAGATGAGGTTTGTCCCTCCTTCATAATAGGAGTGATATTTATGGGTCACTTGATAAGGAAAAAAATGCATCATAATGCTAAAACTTGATAAGGGATATCGATATCATTTATTCTTATGTTTACTCGAATATCAAGAAATAGATAAATTGAACTATACAAGGATGTCACATTCTATCCCTTATGTTCAAAATTCAAATCACAACATATGTCACAAAGGTTATGTCAAATCACAACATTCTTATTATTTGGATAGCACTTATGTGTTTTTAGATATTGGTTATTGATTATACTGTTAAATAAGATTTAATATTATTGATAGTGTAATGAGAACCTATAAAAGTCGCAAACATAAAACTTATTAAAGAAGAAAAGAAATAACAAGTATAACTATAATATTTCTTACGACTTGACTCATAATGTATAAGCCCACTTAAAAGAATGTTAGAATAATTAGAAGGTTCAAACTTAATGTTAGAGCCCGAAGTTGCAAGGTTTAAGATGCAAAAGAGACACTATATAAGGTAGCACCTAATTCCTAAAGAGGCACACCATTCTCAGTAACTACATATTACATGAAGTTTTCGTGAGAAACCTAGTAATCAAGATGTTCCTTGTAGTATAGCTAGCCTTGCTATCTCTTTCCTTAGTTGTTAGATGATTAACAAATCTGTTTGGACCTTGTAGAGGTTTGGCTTATGCTACTAGACTACGTGTTTTACAAAAAAAAAAAAAAACATTGACTCTACAAGAGGTAATATTTTTAACACAACTTTATGCTCTTTTGCAAGGATTTTTTTATGGAAAATTTTCATCACGGTTATTTTTTATTTACATTTCCCAATAACTATGGGTTTATGTATTGAACATAAAAAGACCAAGTGTTTAAAAAGTTCAAATAGTTTCAGGCTTTGGTTGAGAGATAGTCATGCAAGAAGCTTAAATGAATTCATGTTAACAATGATGGTGGGTATTATGGACATTTGATGTATATTGCAAGCAACAAGGTATTGGATGTGAAAATATGCCTCCTAAAACACTTGAGCTAAATGGTTTACTAGAGAGAATGAACAAAATATTAACAGAGAGTGAGGTGTTAGCTCTTTGAAGCTAAGTCACCCAAACACTACTTGGGTGAGGTATTGTATGGTATTGTATGTTGTTAACTTATGTCCTACGATTTCGTTGAACAGTGAAGTTCTTAATAATATTTGTTCAAGACAAATACTTGAACTTGGTTTTGTTAAAGACAAATATTTGTTGTTTGTTGGTAATCAAAGTGCATTTCATCTTGGTGAGAATTCAACTTTGCATTCAAGGTCTAAACACATTGATGTGAGGTATCATTAGATACATGATGATTTGGATGTTAAGTTATTAAAGTTGACCCAAGTTCATAGTAATAGTAATGGTGCTAATAAGATGACTAAAGCATTACTAAAAAGGAAGTTTGAAACTTTAAATATAATTGGTTTGGCAATCATCTCTACATAGTTGTGAGAGGGACATTGTGGATATTGGGCTCCCTTATTATATGGAGAAAGGCTTAAATGTGAGATTTCATTTTATGTCTCACTTGCCTAAGTAAAGATTGGTTATATTATGGTATGACAGACTCATTTTTCTAAGTGACAACAATAACTTAAGAGAAAAGAAGAAGGAAAAGCCAACTCACATACAAACCTAAAAGTTACCATAAAATTATGATCAAAGATTTGTTCACCCTTGGATCATACTCAAATTTCTTAAAAATATTCTCAACATCTGATTCTTGGTTCTGAACGGTTGGATTGGTGATTAGAGGAATGGAGTACAAGATAATATGCTCATAATAACTATTATATGTTGGGAACTTTTTTCTAAAAAAATATCATTTGTAAGCATTGGTACCTGGTTGTTTTGGTTAATTGTAAGTATGAATTATCACACTTGTTTATGACTCTTTGTACCATTACTTGATTTTAGTTGAGCTATTTCTTAAAGTGAATAAGTCAATCACTAAAAAGGAGGTGTATCCCTCCCATTCCAGGAGTTTCTCCTTGTCCCTACCACATCTTTTGTGAATTAGCAATCACTAGGCTCCCACCCTAGTATTCTTTCAACAAGCTTTTCCAGGTTTCACCCACAATAGCACTTGCTATCGTACACAACAACAACCTGTTATGTTCCCTAGAGCCTAAGAAGCCATATTCACTTTCTTGCTCTTCCTAGTTCTCTTTAGCAACACCTCTATTGGACACTCACACAACCACCTGACTACTCTTCCTCGGCTCTCTTCAGTAGCACCTGCTACTGGCTACACACAACAACCTGTTGTAGTCTCTTCACACCAAGGGAATGATGGACAAAAAACTTTTGATTAAGACACTAATGGCTTTCACCTAGACTGATCTGGGCTAAGGAAGTCCCTTAAGATATGGGGTTTGTCAACTAACTTTTATGCTCTACTTTGGCAATCTTCCTTACACTTAGTTCCTTTGGATTTGATCAATTTATAGACTTGATCAAGAGCTAGCCATTTGGGGCTGTTGGAGGTTGAGTTCAAGTGTTGCATGAGTTGTCCATGTCCATGCATGTAGTCTTTTTGCCTAATTCAACCTTCACTATACAACTTCATTGAATTGTCTTCTTCATCTTTGTTTTTGCTCGATTGTCATAAGAATACTATTGTGTTGGTATTCCCCACATCAAAATATGGCATTATTTATTAGTAGGTTGTAGGATTAAAAGATCTCACAACTAAGTGTGTGTTTGGATTAAAGTCTCCAAATTTAAGTTTGAATGAATTTCATTTAGCAAACTGAGGTTGCAAAAATTACTTTAATAATGCTTTCAATTAAAACTTAATTTTAAGCCAATATAGGTGCACAAAAAACTTTTAAAGAAAACTAAACATATCATCAAACTAAGTTTAATAGACATAAGTTAAAGAAGGTCAAACATTAAATCACAATACCATAACAAATTTACAATAAATAATTTCCATGCAAATATCCACTCAGTTAAAAAAATGAAGCTATGCAAGAAAATAAAGTATTAAATTTTTTATAGTCAAGTCAGGAAATTTTTCACTCCCCACATTACCCATAAAAACTTCACCAACTTTAGAGGGGTGTCCACATGAAATTCCTCTTGTACCGGCTGATGGCTTGCTTCTTCTACGATGGTTGGGGGAGCAACAGCAGGTGGCGGTGGAGAAATTGGTGGCACATCACATGTGCCATATGTGGCATTTGGCTGCATATATTTATAGTCAAATAGTAATAATTTACCTTCAAAATATTCAATATTCAATGAATTTATAGACAACCTCTTGTATATAGGAAAACAAGCCATAACATACTTCATCATAATGAGAGAATGTAAGGTCAATGGATATTAAAATTTCAATACCTATTTTTTGCTTTATTTTCTTAATATTTTTAATTTTCAGAATTTGTTAATAATTAAATTTCAATTTAAAATTGTTGTAATAAATAATTTTTATTATTGTTGTAAAACTTACTAATTATTATAAGTTTGTAAGATACACACACAAACAATAGTTATTTAACAAAATATATTCAGGTGTTATAACTTTGATTGATGAAATTTTCTAGTAATGGTATATTCTTTCTAAAAACAAATGGATGTATATTAGCATTTGTGTTGCTACATATGTCTCTTTGTTCTCTAGAACGAATATATTATCAGAGTTATTACTTTGATTTTTTTAGTTGTGTGTGTGTGTGAGAGAGAGAGAGAGAGAGTTAGGTAACCCTGCAATAGGAAATGTTGTCACATCCGCAAGTTAAGTGACCATTTGCTACATCAACTGCTTCAGGGGCTCCTCCTCCATCACTCCTCTTTTAACAAAAAGTAAAATGGTTAGCAACTTGAAACAAATATGTTCTTTATCCGAGACATTTGAAAAAATTTCCAATAAAAAAGAGAATTGTGGTGTCATATTTTGAAACATAATTGTAATTTATATGTTCCTTTTCTCCTAAGATTACATATTTATGTTTTTAAATATATGAAGATTCAAATTATTATTTTGCTAGCAAATGAATGAAATCCTTCCAAGTAATTAAGTACCTGGTAAAAATCAACAGCAATGAAATTTGGCCATCGACCGCTGGAAGCATTATGGCAAGTCTTCAACATGTTAACTAATGGAGTTGAATTGTCAGCACAAGCTGAGCTTGCATTAGCACTAGTGAGAAAGTAGTTCATCAAAACCAATGACTTTGATTTTGTGTTCATGGTTGATGATTCACCTCGATTTGGACAAGAACCACCTTTCATTCCATCATCTCCATCTGAAATTTAATAAATTCCATACAGGATCATGTAATTGGAATACACTCCATAATATGTTGGAAATTTTTATTAAATGAATATATTATTCAATTAGTCCTTCAAAAATATAACACTAGCCATGAAAGCTATGCCTAAAGTCCATTAATCAAATCAATTCTCCAATATCTTAATGTAAGAACTAATTTTGGAACAAAATATGAGTTATGATGCAATTTTCATTATTAACTAATCAATATGTTCAAGATTAAGTTCTTGTTTAAAGGATATTAATCTTACATTGGTTTTCTACTACATATTTCCATTGGTTAGCAATGCCCTCAGAATCTTCTTTAGATGATTTAGAGGTGAAAACGACCAAACGTTGATTTTGATGAACCATGTCATCGACAGTTGGCCAATCTTCACCATTCTTAGGCATTCTAGATACTGGGAACCAATACTTTCTCAACCCAGAAGCATTAAACACCTTGGTAAGCCCTTGGGGAGATGTCACATAGTCTTCAATGAAGATGGTCACAATTTCTGTTGGATTTGCTTCCATGAATGATTGGATGTCTTTAAGCACATTTATAGCAGGTTTCTGGCATGGTAGACATGTGGATGCGGAATAAAATCAGAGCTTGTACAACTTGACAAAAAATTAGTCTAAATTACAAATTTAGAATGAGAAGATAAGTAAGGTAAGACATGCACTTACAAATGAAGTGACATCGTAACAATTGCCTCCAAAGGAATGACACAACCAGATATCATTTTTAAAGTCATACATATCTAGCATAAGGCCTCGAACACCATTCTGTACAAAATGCAAAAGAAAATAAGGATAAGATAAAAAAAAAAAAGATGTTTCATATTCCTATAAAGATTATTTACATAGTACAATGGGTGCACATATAAATATACCCAAAATTAAATTGCATGTGCATATTGATAGAAATACTAATACTAGATGTTATTTGTTTAGTTAAACTTTTCTTATTCAATTAATGTTACAGCTTTTTGGGTGCATATTTCTTTGTCGTAGAACTAAAGACTAATTTCTCAAAGGCATAATAGATACAAGCTTAAAGGACATGATTATTATTCAACTTTATCCCACCATGTTGGTAGTTAATGTTTCAATTAGGGATAGTTCATTGAAGATTGTGATTAATGTGAATAAAATACTACCAAAGTTAATGAACTATTCTCTAGCTTCAATATGGTATTAGTGATTTCTTTCATGCTTCATTACTTTTATAGTATCAATCATGACATGTTCTAGGATTGTTCATACGGCCCTTCATTCCTCTCATCCTATGTCTCTTGATGCTACTCAGTAGAACCTTTCCTTTCCCCCCTTCCCTTTGGGTGACCTTTTCCCGTCTTGGATGACCTTTCTATTTTTAATCCACCTTTTCCACATCATTCTATAGGTTCCTTTTAGCTTTGGTTTGTCAAATCTAAACAGAGTATAATCATCCATAGAATATATCATTATACAACCATAAGTAGTAGCACCTAGTATTGTAATTTATATGAGTAAGATACAACATGCAACAACAGCCGAATTTCCCTTCATGTATTCATATTTACACTTACTTTTCACGAAAAATTCATTCTCACCTACTCTACTCATATGAGAATGTTACAACAATTGAGTTATCCATCTCACATTTCTAGTTCCTATAAATGCTACACGTATGTCAAATTCTCTAAATTTGTATTCTCTTCCATAATTCCTTTTATATGCCCCCACCCTACCACTTGAAACAACCCACAATACTTCAGGTGCTTATTTTTCCTTATGCCTCATTTACATAGCAAGACCTGGGCACTTTAAGGGATTTGAAAACCACATTGCTATCAGATATTTGAATCCCCACTTCCATGACTTCAACCATCCCCAAGCTATATTTTTGTTTGCTACAATATTTTTTGTATTTACGTTGTCTTTTCTTTGAATATATTGTTATTCCATGCTTTCCAAACATTCCAAATGAGTGCAACCATATTACTATTTCCACTTCTTATTTAATACGTAGTTCCCAAAATAGGCCTTGAAATTACCTAAAATGTTTTTCTACCTCCTTGTGTAGAGGCATCTCATACCCCAACTAGCACACACATCACTCTCATACTTGTGCAAGCCTTCCATAACACAAAATTAAGTGACTTGCATATTTCACCTCTATACTGCAACCTGTACAAAAATGTTTGTCAATAAAGATAATCTCCCTCCAACTAAAATTCTCCTTCCTAGGTGTTCTATATTTTATTAACCTCCATACAAATGTAACTACCTTTAGAGGAACATATTTATTCCATACGCGATGCCAGCCCACCGCTATCCTCACCTATTTGTCAATCATAGACTTTTATAAGTCGACCAAAAAGTGTACACACTTGTTTGATCAATCGACCACCTCCACTTATCGTTTTTCCCATTCTTCAACCTCACATTCTTTGTCACTTGATTCAACCTATCCAAAAGTTCTTGTTCAAGTACAAAAAATTATCTTTTCCATCTCCAACGACACACCCACTTCCCTTCCATCGAATTCCCCACTTCCATCATAATAACCTTTTTTTTTTGTATTTGTTAGGGAATATAGCCTAGCAAACTATGCAAAAACGTTTTACTCCCCTCTACCCAAGGATCCATCCAGAAATATAAAATATGAATTCTTACAATTCTCCATCACCTTCTTAATTTCTTCTGTAATCCAAGCTAGTTTCACCTCTTTATTCATATCAATTTACTCCTCTAAAATTTTCTTTTATATCCTAAATTATTTTTATGTTTGAATACAAATAAAAAATAAATAAATTTTGTCAAATTTATTCAAGTTAGTTACTTTCTTAAGTTTTTGTTATCACAATTTTAACTATGATTGTGCTACTTTTTTTTTTTACTTAAAAAATTAAACTTGAATGAAACAAAAAGAAATAAGTGAATAAATTAATATAATTTTAAATTTCTTGGGGATAAAACATTTTTTGATAACCAAATGAAATTGTATTGAAAAAAAAACCTATATATGCATAGGATAGGAACAAAAACCTCTTGGAGATAAAATGCAATTTGAAGAATTTTCATATAGAAATAATTTAAATAATGCTAAAGAACAACATTTGTCATTTGGGTCATGTTAGATCGTGTGTTATGAAAATAGGAATACTCTATCAAGATTAGTAAGAGACTTGATTGGGTTGCAATTAGGAGAAGAAAAAAAGAGAGAAGCAAAGTCTCACATTGAGTTGTTGGACAATTGTGTCTTCCTGGGTTGTGGAGGCTATAATAAAAGATCCTGTGTCAGATTTGATGCCAGATTGAGCGAATGAGTTATGTGTTGTCAGCCATGAATATCGATTGAATGCTAAACCTTTCACCTAATAACCACACAATAAGACACCACAATTAATTTAACTTTACTAAAATATTTGGAACTACTTAACATGATTCAATCTTTTTTCATTTGTAACCAAGCAACCTGGTCTAATATTCAACAAAACTAACTTGCATATCAAATTGAGCTTAACATGGTAATTGTTGTGTTGATAACATTTATGGTAAATTATTTTCTTGATGACAACAACGAAGAACAAAAAAGAATGTTTTGATGAAATTGTTATTGAAATACCTAATGATAAATGGAAGAAAAGTTAAGAGTTGAAGAATCAAATTTGCACAATCATAAGGAGGAATTACAAATACAATGAAAAACTTAGAAATTTATATTAAAGATCAAAATATATTAACAACATAAAGTTGTAATGTAGGCTGAAAATATAATTCTTAATGCACATAAGTTTTGTCTAATTAGAAATTGCACCTACCTTGGAAGTAGGGATTGTAGGTTGAGTTCTTGTGCATCTAGAGCGAGTATTCCCATTTGCCGGACATGTTGCACAATGAAGACCACCATCACATTTGTTCTCGGAACCACAAGTTTCTCCCAACTATTGTTCACCCAAAAGCTAAATGAGAACCATTGTTAATTGTATTCAATAATATTGCAAATGTACGTAACACTATGATTATAATTCATGATTAGAAAAATAATTTGTATCAAACCTTGATGCTAGATGAGCAATTAACGAGGCAAAGTGACACGAGAACTACCACCACCACTCGGCTCTGATTATGAATGGAAAAAAAAGAGTCATGTGCACATCAATTTTCATTCCATAAGAAACGATGTAGAAGGATATTAAATGCATTTGTAAATGAGATTAAGATAGAAATGACTCGCTAACATGCCTTCATTTTAACGTGGGCCTTCCAGTTTCAACACTTGATGGTTAAGAGACAACGAACATGGAGGATATTAAGTCCTTGATCCCTTTGCAATTCCCTCTTTCAATTATATTTTTCAAAATTCTGAGCATTTTGATGGTTTGATTAATTTATATAGTTGCCTGAGCAAAAAGAAAAGAATTTGTTGAGGGGAGGAAAAGTAGGGAAGGATGGATATTGGATAGTGTATGTGTCTTGTTCTTTATGTTCAAACTTTAGAAACATCCAGCTTACCGTTTAGACCATTAAATCAGTTTTTTGTTAAGCTTTCAAATAAAATATACATATTTTATCCCTGAAAATTGTTTTTTTTATTTTATTTTAGTCCTTAAATCAAAACATCCATTTAATTTTATTAAATATGTAGATTGAATTCATAGTTTGTCACAATCACATCGTAACTTGAATTACGCACGAAATATAACACATTCAATTGAAAATCAAATAGACCATCAACAAAATATTTTTAAGATACATTAAAAAAACCCTTAAAAAAATATTTGAATCTACACTTTTAAGGTTGTAATTCGTTACATGTAGGGAAGATATTAACAACCTTTATTTTTACTGAATTTTGAAAAATTATTTAACTTTATAAATATATATTTTATCCACTATTAAATTGGATGTTTTTAAAAATTGGATTAAGTTTATAAAATATCATATAATAAAAAATTATAATTAATACTTCATCGAATTATTTTATGTTAACGGTTAATATGTTATTTAAAATATAAGTAAATGACCTTCATTTGATAACATACCATTGAATGCTCAATGAAGTTTGATATAAATAATTATAAAGATAATATCAAATGATTTGAAAGTTTGATTGATTAATTTTGTGTTGTACATTAAGTTATTAGGAAATATACGTGTGGGGGGTGGATCAAAAGACATTGGTATCAATTTTTGCACCAGTTAATAACTTTATATAGCATGTGAATTTGATCGATTAAATTGTTGAATTATAATTATATATTATTATAATTATTTGTGTCAATTTTTATGAAATTTGAACATGAACAAGAAGACAATCATTTAGAAATTTGAACATAAACAAGAAGACGATCAAATGATTCATATTTTAATGTAAATAAAAAGTATTATTCTTCTTAAAGATTGATGTAAATAACTTTAGTTCACAAAAAATTGTTAGGAAGGTGAAGCAAATATGATGCTACCGTCATATTTGCCACGAAAATAATTTTTTAGAAAAAAACTATTGCTAGTTTATAATTTTTCATAACATTTTTAACTAATGGTAAGACAAATTAGAAATTAAAATTCTTTTGTAATCATCATATTTCATCCTAGTTTAACGTAATTCAAACATGTATTGGAAGTTGAGATTTCAATATTATATTCTTCAGTGAAATCCATGACATAAAATCCCTTTGATCATATCTTCATGTGCATAGTTTTGTAACTACATGATATTTCATCAAGCATACAGATT
This sequence comes from Glycine max, assembly GCF_000004515.6. Taxonomy (NCBI): domain Eukaryota; kingdom Viridiplantae; phylum Streptophyta; class Magnoliopsida; order Fabales; family Fabaceae; genus Glycine; species Glycine max. The sequence goes on from NC_038253.2 coordinate 17,778,618, forward strand.
CAAATCTATGTGAACACATGTATTATGAAGTATCATTTTGGGTATCAACAAAAGACACAATAATTTTAACTCTAGCTAGAGTATAAACATATGATTCCTTAGTATGTTTATACTTGCATTGTTCTCAACAAGTGTTAAAAAAAAAAATAGCAAAAGTTACTAAAAAAACAAGAAACTATATTAAATCAACAAATCCAAATAGAGAAATTGTACAAAGTTTATCTAATCTACAATGAGTTTAACAAAACATTGAGAAATTACAATACATGTCTTTTGCTTTATTTTCCTAAAAAAATAAAAAGAAATTTCTCAAATAATATATATTTATTTACACTAAAATTAAAATCAAAATATTTTTGTTATTTTTGTCTTTATTTTTTATAGTTCTTTTTCACTGTTGTTACAAATAAAATTAGGTACATAAATTCATCAAATATGAATTTATCAATTAGTTTGTCTTTATCACGATCATATGACTTTCGAAATAAGGCCCAAGGCAACTAGCTATTGTAATGTAATTAAGGTGAAAACTACTTTTTTCTATTTTCTAATATCTTATCCAAATCCCTTGGAAAGTGCAACTAGTGAAATAGACTAACTGTTCTTTTCCCTCCATTTCCTATGTTAAGGAAAAATTGATTATTTTTTGTTTGAGGCCAAGTATAAGATCAACTATTGGCATGACATTGATTTTTCAGGATAGGCAAAGATGACTTGTATCTCTTGATAATTTGGAGCACTTCCATGCAATTGGGTGTCCATTGGGATTTACAATGTTTTTTAATGCACTAGAAGATAGGGCATAGTTGACTGCTAACTTAGATAAGAATATTCATAGTGCGACAATGTGGTCAACCAACCTTTGGACTCACTGTGTGGTTTCTATGCCTTTTATTTTTAGTATGGCCTCACATTATTTGGGGTTGCCTCAATTCCTTAGTCAAATAACATGAAGCAGAGGAATTATCCTCTATGAACCATGAAGGTACATTTCTCTAAGTTAAGACACATTGTCGCAACCTACCATTCGACAGGAGGGCGAGGGGAAATGCCAAAGGTGCATCTTCCAAAAAGGAAAATGCGTTGGAGTCGTCACCAACGTTTATTCGAGGAAAACGTTAGAAAAACCAAAAAGAGGTCTGCGAATTTTGAAAATAAGGGTTCGGGAGTTGTTTACGCATGGGGAAGGTATTAGCACCCCACGCGCCTGTTACGAGGGACGACAACCTTTGATTGAGTGTGCAAAACATGACTTCAAAATTGTGTATTTACCCTTTTTTATTTTTTTATTTTTTTGAGTCGACAAGGGTGTTGCCTTAGCTCCTACATATCCTCAGGTGCGATGAGGAATTCAGACCTACGTAGTTCTTTAAAGTGAGAAAGTTTGTGTGTTAAATTTTTTTTATGCTTTTGAAAGATTCTTTTTAATAAGAACAAAAGAGGGTTGTTAAGGCATTGGACCTTGAATGATTTCAAGTGACTTTGATGGAGAGAAAATTAGTTATGCGTTGGTTTTATTAACTTTCAATGACTTTAAAAGACAACTTTACGGTGCTAATGATCGGTTAAGATTAAACTTTATAAAAGAAAAGAGATTACCGATGATAGAAGGAGGAGATGAATATGCACAAAACAACAAAGGGGACCCCTATGGGTGCATAGATCGCATTCAAATCATAAAAACAAAACTAATCAATGATCGCATGAGAAACACCGAACCAAGAACGATGTAGAGATTGATCACAATCGCAATTTGGCAGCGCCTTGGCTTCATTTCCTTTTCTTTCTTCTTCTTCTCATTTATTTCTCTCAATTTCCTTCACTCCTCAATGCTGGAACCCCTCCCTCAGCTCCCCTTCATGCCTATTTATAGAAAAAAAGGCACTAGGGACCATGGTAGCTCGCCCAGGCGAGCTAAGACTTACTCCTGAAGTAACTGGCTCGCCCAGGCGAGCTGGTTCCTTCAGCCTGAAGTCATTTAAGGGCCCAGGTGAGCCAAAGGCTAGCCTGGGTGAGCTAGGGTCCATGAAACTCAATAAAAAGACCATTTTGTCCCTCCTTTTTGGTATCTTTCGCATTCTTGATCAAAACAATGAACCATCTTTCATCTTGTGCGGTAACTAGTGTCAAACAATGCAGTTCGGCTAGCAAGAATCAAAATATCAGTGAATGATAGTCCCCGGACGAAATTAGGGTCTGACAGTTGTCCCTCTCACTACTAGAAATGTAGCCTTTTACGACGCACATTCTAAGACGGTTATCTAGGACCATCTTAGAATGTGACGCGATGGCAAACTTGTAATTAGAATACCTGAAAATTATTTTTTACAACGCACATTCTAAGACAGTTGTTAATAACCGTCTTAGAATATACTTGGGTGGCAATTTTGTAATTATTGGCAAAACAACAACGACGATTTTAAGAGAAAACCTCCTTTATTCCCAGTAATTAATTACCACTCGATACAATCTTAAAAACACAAGTTCCACCTCTCACGACCATCATTTCCTTGGTCAGCAGAAAACCCTAGATCTTATTTTAAAGCCAAACCCTCCCTTTCTTTCTCCAACGCCCAATTCCAAAGTCGTTGTTTCACTTTTCCCAATCCTCCATGGTCGCTGCCACCGCATTGCTCCACTCTCTCTGCTGCCGCGACCTTCCCTCTTCTCCTCTCTCTGCCTTCTGATCGGTACCATTCCGCCCTCTCTTACTAATAAGGTGTGAGCGCCCCCACACCCTCGTAGCCGCCAAGGTATGCACTAACATAACAAATATCCTTCACATTAGCCTTTAGCCTCTCTCTCTCTACCTGTAAGTTCTTCTTCTTCCTCTCTCACCAACAAGTAAATGCTTTCTTATATGTTCCTTATTCTCTTGTCGTGCTTCCTTGCCAGGATATACTACCTCTATTACCAGTGTGCTCCGTACTGCTTACCAGACTAACGTGATGGCCTTCAAATGGAAATGTTGTTCGCTTGTGCCTTCAAAGGTTGGGGGTTTTGGATTCGCAAGTTTGCTGAGATATACGCGTCCAAGGTTAGGGGTATTGTGTGAATTCTTTACAAAAAAACATTGTGGGGTGCAAAGTATTTTAACATTATTATGACGAAGATGATTGTTGGGAAGGAAGGAGGATTTTTATAAAACAAGTAATTAAAAAAATTATCTAAGAGTCGGGATCCAGAAATTATTTAATAGGGATAAAAAAAATAATTCATTATATTTTCATAGAAAAAATTATAAATTTTTACAAAATACATTTTTATACAAAAAATTCTAAAAGATTTAAGTTTTTATAAATTACAACCACCTTCGGCACATATCAATTGTGAAATCCTGGTGGCTTTGCTTACAGACTCTGGTGGCTTTCAAATGGTAGTATATGACCTTATATATGCTTGATTCTTGTTTTCATCTTGTGAATTTTTAGCATTCTTTCATCCTGCGAATACTATTGCTTGCTAAATTCTCTTTTGTGTATTTAATGTAAATATAAATCTAAAATTCAATCTTGAAATTACTGATTAAAATCAAACAATATCATACCAATTCATTTAACGTGTGCACTTGTAGAAAATTTAAAATTTGAACTAACCTACAATAAACTTATAAATTAGTCAAATACATTATAAGTTAATTAAATTATTTTGTCAAACACAATTTAGTTTAGGTTATATATATATATATATATATATATATATATATATATATATACACAACGAAATTTTAATTAAATAAAAGCAATCTTAATTTTCATCAAAGTTATAATTAGTCTAAGAATATTTTTTTTTATTTTAAAAAAAGTGGCGCTACTAACATTATATATAGTACCTCCCATGCCATTAACGTAAACAAGCTTTTGTATTTCTTCAGTTTTTGTTTTGTGTATCTCTGTATCTTAAAGATTTGAAGTGTTGTTGTTTTGTTTTTAGATGTTAAATAAATTAGTATAACGTTTTATGTCATTTATTGTTTAACCTTACAAAATGAAGATCATATTTAACTCTTTAAGAACGAAGATATGTTATGTAAAGTGGACCAATATTATACGTTGGTTGATGGATCTGGCTCACAGGATATTTTTTAATTATGATGATGGTATATGGGATTGATTTCGTGTGGTTTCTCTCACCTCAAGACAAGCATTGGCTTTTGACTGTTTCTCTGTACTTTCTGAGGGATGTTATCTATATACTTTTTATTGTTGTGCATGTCTCATTACCAAGTTCGCAAGAAACACATTAATTTCTCATTCAGACTGGTGATATTTTTTAATTAATTTATGTATGTAAATTAATTGCCAACAATGATCTTTATTTGTGCCAGTGAAAAGATCCAGTGGGCTCAATGTAAAGATTGTTTCAAGTGGCGCAAATTGCCAGCAAGTGCACTTCTTCCATCAAAATGGACATGTTCTGATAATTTGTGGGATCCAGAAAGGTAACAAGAGTGATGAAATTCTCTTAATTCTCATAAGCATTTTTGGTCTCCTGTGTTATCATTAGCTTCTTTTTTTGCCCTCCATTTTAAGCTTTCCCGAGTGTATAATAAGAATGTATTTCATATTTAAACAATTAGTATGGATAGAAAGTCATCCTTGATGTTCAAGAGGGTATCTTTCTGGACCTTAGATACATCTAGCTAACATGTACATATGATTTTCCTTTCATAATAGAGTTGCAGTATATAAATGTATTTCTTGCTTTATTTTGGATTCAACTGAAAGTGCTATGGACAAGCTTTGTATACATGGGATATCTTGTGCTGATATTTAGACTTTGGTAGGAAGGTTTGTTATTTAAATATGATTCTTTTGGTGATGTTTTTGTGATATGAAATATTTATCTATTTCAATTTATTGTAGTGTAGAGCACTCTAGGTAACACATATTTCCCTGTCTAGGATGTGGTTGGCAAGAGAGAAAGAAAATATAATAAGTGGGAGAAGGGTTTCGAAAAATGACCACCTTACCATGCATGATGTCAAGATACACCGTCAATTTTCACCCTATTCCCTCAACTTAGTTCATGTTTACTTGCACAAGGCACGTGATTAATTTATCAATCTAACAAGGCTGTCCCATAGAATCATTTGCTCAAACTTTATAAACCTATGTTAGTATGTAACCAATATATTAGTGCATTATTTTTTATTTATCAAATTCTCTATGCTGCCAAATCTTCTTGTTCAACTGCGCAAGAGCTGACAGTAGAGCAACTTGAGAATTTGCTACCTCCTTGTAGTTCAAGTTTGAATAGTTTGATTTATATGAATTGCAACATTAGAGTATGAAAACTATGTTGTTAAATGCATTTTTTTTCTAGAAAATTGATGTTAATGATGCTTGTGTTGCAAGTATAATATAATTTATTCAATTTTTTTTAAATTCTTTGGTGAAGATGCGTGCAAGTTGTTCTCTGTTTTGCATATATCCAGTAACAAGAGGACAGTGTTGAATCTTCTTGTGTCCAAAATGACAATTAGTCTCCATATACTTCTTTGGTGAAAATTAGGATCAAAGGCAATAAGAATAGCAGGTTGGTTGTTGCTTTGTACCACAACCAAGCTATTATTCTTGACTATAGACTAGTTGAATTGAATCGCCTTTATACTTTAGTTTTTTTTTTGGTACATACTTGAGAGTTTGTGACTTTGCAAGAGTTTACCAAGTTTATTAAATTTATTTAAAAAAAAAAGGGTTTGACAAGTGATTTTTGTAGCTAGAAGTATAAATTCTTACGAGTTGACTTGAGAGTTTGATAATAATATTTTAATTTGTATATTGCACAAGATAAACACCCTTAGCTTAAAATTTTTTAGCTGTAATTTTATTGTTCAAAAGGGAGAATTGTCCTAATTTTTAGCTGTAGTTGGTAATTACATTTAGACCTTGTACCCGATGGCCAGGTCTAAACAAAAACCAATTTTCAGATTTTGGCACAGTTATTTGTGAAATATATGTGCAAATAATTATTGCTTCCTGACTTTGAATCTGATCCTTGTTGCACTAATGTAATACTCCTAAATTTTAATTTGAAAATTGGAGCTCACTATTATTGATGTTACACTCATTTACTTCTGCATCATTAATGATTTGAAATGATTTAGCAGTGTAGACTCATTATACACAAATTCTATTGATATCATAAGAAAAAAGTGAAAAGAAGAAAAGAAAAGAAAGAGTATTGATGAGTTTAATATAATCATTAATATACAAATAGAAAATATATCATTAAAAATTCAAAATGATCAAGCAAATTACTATTATCAACTATTGTACCTCAAAATTTGGAATGGTTAAGTAAATTGATTTTGTTTAATTTTTTATGCCCATCGTTAGCTTAGTCAAAAAGTCAATTCGTTAAGAATTTTATTATAGCCCTTCTTTCCCTTGGAAATCCTCTTATTCTTTCCGATAGCCATAGCTCTTCAAGGTCGCTCTGCTCTGTTTCAAGCTGCGGCCGTAACTCCAAAACCTACTTGTCTTAGCACACCTCCTCTTTATATTTAAAACCCTACTTGTGCTTGGGCTTCCTCTTGGAATTTGTTTTATTGAAATAATAAGGTGATTGATATTTTCATTCTCTTTTTCTTCTAAGTACACTCCTTTTTTCTTTTCTAAAATCAAATTAATTAAATACTTTTTTTCTTCCTTGGAGACTCCCCTTTGTAGCTTAACAACACACTCTTTTTTTTTATGGCAAAGCATATTCCTTTTTCTTTCCTTACACTTCCTCCTCTTTTATATAAAATGTTTTAAATATTAGATAAATTATGCCACGTTATTTTATATAAAAATATAAAACAGTGGGATTACAATTCTTGTCTACAAATCATACATGTAACAATAAAAAAATAATATTAAATCTAATATATATATATATATATATATATATATATATATAGATAGATAGATACATATGTGTTATAAATAATTTAAAAAGAAAGGATTTAATTAATTTTCTAAGTAACATAAGAGATGTTCGTTATTTGAAGGAAAAAGTAGAAGAAAAAAATCTTATTTTGTTGCCTATCCTAGCAAATTTTTTGGAACAGATTCATTGACTTTGGTGGCTTTCCATTGTCTTGAACTATTAGATTAATATAATGGCCTATATTTTACCACTTGTTTTAAAAGATATTTTTAATTTAATTATTAGTTTAGTTTTATATTTTTTTATACTTTAAAACCATAGAAAAATATATTGAACATATACATTAACTGATACAGATTCATTTCGCTTTAACCGGTAGTAGCTGTTAAATCGCTAGTAATTTCTTTTACAGTAGAAAAATTGGGATAATGCAAGAATTTATTTTTTATAATTTTACATTGTCAATGTTTTTTTCACAACATATAACAATCTAAAAATTACTTGAGACAACCGGTTAAAATAAAACAACTTTGTAGCTGTTAATTTACACGTTTAACAATATTTTTATAATAAATTTAAAATATAAAAAGTGAATGAGTACTTATATTAAAAATATTTTCTGATGACTGAACCTTTTAGTTTTTATTCGTATCGGGTTGCCCTTTTTCCTTCCTTAACGTCCCATCATGTCATCAAGTACCCAGCCCAATTACACCAACACACATTGTCTTCTCTTCTTTATCTTCCTCCACCATCAGAATTACTATGTTATTATGTGAATGTGCAAATCATTTAATCTTGGCAAAAGCAGCAGACGAGAACACATATCAGTATTATTAGGGCATGCTCGATCAATTTGGAATTTTATTTTGCCTATGCAGTCACTCAGCTAAAGTAGAATGCATAAGAATTCCTTAAGTTTCATAGTTAATGATTTCATGATTGCATGTTTGTCCCTATGTGTTGTGTAAATTTTAACTCTATAAACACTAAATATTGTTCTTCATGTACTTGTTGACTTAAGGAAATTACAGAAAATTGTTAGATTCAAAGCTTTATATAAGGTTTATCTATCATTGTTCTCTTGTTTGGAGAATCATTTAACTTGTGTTACATTACCTAAGATAACATTTTCTCTTGCCTAAATCTAAATCATCCTTTCCCTGAAGACAATTTTCTATCACAACAGCTTACTGCAACGGCAAAAAACTTTGCTAATACCCTCATGTGTCATTCACCCAGATATATTTTCATTCATTTTGTATTGAGAGAAGTGCTATACGTTATCAAGTGGATAGAATAGGAAAAACAATTCCAAGATATAGGGATGATATTCTTGCTCTGTGTCACTATTGCTCCACCTTTTTACGCTTGGTGCTTTGATTATACTGAAACTAAGTTTTATCTATATGACACTACCCTAGTATCCTAACAACTCAAATATTATATTCAACACTGTAGAGATGGGCAAGGAAAAACATTGATCCTCTCCGCTGTGTTTTTTTTCTGTCTGCAGATTTTCCCAAATTTGTCCACTACCCTATATCCTTTGCTCCTGAAATGCCTAGGATGCATGCGTCTTTGTTTCAATGTCCCATAATTGTTTCCCTTTACCAGAGATCTCCTTAAATAGTGCAAAAGGATTACAAGTTTATATGATGACGTATGGTCCTTTCTTTTCATGTTTTCTCATTTTTGCATATCTGTGGTTTCTGGTTAGCCAGTGGATAATAGTTACTGTTTACTATTGTCTCTACTAGAAAAGTGAGATTTTACGACAGCCATTTTACGTCGGTTGATGAAAAACCGGCTTAGAAAGAACATAATGGCATTTTGGTAAATAAATGCAACACCTCTATTATGGTTTTCGGAAAAAACGCCTTTAAAAGACCGTAATTCTAAGACGGTTTTTATAAAAACCGCCTTAGAATATGACTCTACATTTTTTAATATTTCATTTTCTCCCTCCAGCCTCTCGCGTTCTCACTCTTCAACTTCTCTCTCATTCTTCGACTCCGCTTCTAGGGTTCTGCCGTCATCGCTGGTGCCCTCCTCTCTTCCTCCTCTAGGGTTCCTTAGCCGTCATCGCTAACGCCATCATACCATACATGTAACGTGCTTCATCTTCACTTCTTTTTGTTCTTCTTCTTCTTCTTCGTTTTGCTTCTGCCAATTTCGATGTCAGCAATTCCTATTACCTCCAGCTATGCTTCCACCTTTTCTTATTCTGCTGGGTATGCTCTTCATGAGAAAGACACGACACGGCGATGAAGACGGAGAACAGTGGTGTTTGTGTATGTACACTTAATTGTATTTCTGTTTCTGCCCTTTGTCTAGTCTAGTACACTTGTATATGCAAAATCTAGTCTTGTATGCAGTGTCTGTTCTAGCAATGCGTCTCTCTTTTCCATATATGTAGTTATTTACTTGTAAGTATAAATAGATGCTTATGAAACTAATATTATCTACAACATTTATTTTCTCCTGAATTCTAAAGTGAAGATGTAATTGTCGCTCTGACTGATATCTTGAAGCTACCTCTGATGGATAAAAGCAATGGCTGCAGCTTCTCTAGCATATCTTCAATTGTTGTCTTTTCAAGTGCTGTTTTTGTTGTCTCCTTGATTTTGGTTCGTCTCCTTTATCTCTTATACTGTAGCAGCAAGCCCTTGAGCAAAAGGGCTTCAAAACCTTTTAGTACCCTTATTATTTTAGGATCAGGTTTGCACTTTCTTTTCCTTCTTTTCCATCCATATCAAAACATTTCATGAGAATTCCACAAATTTATAGTTTTATCTGTTGTAGGTCGTCATATTGTTGAGATGCTTAATCTACTGGCAGTGTTACAGAAAGGTAGGTTTAATCCAAGATTCTACATTGCTGCTGCTACTGATAATATGAGTCTTCAAAAAGCTCAGTTGTTGGAGAATTCCCTGGCTGCTGAGGTTCTATTTTTTGCTATGTCTCTCAAAGTACCTTTTATTCAATGAACTATATTTTTCTTTTTTTTTCTTTGGTGTGTGTGTGGGTGTTTTGGTGGGGGTGAGGGGGAGTTCTAAAATATAAATTGGGTAGTTTTTAACTTGGTGCTCCTTTATTGCAACATATGGATCAATATGTTAATGGCTATAGAAATAGGTGTTCAACACTTTGTCTATGCTTTCATTTGATAATTATAGGAAAATTATGGAACTCTTTGTTTGGAGATAGTATATGGGCTGAAGTCCTGTATATTTAGATGTCACAATAATTGGCTTTGACTGATGATTATAAGCATGACTACTGCTAATGATTCAACCTGTTGCTTGAATAGGTAGATCCAAAGCAATGTTGTCTGGTGCTTTATAGTTTTGTTACATGACTGCATCTAGGAATCTAATAATAGCTTATTGCCACAAGAACTTTGTAGTCTTTAATTATCTGCCATTATCCTTGATGGAAATTATTTTTAAATACTAAATTAAAATATCTGTATTTTTTAAATGGTATCGATAGTTTGTTTTGCTGATTTCTGCCATTCTTTCTGGTTTGCTAATCTCAAACTTTTGCCAGTTGCAGATTTGGGGACAGGAAATAGACAATATATATCTATCTAACTTGTCCTTTTCTGTTTTCCATTTCTTCTATTGACATATATGTAGCTTATCAGTTTTGGAGAGCATCATTACCTGCCAAAATCAAACATGTTAACGAATTTGATTCAATTAAATAATTCTTATTTGACTCAATTAAATAACATGCTAACGAACATATAATGATTGCTATAAGTTTGAACTTAGAATTACATGCAGACTGTCTAAACCTTCACCACTAACACTAACCTATCCTAATGAGTTTAATCTCTTAATACATTTAGTACGTTCATGATGAATCAGAAACTTTATCTGATATTGATGATGAAGAAGTTGATTTGTACATTCATGATGAGGAGGGGAAGCATATCAAGAAGATACTGTGGGAAACAGCAAATAGGGAGTATCTTGAGGTACAGATAACTTTATCTACTATTTTCTTTTTAATAGTGCTAGATCAAGTTGTCTGTTAAGTTTTTTTTTCCACTATCTATCGTGATTAGAAGTTCAAATTCAGAACTGGGTGCTTGTACTTTTGTTTGTTCCTGGTTTTCTATTTAATTTTAGGCTTATTTGGGAGGTTAATCTGCACGGATCTCACTCAATCTTCCTTTTTTTTTTCAGGAGCAGGCAGCCAAGGAAGCAGCTGCAGCAGCTAGCAAGAAAGCTTTTGAGGCAAAATTTGAAAACTGTTCGGAGGATATACTAGCGGCAAGAGAGCTTGCTGCATCTTCTACTGAAGCTGTGGCAAAATCCAAAAAGGTACTTTATGAAAGTAGAAAGTGCTAATTACCACTGAAATTAACATGGGCATTAGTTTGGAATTAGTTGCTATGAAATAAAAAATTGGGACTTCATGGCCAGTGCAAGTAGAAAGTGCTAATTACCACTGAAAAATATATTTGTGATTGACAGAATTTTTTTTAACTGCTTTATTTTCAAATTGATTATACTCCTCGATATACTTTTCAATGGCTGTGCTTTCGAAGAGTGGATCCAATAGTTATGCACTGTTTTTTTTTTGTTTACATAGTATCATTAATGCTGCATAAACTACTCCAAGACTTCAAGCGTATAATTTTTTTGTTTGTTAAATACACTATTGCAGGAAATGAGACAGAAACGAGCTTATGAGGCAAAAAATACAAGGCCAGCTCAATCTGCTGCAGAGACCTTTGGCCAAATGTCTAATAAAAAAAGGGTATTTATTCAACAAGAGACATACATTTTCTTTAGATATTCTTGTAGCCCAATACATTTTTTAAACTCCTAGTTTCTTTTTTTAGGAGATTTTAACATTGATGTAGTTTAGTCTATATATTGACGTTATGTGCAGTCTTTTGAAATGAGGAATAAAGTTAAGTTGATCTATTTTGCCACTCCTACCCTTTATAACTAAATTATTGTAACAAAGTTCTATTTCATAAATTATATTTGGTTAAGATAATGATAAATATAAGATTTGAGTAACACCTTAATTATTATGTTAAAACTTATCGTGAGAAAATTTATTTCTACGTCTACATTTAATATACATTGAGCTTATATGATCCTTCATAATAAAAGTATTGAATTATATTCCTTTAAATCAAGTTAGTTGATTAAATTATAGAACATAAATTGTAAGTATGTGTTTTGTCTTTTTTAATTCACTTATTCCTTTTTTTGGTGCTATATTTCCTTATTCTTTCTCATTCCCTCCATTCTTTCCTTTGCAAGACATTATGAGCCTCCTTTTTGAAAAAGAATATAAAATTGTATATATAAGTGTGCAACTTAGAAATAAATGGTATGAATGAATTGTGGCACAATAAATTGCAATATTAAATGCAAAATAAAACCGCATTCCCTTAAGCATATTAAATTGATTAAATTACAGAACATTAATTGTGACTATGCAATGTGCTTATCTTTTTTTTTTATTCCCTTATTTCTTCCCTCCTTCTTACAAGATGAATTATGAGTCTTATTTATTTAATTTAAATATAATATAAAGGGAAGGAATGATGTTCAATTCAAAGCAAAGGAAAACCTGTAGACTCAAATATCAATTAGGAGGTAATCTTTTTATTCTAAAATAAATATTTTTTTAGGTTATTTTACACATATAAAAATTAATAAATAAATAAAAGAGAATAATATTAATATTAGATTAAAAACTGGGTGCTTGTACTTTTGTTTGCTCCTGGTTTTCTGTTTAATTTTAGGCTTATTTGGGAGGTTAATCTGCACGGATCTCACTCAATCTTCCTTTTTTTTTCAGGAGCAAGCAGCCAAGGAAGTAGCTGCAGCAATTAACAAGAAAGCTTTTGAGGCAAAATTTGAAAACTGTTCGGAGGATATACTAGCGGCAAGAGAGCTTGGTGCATCTTCTACTGAAGCTGTGGCAAAATCCAGAAAGGTTAGAGGTGTTCATGTTAGAGGTTATGGTGTTCATGTTTGATTTATAGTTATAGACCATTTTTTGGCTAGTACCTAGTAGCATAAGATTTTAGAAGAGTTGGTCCTCGACATGGTATATCGAAGTGCTTATGGCCAATAGGTTAGAGGTTTCCTGGCTTCAAGCCTAAAGATTTTACACGTGAGGGGGAATTTGAGGTATAAATTGTTCCTGACACAATAGCACTGCACTAGCTTAAACTCTTCGGATAGTTGTTGCTTGAGAGTTTGACTTAAACTTGTTCGATTGAGTCTGCAATTTTTGGGACCTGCTTTAGGAAGGAAGGAAATGTTCGTAAGCATGCATGCTCCAATAAGTCATGAGTCATGTTCCTTATTTTTCTTCCTATGTTATTGGGGGTTGCTAAAGCTTTCTTCCACTTCTGTTCCGTGCCAAAGGGAAAATCTTTTGTTGGCTAGAGGAAAATTTTCAATGCATTATGCATAACTCATCTTTGAATCAGTCATGCTTGTGTGTGTATACATAGTCTAAAAATCCCATGGGATTCCTTTGTAAAACCCCAAGATCAAGGGATTAGGTTAATCCAAAAATTACTAGGTTATGATACATTTGTAATTATTAAGAGAATATTTGTTTTTGTATTTTCTAGTAGGATCTGATTATTAAATTTTTCTGGAGTTTGTTCTCTTTTAATGCATATTTTCCTAGTTGATAGGGGATGTTGATGTGTGATTGGCTGGATTGTTGCTGGGTGGGTGCTTGGGTGACTTGGCCTGTTAGAGCTGATGGTATGTTTGATCAGCACGGTTCAGCCCAATCCACTGTTAGGTGGGTGGTTTGTAACTGTCCAGAACAGACGAGTAGAAAAGGAACTCAAAAGTGAACTATTGCTCCCTAGGGTCCATTTGGGCGATAGAACTATCATTTGGAACTCTAATTTCAAATCCTTGAGAATTCAGGTTTAAGGCTTCTTTGTTGACATCTTTTTAGATAAAGATGATCTCAGATTTTTTATGATTTAGGGTTTTTTTATGTGTGTGCAGCTTTGTTGGTCAAATTTTTTAGATTCATTTTAATTATTCACATAAGATCTTATGAAATTGTTAATAAATTACTGACAATACTTGTTTGCTCGTAGAATTTGTAGGGTCTCAAATCTAAAGTCAATTTTGAACTCCTGAATGAATTGTTTGATGAAATGGTAATTCTCTCTAGAACTATTTTTTCTTTTTAATGCATGTAATAATATTGATACTTTTTGAGTTCCACCAACACAAGAAAATATCTCATATTAAAACCTTGTTTGGATAAACTTCTCATTAGCTACTTAAAAGAGAAGAAAATAAAAGGATAAAATGAATAAATTTCCTATAAGTTAAAAATTAGGTTATGCATATGCTAACTTATAGAAAGAAGGATATCCCATTTAGCTTCTCCTAAACCTGATTTTAACGGATACATAAGCTAATTTTGACTTATTAGAGACCTTCAATTCATTTTATCTTCTTTTTTTTCACAAGTGTTTCTTAAGTCCAAAGAGGACCTAGGTTCTTGTTTGGATAAATTCTTCTTTAAGAACTTACAGGGGATGGAAATAAGAAGTTTAAATAAGTTTTTTCTCCTACGAATATTGCTAAGGGCATTGGTTAAGAAATTAAAAAGAGAAAGTATTTATTATGAAGAATCATAGGAGAGTGCAAAAAATATCATGAGTATTGTAATTTTATGCCTCCCAATAAAAATATTTCTATTTTTAGTTCCTTAACCAATAATATCCTTAGGACACTGGCTGGCATTTGTCTTCTCCTACAATCTAAAATTAGCTTATGGGAGAAGTTTATTTCATTTTTTCTTCTTATTTTCCTCTCTATCGAAAAACTTATGCAAATAGGCCTAAATGATTTTGCTTTACCTGCCTGACATTTCATTCTTGATTTACTGGATAGTTTGACATTGCTTTATCTCAACATGTTTAAAAGACAAATTTGGAAAATAGTACCTATATTATAGTTCTTTAAATCAAGATGTTGGACTTCATTTAAATGTTCTTTCATACGCAGGAAAATACCGATGGTCTCAAGAAATAGAAGAAAGTACCTATAATTTGTTTTCTGAGCCTTCTTTAACACTGTTTAATTGCCTAAAAGGATTATAAAACTGTATTATGTATACACATAGTTAATAGTAATAGAGTTTCCAGTTTTTTTCATTATTCTACATCGGTTAAGTGATAAACGATGTAGAAACGCTTCAAATTCTACATCGGTTGACTTATAACCGATGTAGAAACCTTGCCATTATTACCCATTCTACATCGGTTGACTGATAACCGATGTAGAAACCCTATCATTCAACATCGGTTTCAGTCTTAGAATCGATGTAGAAAGCTCACATTCTACATCGGTTGAGCTACACAACCGATGTAGAAAGGTCGTCCTTCAAAGACGGTTCTCCAACCGATGTCGGTATTCAACGACACTGTGTTACCACCACGCGTCGTAACCGATGTAGAAAGCTCATTAGAACCGATGTAGAAGGCCTTTTTTTTAATAGTGTGTGCTATCCTGGCTTTCTCGTAGCTTAATGACTTTTGGATATTGATTTTATCTAAGTAACCAATACATACTTTCTCATAGCTTAAATGATGATACAATATTGGTTATAGGTCTCATGTTTACTTGGTATGTTCTTTTTTGTTTCATATGCAGTTGCAACATCATAAAAGACCTTTTGTTGAGATACGCAGTTCTCTCCATGTTTTGGAGCGCAATTGCTTGCTCTAAAAAGTATAATGAGGCTGACCTCTTAGATGGAGAAACAGGTACTGGGAAGACTACAATTCAAGCTAATTGTGGTGAAGTTTTGTCAAATATTACTCCATATTTTTATTTCTTTTCTCTTTCATATAAACCTGTGTTGCTGATAACAGATCATATAAATTTGGACATAAACTTTGATTTGATCATGTGCCAGTGTGTGATAATTTCTGATTTTTGGGATTGAGTTCTTTGTATTAGTTTGTAAATTATTCTTTCTCTTCAGATTTAGTTCACATTGTTGTCTATACAATAACTCAAATTATTCTTTGTATCATGTGCCACTGCTTACTGGATGATAATTAACTAACAAGGCTAATATGGATAGGATTGTTTGTTGGGGTATTCTTGCATGCAATCTAATATTATTTAGAAAATAAATTAAATTTAATGATATTGTTTGATTGTGGCATGAAGGTATTGGATATCAATAATTGTAAAATAGCAGGGGAAAAAAATTAAGACGAAAAAAAAATCTAAGACTGTTATGTTAAAAATCGTCTTAGAATCCTATAAATACTATGACGGTTGTACAAAAAACCATCTTATTATCTTATATGTACTAAGACGGTTATTGAAGTAACCGTCTTTGAATGTCACACATACTAAGACGATTTTCTGTACAATCGTCTTAGTATGTATATGATACTAAGACAGTTATTTCTCAAAAATAATGCAACGAAGGAGGAATGAAAGCATACAGATAGAGTTTCTTATAACCAATAATGAGATTTAAGACATTTGCATTTCGTATCTAAAGGAGCATTAGAAGAAACACGGGGTCCAATCAAATAGGGGAAAACTGCACAAAGGTGTATAAAGCTTCACACAGGCAAGTGTTTCATCTTAATTCCAAATCACAGATATGTCATAAATCGATTTTGCAAGTCATTTCCCATCAAATCAAGGATAATGTGCATAATCATCATGGATCAATAGGACTTTTTAAGATCAGACTTGTAGGAAATTTTGGCTTTGGTTGCTCTGGTCTTTTTTTTTTTTGGTGTAAGTAGGAGAGCAGGCACAAAGATTTGGTTAGTAACTTAAACGGGTGATCACTTCCTATCCCCTCATATCTTGACCAAGTTACTATCCTTTCCCTTCCTTTTTACTCTTTACCACAACTCTGTACATGGTTCAAACATTGTTTGTTCCAAAAAACCTTGTTTTTCTTTTCCATTTCCTCTTGCTCTTCTCCATTTTGATTGATTTTTCCTCTCTTCCTTTTTTTTCTCTTTTTTTCTTTTCTTTCTTTTGTTTTCCTTTCTTTTTCTTTCTTTGATGAACATTTAATTTCCTTCAAAAATCCATGACTAACCAAAAGATGATAGATATCTCTCTTGGAAGACACCTTTGTTCTCTAATCCTATGGTAAGGTAGGAAACTTTCATCCTAGGTCAAGGTTCTGGTAAAATCAAATATCTAGCTCAAAAGGTTCGCAAATGGCAGAAAATAATGTATATTGGGGCAGTTGTTTGGCCAATGGCTTAGAAAGAAGGAATGCCCATATCACTTCCATGAATCATATGTTATGACAATTAGAAATTCATGCAAAATCAATCATAAAACGTATCCATGCGGACACTCAATATAAAATTTGTGGTCATGCAATCACTAAGGCTTAGGGTCTGTTTCCATATTCAGATCAAACTAGCGTTTCAACAATTGTTCTTTTATCAGGTCCATGCGAAACATCTGAGTCCATTTGGTATTCAGGAAAGTCTTTCATTATTTTCACCCTTAAGATACACATTTTTTCAAAAACCCTTTTTGTTATGTTTTGATCTGCAAAATTTTCAAAGATTGCTGGTGATTGTTTCTTTTTTTTTTATATAAACAACATGTTAGTTTTTAGGAAAAGTTTGAAACCTAGACAAAGTTGTAATCTGAGACCACACTATCAAAAATCAAAGGGCGCGCGAAAATAGAAAAGAAACCACGTGTAAGTTCTTTCAAATTTTTTGTTTTAAATAATCATCACAACGAAATAACATAACAAAGTTCTGAAAGCGATAAATAAGATAAAGACAAGTTCACAAATTTAGAAGATCCTGATCGGGAGGCTCAGTCTCCTCAAAGGAAGAAATCCATCACATTTTCCATATCTCCATCCTCCTCAACTCTGTCTTCGTCTACTTGAGCCTCTGTGGGACCTGCACCTCCCTAAAAATTAGGACTGTCCCTAGGCCATGTGACAATGGCTTTGAACTGCTCGGGAGTAGGCCACAGGTAAGGGTTGGGGTCCTGGTGCTGCTGGTGTAGTGTATACTGATAGAAGCTATCGTTCAACTGCACCTGACCTCTATGGTTTGCTGCCTGCTGGTCAGCCAAATGTTGCATGTATGTGTGCATCTGGAGCTCCATCCTCTACATGTGAGCCGAGATAGACTCTAGGGACGGTGGATGATGTGGAGGCAGTGGTGATGCATCTACTGCCGGCTTCTACTGCTGGTCTTGCCCCGGCTGTTGTGCCTGCCTTGGCATGCAGTACTTCTCAATGAAGGACTTGTTAATGGGGGGTCGGATGAGCTTTGTGGGCGAGACCGGTACCCCGTACAATTGGCAGAGGCCTGTGATCAATGTTGGAAATCCCAGTGCCCTATTGGACTTCTTTGGGTCCACTGGTGTCTCGGAGGTGCAATACCTACAAACTAGTAGATGGCATCCAAGATAACTTCTGCTACATGAACACTAATCTGAGTCAGGATAGCGTAGACCAACTAGCATTTAGGCATTGGGAGATCAAAATTATGGTCACTGGGAAGGATGTTGTTGATCAGAAGCGTCATCCAGATCTGGGTCAAAGTGGTCATGCTAGTGCGCATGATCCGCACCTGCCTCCCTATCACGCTCCGTGCAAAATCCAATCACGGGGAGCACAGTAGTTAGCCTATGGCCTCTTCATCAAAACCTGACACTTGGCTTCTTCTTTCGGTGTATTCACACGTTGTCCTTCTTCCAAGATCAATGGATGCCCCAAGAATTGGTTGATAGCATCTTCATCATAGGGGATCCATTGTCCCCGCACCCAGGAGCGCTTATTCATGACTCCTTCTTCAGTGGGCCAAGCGTTTGCATAGAACTCTATGACTATCTCAGGGTCATACTTAGCCATGGGCTCTGTCAGCTAGGTCCACTGCCCCCTAGCAACCTCTGCCTAAAATTCTGTGTACTATCCTTCTCTTAGTTGGACCCGTCTTTCTTTGAGGAAAAACCAATCCTTAATCGCTTTGAAACAGCGTTGATGCTCCTCGCTTCAGAAACGGTGTCCGTCAAACTCAATCTCCAGTTGCGGGGCTGCACTAGATCCCTTCCCTGTGGTTGCCTTCCTATCCCTTTTAGCAGGAAGCTTCTTCGGAGCCATCGCCTACAAAGACACATCCAATTAAAACTTAGCATGAAAATTATTTTGCATGAAACACATAACCATACTATTTTAGTTATCCCAAGTGTAGACAAAGGATCAAGCTGAATGTTTTGATGATGCCAAAGGATTACATGAATCACATGCTTCTCAAGGATTTATTCAAGACAAAGATATTCAAGATAAATGATCAAGACAGTCTCTAGAGTCTTAGGAAGGGTATATTAAATAGGAAGGAAATTCCAATTGAAGTCGCAAAAGGTTTGGCCAAGAAATCTAAGTTAAAAAGGTTTTTTTCAACAGATTTACTCTCTGGTAATCGATTACCAGTGGCCAAAAACGAATTACAACAGCTATTAAATTTGAATTCAAAATTTGTACTGTGTAATCGATTACACATATATGGTAATCGATTACCAGCAGTTATTGAACATTTTTAATTCAAATTTTAAAGCTTGTAATCGATTACACACATACTCTAATCGATTACCAGAGAAGTTTTTCAGAAATTATTCTCAACAGTCACATCTTTTTACTTGATTCTTGAATGGCTGTCAAAGGCCTATATATGTGTGACTTGGGACATGAATTTGCTAAGAGTTTTTCAGAACAAAAAGGTCTTATCCTCTTAAAAAGCAAATTGTTTTATCCTCTTACAAATTCCTTGGCCAAATTACTTATGATTCAATAAGGAATTATTTGAGTGCTCAAATTGTTAAATCTATCTCTTTAAAGAGAGATTTCTTCTTTTCTTCTTCTTCATTCTGAAAAGGGATTAAGAGACTGAGGGTCTCTTGTTGTGAAAGAATTCTAAACACAAAGGAAGGGTTGTCCTTGTGTGTTTAGAACTTGTAAAAGGAATTTACAAGATAGTGGAACTCTCAAGCG
The DNA here is from genome assembly GCF_000004515.6 of Glycine max. Lineage (NCBI taxonomy): Eukaryota > Viridiplantae > Streptophyta > Magnoliopsida > Fabales > Fabaceae > Glycine > Glycine max. Next base: position 17,798,535 of record NC_038253.2, read on the forward strand.
GGTTGCTTGGGGACTAGACGTAGGCACAAGGGTGTGGCCGAACCAGTATAAATTTGAGTTTGCATTTTCTCTTCCCTTAAACTTCTTTATTTATTATTGTTTTATATTCATATTCAAATTGTTCTATTTGAATCATTATTTAAGAAATTCATTATTAAGGGAATTTATAACTTGAATAGAAAGTGAAATAGAATTTTAATTGGGGAAATAAGTTGTAATATCTTAATTCAACCCCCTCTTCTTAAGATATCTGAGGCCACTTGTCCAACAAGTGGTATCAGAGCTTCATTCTTGTATAAAGTTTAGAAGCTTCAAGAATTATGGCCTCATCAAACTACTTGTTTCCCGAGGGAAATTCTATAAATAAACCTCCCATCTTTAATGGAGTGGGTTACCACTACTGGAAAACCCGCATGCAAATCTTTATAGAGGCAATAGATTTAAATATTTGGGAAGCCATAGAACAAGGACCTTATGTTCCCTCTATAATAGCCGGAAGTGCAACAATAGAAAAACCTAGAGCAGATTCGACTGAGGAAGAAAGAAGATTAGTACAATATAATTTAAAGGCCAAAAATATTATTACATCTGCCTTAGGAATAGATGAATACTTTAGGGTTTCAAATTGTAAAAGTGCTAAGGATATGTGGGATACACTACAAGTAACACATGAAGGCACAACAAATGTTAAAAGATCTAGGATAAACACTTTAACTCGTGAGTATGAACTTTTTAGGATGAATGTAAATGAAAGTATACAAGACATGAAAAAGAGGTTCACACACATAGTTAATCATCTTGCATCTCTAGGAAAAACTTTTCAAAATGAAGATCTAGTAAATAAAGTCTTAAGATGTCTTAATAGAGAATGGCAACCAAAAGTAACAGCCATCACAAAATCTCAAGATTTATCTAGTATGTCTCTTGCTACATTATTTGGAAAATTGCAGGAGCATGAAATGGAATTACTAAGATTAAATCAGCATGAAGAAACTGATAAGAAGAAGAAAGGAACTGCTCTTAAAGCCTCATCTGCAATCCAAGAAGATAGTGATAAAGAAGATTCAATTGACTTGGATAATGATGAAGATATTAGTCTGTTTGTAAAAAGATTCAACAAGTTTCTGAGAGTCAGAGGAAATCAAAAGCGACCCAATTTTAAACCTAAAAGAAGGACAAAAACTTCATCCTCTACTCTAAAATGCTTTGAGTGCAATCAACCTGGACATCTGAGGGTTGATTGTCCCATCTTCAAGAAAAAGATGGAGAAGTCTGAAAAGAAAAATATTAATGAAAAGAAATTGAAGAAAGCATACATTACATGGGATGAAAATGATATGGAATCTTCTGAAGATTCAGAAAATGAAGAAATAAACCTCTGCCTTATGGCAAAATGTTATGAAAGTGATGAAGAGGTAACATCTTCAAACAATTTATCTATTTCTTTTGATGAATTGCAAGATGCATTTGCTGATTTGCATAAAGAGTCAATTAAACTTGCAAAGTTAGTTTCATCTTCAAAGAAAACAATTTCAAATTTAGAAAATGAAATTTTAAAATTAAACAAAGAATTAGATCATCTTAGAAATGATGTCTCAATTTCTAAACCAAATGAAAAAGTTCATATCTCTACTATTTCTAACAAGAAAATGTCAGATTCTTGTAGTTGTTGTGAAAAGTATGAAAAAGAAATCAAAGAGTTGAAAAACTCACTTGCAAAATTTACTTATAGTAAAAATAATTTAGATGTCATATTAGGAAAACAAAGACATGTCTCTAATAAGGCTGGACTAGGATATAAATCTGAAAAACAACAAAAATTTCATAAAAACTTCTTTACTTCCACACAAAAATATAATTCTAGTTCTATCACATGTTTTTACTGTGGAAGAAAAGGGCATGGCACATCTACATGCTATTTTAGAAGAAATTGTAACAATATTAAAATGATTTGGGTCCCAAAAGGATCCTTTATTCATACTAACACACAAGGACCCAATAAAGTTTGGGTAGCTAAGTTACAACCTTGATTTTGTAGGAACCCTTGAGGAAAAAGTGGTACATAGATAGCGGATGCTCAAAACATATGACGGGAGACAAATCAAAATTCATACATATCTCTCCCAAGAAAAGCAGACATGTAACTTATGGTGACAACAACAAAGGTAGAATTCTTGGAGTTGGAAAAATAGGTACAAATGCTTCAACCTCCATTGAAAATGTTCTACTTGTTGAAGGTCTTAAACATAGTCTGCTTAGTGTGAGTCAATTATGTGACAAAGGCTATCTGGTATCATTTGATTCTCAAAAGTGTGTCATTGAACATAAACATGATATGAATATAAAGCATATAGGGTTTAGAGTCAACAATGTTTACATGATAGACTTAAGCCAAAAACTAGATAATAATCAATGTTTTCTTAGTAAAGATGATGATCCATGGTTGTGGCATAAACGGATTGCACATATAAACATGGAACACTTAAATAGATTAATATCAAAAGATTTAGTTGTTGGTTTGCCAAAACTAAGATTTGAAAAAGATAGGCTATGTGATGCATGCCAAAAGAGAAAACAAACTAGAGTTTCTTTCAAATCTAAAAACATTGTTACAACTACTCAACCCTTACAATTACTTCATATGGATTTGTTTGGTCCTTCCAGAATCATGAGTTTTGGAGGAAGTTACTATGCTCTTGTTATAGTTGATGATTATTCTAGATACACATGGACTCTTTTTATCACTCATAAGAATGATGCATTTCAAGCATTTAGAAAACTTGCAAAAATCATTCAAAATAAGAAAAATCTAAAGATTATATCTATTAGGCGTGATCATGGGGGTGAGTTTGAAAATAAAGAATTTGAATTATTTTGTGATAAGCATGGGATTGAGCATAACTTTTCTGCACCAAGAACCCCTCAACAAAATGGTGTTGTTGAAAGGAAAAATAGATCTTTGGAAGAGATTGCTAGAACTTTATTAAATGATACTCCTCTTCCAAAATACTTTTGGGCTGAAGCCGTTAACACTGCATGCTACATTTTGAATAGGGCTTTAATAAGACCCATTTTAAAGAAAACTCCATATGAATTGTTCAATGGCAGAAAACCAAACATCTCACATCTTCATATCTTTGGTTGTAAATGTTTTGTATTGAATAATGGAAAAGATAACTTAGGAAAATTTGATGCTAAGTCAGATGTAGGTATTTTCCTTGGATATTCTCTGCATAGTAAAGCTTATAGAATATATAATAAAAGAACAATGACAATTGAAGAGTCTATACATGTTTCCTTTGATGAGTCTAATGCCATTCCTCTAAGGAAGGATTTTTTAAATGATATTTCAGATTCCTTAGAAGATACACATATTCATGGAAATGACTCTAAAGAAAAAGATGAAGGAAGCAATGAGGATTCTCAAGATAATGGGGCTAGAGGAAATAATGAACTTCCAAGAGAATGGAAAGCCTCAAGAGATCATCCCTTCGACAACATTATTGGTGATATATCAAAAGAGGTAACAACTAGACATTTTCTTAAAGATTTACGCAATAATATGGCTTTTGTATCTATGATTGAACCTAAAAATATAAAAGAAGCCATAGTAGATGATAACTGGATAATTGCCATGCAAGAAGAACTGAATCAATTTGAAAGAAATAATGTGTGGAAACTAGTAGAAAAACCTGAAAATTATCCTGTCATAGGAACAAAATGGGTTTTTAGAAATAAATTAGATGAACATGGCATAATTATTAGAAATAAGGCTAGGTTAGTAGCAAAAGGGTATAATCAAGAAGAGGGAATAGACTATGAATAAACATATGCTCCAGTTGCAAGATTAGAAGCCATTAGAATGCTCTTAGCATATGCATCCATAATGAATTTTAAACTCTATCAAATGGATGTTAAAAGTGCTTTTCTAAATGGTTTAATTCAAGAAGAAGTATATGTTGAACAACCCCCAGGCTTTGAAATCCCGGATAAACCAAATCATGTTTATAAATTGCAAAAGGCTCTTTATGGTTTGAAACAAGCCCCTAGGGCGTGGTATGAACGCTTAAGCAATTTTCTTCTAGAAAAAGAATTCTCTAGAGGTAAAGTGGATACCACATTATTCATAAAGAGAAAGCATAATGATATTTTGTTGGTTCAAATATATGTTGATGATATAATTTTTGGATCCACTAATGATTCATTGTGCAAGGAGTTTTCCCTTGATATGAAAAGTGAATTTGAAATGTCAATGATGGGAGAACTAAAGTACTTCCTGGGATTACAAATCAAGCAAACTCAAGAAGGTATATTCATCAAGCAAGCCAAGTACTGCAAGGAATTGATCAAAAGATTTGGGATGGAAAGTGCAAAACACATGGCTACACCGATGAGCACTAGCTGTTACTTAGATAAAGATGAATCTGGTCAATCTATAGACATGAAACAATATCGAGGTATGATCGGATCTCTTCTCTATTTATCTGCTAGTAGACCTGATATTATGTTTAGTGTATACATGTGAGCTAGGTTTCAATCCAACCCCAAACAATCACATTTGAGTGCAGTTAAGAGAATCATGAGATATCTATTAGGTACAATAAATTTAGGATTATGGTATCCTAAGAACTCAACATGTAACTTAATAGGATATTCTGATTCTGACTTTGCCGGATCAAAAACTGATAGAAAAAGCACAAGTGGAACTTGTCAATTCATTGGATCCGCTCTTGTCTCATGGCATAGTAAGAAACAAAACAGTGTTGCTTTATCCACTGCTGAAGCAGAATATATTTCTGCCGGCAGTTGTTGTGCACAGATTTTATGGATGAAGCAACAATTATCTGACTATGGCATCCTTCTTAATCGTATACCAATTAGGTGTGATAATACTAGTGCCATAAATCTATCCAAAAACCCTATTCAACACTCTAGAACCAAACATATAGAAATTAGGCACCATTTTCTTAGAGATCATGTCCTAAAGGGAGATTGTATATTAGAGTTTGTTGATACAAAGAATCAGCTTGCTGATATCTTTACAAAACCTCTCCCAAAAGAAATATTCTTTTCAATAAGAAGAGAATTAGGCCTTTTAGACCTTAGTGATTTGGATAGGTAATTTTTTTTTTATGAATGATTGATTGTGTTTTTGATTGAGTATGACGCTTGTGTTGTTTAATTTAATTTACTTTTTGTTAGTATAATTAATTATTAAGATAGTATAAGTTTTTAGACTTAGAAATAAGTTTTTCTTTTAGGAAAAGGCTATTTTTTTGTTCTGGTAATCGATTACATGAATACTGTAATCGATTACACTAGAACATATGGCTTGTAATCGATTACAGTATTCATGTAATCGATTACTAGTAGGCTGCCTCCTCCTGTAATCGATTACCATTACTTGTAATTGATTACCACGCGTCCTGCTCTATAAATATCACATTTTTCAGACATCCCTGCGCAGCCCCTTTTCCCTTGCGACATTCCTCCATTCCTAAACCTCCAAACCTTCGTATCTCACTCATTTCTTCATCAAATCAACTCCCGTAAATTGCAATCTTCTTCTTTTTCATTTTTCTTTTGATTTCACCGATTGAAATCTACAAAAACTCCTTCAAATGGAAGAATCGTCAAAGAAACGAAAGGGTTCTTCCGCCTCTGCTTCGGCTTCAAGAGCTCATCGTTCCGGAGCCACTAGCGCATCCACAGCACCAATTCCACCCTCTTTGTCCTCTTCCCCATTGTTTTCTTTCGAAGAACAGCAGAAACGGTATTCAAATCTTTTCTCATCTCGTTCCATTATCGACCCTAAGTTTATTGATATGGAATTCTTTTCTGATGAAACCTTTGATTGCATTCAAGCCTTTCAGAACTTAGGTCTTATACCTTTTATGTCATTACAATTGCCTATTTATCCTGAATTGGTTAAAGCTTTTTATTGTAATCTTGAAATTCAGGACAGCACTCTGATTTCTGAGGTTTTTGGGATAAAAATGGTCATTGACCAGTCCCTTTTCCATGACTTAACCAGTGACAGTGTACCATTTGAAGGTACACTGAATGACGACTGGAAATTTGATTTCTCTGCACATGATGCCCGCCAGTTGGTTTGCACCAACAATGCGGATATGACCGGACGTCTTCTTGCCGGGTCATTGGCTTTTGAAAGCCGCATCCTTCACTATTTAATTGTGCGTATTCTGCTTCCACGGTCTTCCAACCTTGCCCAGGTTTCTGAGGAAGATCTAATTATAATGTGGGCCTTTCATACAGGGCGTCAACTTGACTGGGCACACTTAGTCAAATATCGCATGCATAAGGCATTGCGATTTAATGCTCCACTACCATATCCACAGCTTGTTACTCTCTTTCTTCGTCATTTTGGAATTCCTCTTGATTCTGAATCTTATATTCCAATCAAGAGATCCTTTTTAATTGGTGCTGCTGTGATTGCTTCTTTTGGTTACCGCAAAGAGCGTGATGGCTCTTGGGTCAAAAAGGGCGTTCCACCCGCTGATGATGAAGGCCACCTACCAGTTGAAGATAATTCCACTCTTCTTCAAAGGCTTATGGACAAGTTTGATGGACTTCAGACTTTTGTTGGTGACAAGTTTGATGCCATGGAATTGCAAGTTGACATGCGGTTCGATGCTATGGAATCAAGGATCACCAGAGTTGAAGAAGATGTCTCCTTCATCCGAACTTGCTTTGATCCACCACCACCGCCTCCTTCATCCTCTTAGATTATATGTTATTATTCTAACTTAGTTTTATTAGTGGTTAAGTATTATTAGTACTTTGTTTTATCGTCGTGTATTTGGCTTTTTGTTCTAGTTATCGTAGTCTTGCACTGTTATTATAATTCTCGCTTTTGTTTTGGTTAATTATGACGCTGTATGGATTTATTTTGATTTAATGGTTAGCTTTGTTTGGATGTTTATTGTGTTAATGTTTGGATATTGATTGTTTTGCTCTAGTTCTTTTTGATGTTGCCAAAGGGGGAGAGAACTTGGGAGAGCACATATGGGTTAGAAATCAATTAGAAATTTATTAGAAATTTATCAATAACAAAAGTTAGGCATACATGCCAAAAGATAGGGGGAGTAAGGGTTGTGTGAACGTGCTACCATCTTGTGTATAGCTTGTCTTGATTTCAGGTATTGTCATCATCAAAAAGGGGGAGATTGTAGACAAATGATCAAGCTGAATGTTTTGATGATGCCAAAGGATTACATGAATCACATGCTTCTCAAGGATTTATTCAAGACAAAGATATTCAAGATAAATGATCAAGACAGTCTCTAGAGTCTTAGGAAGGGTATATTAAATAGGAAGGAAATTCCAATTGAAGTCGCAAAAGGTTTGGCCAAGAAATCTAAGTTAAAACGGTTTTTCTCAACAGATTTACTCTCTGGTAATCGATTACCACCTCTGGTAATCGATTACCAGTGGCCAAAAACGAATTACAACAGCTATTAAATTTGAATTCAAAATTTGTACTGTGTAATCGATTACACATATATGGTAATCGATTACCAGCAGTTATTGAACATTTTTAATTCAAATTTTAAAGCTTGTAATCGATTACACACATACTCTAATCGATTACCAGAGAAGTTTTTCAGAAATTATTCTCAACAGTCACATCTTTTTACTTGATTCTTGAATGGCTGTCAAAGGCCTATATATGTGTGACTTGGGACACGAATTTGCTAAGAGTTTTTCATAACAAAATAGTCTTATCCTCTTAAAAAGCAAATCGTTTTATCCTCTTACAAATTCCTTGGCCAAATTACTTGTGATTCAATAAGGAATTATTTGAGTGCTCAAATTGTTCAATCTATCTCTTTAAAGAGAGATTTCTTCTTTTCTTCTTCTTCATTCTGAAAAGGGATCAAGAGACTGAGGGTCTCTTGTTGTGAAAGAATTCTAAGCACAAAGGAAGGGTTGTCCTTGTGTGTTTAGAACTTGTAAAAAGAATTTACAAGATAGTGGAACTCTCAAGCGGGTTGCTTGGGGACTAGACGTAGGCACAAGGGTGTGGCCGAACCAGTATAAATATGAGTTTGCATTTTCTCTTCCCTTAAACTTCTTTATTTATTATTGTTTTATATTCATATTCAAATTGTTCTATTTGAATCAATATTTAAGAAATTCATTATTAAGGGAATTTATAACTTGAATAGAAAGTGAAATAGAATTTTAATTGGGGAAATAAGTTGTAATATCTTAATTCAACCCCCCCTTCTTAGGATATCTGAGGCCACTTGTCCAACACCAAGTATAACAACCAAGAAGTCAACCAATTTTTGTGTGGTCTTTATTAATTGTAGGTGTTACCATACAAAGATCACCACTCAGTGTGTATTATTTTGACGGAAAGAATTTGACATTCTACAGCAATTTATGCACAATGTACCCACCTTGGTGCGGCAAGTTTAACCAAACAATTAGGCCAATTCAACTCAAACAACATTAAGCATTCATGTGACTTATGTAATTGCATCTAAAGCAACGTCCAAAACTTCAAGCTTAGTTTATACCCTTGGCATTTAATTTAACAACCTAAGTTGATCATGCACCGAAAATAATGGTTGAACATGTGTAAAGATCATTACCCATTCAAGCTTCAAAATAGTCATTGTGACATTTCATCAAACAGTTGGTGTGCACATGTTAAAACATGTATAAATGAGGGATAAGGAGCAATATGACATGCAAATTCATAGAAGAATCAAAGATAGGCCCAGAGCCATCCATTATAGCCACTAATCCAAGCATTTTGATCATGGGTTTGCACATAACTCATCTCACAAATATTGCAAAGAAACAACAAACAAAGCACCAAACATCACAAGGAAAAGGTAAAATTAGATGGAGATGGCACTTACTTGAGTGGGATGAAAGGAATGCAAGAATAAATGACACAAAGGTGCAGAAAAAGCTTGAAGTTGCTGCAAAAATGAAGGCCCCATAGGTCCTTGGGGAGCCTTTGGTGAGTTTTGAAGAGAATGGGGGAAGATGGGGTGAAATCTGACTTCACCCCTCCCCTTTTTTTTTTCGTCAGCCATGCTCGCCCAGGCAAGCTGGCCACTCGCCCAGGCGAGTTAAGATTTTTTTGCAAAGTTTCTTTTGTTACCATTACTATTATATATATTTCCCTTATAAGCCTTATAACTATGTATAAACTTTCAGGCAAATTCATGAGATAATTCAAGAAAAAGAACAATCCTAACTCGCAACGGAAAGCATAAAAACATAAAATTAAAGAGCAAAGTTTTAGAGATACTAGGTTGCCTCCTAGGAGCGCTTCTTTAATGTCTTTAGCCGGACGCGTGGTCTGAAGTTGAGGCTTCACCATCTCATCCTCCCTAATTCTTTCCCTTGATTGTGAGCAAATCTGACATGGACCTAGCACCCGTTGGCACCTGCTCTAATTCTTTGACATAGAACATGTTAACTGGCACAAAATGTAAAGAAAATGCTACGAGATGCTCGTATCACCTTTCCATTTGCCCCTAGGCTTACCCAAGTTGGTGTGGTGCTGACCATCACCCAAAGTGACCCTTCATTCATTTTCCGGGTTGCGAAAAACTTGGATGATAAGATGTAGATGCATGCATGCTTTATGATCAAACGTTAAACATAAAAATTAAACGGGTGTTGTGATTTTTTCATTGTCGTGTTCAATTTTACTTAACGCTTACGGCACCTCTGCTGAACATGCAAAATGGCTCCGGAATACTGGTCGTGTGAGTGAGAAAGAACGAGAATGTACGTTCATGCTCAAAGGCAATAAAAAGTGCAAAGGACACAATACTGGAGGGAGAGATTCAAATCATTAATCCATATTAATTAATGTTGTGATTATTGTTTACAAAAAACTTAAGACTTGGAGATCCTAATGAGTCCTTGAGGAGGTCCAAACATTGAGCCTTTGAATTCCCCCAGTATTATGCATAATATCGCTTGACGATGTTGGAATTCACAGGCAAAGGCAGTTCTTCATCATCCATGTTCGTAAGCAACAATGCTCCTCCTAAGAAAGCCTTCTTCACAACAAACGGTCCTTCATAGTTTAGGGCCCATTTACCTTGGTGATCCTTTTGAACCTGCAACACTTTCTTCAGAACAAGATCCCCTTCGCTGAACTTACGCGAGCGCACTCTTTTGTCAAAAGTGTTTTTTACTCTGCTCTGATATAGTCGCCCATGGCTCATGGCAGCCAATCTCTTACCCTCGATAAGATTTAATTGATCAAAGCGTGTCTGGGCCCACTCTGATTTTTTCAATCCTGACTCTACTAGGATTCTTAAAGAAGGAATCTCCACCTCAAACGAGAGCACAACTTCCATCCCGTACGCAAAAGAGAACAGGGTTGCCCCAGTAAATGTGCGCACAGAAGTCTGATAACCATGCAGTGCGAAGAAGAGCATCTCATGTCAATCCTTGTATGATACGGTCATTTTTTGAACGATCTTCTTGATGTTCTTATTGGCAACCTCAACTTCCCCATTCATCTTGGGTTGGATTTAGAAGTCCTCACACATTTCCTTCATCATCTTGTTATTTAAATTGGTGGCATTATCGGTCATGATCTTTCTGGGTAACCAATATCTAGCATATGAAGCTGCTTCCACCCATTTGGTGAAGTAATCAATGGTTACTTAAATGAAGTGATGCCCATTTGAAGCCTTGGGTTAGATGGCCACGATTACGTCTATGCCCCACATTGAGAATGGCCACAGTGCTGCCAATACATTCAACAATACAGGTGGAGCATTAACATTATCAGCGAAGGTCTAGCATTTCCTCACATGAACGCAACAATCGTTCTCCATAGTGAGCCAATAATACCCCGCCCTCAGAATCTTTCAGGCCATGGCATGTCCATTGGCATGTGTACCAAAGGATCCCTCATGCACCTCCACTAGCATTTGTTCGGCCTCTTTTGCATCCACACATTGAAGCAACACCATGTCAAGGTTTCTCTTGTACAAGATATCCCCACTCAGGAAGAAACCAGCTGCCAACCTTCGTAACGTCCTCTTGTCGTTGTCAGAGACCTCGGGTGGGTATTCCTTGTCTTTAATGTATCGTTTGATATCGAAGTACCAAGGCTTACCATCCTCCTTTTCTTTTATCAAACAACAGTGTGCAGGCTCGACATGACATCTGAATTCAATGTACGGCAAATCTCCTTGCGGGCTCACTTTTAACATGGACGATAGAGTGGCAAGGGTGTCGGCCATTTGAATTTCCTCTCTAGGAATATGATGAAATGATATGTCAGCAAAGAGTTCCACCAATTTCCTGATGTAAGCCAGGTAAGTCACCAATTTGTGGTCTCTAGTCTCCCATTCACCTTTCAACTGATGAATTACCAATGTTGAGTCCCCATATACCTTGAGTAACTTGACCCTAAAGTCGATCGCTGCTCAGATCCCAAGGGCACATGCCTCGTACTTCACTATATTGTTTATGTAGTCGAAACACAACCTAGCCGTGAAAGGTATATATTGCTTGTCTGGGGAAACCAACACTACCCCAATCCCATGGCCTAGTGCATTAGACGCACCATCAAACCACGCAATCCACTTATCCATGTCTTCTTCTTCAACCTCCTCTTCAAACAAGCCATAATATCCTCATCAAGAAATTATGGAAGCATAGGCTGATAATCGCTTATGGGTTGTTGAGCTAGATAATATGTCAAGCGTTCCCCTTTATCGCCTTTTGAGTGACATAGAAAATATTGAATTCTAACAACAGAACCTGCCACCAATCTATCCTCCTAGTGAGAACGAGTTTTTCGAAGATGTACTTGATGGGATCCATTTTAGACACCAGCCAAGTAGTGTAACTCAGCATATACTGCCTCAAACAATGAGCTGCCCATGCCACGGCACAACATCTCCTCCCTAGTAACGAGTAGTTCATCTCACATGTTGTGAACTTCTTGCTCAAGTAGTAGATGGCCCGTTCCCTTTTTCTGGATTCATTGTGTTGTCCCAACACACACCCCATCGACTCATCTAATACTGTCAATTCTTCAATTCGAAACCCAGGGAGCATGGTTGCACCCAACTTGGCTGCTCTTTAGTCGGCTTCTTCATCTAGCACAACAACCTAATTCTCATGCATCCACCCCGCGCTGACAAAGCTTTTACTAATATGGCAGATAGGGACCCTTTCCATCTGTGGTCCCCGCCCTTGTAAATGGGCTAGGCTTCTTTCTTTTGTTGGATCGAGTGGCCTCCGAATAATTAAGAAGGGGGGTTGAATTAATTATTCCTAAACCTTTGCTAATTAAAAAATTACTCTTCTAAGGCTTTTACTAAGTTGTTAAGAGAATAAGGAGTAGAAGAGAAACTTAACAGAAAGTAAAAGCAGAAATTAAATGCACAGCGGAAAGTAAAAGAGTAGGGAAGAAGGAAACAAACACATAAGAGTTTTTATACTGGTTCGGCAACAGCCCGTGCCTACATCCAGTCCCCAAGCGACCTGCGGTCCTTGAGATTTCTTTCAACCTTGTAAAAATCCTTTTACAAGCAAAGATCCACAAGGGATGTACCCTCCCTTGTTCTCTTTGAAACCCTAGTGGATGTACCCTCCACTAGAACTGATCCACAAGAGATGTACCCTCTCTTGTTCTCAGTCAAACCCAAGTAGATGTACCCTCTACTTGTACCACAAAGGATGTATCCTCCAATGCGTTAAGACAAAGATCTTAGGCTGTTAAACCTTTGATACTTTGTGAATGGGGATACAAAAGAATTCTCAGGCGGTTAGTCCTTTGAACAATTTTGTATTAGGGAAAGGGAAGAATCAAAAGAATTTTCAGACTGTGTCATTTTGAATTCTTTGACAAGGGAGAAGGGAGACACAAGAATTCAGGCGGTTAGTCCTTTGTTCTTTTGGAAAAGGGAGAAGAGAGACACAAAAAGAATTCAGGCGGTTAGTCCTTGGTGAATTCTTTTTGGCAAAGGGAGAAGAGAATGAAAAGATGAATAGCACAAGTTTTCAAGGTTTAGACAACCAGAAAACTTTAGAAAGCTTTTGGTACAATGAAGAAGAAGAAGTTCAAAGAGATTCAAGGCTTGTAAAGGATTGATTGAATAAGTGTAAAAGTGTCTTCAAAAGCAAATCAAAGCCTTGCTTTTATAGACTCTTCATGTCTGGCCAAGAAGACCATTTAGAAGAGTTATAACTTTTAGAAAAACTTAAAAACAATTTGAAAAAGTCAAAAAAACCTTTTGAAGAGTTACATCTTTTGATTTATTCAAAAACAACACTGGTAATTGATTACCAAATTAGTGTAATCGATTACACAAAACTTTTGTGTGAAAGGATGTGACTCTTCACATTTGAATTTGAATTTCAACGTTCAAAGGCACTGGTAATCGATTATCAAAACATTGTAATCGATTACAGCTTTTTGAAAATAATTGGAACGTTGCAAATTCAATTTGAAAACTTTTTCAAAACAATTTTGCTACTGGTAATCAATTACAACAATCTGGTAATCGATTACCAGAGAGTAAAAACTCTTTGGTAAAAGGTTTTGTCAAAAACTCATGTGCTATTCAAAGTTTTGAAAAACTTTTTAATACTTATCTTGATTGAGTCTTCTCTTCATTCTTGAATCTTGAGTCTTGAATTTTGATCTTGATTCTTCAGATCTTGAACCTTGAATCTTGATTCTTGTCTCTAGACTTTCTTCTTGAGTCTTGAATTCTTCTTGATTCTTATCTTGAACTCTTGAATTGTTCTTGATTGATCTTGGATTCTCTTGAGTTGTTCTTTGAGCTTTTTGTCATCACCTTTGTCATCATCTTTTGTCATCATCATTGTTATCATCAAAACACCTTTGAATCACCTTTGATTCACCATGAAGCTTTGCTTCTACATCTTTCCTTTCTAAGGTGACCCTTCTCTTGTCGGCATGTGTAGGCTCGTAACCCAGATCGAACCTTCCATGATTTTCAACAAACCTCACCAAGCTTGTCGTGCCATCACCATTCCAGCCTAAACCCATTCCGGGCTCATACCCATCCCTCAACATAACTCAGACCACCATCAAGGAGGCACCAAATAAACGCGGTAGCACCGGAGGAGGCTCCACATAAGCATTGTTCACAATTTCTAGTGCTTGAAAAGATGTTTCCAATGACTCTTCCGTAGCTTCCACATAGGGTGTAGAGGATGGACAACTCACTAGTATATCTTCTTCACCCGACACTATAACCAGCTGTCCTTCCACCATAAAATTCAATTTCTAGTGCAATGTTGATAGGACCACCCTAACAGAATGGATCCAAGGCCGGCCTAGCAAGGCAACTATAGGCAGGGTTTATGTCCATTACCTAGAAAGTTATCGAGCACATGTGTGGCCCAATTTGAATCAGGAGATCGATCTCTCCTCTTAGGTCATGTCAACTGCCATCAAAAGCCCTTACCACCATAGAGCTTGGCCTCATGTACGATACGTCAAATGGAAGCTTATCCAATGTAGTTTTAGGCATGACATTGAGGGAAGAGCCATTATCAATGAGCACTTTGGCCACTATCCGGTCCATGCATTTGACGGACACGTGCAAAGCCTTGTTGTGTCCCATGCCCTCAACTAGTATCTCTTCATCAGCAAAAGTCAGGTAATTGTTGGCAATGATGTTGTTGACTATTCCTTCGAAGCCCTCCACTGATATGTCTTGCACTACATGGGCCTCATTCAAAATTTTGACCAACAGTGCCCGATGAGGTTCGGAGTTCATGACCAGCCCTAATAGAGAGATCCTAGTTAGATTCTAAATAAGTGTACCAAGTGATAGATGCCCCGACCATACTCTCTTGAAAAAATGCATCAAGAACTTCTCATCCTTCGCGTATGCCCCCATCTTTCGGCTGTACATTTTCAGGTGGTTCTTGGGGCAAGTAGTCCCCTTGTATTTTGTTGGATTTCCTCTGCAATTACTTTTTGGTACACTTTTTCTTTATACAAATATGTTCAAGGGAAATCCGGTTTGCCAGAAAGCGCACCGGATCATCAAGTATTTAAAATTAAAACGGATGAATCCGAGTATCAAACTCAAGGAACTAGTCCAAGACAGGGTTAAATTCAGAAATAAGGTATTGTTAAAAAAAACATTGATAATTGATGATTTAGAACAGAATTAAACTAAGTCTAGGCTAAAAACGGTAAAAATGCAAATAAGTAAAATTAACAGCAGTAGGTAGAAGTGTTGAGTCTTTCTAATAGACCAGCTGATGCATAAAAAGATATTTCCCTAATCAATCATGCTTTTGTGTTCTATGTTGTAGCCTAAGTTACTAAACCTCAATCCCTAGTTAGACTGAATCAATCCAAGTTTCGTCCTCAGATCCCTCTTGTTGGACTAGGCTCAATTTAGACAACCCTCCTAGGTCTAGACTAACTTAAACTAAGCTTCATCCTCAAATCCCTCTTGTTGGATTAGACTTAGCTTAAATAGCTTACGAAAGTTTAGACTAATTTAGCCTAAGCTTTGTCCTCAGATCGCTCTTGTTAGACTAGACTTAAACCAAACAACATTATTGTAAAAGCATACTTAAAACTAAAACTTAATCCACAGATCCCTCTTGTAAGACTAAGTTTCAATTCTGCTTCATTCAAGTTCTAAGGCAACAATACATTTTCCAATGTTAAAATCACCTAACTAGGCACACAAATGGTAGATCAGACCAAGAGCATACAAAATTTAAGCACTGAAAGAAGCACTGAACACAAGAAACACAATCAATTAGATATTAAAATAATTACATCAGTTGTTCATTAGCAATCCCCAACAAGGGTGTTTATCTAGCCATTACAGAAGAAAACCTAACAATAATGAGCTTACATAACCTAGGTATCTCTGCAAAAGCTGCTCCTCTTGCTGCCTCCAGAGCTCTTTTCCCGAAATAGGCATTGTCGTGTGCTATGGAATTATGTGCCCTGGGTATTATAAAAGTTGTGTACCCTGATTCTGCACAAGACAAGCTTTAAATAGGCTCTGAATTCGCGACGTTGTGCTTAGTGCCACCCTCGCGCTTAGCACGAGTAAGTGGATTAAAGCTTAGCGCCAGTCGTGCGCTGAGCCTAGCTAAAGACAACTACTGCGCTTAGCACACTGATCTCGCGCTTAGCGTGCAACCTTGAAATTGATGCTCTGCAAGATTCTTCTGTCGCGCTTAGCGATGGATGAGCGCTTAGCCTACTGATGAGCTAAGTTCAACTGTCACTTTTAGTACTTCATGACTTAGCCTCTTTTTCACCTGAAATTGTGCATATATCATCATTAAATCCAATGGAAATATTCTAGAGACAGCTTTAACCATAAAACAAGATTTATTTACAAAATCACTACAAAATAACCATAAATTGGGGAACTATACAAGTTTTGGGAAATGTTTTCTATACAAAAGTTAGTCGTATAAGACGACTAACATATTTGTCAAAGTTTGGCACTTTGAACTTTAGAGGAATGATGATGACAGGTACTAGGCACAGTTCTGCCATGTCGGCAAAAGGGTAGTCTCCCCCTCCTTCACTGGCCCTCAGCCTTTCTTCTAGGTGATCAAATTGTTCCCTTTCCATCATGGCAGGAGGCAGTCTTCCCACCGGAAAATGTAAGGGTTCTAGTTGCGATTGTGGGCAATACTGAAGGCTCCCCAAGGTGTTTGGCTGGGGTATGCCACCAATTGTTTACCCCTCAGCGGCATATCCGGGGTAAGGCTCGCATTCGGTTTGAGTGTGATCTCAAGGTACTTCATGTGTCTCCCCCATGGGTTGAGCGCCATGTATTGCATTTGGTGGTGCATAGTTGGGAGGCAGACCATACGGTGGGAACGGATGCTTGCTCTGGACCTGTGCAAAATGGGGCCGCCCATACTTCCCAATACTCCCCCCCCCCCCTGACCTACCATATCTGGTACTAGACGACTTACTTGATTCATACCAGACAGGTGAGTCGGGTCTACCTTAGTGGTGGCACTTGTAGTGGCAACTGCAGCCACCTTGACCTCCATCATTTTCCTCATACTCATCATGGCCTCCATCATGGTAGTCATTTGGTCTTTCATGACCTCCATGTCAGCCTTCATCTGTTCCTGAACTTCCTCTATCTCGCTCATGATTTTAGCCTTGGCACGTGTTCGGTAAGGGTGCCATAAAGCATGTTCATTCTTTTTTGTTACTATGGTTACTTTTTGATGATGATAATGACTGCTAAAAACAGAATGAAATGAGTGATGCAACAGCTGGATAAACGTGAAAGCATTGCAATGATAAGTCACTGAAGTATTGAATTCACATAGAACATTCCGTAGAACATAGGGTCGAATCAAATCCTATTTTCATTAAAAACAACATGGTTCATCACATCTTTTCAGAGTTAAAGCATAAATACAACACAGACGCCTCAACGACTCCTAATTATGAGGGTCATTAGTTCGACCATGTGTTGGTAGTAATCGAAAAGACCGTGAACTTTGTCGGGAGCCGAGTACGTGTTAGGCACTACCTTGGCTCTGCAACCTTGGAAGCTTTTGACTCTCATTCAGAGTGAGAGCAAATCTATTCATTCATTTCATGGCTTCCCCGTGCAATAACTCTATCACCCTCTCTCTCGCTTCCCTTTCAATCTGCAGAGCCGATACCTTAGCCTGTTCATCTTCCAGCATTTGTCCATGACTAGCAACCTGGTTCACCTTCTCCTTATATTGACCAATGATTATCAACATATTCTTTTCTGTTTTGCTTAGTTGTTCCGTCAAACTTCTCTTTGACCTCTGACAAGCCTTTAACTTATCCTCTAACACCACGCTCTTCATCCTTGATTTGTCCCTCTCATTCTTTCTAAGCTTGAGCTCGTTACTACTGCCCAACAGAGCCCCTCGAAACTTGTTCCTGCTCCATTCTTCCTTTCAGACCCTTTTTCTTTCCCGCTCTAACGCTTCAACAGAGGTCATGTTGATATCTTTCAGCTCATCACACTCTTTCCTGACCCTAGTGACTGCCATCTTCAGCTTCTCTTTCACCACTCTTGTCCTTTAGAGCTATGCTTTCAAAGCTTGCACTTTTTCACTTTCCTCAAGAATTTCAGCATCTTTCCTACTTAGACTTTTTAGCTTTGGGAGCCAAGTTAACCCTTGCATTCTAGACTTCAACCACTTGTGATAGCCGCCAATGACGCCATTGCTACTTCCCCTAAGCTCCTTATCTTTTCTTCCCACTCTATTCGATGCTTTACAGATTTTCTGAAGTATCTTCGCATTAGCTTCACTGAAACCTTGCGCGATGAAAGGCGTGATGATTTCCTCTGGCGGTGCGCCTCTCATAGGGTAGCCTAGCTGTCTTATGGCCAGCACGGGATTATAATTAATACAACCCCTCGTCCCCATCAAGGGGACAATTGAGAATCCCTCACATGAGGATAACACTCCTGTCCCTCCTTCTTTCCACCGTGGGAACCAACTAGTGGACGCTTCCGTCATGCCTGCCAAGATTTCTTCCCAATTTGATTTACCCTTTTTGGAACACATGTGATGACCTTGTAGGGGACAAACACATCTACCCTCATGATAAAAAAACGTGGGATACCAACCATACATAAAGAGTAGGCGTACAACAGATAATTCTTGCACTGCTCTTCCCGCATCTCAAGTCAAATGTATCATATGCATCTACCAAAACAGCGATGACCGGGCTTTCCTTGTTGTGGTGATAAGCAAGAAAGGCATTGATCACCGCTAGATCTGCCAACCTGTCTACATTCAGGAATAGTACCGTTCCAAACACTAGCAAAGCTGATACGTTGATGAATGATGCCCATTCTCCTTGGCTGGCCAGAGCTTCCGCCTTCTCCTCCAAGCGCTTCCTTGGTATCCTTGCCACACCATTCCTATTTTGCTTCATTCGTTCTAGCTCTTGTTTGGAGATCTTGACCAGTTTTGCTATTCTTGCCATAGAAGGATAGAATCCAAAAAAAACGTAAGGCTTCCTCCCTCCTAGTCGGCATCGTAAGATCCCTTCAAACTCCTCTATGGTTGGTGCTAACTGAAAGTCCCCAAAAGTGAAGCATCTGAGTGATTGGTCGTAGTATTGAGTGAGAGATGCGATGGCTTCAACAGACACTTCTATCATTGTCAGATCCCAGATCTTCCCATATACCTTGTTGAAGGCTTGATGCTGAACTTGATCCATTCACTGCCCTAGTTTTCGCAAGTTGGCTAACTCTAGATTCTTCACTTTGACATGATAGAACCTCTTTTTAAAAGGTGGCGCTTGGTCCGACCCCATGTTTGCGAGAACAAAAAATCTGATGACCAATACTTCAACACCTTATCATAGAGGAGATATGATGAATGCATCAGGGCATGGTTATGCTATGCATGAAAAACGTATTTATCAAATGACACAAGACACCCGAAAGACCATTTTTTCTTATCCACAATGCATTGGGCATCATGGTCTGTTTGCAGTTATTATCATGGTACCCAATGCATGCAACTAAGAAAGTGATGCATACTTTCACGCTTCTTTGTGACTTTGACGACAAAAAAGAATGAAAGGCATGAGTCACGACACGGTAGAAGTATGCATGAGTGAACATAATGACTAATGGAAACAGAAGGTATATGGTTAGTAGCACAAACAAACATGCTAGACGAATGAGCATGATAACATAATGACTTAATGCAAAATGCCGCGTGTGAACATAATAAAAATGGTAAACACAGGAATGATGTATACTATTATGACGTATAAAGATATGCATGACTAGATCAAGGAAACAAGACACAGTGAGTTTGTTTTGTATCCCTAATTTAGGATCCTAATGGAGGGGATCAAAAGTTCGCTATCCGGTGATAACACCCCAGGGTAGTTATATGTAACTTTCAAGGTTTCTAGAGATATCATCCTCTTTGATAACAACATTGTGGTGGTAGGGAATACCAGTGACAACACATCATCAAAAGAGGAAAACTTTAGATGAGGCTTCACTATTATCAAGCAAGTCAGAGACCCAACATGACCACAGATCAACCTCCACTTCCTATGTCTCACACAGACTCGGGTATAGGGCCTAATACCTCAATGTGTGTGCAAAGGTGTAGGTACCATGTGTGCATAGAAAAAACAAATATTTCTAACTATGAATGTAATAGATAGATAGACACACAAAGAACACAGTAACACAGCAAGGGGTTATATACAAATATGAAAAAAAAAGAAATATAAAAGAGAAGAGGGAACCTTAAACAAAGAAAAAGTCACGATAAAATTGCACACTGACCGAATGGCCTAACTCTCTAACAAAAGTCCCCAATGGAGTCGCCATTTGTCGCAACCTACCCTTCGACGGGAGGGCAAGGCGAAATCCCAAAGCTGCGTCTTCCAAAAAGGAAAAGGCATTAGAGTCGCCACCAACGTTTATTCGAGGAAAATGTTAGAAAAACCAAAAAGAGGTCTACAAATTTATAAAATAAGGATTCATGAGTTTTTTACGCATGGGGAAGGTATTAGCACCCCATGCGCTCGTCATGAGGGACAACAACCTTTGATCGAGTGTGCAAAACATGACTTCAAAATTGTGTATTTTCCCTTTTTATATTTTTTTTTTGGGGTCGACAAGGGTGTTGCCCTTGCTCCTACATATCCTTAGGTGCGATGAGGAATTCAGACCTACGTAGTTCTTTAAAGTGAGGAAGTTTGTGTGTCAAAATTTTTTTTATGCTTTTGAAAGATTCTTTTTAATAAGAACAAAAGAAGGTCATTAAGGCGTTGGACCTTGAACGATTTCAAGTGACTTTGATGGAGAGAAAATCAGTTATGCATTGGTTTTATTAACTTTCAATGACTTTAAAAGACAACTTTGTGGAGCTAATGATCGGTAAAGATTAAACTTTACAAAAGAAAAGAGATTACCGGTGATAGAAGGAGGAGATGAATATCCACAAAACAACAAAGGGGACCCCTAAGGGTGCATAGGATCACATTCAAATCTTAAAAACAAAACTAACCGATGGTCGCACAAAGAACACCAAACCAAGAACAATGTAGAGATTGATCGTAATCGCGATTTGGTAGTGCCTTGGCTTCATTTCCTCTTCTTTCTTCTTCTTCTAACTTATTTCTCTCAATTTTCTTAACTCTTCAATGTTGGAACCCCTCCCTCAGCTCCCCTTCATGCCTATTTATAGAAAAAAAGGGCACTTGGGACTGATGTGTCATCATTTTCTCATATTTCTTAACCCTTTTTGTCACCATTTTAATTATTGATTAGCCTTAATTATCAAATTAATTATACAGTTTTATCATTTGGGCCTACTTGATTAATTTTGTGTTTTTAATTTAATTTCAGGAGAATTATAAGTAATTGGGCTTGAATCACAAATTGGGCTTGGGCTTGAAGAGAGCAGACAATTTTATTCTACCAAATCTTATCTTATCTAGATTTTATCTCATCTAGATATTATTTAATCTAGATTTTATCTTATCATATCTAGATTTTATCTCATCTAGATATTATTTCATCTAAATATTATCTTATCCTATCTTATCTAGATTTTATTTCATCTAGATATTATTTCATCTAGATTTTGTCTTATCTTATCTTATCTAGATTTTATTTTATTTATGGGCTTGGACTTAAAATAGATTTGTATGCTTTGGGGCTGAGAACTATATAACAGCACCAAGGTTCTAGTTTTAGGCTCTCTCTCTCTCTTTCGTTTTAGTTTTTTTTCGTTTTGGAGAACAATTCTAATTTTCTTCGTTTTCTACTACAATTTCGTTTGCTATTGATTAATGGAAGGCTAAGTCTCCAACGTTATTTTCTCTTGAGGATCAAGCACAGCTCTCTTTGAGGTTTTATTATTACTATTGAATTCTGATCAGTTTTTCCTCTTCACCAATTACTCTGTATTTGTTGCTATTAATCCATGCATGCTTAGTGCTTGATTAATTGTCTCTGCGCTTAATTTATGTTCATGCTTAATGATCAGTTTCGTTCATGATTAATTGGTGTATGTGTTGCTTAATCACATAATGAATGTCTTATGTTAAATTTTGCTTAGTAATTTAATTTAAGGTTGGATTAAGCGGTTGAACTGATAAAGGATAAATTCTCGTAACCTAGGATAAGAGACTTGCTTGTGAATCAAAGGGAAACAACGTGTTTCTAATTCTGATATTTTCTAATTAAAATTTGCTCGCTGTTTAATTTAAAAAAACAAACAACCCCCCCCCCCCAATTCGTTACTGTTTTATTACTATCTGTTATGAACGTATGGTTGACCATTGCTCATTGGGAAATGACCTAGGATCACTTCCTAGATACTGCATTTTTAATGTTTATTTGATTCGGGTATAGCCTCGATCAAATTTGGTGTCATTGCCGGGGAGCAGTGGGCTAAAGGTTCATAATAGTGTTTAGTTATCTTATTTTGTGTAGCGTTCTATTTTGCATTTTAGTTGCATTCCCTGTTTAGCAACTATTTTAGCGACTGTTTTAGCGACTGATTCAGCCTTTTGTTTTCGCTGTGAACAATGATTAGCGACTGGAAATTAGTGACGGATTTTGAAATTTAATAAGCGATTTTTGTTTTGATAGTTAAAGTTTTTATTTTTGGCTGAATTTTAGTGTGGTAGCTTCTTTTGATCCATATTTCATGTGAAAAATACCAGGAGCACTTAGTGTGGCAGTATTTGAGAGAGACAAAAATTTTGGGAACTTGTTTTTACCAAAACTTAAAACGGCCATAACTTTTGCTCCGGGTATCAGAATAACTATTATTATATATGCATTTGGGGTAGGAAAAAATTTCCAATACTGTGGAAACTTGCTAAATCCGGTTGGGGTCTCCCAAACTCCAAAAATCAACCGTTTACTAAGTTTTTTTTATTTTTCAAGTATTATTGTCCTATTTTTCTAAACTTTGCTTAGGTAGTTTTCATAGTTAGACTTTGAATTTTTGTTTGAAAAATTTTGTACTATCTTTTCATGATTTTAGGGTGTTCCTCACAAAATTTCAACTTATTTTGATATCGTTTGAGTATAGCTGTAGTTTTACCCCCTTGTTAGGTGCTTGTTGAGAAACACATTATTTGCTACATATAGTGCATGACTAGCGGCAATCCAGGTGATTTACAACCCTTTGATCCTGAAATAGATAGAACCTTTCATAGATTAGTTAGGCATAGTGTGCATCCTGGTCATTCTGTGCATTTTGAGCATTCTGTTGAGGGTGATTATGAATATTCTGATTTTGAGCATTCCACTATTAATTTTCATACTGAGAACATGGCTCAACCTCCACCATGTGAGAGGACTCTTAGAGAGATGGCTGCACCTGATTTCACTTATGAAAGCTTATGCATTCAATATCCTGGTGAGGGTGTTCCATATGTTCTCAAGACTGGACTAATACATTTGTTGCCCAAGTTTCATGGTCTTGCAAGCGAAGATCCTCATAAGCATCTTAAGGAGTTCCATATTGTTTGTTCCACCATGAAGCCCCCGGATTTCCAAGAAGATCATATCTTTCTAAAGGCTTTTCCTCATTCTTTGGAGGGAGTGGCAAAAGATTGGTTGTACTACCTTGCTCCCAGGTTTATTTTCAGCTGGGATGACCTTAAGAGGGTGTTCTTTGAGAAATTCTTCCCTGCATCTAGGACCACTGCCATCAGAAAAGACATTTCAGGCATCAGGCAACTTAGTGGAGAAAGCTTGTATGAGTACTGGGAAAGATTCAAGAAATTGTGTGCAAGCTGTCCTCACTGCCAGATTTCTGAGCAACTCCTTCTTCAATATTTCTATGAGGGACTTAGCAACATGGAGAGGAGTATGATTGATGCTACCAGTGGTGGAGCTCTTGTGTGTGTGTGTGTGTGTGTGTGTGTGTGTGTGATTTATTTAGTAAAGCTTGACAGAGAAATAGAAATTGTCTGAGCTAGATTTACATCTATGCAAGAATTGCACTTTGCATTGAATGTAGTGTAATTTGTCTCTATGTAAGTGAACTTTGTGCAAGTTTCACTTTCAGTACGCATATTCCAAGGGAGGTTATCACATTAATATAGGAATTTAGCACACTAATCTAGAAGATTAGGATAAGATTTATCAGTTTTAGCAAAAAATAATTTTTACCATTTTTAGCAAAACTCTACTTTATCCTTTTATACTAAGTTTTGGAAAAGTGAAAGAGCCATATAAGACATGGATGAGCTCATGGAGAGCACATAAAGGGTTGTCCAAGCTTCCAATTAGTCATATTAATGGTCATTTAAAGTGCTTAGATTAAGAAGATAAGGATTAGGGCTTGCAATTGCATTTGTCCAAGCATTTCACCTACAATAAGTGTTGTTTTTAAAAACCAAAGTCTAGGCCAGTTCTCCCATTCTTCTGAAGCTTTTAGAGAAATAAGAGACCATATTATTCTTCATCTTCCAAGTTTTACCAAGTGTTCTTGAGCCCTTCTTCCATCAAGCTTAGGTAAGTGACCTCCATTTTCAACTCTAAGCTTGATTTTCGCTTCATTTTCTTGCTCTATTCTCACTTGTAGTTTCAAAACCTTATTTTGCACTCTTGAAGGTTGGAAACTTGAATATAAACTCTCTCATTATTCCTTCTAAATTTTAGGGAGATTACAAGAGGTAAGGGGGGTCTCTCTGACTCTAGAACCCTATGCTTGTTAAACTTCCTTGCACATGATGTTGTCTTGAAATTTTCGTGTTTGCTGCCCTGTCCTGAATCTGTGTGCTGAGATATTTTCCTTGAGTTTTTATGCCAAAAATGAGTTATTTTCATGTTAAAACATAGGTTAGTCTTTAATTTCTCATAAATCGGAATTTCCTAGCAAAAGTTATGAGAAACAAGTTTAAGGACCTTTTGTAGAATGAAAATTTGTCACGAAATTGGACTGAGTGTTAGGTTTGAAAATGTAGGGTAGCATATAAGATTTATGAAAATCCGATTTCCGGAGCACTGAGAGCACTAAAAATAAGTTAGGAGTTTGTAAAACTGAGTGACATAGTGATTTGAGACAGTAGAGAACTTAGCATTGGAAGTCGTGCATTTGGATAAAGTTACCTAAGAATTATTTGTTTTTGAAACTATTGATTTAATTGTTATATGATTCTTGAGATAAACTACAAACTCTGATAACTGATGCATACTCTGAAATTGTGATGATTTTTCTATTGATACATTTTCTCAAAAGGTGTGTATATTATTATTGTTGAATGATAAGACTGGCAGAGTGAGAACTCTAGCAATTATATCTATGGCATGCGAATTTATATTTTGTTATATATACCTTTATGCTGTCATTTTATTTGTACATATTGTGATTTGGGTCCAGAGGTGTTCAACCCCTGACAAATTATTTGTTATGTTTGTTTAGATAGCTATAATTACAGCCGCTATAGTGTTCGATTATTTTGTGTGACAAGTGGTTTTACCGCTTAAGGGGTCATGACTGGATCCCTGAGAGTAGTACGTAGGTCTGAACCTTGTCTCTCTTTCTTGTTTTTTGTATGCATTTGTTGATGCACGTGGCACGAGGGCTATGCATGCAATGCAATGGAACTTGTCGAGAGGATTGGATAGAGATTAAGGAACTATTGGTATTATTTCCTTCTGTGAAAAGGTGAGGTTATATTGATGAAGTGGATGATGGATAGAGATACACTGGGATATAGTGGGCGGAGAGGTTCGAGGAACCTAGGAGAATTAGCGAGTGGTACCTACCCGGCATTTGGTGCACTCATTTGCCGCAGGTAACTCACAGGCCTCGCTTTGCTACTCTTAATGGGCTTTGAAACTATGCTTTTTGAGTTAGGAGATGAGGGGTAGGCGTACAATATATCCTTATATAGTGATCACTCTCGATTGTCATCCACATGATTTTGTAAGACCATCAGAACATGGGAGGATTGGTGGAAGTGATTGGGCCCTATTGTAAATTAAGTTTGATAGTTATGCGCTTAGGATGCAAGAATGTTGTTTGTTTAGATAACCACACGTAATGGTTACATAAATTGTATATTTCAATTTTCTTTTGCTATGGCATGTTGTTTGAAGCGTTTAAGGAATGGAGAACTCACCCTTGCAAACAACAACTTTCAGGTACTGACTATGTCAAGTACACCAAGGCGTCTGTGGGCTTAATGTAGCTCGCAAAGAGAGCGGTATGGCCCTCCATCGTAACACGGACTACACATTACACCTATCATACTCAATTCCACATAGTGCCAACTGATAAACGATCAAGGTCGTACCCGAATCAAATAAACATTAAAATGCAGTAACTAGGAAGTGATCCTAGGTCGTTTCCCAACGAGCAATGATAAACCAAATGTTCATAACAGATAGTAGGAAAATAGTAACGAATTGAGGGGGTTGTTTGCGTTTGTAAATTAAACAGCGAATAGATGTGAATTCGAAAATAGCATAATTAAAACATGTTGCTTCCCCTTGATTCACAAGCAAGTCTCTTATCCTAGGTTACGAGAATTTATCCTTAATCAGTTCAACCACTTAATCCAACCCTAAATTAAATTACTAAGCGAAATTTAACATAAGGCATTCATTATGTGATTAAGCAACACATACACCAATTAATCATGAACGATCATTAAGCATGAACGCAAATTAAGTACATAAACAATTAATCAAGCACTAAGCATGCATGGATTAATAGCAACAAATACAGAATAATTGGTGAAGAGGAAAAACTGATCAGAATTTAATAGCAATAATAGAACCTCAAAGAGAGTTGTGCTTGATCCTCAAGAGAAAGCAACGTTGAAGACTTAGTCTTCCATTAATCAATAGAGAATGAAATTTTATTGCTAAAACAAAAAGTAAAAACTGGAATTGTAAAATGAAAAAGTGTCTAAAAGAAGAAGAGAAGCCTAAAACTAAAAACGAAAGAGGAGAGAGAGGAGAGGAGAGAGAGAAGAGAAGAGCCTAAACTAGAAACTTGGTGTTGTTATATAGTTTTCCAGCCCCAAAGCTTACAAATCTGTTTTAAATCCAAGCCCCTAAATAAAATAAAATCAAATCTAGATAAGATAAGATAAGATTTAGATGAAATAATATCTAGATGAGATCAAATCTAAATAATATCTAGATAAGATAAAGTCTAGATAAGATAAAATTTTGTAGAATAAAATAGTCTGCCCTCTTCAAGTCCAAGCCCAATTTTGGATTCAAGCCTAATGCTTCATTAATTCCTGAAATTAGATTAAAAACATCAAATTAGCTGAATGAGCCCAAATAATAAAATTGCCTAATTAATTTGAAAATTAAGACTAATTAGTAATTAAAATGGTGCAAAAAGGGTTAAGAAATAGGAGGAAAAAATGGCACATCATAGACTAAATACAATGTACGTCAAGTACACCCAGTGGAGGTTACAGAGGACCGAGGTGACCATTCAGACATATCCTCCGAGGAGATGGAGGAGTACCGAGAACTACTGAGGCAGTTGGAACCGACATCGGAAGAGGAGAGTGATGATTCTTCCGAGGACACGTCTTAGTTAGTTTTGTACTTCTAGTGTGATAAGTGGTTTGCTTTGGTCTTAGTTTTCTTTACTGTTTTGATGTATTTGCAAAGACATTTTGTCCATAGACATGTATTTTGTTGTAGCAGGGAAATAAAATGTATTTTGTTTAGTATCACACTATTATGGGTTGTATCCGTATATTTCTCTATGACACTACAAGTTTTATTTTATTTATGTATGGAAATTGAATTACTCTACATCTACATTTATTTTAATTCGATGCAACCATTTAGAATTTTTCGACTATTTCGTTTTGTTTTAAAAAAATAGTATATGGAGATGTTTTTATTATTTATAAGTAATAGTTAAAAAAAATATGCATATTTCTAAAATAAATTAAATTAAAGCATTTTCAAGCAACATTTTTAGTTTAAAATTTGAGGTGTTACAAGATTTATACGCTAAGGCCTTAGGACGTTGTAATTTGGTCACAACTCTCCTCATGAAATTGGCCATGGCCCTACTAAAGCTGACCACGACCATGGTTAATGCACCACGACCGTCATCAAGTAAGAATAACATCAAATCTTCATAAAATTGTGCACTTTCCAGCTTTTTCACATAATTGAGCGGTTGTATTTCTACAAGATAAAAATATTGTCCAAACATGAGTCCTGCCAAGAAAATGCATAAAAATAGCACAAAAATTCACACAAAATATCACTCAAAATATTGTTTATCAACCTCCCCATACTTGAGCATTGCTTGTCCTCAAGCAATTATTGTAATTCCCAATTCAACAAAGTCAAAATTCATGCATCAGAAATCCCTCTTTTATTCACAAATACACTCTCACATAAGGGTATTAGAGATGAACTTGGGAATACATTAGGCTTGTAAGTAACATGTAAATAGTCTTCATAGAGCTTTAAGTTCACTCTACTCACTATCCCTTAGTGTTTAGACAAAGGAAGAATTACACTCATAATCGCAAGTCAATAACACATTCATAACTCTGTAAATCAATCAACTCAACTTAAATAAATCCTTAAAATTCAAAATAAGTGAGACATAATGGGTTGTAATAGGGTCAGTCATGTAATGTAAGGTATATACTAAAAGAAATAGGCTAATGTTTCACTCAGTCATATATAAAAACACTCAACAGTAGGGGAAGTTTTCATCTATTTTTGCACCTTCCTTTTAATTTAAATTTTTGCTCCTTTTTTCCTTATCTCTCTTATTTTCTTCAAGGGATTCCTCTCATTTTTTTTTCTTTTTATTTGCAAGCTTTATCTCAAAGAAAATTATTTCTTCTTTCTTTTATTTGCCAATCCCCTTTTTATTCTAATTTTTTCTTTTCTTTATTTTACTTGAGAAAAGGATTTGGGATATACTTACTGGCACAACCTGTCACATACACTCATGTAGAACCAAGCTTCATGATGATGAATCAAGTTGATTCAAGTAGTTTTGATGATGACAAAAAGCCCAAGAGAATGATTTCAAGATTGAGTCAACAAGTTCAAGATCAAGATTAGTTTCAAGTTTCATGAGAAGAAATCAAGAAGATTCAAGATTCAATCACACACAGCAAGAGAATTAATACTCAAAAGTCATATATTTAAGGGTAGCTCTTAAGACAATTCACAGTCATGCATGCTAATGTTCCCTCCTGATAAAAATCTCAATTTTTTTAATAAAGGGATAACTAAAAACACAAAAATCTAAACCGAATAAAATGTTTTTACACAGTGATGGAATCAAAATAATGCAGGAAAGGGATAATACCCATCCCACACTTTATACATCCAATGCCCTCAATGCATAAAACAAAATAAAAGACAACCTAAAATGGAATACAAAAAATAAAAATGAAATACTGAAAACCAAAAACAGCCTAATATGAAACTAAAAAGAAAGTGATATTCTTTAAGCCTCTACAAGCTAACCCAAGTATTCTTTCAGCAAGTCATTGTGAAAAACCTATTATTGGACACACACGACAACCTATTGTGTTCCCTAAGCCCTAAGAAGCCACAACCACCTAACTTATCTTCCTAGTCCTCTTTAGCAATAACTCTATTGGACACACACAAACACTTGTTGTGTTCCTTGAAATTCAGAAGCAGTAGTCACCTGACTAGTTTTCTAAGCTCTCTTAAGTACTGCCTACTAGAACCTATATACAACAATTGTTGTTGTCCCTTCACACCAAAGGAATAGTGGACTAAACACTTCCAAGTTAGGTACAATGGCTTTCACCTAGAGTGTTTCAAACTAAGGAAGGTCCTTCATATAGGGGTATGTATGTCAACTAACCTTGACCCACTACTTTGGTAATCTTCCTTGCACTAAACTCTTTCGCACTTGTTTAATTTAGAGACTTGATCAATGAGCTAGTCATTTATGGCCATTGGAGATTGAATTCAAAGTATGCATGAGTTGTCCATATCCATGCAAGTAGTCATTCTACTTGATTCAATATCCTCCACCAGTAATGTGGAGTCATAAGATGAATCAAACCCCTTAATAATTTTGATTTGATACAAATAAATACTAAGTTTCAAAAGTTGATCTTGGTATGCTTAAAGACGAAAGCATTGTATTTGCATCTGATGAATCATATGGTAGTAGACAAAACTTAGTTCTTGAAGCAATAAACACTGAGTTAATGCTATGATTTATTCATGCTTTGTGCAAAGAATATTTGGACATCCTTTCAAGGATATGTCAAAGTTGAGAAAGTAAGAGACCAATCAAGTTTAAACTCTCTCTTCACCTAAAAAGATGTGCCATTGTTGTGTGGACCTACTCTGATAAAATGATGATGTGACTAGTGAAGACAACAAAAATAGAGTTGAAGTGCTTTATCAACTAGAAATTGGACATGCATTTAATGCTCCCAACAGACACCTTCTCTAAAAACTACACCAGACACAAATGAAATCCATTTAAAGACAATGGTTACTTGCTGAAGAAGACTATAAATACCATAAGAGTTGAAGTGTTGAATGTAACACCTCAAATTTTAGACTGAAAATATTGCTTGAAAATGCTATTATTTAATTTATTTTAGAAATGAATGTCACAATTTTTTTTATTGCCACTTACAATTAGTAAAAACCTCTTCTAATATTTTTTTTCTCTTTTTTTTAACAAACGTGCCAATCAATAAATAATAAAACTTTACATTAAATTAAAATAAATGCAAATATAGAATAACTAAGTCATCATACATAATTAAATAGCATTAGTAGTGTCACAAGAGAAATAATATGAATACAGCCCATGATAGTATGGTAGTAAGCAAAATACATTTTACATCCCTAATACAACAAAATACATATCCGTGGAGAAACCTCTCTCAACATACATAAAAATCAGTAAAGAAAACTAGGACTAGAGTAGACCACTTATCACACTAGAAGTATTGAACTAACTAAGACGTGTCCACAGAAGAATCGTCACTCTCCTCCTCGACATCGACTCTAACTACCTCAGAAACACCCGGTACTCCTCGATCTCCTCAGACGACATGTCTGAATGGTCTCCTTGGTCCTTTGTAACCTCCATTGGGTGCACTTGCTCCATGATGTATCGATGAATGTTGCCCCATCTATCGTACTCCACTAGAGTCAACAGAAATTCCAAATCATGGTGTGGCTCTTCCAGTCTGAAATACAAGCAAGAATCTACATATAATACCAAAGCTCTGCGCGAGATGTGAATCCCTATGGGATATAGCAAGTCAACATACAGTCTATGGTAACAGACACCACTTCGATCTATCTGTTGGCACTAAGTGAACTCAAGTATGGCAGATGTCACGTGTAGTTCATGTTATAGGGCATGGCCATGTTCGATCTCTCTGCAAGTTACGCCAAGCCCTCAAATGACTCGATGTACTTGGCATTGTCAGTACGTGAAAGTTGTTGGTTGTAGGGGTGAGTCTTCCACTCCTCAAATGCCACAAACAAATAGTACTCAAACAAAGACAACATGCAACCTAATTAACCACTACGTGTGGTTTATCTAAGCAAACAACACCCTCAAGATCATAAGCGCATTACTAACACACATATCACCTATTAGGGCCTAACCTCTACCACCAATCCTCCTAGGTCTTGATGATCCTACATAATCATGTAGATGACAGTCGAGAGTGATCGTCACATACAGATATATCATACACCAATCCCCAAGCTCCTAGCTCAAAAAACATAGTCCCGGAGCTCGTCAGGAGTAGCAAAGGGAGGCTTGTGATTTACCCGTACCAAATGAGTGCACCAAATGTTGGGTAATCACCACTCGCAAATTCCCCCAGGTTCTTTGAACCTCTCTGCTCACTATACCTCAGTGTATCTTTGTCCATCATCTACTTTCTCAATGTAATCTCACATTCTCACATAAGAAATAGAACCATTTATTCCTTACTCTTTATCCAATCCTCTTGACTTCTGCCACTTCATTGTGTGTGTAGCAATTAGGCCACGTGCATCAACAAAAATGTACAAACAAACAAACAAAAAAGAGAGACGAGGCTCAAGCCTACATACTACTCTCAGCGAACCAATCATTGTTTCTTAAGCGATAGAAACCACTTGTCACATAAAACAATCGGACAACATAACAGCTATGATTACAGCCATCTAACAATCATAACGAATAATTTTCCGAGGGTCAAACACCCCGGACCCAAACCACAACACATATAGATTAAATTAGAATATACCGATATATAGTATAATATAAATTTAGACGCCACAGATATAATTTGTGGGAGCTCACACTTTGTCGGTCTTATCATTCACCAATAATAATAATTATACATGCATGAATCTCAATAATTTTATCCGCAGAGAAACATCACAATTCCAAAACATGCATGAGTCATCCAATCTTGTCATTTATTTTGGCAATAATATAGCAGTTAAATCAAAAATTCTGGAAAATAAATAATTCTAAGGTAACTTATTCAGAGGCTTGGATTCCAATGTTAAGTTGACTATTGTCTAAAATTACTTTGTTGCTCAGTTTTTTAAAGTTTTGCTCCTAACTTATTTTCAATGTTCTAGGTGTTCCGGGAATCAATTTTTCATTAATCTTATATGCTACCCTACATTTTCAGACCTAACAAACTCATTTTCAAGGCCAAAACTTTAAGAAAGAGAGTCCATATAGCTCCCAATGCTAGTTTAATTTCGTGACAAATTCTATCCAATAAAATGTCCTAAAACTTGTTTTATTCATAACTTTTGCTAGGAAACGCCAATTTAAGTGAAATTTAAGGCTAACTCTAAGTTTTAATACCCAAAGAACTCATTTTTAACCTTAAAATTTCTACAAAACAACATATTATACAGTTCCAATCATGGCAGCAGATACGAAATTTTAAACATTAAAACAACATGCAATGAAGCCTAGCCTCCAAAGAAAACAAGGTTAGGGTTCAAGAAGTGAAATGACTCACCTTAGCTTTAATGAAGCTTCGACAAAATTCTCAAGGAGTAAGGGCTAAGATCTTGAAGTCCCAAGCTTCCAAAGGATGGAAAACAAATTTTTGGAACCAAACATAAGGGCTTTGCATAAATGATGAACAAATGAGAAGAAAATAAGAATTTTAAGAGCCTCTTTCCAAAACTTTGAGAGAAGAAATCTCATGACACTACTATGGTTCTTCGAAGTAGAATAAAATGGTGGTCTCTTCCTCCTTGAAGGTCTCGGGCAAGATGGAGAGGATGAAGGTTCCAAGTTTGTGATTTTTAATGGAAAATGGTGAGAAATGATGCAAAGCTAGTGATGTGTTCAATTGACAAGCTTGAATGACCATTGTATAGGTCATAGGGGTCATGCATCAACTTGCCATAAGTGCGTAGTTTTGCTTTTGAATTTTTAGCCATTAATGGATAAAGTAAACATATGCAAAAATGGTAAAAACTGCTTTTTGCCAAAACTTATAAATCTTATCTTAAATGTCTAGATTACACACTAACTCTCTATATTATTGTTCTAATCTCCCTCAGGATACATGTACTCAACATAAACCTCACACAAAGATAAATTACACTGCGACTCGGTGTGCAGTGCAATTCTTGCACAAATGGAAATATAACTGAGATAGATTATATCTCTTGTCAAGCTTCACTAAACTAATCTCACACACATATAAACTAAACAAAAAAATGATAATTAAAAAGAAACATATAATCACTATCATTAAATACTTACATGTATAGATGACACAACACAGAGTTTCCTCTATTAGTCTAAGTTGTAATTTCTGTCAAGGTGTTACATTGACTACATGTATTTTTAATTGAATATTCCATTCGACCTTCAAGCTCATTATTCTTGTATATTTATTAAGTTGTAAAGCTCTCAAAACACCTTGTAAATTATGGGGGAAAAGGACAATGTGCTTAACTTGTAATTCCATATATAAGATGCTAGTGATTGTCTGTGTGCACCTTTCTTCAAACAAATCAGTTGATTTGTTTTAGAGCCAAAAGTTGCTTGGTAGAAAATAATACTTGGGGTGGAAAAAGATTGGGATAAGTTGTGTAAGAGCCAAATGTAGCAGTGAAAAATACTTGTATCTTTGTTTAAAGATAGTGAACTTAGTGGGTTGCCAATAATTGGACATAATCTCAGTGGTAGAGACGAACAAGTACAAAACTCATTGTGTGTTTGCTTCTCTCTTATATCTAATTTACATACTCTAGGTTGTGTTTTGATCTGCTGTGAAAACCTATTTTTAAATTTGCTCAAGCTTTTGTCTAATCTAAAAGGTTTTATGAAAACTTCATTTTTAGTCTTTCTATCAACAGACAATAACTTTGATCTTTGAAAAAGCTTACAGAAATTCTTATATCACAATTCAATCATCGTTCTTATGAATTTTGCCTTTACAAGTAATGTTGCCTTCATCCTTTGCTTCGCATAGAGAAACCATGCAATCTAGGGAACATTGCTCAGGTTTCACAGGAGAGGAAGGAAAAAGCATTTTAGTGTAAATAGGAAGAGGAAGAGTCAAAGGAACAAGTGATTGTGTCTTCCGTAGACACGAGAAGGAGAATTATTATGTGATATACTTTTAATGAATCAATATGAACCATTGGATTAAAAAGAAATAAATGGGTCGGGATGTGAAGTAACTCTATAATACTGCCTTCATCCCAAAATAAGTGTTGCATTTGGGGAAAAAAATTGTCCCAAAATAAGTGTTGCATTCGATTTTTCAATGTAATATTAATTGTTTTTTTCCACTAATACTCCTAATAAGTAGGGGTGACAATGAACCAAACCAACTTGAAAATAGTTCGACAATCAGCCCATTGAATTTGGTTCATGAACCAAATGGTGAACTTGAGATAAAAATTGAGCTCATTAAATAAATGAGTAGAACTTGAGTTGCTTATAGTTCGACTCGTTTGATTCATGAATCGGTTCACTCCCTCCCTCTCCCTCCCTCTCTCTCTCTCTCTCTCTCTCTATCTATCTATATATTAAATTTATATAATTGTTTGGGTTTTCAATTATTTGATATATGTAAGGTGGCGTAGTTTTAGTTTATGCAAACTTTGGTTGTAATTATGTTTTTTCGTCATACCTTGTGGCCCTACAAAGCTAATAGAATAAGTTTAGTTGTCTTTTTAAAAAAATTAAACAATCATTTTATCTAAAATCTATTGATAAATTGAAATTTTGAAATGTATAGGATTTAAAAACTTTGACTCTTGGTTTACGTGACTCAAGCTAACGAGTTGTTCAGAAGCTTGAAACGAGTCGAGTTTAAGCTGAAAAAAGGTTCGTGTCGAGCTTAGGTTGATCTTCGAACTGAGCTAAATATTAAAGAGCCAAGTCAAGCTGAACCAAGCTTGACTCAACTCGGCTCATTTCAAGCCCTACTAATAAGTGTCACTTTAGTTTTTAGTTGTATTGAATGTAATATTAATACTAAGGTTAATTTTGTAAACT
The DNA here is from genome assembly GCF_000004515.6 of Glycine max. Classification (NCBI taxonomy): domain Eukaryota; kingdom Viridiplantae; phylum Streptophyta; class Magnoliopsida; order Fabales; family Fabaceae; genus Glycine; species Glycine max. The sequence continues at coordinate 17,834,052 of NC_038253.2, forward strand.
CACTACTCATTTTTATCTATTTATTAGATTTTCTCGATCTGTGTAAAACAACCTATGATTTTGGAAGAAAGGGAGTATATATTATTATATTATATGTATATATGAATGTGTATACATGTGTGCACATAGTGGTGGCACTTCTCAGAAGTGAGGGGCAGCCAAGGCCCCCTTAAAAAAATTCATTTCCTTTTAGTACGTATATAACTTTTTTATAAATAAAACTAAATAAATTTACATATATTTTTTTAATCCACCCCCCCCCCCTAAGTTTTTGGGCAAGATCCACCACTATGTGCACATGTACACATACAACTTACTACAACATGATATCATATCCCATCTTATTATATCTTAGTCACCAACTAGTCCTTGATATTAGATATTTTCATATTAATATTCTATAATCTTTCTCATTAAGGTATTGTATTATTTTTTAGACTTAATTCTATTTTTAGTCTCCAAGGTAACACAATTTGTAATTTTGATACTTAAGGTTTTAGTTGTACCGATTAAGTCTCTCTCGAGTTTTTTTCTTCAATGTTGTTTTAAAATATTAATTTACTCATAAAATCATCCATCTAATAATTAAGTTATTATAGTGTTAACACCTAAGTTTTGTTGCAAGCGATGAAATTCAGTTGTTGAGGATTCAATAAAATGACTACCAAGTAATGTGGATTTCAGATAACTTCTATGTTAGCTGAATCAGGAGAAGGCTAGTCCAGTTAAATGTGAAGTTGACAACTTTTCAATATTACCCAAACAAGAAGGTTAGATTAACATTGATAAGGTCAATATGGTTACCTACGATTTTAGCTGAATAGGCAGAATTAAGCTAATTTCAAGGTTAGCTGAAAAAGTAGAAGGTTAATTCGACTATGTTAAGTATAAGTTGAATGGCAGAATTTGGCTAACTTTAATGTTAGTTGAATGTGGATAAGATCAATTCAGCTACCTACAATGTGAATGCAAGTTTTCGGCTAACTTTAAGCATCAAAATATTGTTAAATTAAGTCAAATTTAATTTAATAAAGATAAGATGATATATTCCATGACTTTCTAATATTTAAACGGCTTGTAGCAATTAAAACTAGTCAATGATAGTGCTCCCTAAAAAATAGGAAGTGGTTGTCATCTTCTTCGAAATTGGAAATAATTGAGTAGTTGCCTTGTGAAAAGGGAAAAATGTGGCTAGATTTTAGGAGCAGTTGCTAGCAATTACTAGTACATAAATCATCCTCAGAATTAGTTAGCAAAATTGTTAGCCAAATTCAATTGTTGCTAGATGAATGACTCCCAAACCATGTTCTAGGAAGTTGTCAAGTAGAAAAACGTGGTTTAATAAAGGATTTGGGTTTGTAGCTTATAAATAGACCATGTACTTAATTTTAGAAAAATCAATCAAGCCTATTTTATCATGCATTTTTTCTTAATGCCTTTTATTTATTTACATTACATCTTTCCTTTACTGCTTCTATTTACTAGTTTTCATTTATAGCCATTTGGTTATAGCTTTTCACCTTTATTTTCATGCAAATCTTCTCCTTCATTTTCATTCTTATTCTTTGTTCACCTACACTAAGCACTCTTTGGAGAAGCTTAGGAACCCATAGCCATGGAGCATATTCCTTTTCTTGGCATAGATCATTTGACCATTATTAGGGATTGTGTTGAAGCAAGGCTAGTCAAAAACTATACATTTTTATGCAACAACAAATTGGCACGCCTTGATGTAATCCTACCCCGCAAGGGCATTGGATAGAAGACTCCAAGTAGATTAGGCCAAAGATCCAAGGGAAGGCCCTAGGGTTCTCATTAGCCTTAGGGTAGATTTCGAGTCCATGGGCTAAGTATGAGCCAGCTTATCTTTGTAAATATTAGAATAGGTTTTTCCTTCGTTTAAGCCTTGTATCTTGGCCATTCTAGTAGTATAGGGTTTTAGCCTTGTATTTTAAGGCATTTTGAGTAGTCTTTGTAGTAGGGATTTTTTTTGTATTTTCATGTATTTTGTCATGGGGGTGAGCTTAGCTATTATAGGGGGTGTGTAGCTAAGCTCTAGCTTCTCATCTCAAGGAGGTGAGCTTAGCTATTAGAGAGGTATGTGTAGCTAAGCTCTAGCTTCTTTAGGAATCTTCTTAAGGAAGCTTCTCAAGGAGGTGAGCTTAGTTATGAGAGGGGTGTGTGTAGCTAAGCTCTAGCTTCCCAAGGAATTTTTCTCAAAGAAGCTTCTCAAGGAAGTTTTCTCAAGAAAGCTTCTCAAGGAAGCTACCTAGTCCATAAATAGAAGCATGTGTAACACTTGTGGTAACTTTGATGAATGAAAGCCTTATGAGATACACTTCAAAGTTCCACTTCTTTCCCTCTTTTATTCCTTCAATTTTGTGCTCCCCCCTTCTCTCTTTCTTTTCCTCCATTAAAGTATCCTCTTCAAGCTTCTTATCCAAGGCAATTCTTGGTGGTGAAGCTCCTTCTTCCTTGGCTTATTCCCTAGTGGATGGTGCCTCCCCTCTCCTCTTCTCCTTTGCCTTCCGCTGCATCTCCATGGTGAAAAATCACCATTGAAGGACCTCATTGAAGCTCAAAGATCCAGCCTCCATAGAAGCTCCACAAGCAAGCTTCCATCAAGTGGTAATCAGAGCACAAGAGCTTCAAGTAGGTGCTTCTTAAACCTCCATTAATTTTTTGCTTTCTCTTCCATTGTTGTTTCTTCATTTTTCTCCATGTATCTCCTCACATGTCTTGTGCTAAATGTTGTTAATATGATTCTTTAGAGCTTCCACCGATTAAACTTGCTATAGAAGCTAAATTTGATTTTCTATGGTTCAAATCTCTTGTTCTTGTTCTTGAACCATGAATTGTGTTGAGTTTAGGTTCCTTTGAGTTTTGTCTTGTTATTTTTTGTGGCTGAAACCTAAACCATAAAATTCTTAGAAAAATATTAAAGTAGAAGAAAACCTCAAAAATCTAGAGTGACTTGTTCACCTATTGTAGTTTTGTCATAGAAGTCATGTCTAGTCATGAAACTTGTCAAATAAGATTTCTTATGTTGTGCTGAATTTTAATTTTCTTGTTTCTTTGTCTAACTCATTTGTTCATGAGTGTATGAAATTCTCTTTGCCTATTATTTGATTTGAGTCAAATCTTTCATGTTAATTAGTCCTTAACATGTTCATGCAAAATTCTTAGAGAGTCTTTGATTGTGAACCTTTTCTTGAACTTTTAGGTTTCCTTATGATTGTATCTATTGTGAATTTGAGTTTTGGTGATTGACTTGCTGGCTGAAATGTTTATCCTAAGTGAATATTGAACTCCTAAAACTGTGGTAAACAATCCTAGTGAGTTCAACATACATAGGAAGGTTGAAAGTAAGCCCAAGGCAATCAATATACCATGCTTTAAAAAAAATCGCTGGTTCTGGCAGCTTGGACATACAAACTTGTAAAAATTACTGAGAATTGGTTACTTCGAATTTTGAGCTTACATTTTTACTGAATTTTCTAGACATCGAAAAAATTTAGAAAAAAAAGAAACAAGTGATTTGGATAAAAGTAAAAAATAAGAAAAATCACACAAGTTGGAAGAAAAATCAGTATCCAGAAAAAAAAAAGTGAAAGGAAAGTGTGCTTTTTGTTTTGGCTCAAAATTTATTCTATAATTGGTGCCTATGTTATACCAATCTTAGCTCCAAAATTTCAATTGAAAATCACTGTGAAAACAAGTGCCAAAGCTAGAGGTTTCCTAAGTCTTTTTTTATATAGTTTTTTTACTCTACTCTAGAGCCATTCTAAGTTTCTCTTTGAGCCCTAGCTTGCTTCTATGTCCTTTTTCATTGCTTTAATTGTTGAGTAATCCTTGAAACATTGTCTTGTTAAAACTCCATTGGTTTAGCTTTCATTTCATTTTTTTTGGTCTTTGGTTATTGCTTGTCTCTTTGTTTCCTTGTTTGTGAGTTGCCATATAGGGAATTGGAAAGGAGGATTGGTGTCATCTGTCGCAATTCTTAAGAGTGAATCAAGCGATTCTTTTTACTTGAATTTATGATCATTTTTAAGGCGTTGGACCTTAAAAATGATCCTTTTTACTTGGTAAGAAACTGAAATGATAAACTTTCAAACCCTATTTTTGTGGACGAGCTTGACTAGGCGAGTTGATTTTAGCCTTAGTTTCACTTTAGTTATTAGTCAATCCAATTAAGAATGAGAAATCCCAAAAAGAAAACGTCCGATTGATTTTTTCGCTTCATTTTACTAAAAGATATTTTTTATTTTTATATTATTATTTTACCTCTTTTTTTATTTTCAACGTGGTTACGGCACGACCGAACGGTCGGAATTCATTTTAACCGAAATTAACGGATGATACAATTCAAATGATCGGTGGAAATTTATTTTATTTTTTGATTAGGCGAGAAATGACTTAAATAAATGACTGAAGCACGTCAAAAGGGGGTATAGAAAGCGAATGAAAACGATAATAAAAATACATGAAACAAAATGTGGACCACCACGGGTACATAGAATGAATTGAAAAGCTCGGTTTGGGGTACTTACCAGTTGAAGACTGAAGAAAACGAAGAACGAACGATGAATGTCGAAGAACGGTTGAAAATCTTTGCGTAATTACTCACGGAAACGTTATGGAAATGTTACGGAAGTGCCTCGACTTGGATTTTCTTCACGGAAACAATTTTCCTCAGCAATTTTGAGAGAATAAGAAGTGCCAAGAAGGCTGAACCCTTCTCCCTTCATTCCTCCCCCTATTTATAGCAAAATAGCGGAGGAGCTTGCCACCCAGCTCACCCAGGCGAGCAAGGTTGCTTCCTCCAGAAGCAACAGCCTTTTGGAGGAAGAATCTGGAAGTCCCAAGTGGGTCTGATTGCTATTTGTACCCCCCCTTTTTACTAAATGCACCCCCCTTTACCTTTTTTGGTAATTCTTTTTCCGTAACGTTACAAAACTTTACGAATTTCGTAACGATATTTATTTTCCTTCCGCAAGGTTACGAATCCTTACGGATTATGTATTTACTCTTTTTTAGCTTTCGAAGAAGTTACGAAAACTCACGGATTGCGAAAAATACCTCCTTTCGATTTCCGTCACATTACGGAATTTTCACGGATCGCGTAAGCCTGCTTCCTTTTGATTTTCGGCACGTCTCGGGACTTCACATATTGTGCAACAAAGGGTGTCAAGTATCTCGAAGCGGCCAATCAAAGGTTGTATATCATCAAATAATAATCCCCGGACGAAATTAGGGTATGACATCATCCCTTGAAGAATTTGAGTCAAGAAGCAAGGGGCCAACCACCTTAAGAGCTATTGGACTAAGAAGCACTCCAAATCGAGTGAATCACCAAAGAGATAACAACCACCAAAATTGAGGACGTTTTGTAATTTTTTAATTTGCAATTTACTTACCTTTATTGCTTTCAAGTTTTGTAACAAAAAGGCTTTTCATTGGAAGAGTGTTGGGAGCCTCCAATAGGTTACCAAACTTCCATTTGTGTGTAATAATTTTAGGCAATATTTCCTTAGGATAATGAGTGTTTTGTTGGGAACCTTGATGTAGTCATCCAAACACTCTTAGGATTCACCTAGTTTACTTTTCTTGCTTACTTTCATAGCTTATTTCCTTTACCTTCCATTGTCAAACCGCCTAGATAACTTTCCTTTTACCAATTAGTTTTTTACCTTATCTTTCACACCTCTTTTAGTGTTTATTTTGGCCAGTTTCAACCATAGTTTCTTTTACCTTTTGTTTTCAAACCTCCAACAAGAAAGAACCACAACTTAGAAACCAACACGAGTCATCATTCATCTAGTGTTAATGGCGAGGGTACTAGTCATAAAAACCCTTTATCTAGAATCTTAGATGAGTTGAGTTCCCTCAGGTTATGGAAAGAAAAACAAGAGAGAAAAGAAAAAGGAAAAAAAAAGTGGAAGAAATAAGTCAAGATGAAAGAAAGAAAATAAGAGAGGAAGAAAGAAGAAAAATAATGAAAGAAATAAAAAGAGAAAAACATGCCTCCTATAGTAGTCATAACTCTTGCAAGAGCCTAAGTGAAGAACTTCGTGACTATTATGAAGGAAGGCATAGGTCACATCTTAGACCTCACTCCCATAGAAGAGAAAGGGAAAGAAAGCCTCAAGAGGCTAACATTAACCTCCCATACTTCCATGGGAAGGACAATGTAGAGGCTAACTTAGATTGGGAAATAAGGGTAGAGCAACAACTTAAAAAGAACTCTACTTCAAAATCTTATGGCTCTCACTCTTATCCAAAGAAAGACCAAGGTCAAGGCATCTTAGGGGTGACACCTTCTAAGCCCAAAGATGATAAGGGGAAGACAATAGAAAAGCAAACCCCTAAGGCTAGTATGCAAGAGAAGACTAGCTCTATAAAGCGCTTTAAATGTCTTGGAAGAGGACAAATTACTTCTCAATGCCCTACCACAAAAACCATGATTATGAGGAGCCAAGACATTTATAGTAGCCAAGATGAGGCTACTACATCACCTTCCTCTAGTGAAAGTGAAGAAACAAAAGGGGAAGAATCTAGTGAAGAAATCTACCCCCAAGAAGAAGGACAACCATTAGTGGTTAAAGAGAAGTGTAAGGAGGTAAGTGTCTCTTCCAAGAGGTTAGCTAAGAAGGAAACTCATTTTACAATAAAGACAAACATTAAAGAAACTTCCCCTCCTAGATAACCTCCATATTTTCTCTTTTGTAAAAAGACACTTGCTAGCATTGCCACACCTCTTGAGCTTGAGTTTATTCCTCAAGTAAAGGAGTTATTGGATGATGGTTTGGTTCACAAGAGCTTAAATCCTTGTGCTTTTTTGGTGCCCAAAATAGATATTATTAGGCACCAAATCCCTAAAATAGGTGGTATGATTAATGTTTTGAGTGGTGCAACCCTCTTTTGTAAAATCACTCATGCACCCAACATCTTCATGGTTTGTGTACATAGGGACCCATTAGGTAGGTTTGTTCTTATTTTTAGTTTCAATACAAACTTAGGTACTCATATGGGACACCTTACGTTTGTCATACTTTTTGGTAGGAATAATCAATATGAAAATACAGAAAAAGGTATGTTTTATTGCGTTACTTTTCTTAATTTTTCAAATAGTGATCAAGGGGTTCCCATGAACCCTAAGAGAATAAAGGTTATTCCTGAGTGGCCCACTCCACCAAGTATAAGAAAAATTTGGGGCTTCCATGACTTAACAAACTTTTACAAAAGGTTTGTCCCATATTTTTCTATACTTGTAGCACCACTCATTGAGTTGGTGAGAAACCATGTTCCTTCATGGGAAGATGCCCAGGAAATGGGTTTTCAGACCTTACCTTACTTCAACATACCAAACACCACTAATACATATATTTTTGTTCTTTTTACAGGTGTTGAGGGAAGGAGCCCAGAGTATGAAAAACCTCAAGATTTGATGTCAAATCCTTTCCAATGTAGAGGGAATGATGCAATCCTACCCTGCAAGGGAATTAGATAGAAGAATCCAAGTAGATTGGGCCAAAGATCTAAGGGAAGGCCCTAGGGTTCTCATTATCCTTAGGGTAGATTTTGAGCCCATGGGCTAAGTATGAGCCCGCTTATCTTTGTAAATATTAGAATAAGTTTTTCCTTCGTTTGGGCCTTGTATTTTGGCCATTCTAGTAGTATAGGGTTTTAGCCTTGTATTTTAAGGCATTTTGAGTAGTCTTTGTAGTAGGGTTTTTTTTTGTATTTTCATGTATTTTGTCATGGGGGTGAGCTTAGCTATTATAGGGGGTGTGTAGCTAAGCTCTAGCTTCTCATCTCAAGGAGGTGAGCTTAGCTATTAGAAAGGTATGTGTAGCTAAGCTCTAGCTTCTTTAGGAATCTTCTTAAGGAAGCTTCTCAAAGAGGTGAGCTTAGTTATGAGAGGGGTGTGTGTAGCTAAGCTCTAGCTTCCCAAGGAAGTTTTCTCAAAGAAGCTTCTCAAGGAAGTTTTCTCAAGAAAGCTTCTCAAGGAAGCTACCTAGTCTATAAATAGAAGCATGTGTAACACTTGTGGTAACTTTGATGAATGAAAGCCTTATGAGATACACTTCAAAGTTCCACTTCTTTCCCTCTTTTATTCCTTCAATTTTGTGCTCCCCCTTCTCTCTTTCTTTCCTCCATTAAAGCATCCTCTTCAAGCTTCTTATCCAAGGCAATTCTCGATGGTGAAGCTCATTCTTCCTTGGCTTATTCCCTAGTGGATGGTGCCTCCCCTCTCCTCTTCTCCTTTGCCTTCCGCTGCATCTCTATGGTGAAAAATCACCAATGAAGGACCTCATTGAAGCTCAAAGATCCAGCCTCCATAGAAGTTCCACAAGCAAGCTTCCATCATGCCTGATGGGACCAAATAGGTGATTTTCATTCTAGAAAAAAACTTGAATGCCATGGACCTGTGCAAAAGAAAAGTGGTTTCTACAAATCAATTGATGCAATTACCTTAAGAGTACCTACAATAATGGTTACTACACTGCTTTCCAGCCAACATAGACCATGCCTATGTATGTTGCAATACCTTCTATTGTAGCAAAAATTCTTGTGGAAGAACAACAAATGAAGACCTCGTTCATATAGAAACAAATTGATATGGGGATACATAATATTACGTATCAGTTATCCAAACAGTTAGCAAGTGTTGTGAAACCCATGGTTCATAACGAGGTTCGACAGGCTAGGGAGATAGAAAAGAAACTAGTAGAACTGGTTCAACTAGTTCGTTTGAATTCAGTTTAGGCAGGATTGGTTCAAATAGTCCAGCCAAATTTAGATAAGCTTGTTTCGTCAAATTTGAATAAGCTAGTTCATCCAAATTTGTTTCAGCTGGTTTAGCCCAATTCATTTCAGCTAGTTCAACAAAATTCATATCATCTAGTTTAACCAAATTTGGATTAGCTAGTTCAGCCAAATTTGGTTCAACTAGTTCATTCAAGTTCATTTCAAGTAGGATTGGTTTCCCCAGTTCAGTTGAACCCATCAAAGTTGATTGACCCAATCATGATAATTGAAACTATGAAAAGATATTCACGGAATTCAACTGAAACTACTAGACAAGCCAACATATAAGGAACTGTATCCTGAGTGGGTTGATAAGATGAAGCCTTTCCTAAGTAACTATATAATTGATGAGTCGTTATTTGATTGTGTTTGGACCTTAATTTTTATCTCATTTTATACTAATTTTTACTTTATTTTGTTTATCAAGCTCATGGATATATGTTAAGTGTGTACAATTGAGTAAGGAAGCCAATAAAGAAGCAAAAGCACCAAAAGAGTCAAGAAAATGGGATTCAGAATCTTCACTAAGCATAGACCGTGCTGGACCTACAAGTCATGCTGAAATAGCATGACCCATGCTAAATTCTCCACATTTGCTCAAATCAGTGTCAAGAGTTTGAGCATGACCGAGCTGACCCAACACAGCCCGTGTTGGATTTCACGTTGCAGCTTGTTTTAAACTTTATAAATAAGAAGTATAGGTGGTCTTTTAGGTTATGCTATATTTTATTTATGAGCAACAAGAGCTTTTGAGAGGAGACCTACACCGGGAACAATTGGGGTTTGAATCTGTAAGGGTTTTCGATCTCTTTTATTTCTAATGCAATATGGTATGTTGTTTAGCTATTATGTGGCCATGATTGGCTAAACCCCTTAGAACTCATATTATGATATAGTTGTGCCCATGTACTCTAATTTCTCTTTTTAATAAATTTCTTTGAGGTTATTCAATTGATTGTATCTTTTTATTGCTTTCACTTCTATATTGGAATTAATCACTCTAATTATTAGTTAATTGTATGTTAATGACCATCTTCTTGTAATTAACTGACCTATAGAATGATATAGGGTTGATAAAACTTATATGACAAAACCGGTGGCATGAATCCCCATTTTACAAGCCTTTATGTTATCCATCATTAAATCCCAAATGACCAATGCAAGATTGATTTAAAAGGAAGAGTATTTTTATGCCTTGACCATAGGCCGATAACTAAAATAATGTGAAATCATAATCTGAGCGCTTCTCTTCATACATATCTCTACTTGAAACTGTTGCATGTCTTTAGTTTTATTTTATTAAGCGTAAGCACAAACAATCCCCAACTCAACATAAAAATCTAAAATTATTTAGTTTATGCGATTTAGATTATTTGGGAGCACAACTAGTCTCTAAGGTACGACATTCAGAATTTGGAGTCCATTGTTGCTACTACATAAGGTACACTTGCCCTTAACGAGTACATATTTTATGCATCAATAATTCTAAATTTCACAATCATCTCTAGCAAAGACAATAAGTCTATAATTGAACATGTTGGTCAATTCATTGTTCAATGTGGGGAGGCTAGCCATAATGAATATTATAAATTGCAGTTGTTTTTGTTATCTTTAATAGGAGCTGTATTTACATGGTATTCCTCCTTTCCACCTCGTTCAATTCAAAATTGGACAAACATGGAAATGTGCTTCCATAACAGGTTTTATAGAACCCAAATTGAAGTTATGGTAGCTAACTTGAAGAATTTGAAACAACAAAAGGATTAGACGACTACTGGCTTCATAGAAAGATTTAGAAAGTTGACTAGCAAATGTTTTGTACAACTTCCAATATATGAATACATTTCTATAGTTGTTGGTAACCTGCACCCCCAAATGAGAGAAATGTTGCTTGCACATCAACATTCTTACTTAGTCTCTTTGCAACCAAAGCTTCCATGATTGAACATTTTGTTATTGAGATGCAATGGAGATCTCACTAAGAAATAAATCCATATGTAGTCTTTATTGAAGATTATGAGTCTGGATAAGCATATAATTATCATAGTGATTAGGCAACTTGTATCATGGCAGCCTAGTTTCTTATGGAATTGTTGTCAAAAAAGTGTTGATGGATTAGAGCGTCTTGGATCAACTTAAGTTGGGGAACATGTAGTAATGTTATCTTAAACATTGTGAGTCTACTTTTTGCAAACCTAGTCAAGTTGAAGTTGGGGGTATATAGCACTGTTATTAAAGCACTGTAAGTCTACTTTCTGCAAACCTAGTCAACTTGAAGTTGGGGAGCATATAGCAAAGTTATTAAGTCTACTTTTTGCAAACCTAGTAGTTCTAGAAGATCCAAGTTTCCACATGCAGCAAAACCATGTTAGTCGAGAATCATAGGCATTAGTAGCTGAAAGAATGGTGGTCGCATGATTCGATTAACACAATGCATCTTCCAGCTTCCTATTTATGTTGTTAGCTAAAAGATGCATGGGGCATTTGTTAACACCCAAACATTGTTGCAAGCGATGAAATTTAGTTGTTGAGGATTCAGTAGAGTTGTTGTCAGCTGATGTGGAATTTGACTTACTTTTATGCTAGCTAAATTAGGAAAAGGTTGATCCGGTTGAATGTGGAATTGATGATTTTTCAATATTGATCAAACAAGAAGGTTTGCTGAACATGAATAAGGTCAATATGAATACCTACGATGTTAGCCAAATTGGCAGAATTCGACTAATTTTAGCTTAATGAGTAGAAGGTCAATTAGGCTATGTTCAATATTAGTCAAATGGGACAGATAACTTTAGTGTTAGTTAAATATGAATAAGGTCAATTCAGCTACCTACAATGTTATCCAAAATGTTAGCGAATGGAAAATTTCGACTAACTTTAAGCATCCAAAAATTGGTTGAATTAAGTCATATTTAATTTAATAAAGATAGGATGATATTTTTCCATAATTTTTTTATATTCAAATGGCATGTAGTGGTTAAGACTGATCAATGATAGTGCTCCCTAAAAAATAGGAAGCAATTTCCATCTTCTTCAAAATTTTGAAATAACTTATTAGTTGGCTTGTGGAAAGAACATAATGTGCCTAGATTTTAGGAGCAGTTACTAGAAGATAAATTTGTCTCATAATTAGTTAGCCAAATTGTTAGTCGAATTCAACTGCTACTACCCAGATTCAACTACTAGAATTAGTCGAATGACTCCCAAACCTGGTTGTATGACTCCCAAACCACATTCTAGGAAGTTGTCAAGTAGAAAAATTTAGTTCATTAGAGGGTTTGGGTTTATAGCCTATAAATAGGCCTTGCACTTATTTATAGAAAAATCAATTAATTTGAAGAAGCCTATTTTATCATGCATTTTATCTTTCTGCCTTTTATCTTTTTGCATTACAACTTTTCTTTACTGTTTTCATTTATAGCCCTTCGTTTAAGGATTTCCATTTTTATTTTCATGCAAATCTTCTCCTTCATTTTCTTTATTCTTCTTTGTTCATTTACAGTGAGCACTCTTGGAGAAACTTACAAACCCATAGCCAAGGAGCAGATACTCCTTCTATATACTAGCATAAACCATTTGATCATTATTTGGAATCATGCGTGTTAAGCAAGGCTGGCCAAAACATATTACGACTAACTTTATATTTTTTACGCAACAATATATAGGAAGAGAATAATTTTTATGTCATTATAATTCAAATATTTTTATGTTTTATAGTAGGTATATTGTATTTATTTACTGTCACGTCATGTCCAATTTTCTATACATTTCTAATTTCGTTAAATATTGGATGAAATCATGATGGAAGAATCTAATTGTAAGTGAAACAAACTAGAAATGACCTAATTAGAGAATGAGATCTATGGCCTCTGTACCGAGAAGCGAGATCTAAATTTGGATAGAGGTTGGATTTGAAGAAGCAAGATACGTTTGACAGAGGTTGAGTTTGGATCTAAAGCGAGATCTGTGTTTGGATCTGAAGACGTTTGGTTTGGTGTTCTGTTTTATTCGTTCTTGATTTTTTATGATAATAGTGAAGACATATATGATTTATGGGTGTTTGATTTCGATTTTCAATTGGGCACTGGCGAGGAGAGTGTGATATGTCGAGGGTAGACCTAGCCTGAGCCAGGTGGCACAATGCTTGGGTCAGGTGTGGGTTTGGTTTAAGTTGACGATCCTTGTTGTAGATTTGGGTTCTAGATTGAGTTGTTTGGTTGCGGATGTTGTGTGTGATGAAGAACAAGGAAAGGGTTAGGATTAAGATGCCCAACTCCAACATAGCCTTCATCACAATTTTTGTTTTTAATAAATTTAATATTAACTTAATTAACCTACTAATCTTAATTATTAACTACTTACCTTCTAATAAATATGTCGTCTAATAGATTAATTGATTAACCTTCATATTCTAACGGTAAAGCAAGTGACAAAAGTATCAAAAACGACCAATTTTCAAAACTAGGGAACTTAATTTTACCATTAAAATTTAGGACAATGAAAATCATAAATTTATAAAATTAGGAAGATCAAAATTACAATTTATTCTAAAAACTTATTAAGAAACCAAATTCACATAATCAAAATGCCTCATAAATTATACATGTAATTAAGCTTCTTTTATGTATTGAATCCAAAACCTAATATAGACCCACGACTCATGAAACTTGGTAATTAATTCCTAGAATCTTCACAAAAATTATTTCCTTGTCACATACTCACATTTATTTTCAAAATTTATATTGGACCCTAATTCTCATACATTCAATACAACAACATATATATCTTATGGGAAATTATTAATATTATATACATAAAGGACGCCATCCTTGTCAATTAATTACATATAACTCACTCTATTGTTTTGATTGGCCTGTGTTAGTTAACTTTAGTGTCAAAGTATCTTAGAAGGTTCATAAATCAAATCACATCTCTAACTATTGCTGCCATTTATGGGAGGAGATAATTAAACACATCCCTACTTACATCATATTTTCAAAACATAGAGGGAACAAGTAGCAGTAAAGCAAGACAGGAAGGTGGATGAAAAGCTTCCAACTCTCCTAGCAATTATCCATCGCATTTAAGAATGAGTCTTGCTTGCTACCGATATATATATATATATATATATATATATATATACTAGCTTAATACCGCATTTTATATGGAACAAAATGGTAAGCAATTTGTGTATTATATAAGTATTTTAAACTTAAACAAAATTCTAAAGACTATAAATTTGAAAAACATTTTAAATCATAATTAAGAAAATATGAATATTGATTTATGTAAAATTAAAAAAATATATATTAAAATAGAAAAATTAAAAATTTATAATTAATTTAGAAGAATGAAAATTCATTATATAAAAGAAAGAAAGCTATAGAAATAATACATATGTAACTACTTAATTGAACAAACAAAGTTATTTTCAAGATAAAATGTTTTGATTTAATTTGTGAAAGTGGAATGACTAAGATTTGGGTGAGAGAAAAAACTTTAATTTATGTAAAATAAATAAAATATTCGAAAATAAAAATAGTTGAGATGTTAGGACGTAGCGTAGGAGGAAAGAAATTGAAAATTATTATGGGAGATAAGCTTCTAAGATTAAAAAAAATTAATAATTCAAATTTTACAAAAATTATAAAAAAAAAACTATGTTTATGTAATAAGACAAATTAAAGAATATTTTGAAATGGTATAAATTACGTATCACTGACATACATATGATATTATTAATTTGACATGGTATATATATATTAATTAAACAAGTGGAAATGCATAGCATCTGACAAAGTCCAGCTTCCTCTGCTATTAATTAGGTGCCACGAGGAAAAGCTTGGTAAAGAGTAAAGAAAGAGAGAAAAAAATCACCAGTAATGGCCCTATCTGCCCCAACAAGTACGCTATGAAGATTCTGCATACACCCTTCAGGGTAACATGACACGAACCACTCTTCGTCCTCACTCTTCTTCACTACTACTCCACTCTCTTATTCTTTCTCTTTCTCTCTTCTCTCACTGAACCCAAAACCCAAACCCAAACCCACCAATTCAGATCACAATGAAGCCCAACGACAACATGGCAATGCTGGCCAAGACCGACTCCGAGGTTAGCAGCCTCACGCAGTCCTCGCCGACGCGATCCCCGCGACGGGCAGTGTACTATGTGCAGAGCCCGTCGCGAGACTCATCGCACGACGGGGAGAAGACTACGAACTCGTTTCACTCGAGTCCGCTGCAGAGCCCATTGGGCTCCCCGCCCCACTCCCACTCCAACTCCTCCTTGGGCCATCACTCGCGCGAGTCCGCCTCCACGCGCTTCTCTGGCTCGCGCAAGAGCAGCTCCTCGGGCAACAACCGCAAGGGCCCGTGGCGGCCCTGGAAGGACCAGTTCCATGCCATCGAGGAGGAGGGCCTCATCGATGCTCACGACAATGCCCGTGGCTTCCCTCGTTGCTGCTATTTCCCAGCATTTGTCATCGGCTTCGTCCTCCTCTTCTCCGCATTCTCCCTCATTCTCTGGGGTGCTAGTCGCCCCCAAAAGCCCGCCATTTCTCTCAAGGTTCTTCTTTTATTATTTGTCAATTTTTTTTATCCACAATAATCAAAACACAAATAAGTTATTAGAAAGTTTATAACTCCTTATGCATATTACTCAACCCAAAATTGAGTTAGACCCTATTGATCTACTTTTAACTTGTGTCATCATTGTATAGGTGGAAAGTATCTCCTGGCATGTTTTATCTTATTAAAGCATGATCTCGAAACCTTACGAACGACGTGTTGGTTCACTTTTAAATTTATTTAATTATTATAATTCTTGCTAATTTACTGATTTCATGATCTTAATTTGGCAGAGTATAACCTTTGATCAATTCGTGATACAAGCCGGAGCGGACATGTCAGGAGTTGCCACAAGTTTGGTGTCCATGAATTCATCTGTGAAAATGACGTTTCGTAACACCGCTACATTTTTCGGGGTCCATGTGACCTCAACTCCCGTGGATCTCAATTATTATCAACTTACTCTAGCCACTGGAACTGTAAGTTAATCATAAATATTCTCTCAATCAATCAATTAATATCATTATATGTTGTAAATGTTGTATTATTATAATTATACATAACGTGGGATTTAATTTGATTAATTCGCAGATGCCAAAGTTTTATCAATCTAGGAAGAGCCAAAGATCTGTTAGAGTGATGGTGATTGGGAGTCATATACCACTGTACGGAGGAGGAGCAAACCTGAACAGTGTGAACGGTAAACCGGTTGAACCGGTGCCACTGACGTTGAGCGTGATGGTGCGGTCTAGGGCTTATGTTTTGGGCAAATTGGTGAAGCCAAAGTTCTACAAGAAAATAGAGTGTTCCATCGTTATGGATCCGAAGAAGATGGGCAAGGCCATTTCACTGGTCAAGAAATGCACTTACCAGTAAAGTCAGCTACATGATTATTATTAATTAATGAAATCAAACAATAAGGTAAATTTAAGGGTATGGTTGCATTACACGAAATTTCCATGAAACAGCCGAAAGGGTAGTTTGGATCTAGTCGGTGGCTCAATTCCCAGCTCAAGATAAAATTATTATTTTTAATTTTTAATATTTTTCTTACTATCTCAGTTTCTCTTTCCTTTTTTTCCTATCTAATGTATCCCGGAGTACGTAGTTGCGGTAGTCAAGACAAGAAATAAAATATTGAATTTGGGAATTGTATTGTATCCCAACCCAAAGAGAGAGTAGATTGTTGGGTCAAATAATAGAATACAATATGCTTTATTGTTTTACTATCTATATAAAATTCATTTGATGTTATTCATGGTTTAAAGAATGCTGTATATATGTTTCACACGTTACTTAGTTCACATGTAAACTTTAGGTAAGCGGGAAAAAAACTTGTAATAGTTGAAGATTCTGAGGTTGTCTTTGATTTGTTTTTAAAGTAAAAGACAAAAGCTTGGATAGTATAAAAAATATTATATTTGATTTGATTTTAAAAGTGATTAAAGAACAGTGTAAAAGGTGTCCAATGTAATGTATCTAGACTTATATAATAACCATTCAGCAGCCACCACATGCCACTTTAATGTGCAGTTTGAGCCTTCTGCTTCTTCTTTTTTTTTACCAAATCACCCTCCATTTTTTCTCTCCCTTGCCCCCTCTGCATAGCACATACATACTACTAGTATTTTTAAGGCCTAATTATGTTTTTAGTCTTTTAAATTAGATTTTTTTGTTTTTAATTTAAATTTATTATTTTATTCATTAAATTTTATATATATATATATATATATATGTGTGTGTGTGTTTAGTCTCTCTATCTACAGATAAGTCATTAACTTGCACCAAACGGGGAATATTAGATTCACAATTTGTGTCGACTCTTGACTACTACAAATTGTGAAAAAAAAAAAAAGAATTTAACACTTATACACTTACGGTATAATCCAATCATATATCATCTTTTGAATTGTTTTAAAATAATTATTTTAAAATTCAACAAACTTATTATATACGATAAGTTATAATTGGATGACTTTTTAAAACTTTTTACACTAATAATTCATAATCATTTTTTCTCAAAAAAAATAAACGCCATAATCATTTTCACGCATGTTAGATCTAAATAACTAATTGAGTAAATAAATAAAAATATTCATGAGTATAACTCTTGTTAGAAAGAGCAATAACAAAATTAGTAGAGTTATTTAAAACAACAAATTGAGTGTCAATCAAATTAACACAAGACAAAAAGAAAAATAACATAGATTCAGGAGTTATCCTTTTGATAAACAACAATTTCAAGAATTCAGCAGGCAACACCGATTTATCGTATAAGTAAAACTTTGGTCTCAAGGTTTCCCTCTAGATACAAGATTGAACTAAAATATCAACTTCAGTAAGGTGCAATAATTCATTGATTAAAAGGGTAGCTAGTGAGTGAGTAAGGGTGAGACTCGCCCGAGAACGTGTTTGGCAAGAAGCGTTCACGATTCTTAGGATTCTCATTCATGAGCAGCCTCCAATTGTTGTAAATCCATTCAGTGTAGAGAGTTGTTGTAAATCCATTCAGTGTAGAGAGACAAAAGTGATATAGGACTATACAAGGAGGAAGAGTTTGGCTTGAGTGGGCTCAACATGGATGGACCAATCACTAGAGCAAGGAGTAAGAGATTGCAAAAAGAGTTTGGCGAGAGACTAAATTCTATCGTGGAGAAAAGAAAAGAATGAGCAAAGCTCATTTATTTTAGCCAACTTTTAGAATAAGTTTTGTTTTTGTTTTTAATTATATTTTTAAGTCTATTTTTGGACTTGTAACGGGTCGCTACCTTTTCTGCTATTATTTTTAAGTCTTCTAATTATTAAATTTAGTTATCAAGCCTTGGGCCTAAGGTAGGATTGTTAGTAGGAGTTATAAATATACTCTTTAAAACAAGGTTGATAATTTGTATGAAATTGACACAATTAAGAGATTGTTTCTCTCAATTTTTGTGTGAAACCTTGAGTTCTTATAAAAAAATTATTTGTACCGAATCATTCTCAACTTATCAATCTCCCAAGATTATGGTGTTGTTTTTTTCATATCTCCTGGGTCCGTGTTTTACTTTTATTTTTTTCAATTTCATAGAGCCCCAAATTGATTCCTCAGTTGTGAAATTAAAAATTGAATCCGTAAATCAGGGTTTCATTAGGATGAATGACTAATAATCCTCTTTTGTCCGTCACTAATCGCTTAAGTAAAGAAGAAATAAAAAATAATTTCCAAAATCTAGAGACTAAAAAAATAAATTTAAATTTGGAGAACAAAGTAATAGTGATCTAATTTGATAAACTAAAAAATAGTTAAAGCTAGTTTTAATAATAGGCCGGTAATTGACTTGAGGAAAATATTAGATCACGATCTATTGATTTGAAGCATATATTTTTAATATTATATAATATATAATGTGATGAATTAATATTTTATTTTTTGGGGATATGTAATGAATTAATATTAAATTATAAATAAATAAATTTTTAAATAATCATATAATGATTATATTATATATCCTATAAAAAATAATTATAATAAATATCCAAGTAATGATTTATTCGAAAATTTTAAATATGAACTTTCATTTAGAAAAGTTAGATTAAAAAATTGTTTTGAGAAAGAAAACAAAAACAGGTTCTTCAAGTGTCCCAGAATAATATATGTACTACGATGTCTCATAATTTATTTTAAATGTACCACAAGTGTCTTAAAATAATGTTACGAACTTTTGAATACTGGCAGTTTAGGAATGAAGAAACTTATAGAGGGGGTAATGAAATAAATAAGTTAAGCGATATTTTTCAGATTATTTAAAAAAAATGTTTGTACATTATACATGCTTATTTTTATATAATTAAAATTTGTAATAAATAAATATTTTTAAATGAGGAGAAAGGACTACATTGTTTTGATTTTTAAAATTAAAGGATGAATTAAACTTTTTAATAATAAAGGGATCAAGTTAAATTAATTAAATAAATAAAGGGATCAAATTATTAATTTATCCAGTAAATTAGTAATTATAAATAATTTTTAAAATAAGAAAATGATAATAAAATTAAATAATAGAAAATATTAGTTTGGTAGTGAATCTTCATTTGATTAAAGAAAATTTAACTAAATTAAAGACTTCGAAAAGTAAACATAATTGGTTCTCTACTAATTCTTTGATCACCTAATTTTTATAACTGAATGGACTGATAAGTTATACTTGACTAGTTCATTGATTTTCTAATTGAACTAGACTTTAAAGTTATATTTTTTAATATTAATCAATAACTTGTAATTATTATGCAACAACTTAAAATGTAAAATTTAAAATAAATTTAAAGTTATAAAAAATTACAAATATAATTATCGTCAAAGTAATTAAAAGGCCACTAAAAAAAGTCTAATTGAATTGATTGAATGAGATATATAAATATTATAATTATATGATATCGAATTAAATTTTTAAAAAAATATATCATTGCATGAAATGCATACCTGTGCTACCCTGCACTTGGTACAGTGTTACGTACATAGATCTTTTTTGGGCCACATAGTTATGTGCCCCATCTTTCACATGGACTGATTCAAGATTGCTGCAAACCAAATCAATATGAACAGATTATTTGCCTGTTGCTTTATTATGGCTACCCATACTATGTTTCTTCCAGCTAAAAGATGTTTTTTTTTCTATTAACTCAACCGAGGGTTGATTCATCCGCACAAGTACACACATCATTGCTTTTATCGCTCCTTGAATCTTGCGTGTTTTTTTTTAAAACCTTGACTTTCTTTGTACGTGATTGGATTGTAATTTAAATTTTTTTTCTTAATTCAGAGATTATGAGTATCTTTTAATTCATTAAATAAAAAATTAATCTCTTTCATGATGTATGACGATTATTATTCTAAGAAAATTTTAAAGAAAGTAGAAATCGATCACGGATTCTCCTACTAAATAGATTATTTTCACTTATATGAACTTAGGAGAACTTTACAACATTACATCAACCTTTTGGATTATTACAATTTAAAATTCTAAATTATGATTTGGATAGTGTAAGTTTTATAAATAACATTTAAGTCTTTCTGGTTGTGTGAGAAATTTAAGTAATTTGGACAATGTATTTTAAGTTTAAACTTTATGTTATTGTAAAAAAAATTATAGGTAAAACAATGATTGAGTTATACATAAGTGATCAAAATTATTTATTGATTTTATAAATCATTAATTTTTGTCAAAAAAAAATTGATTTACTTACTTTTAGAAAGATTTCTCAATCACATTTTTATTATTTATAAGTATTGAAGTAGAGATTTCATTTAAAAAATTTAAACCTATTTATAAACTTTAATATATTAAATCTTCAAAAATAAAACTAATATATTAATATAAATTTTGTAATCTATGGGTGTTCCTTAACTCATTGAATCATAGAATAATTATGTTCGATTGTGGTTAACTTAAAAGAATTTTTCACAAGATGAAAATAAAATACAAATTTTCTCAAAGTAACAAAAATTTAAATTATTATGAGTTTCATTTTCAGTTGAGTAATCAACTATTAGGTATAAGGGAGGGGGAGAGAGAAACGTGAGAGCTTATTCCTTCTTTGAGGGAAGGCACCTCCTAACAAACTGGTTACGGAAATGTATTTTCTGTTCCTTTATTGCATGATATAGCTAAGTATTTATACACTGTATGTAGTACACGTTCAACGGCTATAACCGTGATAACGGCTCTAACAAACTAACAGCTCACCTATTATGCACGTGCTCATGAATACTTAATTATTCACGTGTGTACAGGTTACTAACTTCACGTGTGTTAGGTTACGTATTCATCTAAGTAACGGGGCCTGGTGCCTCTTCTCGTGGGTCTGGTGGGAGGGTTCTCGGGTTCCGTCAGAGTGTTATCAATTCCCTCGTCTCCAAAAACCACCTTGTCCTCAAGGTGGTAGGTAGTACGAACATGGTGCCATGGTTCCCAAGTCGTATCTTCAGGAGGCTGTCCTTTCCATTGAATGAGAACCAGTGAAGTAGGCGGGGAAGTGGATGTATCGAGCTTGGTATCTAGAATGCATAGAGGTTGCGGCACGGGTTTCTGACCAATGACGGGAAGGGGCCATGGGTCCGAAGAAGGTGGCGGAGGTCCGTGATGGGCGCGTAGCAAGGAATAGTGGAAGACGGGGTGGATACGTGATTCTTCCGGTAACTGAAGACGATAGGCAACCTCACCAACCCGTGCGGTGATCTTGAAAGGCCCGAAAAAACGTTTGGATAATTTCGAGTGTTGTGACCCCGTGACGGAACGTTGTCGGAAAGGCTTGAGTTTCACGTATACCCACTGCCCAACGGCGAAGGTTATATCCTCCCGTTTTGCATCTGCGTAATGTTTCATTGTTTCTTATGCTTTTCGTAGACGGTGCTGTAGCTTTGTGTGAAGCTGCTGACGAGAAGAGATGAGAGACTCGACAGCCTCGTTGTTGGTCATTCCAGGGATGTAATGGGGAACTGATGGAGGTGCTTTGCCGTACACGACCTCGAAAGGTGTTAGTTTCGAACTGGAATGCAGAGATGTATTGTATGACCATTCTGCTAAAGACAAAAATCGAAACCAGCTTGAAGGTTGTGAATGGGTGAAGGCACACAGGTATTGTTCCAAGACCCTATTCATGACTTCAGTCTGGCCGTCGGATTCCGGGTGGTACGCCGTGCTCATGCGGAGGCGGGTGCCACTGAGGCGGAATAACTCTCGCCAAAAGGAGCTAAGGAAGATTGGGTCGCGGTCGGAGACGATGCTCGTCGGAAAAGCCGTGGTGCTTGCAGACGAGATCAAGGAAGAGGGACGCCACCTTGAAGGCTGAGAAGTTGGTGGGTAGGGCTCCGAAATGTGCTGCCTTCGAGTATCTATCCACAATGACCAAGATAACCGTGAATCCATGCGATGATGGCAGATGGGTGATGAAATCCATTGACAGGTCCTCCCAGACCCCTGCCGGTATCGGTAATGGTTGCAAGAGCCCTGCCGGACGTTTGGTGCTAGTCTTAGTTTGTTGGCATACCTTGCATTCGCGTATAAATTGCTTGACATCGTGGCACAACCCGGTCCAAAAGAAGCTTGTTTCCAAACGATGTGTGGTCTTGGTAACACCTAGATGGCCTCCTAGCGGGGTTGAGTGGTGTTCCAGTAGAAGGGAAGGGATGCTAGGGTTGTCCCTGTTCAACCAAATGCGTCCGTTGAATAATATCAAGTCCCGGTGAATGCGAAATCCAGGGTGATCAGAAGGGTTGGAACGAACCCGAGAGAGGAGTTGTTGGAACTCCGGATTATCATGCAAGGTTCTTCTAATGTCATCCATGAAGTCAAGGTGGGGTACGGACAGAAGAAGCATTTGGCCGGAATCTGGTGGTATACGCGATAAAGCGTCCGCGACGATATTAGTATTGCCTGCCTTGTACTGGATTGTGTAGTCAAACCCAAGCAACTTGGATAGGTAGTAGTGTTGCTCGGGGGTTTGTATGACCTGGGTCATGAGCTCCTTCAAGCTCTTATGATCTGTCATGATTGTGAAGGGCCTCCCCAGAAGGTATTGCCGCCACTTTCGGACCGCGGCAACTATGGCGTGTAGTTCCCTTATGTAAGTAGAAGCAAGGAGCAGACGAGGGTTAAATAGCTTACTGAAAAAAGCTATTGGACGGCCTTGTTGCAGAAGCACCGCGCCCATGGCAGTAGCCGACGCGTCGGACTCCACCACGAAAGGTTCTGCGAAGTTGGGAAGGGCCAGTACTGGGGCACTTGTCATAGCCCTTTTGAGCTGATCAAAGGCGGTTTGTGCGGTTAAGGACCATTCGAACGCGTCCTTGCAGAGTAACGTGGTAAGTGGAGCCGCGATAGAGGCGTAATGCTGAATGAACTTCCTGTAAAACCCCGTTAAACCGAGGAATGCACGAAGATCCTTGGCAGATAAAGGTGTGGGCCATTGGGTCATAGCTTGCACCTTGGATGGTTCGGGTTCAACTCCGTTGCCGGAAACTAGGTGTCCCAAGTATTCAAGCTTCCTTTGGGCGAACAAGCACTTGTTTTGCTTCAGATAGAACTGGTCACGTAGCAAAGCCTTGAAGATGTCTTGTAAATGCTCGATATGGGCCTGTAGTGGGTCACTGTATACTAAAATGTCGTCGAAGAAGACGGCTGCAAAACGCCGTAGGAACGGCTGAAGGAGGCCATTCATGGCAGCTTGAAATGTCGAAGGGGCATTACTAAGCCCAAAGGGCATAACCAGGTATTCATAGTGACCATGGTGGGTTTTGAACGCGGTTTTCTCGATGTCGGGCCCGTGCATGGAGATTTGATGGAATCCTTGCCGGAGATCCAATTTTGAGAACCAAGAAGCGCTTCCCAATTCATCTAA
The DNA here is from genome assembly GCF_000004515.6 of Glycine max. Lineage (NCBI taxonomy): Eukaryota > Viridiplantae > Streptophyta > Magnoliopsida > Fabales > Fabaceae > Glycine > Glycine max. The sequence goes on from NC_038253.2 coordinate 17,857,808, forward strand.
CAGTTCGTCGATAGTTGGGATAGGAAATCGATCACGAACCGTGGTTGTGTTAAGGGCCCGATAGTCTACACATAAACGCCATGTTCCATCTTTCTTTTTCACGAGGAGAACGGGTGATGAATACGGGCTCGTACTGGGGCGGATCAATCCTGAGGAAAGGAGCTCAGAGACTTGCCTCTCGATCTCAGATTTTTGGTAATGCGGGTATCTGTAAGGTCTCACATTGATTGGAGAGGTTCCGGGAAGGAGGTTGATGTGGTGTGTAACTTGGCGTGGTGGAGGGAGGGTGGAGGGAGGTTGGAATAGTTTCTGGTATTGGTGGAGTAGAGTGTTAATTGCCGGAATTGGGTGGGAAAGAGATGATGGTGGAGGTTCAGTTGGGCTCGCGGTGAGTATGGATAAGTGAAAGAGTGCTGAGGTGGAGCCTATACGTACGAGTCTTTTGATTTGAGAGGCTGAGGCTGGTTCTGGTCCAGTTTCAACATCGGCGTGAAGCTCGATATCGTGGCCTGAATGAGTGAACTTCATGAGGGAGGTTGAGTAATCCGTGGTAATTGGGCCAAACTGTTTCAGCCATTCGATACCCAGGACTGCGTCTGCGCCGCTAATGGGAAGCAAGTGGAAGGTAATCTCGAAAGTATGACCCTGAAGAGATAGCTGGGTATTGGGGCATACCTGATTGCAGTCGAGGACCGAGCCATTTCCGACAAGGACTCGGAGAGGGAGGGTGGGCTTTGTAGGAAGGTGGAGGAACTGCGCCACGCGAGGTTGGAGGAAGTTATGCGTGCTTCCGCTGTCAATTAGGATGGTGAGACGTGCGTGGTTGACCGTCCCGTAGAGACGGAAGGTTTCCGGCGATGAAAGACCGGATAATGCATGGAGGCTGACATGAGAAGAGTGAGTTTCGGGGTCGTCGGAGACGGGCTCAGTTATATCGGAAGTGTCTACTGTATCGGGTTCAGTGAGGTCTGAGGCTGAGTTCTCAACAATGAACAACTGGATTTTGCCCTTGCAGCGGTGACCGGAATGCCATTTATCGTCACAGTTATAACAGAGACCCTTGTCTCTTCTGAATGCCATTTCTTCGGGAGTACGCTGCACAAATGGTTGTCTAGGTTTCGGAGATGGGTTGGAAGGGTTATTGGAAGGTGGAGGAGGGTTGAAAGGACGAGAAGAAGCTGAACGTCGATCTCGCAATTTATCTTCTTGAAGCTTTGCGAGAGCTGTTGCTTGCGGTAGTGAGATTGGTTGTAAGGCTAGCACCTCGCGTTTGATCTCCGGTGAGAGACCTGAGACGAAGCAGCTTAGTAAAAATGGCGGGGGAAGACCGATTACACGGTTAGCTAACCTTTCAAATTCAGTTAAGTAGTCGTTAATTGATCCTCGTTGCGACAGTTTGAAGAGAGCCCCTTTTGGATCTTCGTAGAAGGTAGGAGCGAACCTAGACTCCAATGCTTGCAGGAACCCTGTCCACGACGTGATAAAACCATTGCTGAACATCCACTGGTACCAGCTCAGGGCGGCGCCGTCGAGGTAGAACGAAGCCACCGTGATTCGTTCTTCTTCAGGCGTGTTTTGATAATCGAACATCTGCTGGATTTTGAATATCCATCCTAAAGGATCTCGTCCATCAAATCTTGGTATATCGTGCTTTATCGAGTGACGATGATTGAACGAGGGGTTGGAGTTTGGTTGGTTATGAGAGGTTTCGCGAAGACGAAGGTGATCCAGAATGGAATCAACCTTTCCGGCGAGGTCTGAGTATTTGTTTGAGAGAGAGGTTTGGCTACTGGTGAGTCGTGCGATTGCTTCCTCTAACCTGTCCGTAGTTGTCTTTCGGGTGGTATGATCCGCCATGGCAATGGCGTAACGGAGGTCGGACCAATGTTAGGTATAAGGGAGGGGGAGAGAGAAACGTGAGAGCTTATTCCTTCTTCGAGGGAAGGCACCTCCTAACAAACTGGTTACGGAAATGTATTTTCTGTTCCTTTATTGCATGATATAGCTAAGTATTTATACACTGTATGTAGTACACGTTCAACGGCTATAACCGTGATAACGGCTCTAACAAACTAACAAACTAACAGCTCACCTATTATGCACGTGCTCATGAATACTTGATTATTCACGTGTGTACAGGTTACTAACTTCACGTGTGTTAGGTTACGTATTCATCTAAGTAACGGGGCCTGGTGCCTCTTCTCGTGGGTCTGGTGGGAGGGTTCTCGGGTTCCGTCAGAGTGTTATCATCAACTGGGTTGTTCTTCCCGCACCTCATTAAACTCATCATGCACCTCCTATTAATTTAAAACAAAGCTAAAGCCAAAAAATACCCTCACCTCCACCTAATCCTCTCTTCTTCTTTCTCCATGAATCCTAATCCTACCACCACCACCATTGATCACCATCACCATTGAGCTACAATCAAGTTCTTGCCCCCTTCTTTGAGCAAGTACTTTTTTCCTTTGCAATTTGATATTTCTGAAATAGATTTGTTGTATTATGGATTGGCTAATCCATAGCATTTCTATGTCTTAATTTATTGGTTATGGATTCTTAAATCCATAAGTATTTTTTTGTTTTCTAGAATGGATTTTTGACATTCAACACGTATTTTGGATTTATTAATTCATAAGTATTATATAAGGGAGAGAGTTTACAGACTCACTAACCTTGAACTAGAAATTGATTATTCTGAATTAATTAATATAGAATAATCAATTTTTAGTTTTGGATTAGTCAATCTGAAAGTCATTTGATTCTAAAATCTCTTTCTTTTTGGATGGCACTTCTCATGAATCACGTTCCTGGTGGCTCTTGGAAGACTAAATGCCCACAGCTTGATTACCACACAGTACCGAGGTTAAGGTTGAAAATCATCACAGTTGCTGCATACTACGAACCAAGACTTCTTGATTTCTTCCCAACTTTGGTATCCACCACCTTTGTTCCTAACATATCCTCCTAACTTGTCATTGTGGTAAATTTTAAATACAAACAAATCACTGGCCCATATCCTTCTTTTCCTTTTTTTTTTTTTTTGCATAACACAATACGCTTTCATTTTAATTATAGAGGTACCAGAGTTGAAGACATAGATTGAGATTTCAGGAGATCGTTTAGTGGTGAGAGAAGAAACTCTAAAAGAAGAAGTACAATTCCAGAATTTAAAATTAAAACTTTAAAAGGGGGTACGTAAGAAATTGTTGAGGTGCAGCAAGTAACTCCCACCAACTCCGCTTTTTAATTTCACTTTCGATCCAATGAACGTTAAGCTTGCCCGACTAGGTTTGGCCCGAGCCCAATTATGACACAAATTCATTACACTAACCCCTTAATTATTTAAAAAATATTACACTTGTGTTTTTTTAAAATGGAGATTACCATAAATGCTAAAAAAGTAGGAAAATTTTTTGTAATTTCACAAGACTTCAGGGATATAGTTAATGTAATTTACTCAAAGAAAAAAATTAAACAAAATTGATTACCTACAAACTCTTTGGTCCAATAACTTGCTATTATTATAAAATGAATATAATTTAAGTTTAAAATAAATGTTAAATTTATAAAAAAAATTACAAATATATTTTTCATTAAAGACTGATTGTGATCAAAATTACATGGAGAACACACATGTGCTACACTTAGTTCAGTGCTACAAATTGACGAACACCAAGAAATACTGATTATATCGTACACAGACTTACATGGCCCATCTTTCACTTGGACTTGTTCAACAGGGCTTCGAATTGGATCAATCTTTACAGATTAATTGAGGATTTTGCTTCGGGCACCAGCAAATTTGCTGGTACACCCAGCAAAATTTTGAAAATGTCCATTATACCCCTGTGTTATAAGTAGCACTTTCCTTCATTTTTCGTCCAAGCTTGTTTTCATTTGTCCTTCACCGTTGTTTGTTCCATTTGTTCCGTGAATTGATATCCATGAGAGTTTATCGTTCGTTCTTGTGGCCTCTTTGGTGATTGATCGGCAAGTGATGGTCGTGGCGATGGTTGGTTTGGTAGTTAACGGCGAAGGTAAGTTTTTCATTTTTTTTGCATTATACTTACGGATTGATAATTCATAAGTTAAATTAATTTTATGGATTGATAATTCATAAATTTAATTTAACTTACAGATTGAAAATCCGTATGTTTCATACGGATTAGTAATCCATAAGAAGCATACGGATTGACAATCTGTAAGCTTCATACAATTACCAATTCATAAGAAGTATATGGATTGCTAATCCGCATGCTTCTTACGGATTAGCAATCCTTAATTTTGTTTTTAATTTATATGTTTTTTAAAAAAAGTATTTAATTGTTTAATTAGAAAAAATTAGAATTGATAATTATAAAACTTTTAAATAGATATAATCAGAATATTCATTTGATAGTTATAGTTTGTATAGTAAGAAAGTGATATTTAGGGTTAAAAAATTTATAAAAATTTATTTTTTTCATTGTTAATTTACTTTAATGTATTATATTAATAAATGTAGTAAAAAAAATGCGAAAATTATATGATAGCATAATTATGGTATGGTTAGGAGTTTTTTGTTTGTCATTGAAATTTTTAAATGTTTTGTTAAGATGGACGAAGATCAGTGGATGTATGATAGTATAATGTCTGAAGAAGTTTATATGAATGACCAAAATGAAGACGAAGGTGGTGTGAATGAAAAACACGTTGATTGTTATGATGCGTTCAATACTTCTCAAGTATTAATATGATTAATTTTGGTTAAAGTAATTAAATGAATGTTCATTGAAGACTAAACTTGTATGGATTGCATTTCGTAGGTGTTTGCTACTTGTGATGATGTTCTGCAATGGGTTCGACCCGTTGCTTATGAAATTGGATTTGTGGCGGTAATTATGAGGTCAAACACAAATAATGATATTAGAGGAAGGACCTCATTTATTTTAATTGGTTGTGAAATGAGTGGTTAATATAGGCCAAGAAGAAGGATTTGGTAAGAACATGTACTGACAGTAGAAAATGTGGGTGTCTCTTTAAGCTGCGTGCAAAACTAGTTGTGGGAGGCGAAGGATGGATGGTGAATTTAATTTGTGTGAGTCACAACATGAATTGGCGAAGTCTTTAGTAGGACATCCATATGTTGGTCAACTGACTAAGGATGAGAAGATCATTGTTGCTGATATGACAAAGTCAATGGTGAAACCAAGAAATATTCTTCTAACGTTGAAGGAGCACAATGTCAATACTTATACAACAATCAAGCAAATATACAATGCAAGAAATACTTAGTGTTCTTCCATAAGAGGTAGTAATACTAAAATGTAACAACTAATGAAGCTTCTTGAACGAGATCAGTATATTCATTGGCATAGATTAAATGATGAAGATGTTGTGCATGACATATTTTGGAGTCATCCCGATGCAGTCAAATTAACCAATGCCTATAATTTGATATTTTTGATAGACATTACCTATGAAACAAACAGATACAGGCTACCGTTACTTGATATTGTTGGTGTGACACCAACAGGGATGACATTCTCTGTTGACTTTACCTATTTGGAGGGAGAACATGAGAATAATGTTGTTTGGGCTCTACAAAGGTTTCGAGGTCTTTTCCTCAATCATGATGCACTCTCTGGAGTTATTGTTATCGACAGAGATCTAGCATTGATGAATGCAGTGAAAACTATATTCCCTGAGGCTACGAATTTCTTGTGTCAGTTTCACATTGATAAGAATGTGAAGGCAAAGTGTAAAATCCTTGTTGGTCAAAAAAATGCATGGGATTATGTAATGGAAGCCTGGGGGAGTTTGGTGGATTGTTCTTCTGAGCAACAGTTCGATGAGTGCCTTAAGAAGTTTTAAATTGTTTGGTCACCATGGCCAATGTTTGTTGACTATGTTAACCAAACATGGGTGATTCCTCACAAAGAAAGATTTGTTAAAGCCTAGACAAATTAGGTGATACACTTAGAAAATACAACAACTAACAGGTATGAAAATTTTAAATTTATGTAGTTGTCAGGTTTTACGATTGAATGGATTAAAAAATAATGTTTCTTCTCTTGGTTGTGTATTTCATATGCAGGGTTGAGTCTGCTCATTTGTCCTTAAAGAAACTACTACAAAATAGTCTTGGAGACCTATGTAGTGTTTAGGAAGCCATGAACAACATGATCACGCTGCAACACACTGAAATTAAGGCATCTTTTGAGACAAGTACACATATGGTTGGACATGTTTTTAAAGTTACCTTATACAAGAGACTACTTGACATGGTATCAAGGTATGTTTTAAATCAGATTGTTGTTGAGTTTGAGCGTGTACATTATGCTGGCAAAAACCCTTCTCATTGTGAATGTGTGATGAGAACTACACACAGTCTTCCATGTGCATGTGAGCTATCCAAATATGTTGTTGGTACCATACCACTTGAGACAATCCATATGTTTTGGCGGAGGCTAAGTTTTTCAGATCAAGGGTTATCTGAGCCCCAAGTGAGCATAACCGAAGAGATGGAAACCATATCCAAGCAATTTGAAGAGCTTGATGTTTGTGGCAAAGTTACTTTGGAGAGTAAACTTCGAGAAATTGTTAACCCTGATCTAAACTTTATGTATGCTCCTCCAGAAATGGTGAAAACACAAAAATGTTAAGGGTTAATGAATGTTCACATAAATTAAGTAACAATCACATTTGAAAATATATTTTACCACTGCATGTCGAGGCTGCTTTACACCAGCATGTGCATCTTCAGGTGGTTCATCCATAGCCATTGCCGCCACTAGATGTTGAGCAACATCTAGTTCAACAAATGTGTCATGGTGCTGCACGGGCGGGTGTCTAGGAGGATCCCCAGGCTATGCCGGACTCATGAAGGGATGAGATATCAAGTAGAACCAATCCATGTAGTCCGGTGAATATTGGTCAGGCACTACACATATCTGACCCACTGGTACAATGTATTTAGAAAACTAAATCCATTTATCATCAATGTCTTCTATACAGAGAGAAGGAGCAGCAAGGTGTGGAGGAATGGTCTGCACATACCCTAACTGTCGTACAATCCTCTCCAGTCGGTGTATGACAATAGACAGACCCCATTTGATATGTCTGGAAAATAAAGAGATAACTTCAAACTCTCTGAATGCATGGTGGTCACCATACGAAATCCAGCATACAACACCAGACGTCAATCTATCCAAACGCCTACAATACGTCGATACTGGTAATGCCTTCCCAGTCTTCCAACGACAGGCATGTGGTTTTCTCTCATCATAATCCCTCAACAGCAGCAGCAGAACCAACAGAAGGAAAGTGCTCGTAGATCCAACACTGCACATATTTTAAAAACAAATAAATTCAACACAATTCCCAATATAGAGTAAACAACTAAAAATAATTTTTTAATAAAATTTCAAATTACCTGTAAAAGTTTGATGTCTTGCAAGCTTTCTGGTCATGCTCTTTGATGTATCATTCAGATTGTCATACATATGCACCAGTGTAGCAGCTCCTTATGTGTAGCTTCCACTCTGCTTCAGGTCGTGAAATGCGTTCAAGAATACCACATGAATGTTTGTGGCACTCTTGTTAGCAAAGAGTGTGCAACCAAGAAGATGCAAAAAATACGCTCGAGCAGCTAAAGTCCACTATGTTGCATCACATTTGCTTCGATATACGTCTCATAGTCAGGATAGTCGAACATATGCCCCATGGCATTGTACTATCTCAGCTCTTGCCTCTTCAGCACTTACTTCAAGCAATTCGACTAAGAGTAAGACAACATCGTCCACATGAAGAGGCTCAAAAGTATGGAACGTGCCTGTAATGGGCAAATGCAGCAACAACGCCACATCATCCAAGGTGATAGTCACATCTCCTACCGACAAATGGAAACTACTGGTTTCCTTATGCCACCTCTCCACGAAAGTAGACATAAGTCCTGATCACCAGTGTCCAGCGAACATGTGATCAGAGGACTTAATCATGTGGCAGCCACTAAGCCTTCGATCTCTAGGGCAGGCCTGCCAAATTTTTCAACCTTCCTTCCATAGGAGGATAATTTTAGCTCAGGATGTTCCTGAAAATGATAATTTAAATCATTTCAACAAAAATAACAATTACTTACGAAAATATCATTTATTTAAAATTATAAATACCTCTCCATTCCAAACTTTCGCGGCCACATGATAAACATAATCTTGCAACACTGATGTGTCGTGTGGTCTACCTGGAAAACCCTCGACATCAGTTGCCACATCATCAGCAGTGGCTTCTTTAGGTTGTTCATGGACCTCGTCATTTGCATGATCCATATTGTGAACATCCTCAACAACAAGTGCAGCTTCCTGTTGCCTACGTATGGATGCTATGGGCCTTCGCCGCTAGGGGCATCATCTGCATCACGATTGACTTCTCTCCCTAGAGCTCTTCCTATAACTCTTCCTAAAGCCCGACCCGAACTTTTGGTTCTAACCATAATCTGCACATTAAAAGAGTCATAATAATTTATGTAAGCGTTCAAACAATACTTCAATTAATCCCAATTTAATAATTCATAAATAAAAATTTTATTATTTTTCATTAAGTTTTTTATTACTTTAATATATTGATAAAGGCATATAGAATTTTTTTTTCAAATATATAGAGTTGACAACACTAATTCTAATAAAAACTTAAAGTAATGACCAAAATAGCTACAATTTTGGTTTTTATTTCTAACAAATAACTATTTCATTTTTCAACAAATTACTATCACCATAACTTAAAATTTTTTTTTTACTAATGAAATTTTTTTATTTCTATAGTTCTATATAAATATTTAATACTAAATTGTCAAATATATACTAATAAACATTTGAAATTTATAATATCTAACAAATTTAAAAAACACTTTTTAAAATATAAAATATAACAAAATTACTTAAGTTCTTCATTAAAAATTACAATAACTATGTAATTAAAATAACAAATATAATAAATTGTAATTTACTACTACTTTTTAAAAATAATTAAATCATAATAATATATATACATCTGTTTTAAAATAATCAAATTACTTAAGTTCTTAATAAAAATCAACTTCAAAAAATAAATTTAATTAATTAATTAAAATTACACCAAAAATTATAACAAGATTTATTTATTACAAAAAATTAAACAAAAATATTATTTTTATTTAAAATAATTATAAAATAAATTTTTTAACTAAATTTGAAAAAATAAATTAAAGTAAATATAGGGATTGAGGATTCGTATAAAGCATACGGATTGTCAATCCGTATGCCTTATAGGATCCCCAATCCCCCAATCGTAAATGCGCAGAAAAAGAAGGAGCAAAACCACTTACGATGATGATGGACAACGACAAGGCCACTACAGTGGCGGCACAATGACAGCACGAACAGCAATGGCACAACGGCATCATGAATGGCGGAGGTTGAGGTGCGATAGAGAACGGACGCAAAGGGAGAAGATGAGTACTATAGTGGCAGGGAAAAAAGAAAAATGGGAACGCTTTAAAAAAAAAAAAAAGATTAGGTATATTTTTACCGCTTCATCTTATTTTTGTTGGGTGTATCCGTAGTTAGGCTGGTGTCCAAAGCAAAACACACTATTTGATTATTGCTTTGTGGGCTAACATGTTTCTTGCCCGCTCAAAATTTAGGTCTGTTGCCGCCAACTCAACCAAGGGCTCATTTCTTCTTTTGGTGTATAGGATTATTTGTTGTATCTGAATACAACTTTACGAGTGCATGTTACTGCTTTTGGTGATCCCTCTTGAATCTTGAGTTTCTCTGTACATGAGTGAATTATATTTCTTTTTTCTTGGACTAAAGATCACAAATATCTTTTAATCTACTGTATTAGAAATTAATTTTATTCGCAGAATCTGATTATCATTTAATCAAGAGAATTTTGTATATAATGAAAATTAAATACAAATTATTTCCCTAAATAAGTGTGAATTATAATTTTTGGATTCTAAACTATAGTTGGAAAATGTAAATAAAATGAATTTAATTTTTATACATAATTAGTATTAAAATATTGTACTATTAATTAATAAAAAATTATACTTTTAAAATAATTATTATAAAAATTAATAAATTCATCATACTTATAGATTTATAATTAAATGACAAAATAAACACGGTCAATGCATACATTGCTTGCTCAAATTAAATTCAATTTGGTCTAGGAATAACATATTTGACAAAATACCGATTGAATTTTATTATATCTTAATTCTGGTTCCCAAACTATGATAGTAGAAGTGGAAAAAATTACTTTCCAATTAAGTTAAACCATCATTTATATAAAATGTAATCCAAACACAACAGGCTTTTTTTTAATTTTTTTTTTTTGAAAAATATTTGTGACAAATTAATGGCCCAAGCAAAACTCAAACATGTAATTTTTAGGTTATTAGCATAACACTCTAGCCAATTGAGCTAATGAGAAAATTATATTATAAAATAAATAATGTTTCTATACATAATACTAAAATTTATAATGTATATTTAATGCGCATGTAAATTTAAATAATAAATTTTGGCACAATTAATTTTGATATAAATCATACGAATTATTTAATCTGTATATTTTTTTTAAAAATAAAAAATATTTACTATTACAAAATTTAATATATATTAAATTTTATAATAGTAAAAAAAATTAATGACACATCAATAATATATATTAAATTTTGTAATAGTATATATTTTTTATTTTTAAAAAAATATATAGATTTAATAATTCATATGATTTATATCAAAATTAATTGTCACAAAATTTATTATTTAAATTTACATGCACATTAAATATACATTAAAAATTTTAGTGTTATATATAACAACATTATTTATTTTATAATGTAATTAGCTCAGTTGGTTAGAACGTTGTGTTAATAAGTAAGTAATCTTTATGTATCCTTTTATATTTTTCATTATTTTTATTGGCTTTCTTAACATGTGATTTTCCTATTAGGTTTCCTTTTCCTTTTAACTTTCCTATTCTAGATAAACAAACATCATATCCTGTTCACTTCAAGCTTTGATAGAGGTAAAACTTCAAAACCTTACCATTTTTTCTTGCATCTTCTTATTTCTTTAACATTTTTTTATTTCATCTTCTTTTTACCTTCTCTTTTTCATGCATATATTTTTTTTTCATGGTGAAAGCCTACTAGCTCTTCTCCTCCTTTTCCATGAAGAAATATTAAAGATTTAATGTGAACAAAGCTTTTAAAAAGACTATCAAGCCATACTAGACTTTTAAAAAGAGCAGGCTGAGTCAAACTAAAAGTCTTTGATAGACTATATGTCAGACTCAAATCTCAAAAATTCATCATAGACTAGACTTAGATCTTTTAAAGTCTGGTCTGTTCTATTCTCACCCTTACTTACGGGTTTTCATAGGAGTTACAGACAAAAAGAAAATGTCACAAGAATTATGTGAATTTGAATTTCTAATGTATTTGAATTTCTAATGTAAAAATATATGTGTAAAATTGAAATAATGCGAATTTAGAAAATCCCTTATAAATATTTACTTAAGAGTGAAGGGCAAAACCCAACACTTTCACTTCAGTTCTGACCCGATAAAATCTCAAAAAGACAAAAACGAGCAATGCATTTTAAATACCTTATAAATATTTGCCACATGAGCCTATCACTTCGGAGATTAGGTCCAAGTCCTAATTAACTCAAGTTGTGCTGGGCGAGACAAATTTAGGGAATATAATATATTGATATATGATTATAATACTGCTTAAGAAAGCACATTCTGGTGCCCAGAAAAATCGTGGCCATTGTTTATGATAGTCGAATACTTTCCTAACTAATTCATATCGTTTATTTAATTAGACAGGGTTTTCCTTCTTGACTTTTACTTTCTACGATCTTGAAAGATTTTTTTAGATGACCAAAAATAAACAATAGGTCTACCTAGTATCTTATAATACTGATTAAGGAATTAAACGATAAAATTTTAATTAGAAATCATATAAGAATACACATTTAAAAACTATAGAAAAACATATTTTAATGTGTCTCATTAAAAAAGTCTTTCATATTACTTTTTTAATCAGTACTCTAAGCACAGTTGTTAAGATTGTCATAATTCATAAACAATTTATCAAACAAATATCTGACATTGCGCTGAGTGTTGTAATTTTTTTCCCCTTTTTCTTTTCTCGTTTTGTACAAGTCATGCATACGAATATGGGAGTTTGTTATTTGACCTTTTACTTTTTGGTCTAGTTGTTACGATCTGATGCATATGCCCTCTCCCACCAGAAGAAAATCTAGAATACTTTGATTTCACTCCTACGTTGCCAAAATTCTATAAAGTTTTTTGTGAATTTGGTAATGGTCGATTCCTTTCTTTATATCTTACCTAATAATTCAATACGTGTGATTCTATTCACAAGATTTACAAGACATTAATTTAGATGGTACAGTTGCACAACGGATTGATAGGGTTTTTTTCCAACACAAATTAATTTTAATGTTAAATTCCTAACTCGGTTTTCTTTTTGTATTCTTTAGCACTATAATTAATTAAAATTCCGTGTTGTTTCCATATGCTGAAAAGAGCTGTCTTCACGCTGGCATGGGACACCGTGAAGGCCCAGGTGCTCCCATATTGCCTTTTTCATTCATTTCTCACTCTAAAATTTAAACCCAACTAAGTCAAATGAATCAACAATTTAAAAAAAAAAAAACAGCGTCTACCAACACCAAATCATTGAATTACTTTACCCATTCAGTATTCACATCGAATATATGTCAAAGAGTTAAAGCCAAAAATATGAACTTCGGGTGTTTGACGCCGACCAAACCGACACAAAAGTTATAAACCTCATTTATCCCATAACATGTACCTAATCATGCCTTCATTAATCATGTCAACGCTTTTACACCCACGAGCTTGCGCCTCACCCCAATTCATACATCACGCTCGTAAAAGTAAAACTAAGTGTGTGTTTGAAATAGAGAAAAGTTTTTTTTATATGTAAAAATCAAATAGAATAGAGTTTATTCAACCAAAAATTAGACAAATTTCATAAATAGAATAGAATTTGATTAAACTTAACTTTATAAATTTAAATTTAATGTGACTTGATTTAGGTTTAACGTTTTTCATGCAATACAGCCAGAGAGGTTTAAGTGAAAGTCTGGTTCATCTTAACCAAAAGAGCGATTTACCAAATTTCGAGATAGACCTCAATTTTGATTATTAAATGCCAAACCAAAAACACCCTCAAACCCCTCACAAAACCAAGTTCCCCAAATAAAATAAAAGAAAACAGAAACAACTGAGTAAAAGCAAAACCATGGTATTTATACGGCAGAATGAGCCTCTGTACAACGGGCCACAACCGGCACAAGTTAAAACTCTTCCATCAAAGTCAGTTCACAAATCATGAATGTAATGTGTATGTATGTATATCCTACCCAATTTACAACAATTAAAAATCAAAGAATCTGAATATAATCAAAATCGAACCATTTCGTTGAACAATCTTGAAAACCCCCAATTTCACCTAACACTACTCCACCCATCTGATTCCGACCAACTCGCCGGCCGATTAACAGTCAAAAGCTGCCGGAGCCGGTCCTCCGGCGAACAGAACTCATCATCAAAACCCCACTTTTCTTGAAATTCCGGCGAACTGGGAAGCGAATTCGCCACGCTAGAAACCCAATCGGGGAAATCAAAGTGGCTTCTGGGCGACTCATGAACGCGCTTAAATGAAACAGTGTCATCGTTGAGTAGAAAAGGGTGTTTCAATAGCATTTCTGCGCTCCACCTCTTCTTAGGATCCTTAATGAAACATTTTTCAATGAAATCTTTTCCATCTTCGGACAAATTATTAGGGATCTCGGGAACCTCTTGTCCCACCCCAATTCGAAGCAACAGCGACCACATGCTCGACCCATTCTCCACCTGCCACGCCGGTTTCCCGGTCACCATCTCCACAACTGCACATCCCAAAGCCCATATATCCGCGGGCGATTCACACTCGCCGCCGGTCACTTGCTCCGGCGACATAAACATCGGAGTCCCCCTGCATTCACTCTTCTTCCCCTGTCTCTCCCCTGCCTCCCTCGCGAGGCCGAAATCCGCAATTTTAATCCTTCCGTCCTCGAATACGAGGATGTTCTGCAGCTTTATATCGCAGTGAACAAACCCGTTTTTGTGCACGTGGCTCAAACCCTCCACGATGTCCCTCGTGTATTCCCGAGCCTGAGGCTCGGGAATCCTGCCATCGTGGTTCCTCAATTCGTCGGCGAGACTCCCGCCGGCGGCGTATTCGAGGAACAAATTGTAGTACTCGACGCCGTTCTCGAAACTGCAGTCATCTCCGAAGCAGCGAATTATCCTCGGACACGAACCTAGGCGATCCAGCACGTGTTTCTCGTTTCTGAGCCAGCACGAGGTTTGAGCGTCAGCGGACTTAACCACGGTTAGAGACGGAAACTGATTGTAATTCGTCGTTGGAATAGCTAAACTAACGGTAGCAAAGCTTCCTCGTCCGACAGCGTCTCCTCGAACCCAATCCATGTTTGGAATTTCAATTAAACACTGTTATAAATCACTTCGTTGAGAGTGTGAAAGAAAAAAAGAAGTGAGAAGCCAAAAACTCAATAAGAAACAAAGAAAGTGTGAACTGTGGTGGTGGCCTCCAAGAATAAGCAACGGTTCTATATATATATATGGGGAAATATGGTTGATATTCAATGACCTAAGCCTCAAGCCGTCTCGGGAAATTATATAAAGATATTTAATTAGAGAAAAAGAAATAGGAGCAACGAAAATGCTTCAATATTCGTGGGGTGATTGAAGCACGTGATAGGCGAGGATATTTTTCTCACCAAGCAAGTGTTTTTGTTTTTCCTAATTTGGCTGAACTATCGTACCACACTCCTGAACGTGGTTGATTTGATGAGATGAACGTCTCCGAAAGATCTCTTATGACCGATATCACGCTGCTTCGAGAGTGACGTGTAAATACGCCCGTGTAAAATTTGTAATGTTATGTGTATACTAAAATTAACTGTTTATGAGGACTCGTTTGGTTTATGATACGTGTGATTTGAGTAATTATGTCGTTTTACGCATCATATCGGAGTATCTAACGTGTATAAGTAGTTCTTTTGGTCGTAGGTTAACTTTTACACGTATTATTAAGCCCTAAATAATAGTTAGTATTTTTTATTTGAGGTGTGTCTCGCATCAATCATGTTTTTCTTTTGGGCAGAAAATTATGGGCACGATGTTCGCAGTATTCACTGCTTCCGAATTGAATTCCGAATTAGCGTCACTCAATCAGTTAATCTGGTCCTTTTTATTACAAATTGCTAGGTAGTAGTTGCTCAAACTTAACAAATTGCTTTTTTTTTTTAAATAATAAAGTTAACAAATTGCTTCTTTCTTTTTTTACTGAAACTTAACAAATTGCTATCTATTTAAATATTCCTAGTATTTATTTATCGGAACATGCTTGACTCAAGGTTTTTCGTCTGCATTTTTATTTTCATCGCTTTCGGTGGTGGGAAGGAAATTACATGCACTGAATTAATCCTGTAACAGGTGACATCAATCTGGCTTCTAATATCATTTTTTTCATGAAAAGTAATATTAAGAGTAAATTATTTTTGGGCTTTGATATGAATAAATTATTTAATCTGTATTGAATTTTGAGAAATTAAAATTTATGCGTGAATATTACGCAACTTTTTTTCTTAACGAATTTCTTAAGATAAATATGCATGTTTTTTATGTGCAAATCCTCACATACGCGTGAAATTAATTAAGAAAGCCTCAGGACAATAATCAACATTAAATTGCGTATTTCACTAAGCTTTACAAATCTTAACAAAATTAATACATTTTACACGTTAAAATATTTTACTCTGTTTTTTTTTCATTTAATTTTAAGCAATTCGAGATTCAATATATAAATAAGATATAAAAAAAAATCGAATAGTAAATGTTTCGAAGCCACAAATACATCCAAATAAATTAAAACACTATATGTGATTGTTCTGCTGTAAATTATTGAATTTAATTGGAAAATCCAAATACGAATTAAATATTTGATTTGTGCAACACCATCATGGGAAACTTTTTACGGCTGCATCTCATTCAGTCGATTTATTTGAAAATATATCTAAACATACAAAGCATGGATTGAAAAGGTAAATGGTTTAATTTCCTGCCTGTATCCCATTTATTTGAAATCAAATCTAATAACAAATAATGATCCTTTTTAATAGCCAAATCTGGGAGGCGTGTATACTTATTGGTGTTAAAATTAAATCAATCTAGATTCGGTTGCTCAATTGAAAAGGTGATTAAAATGTGCTGAAAATTATTAAAAAAATAAAGCACGTTTCCAATCTAAATAATAGGTTCACGTTTTGCATCAGAAAATAAAATATAGACTTGGATTTGTTCAATTAGCAGCCGACACTAGCAAAGCATGCATCTATATATTTCGCGGGGCTGGGCATGCAGGTGATATATATTATTCAAACGTGTATTCAAGGATTAAGCAATTAATTTAAGAGTGAATAGATAATTTAGTTCCTGAGATTGTACCCATTTTATATATTAGTCTCTAAATGTTAAATTCAAAATAGTTTCTATCTTTGCATAAGTGTTGCAAAATAATCATTCCGTTAAATTTTAAAATAACGCCGTTAGTGAGGTCAATTTTAGTGTCACGTGGACTATCCAACATGACACTAAAGGATGACGTGGCATGACACGTGGACGTGCCTCTTAAAAGATGTCACGTCATTTAATGATAACAAAACGAGTAAATAGGTAATTTAGTCCTTGACTTTGTACCCCTGTTGCATATTAGTCCATAACTTAATGAAAAATTCAAATTAGTCCCTATCTTTTGCATAAGTATTGCAAAATAGTCCTTTCGTTAAATTTTAAAGTAACGTTGTTAGTGAGGTCAATTTTAGTGCCACGTCATTTGATGATGATAGAATGTGTAGCTTCTTCAAATTTGATGGTTCTGAACCAATTGAGGCATATATACGAAAAAGTATCCACACACAGTTGCACAAATAAAAAGAACCAAAAATCCACAACAACAACCTTATCTTTGTAGCCGTCAACACCAATGGACAAGATCTGCATAACCATTCTCTTTTCCTCTTTTTTTTCTTCAATTAACATTAATGTATCATTCCAAGTTTTGATTTTTTTTTTTTTGTTCTGAATAGGAAGAGAAAAAACTAGAGAAAAACAAAGTGGAGGAGAAAAAAGCAGAGGAAGAAGAAAAGAAAGAAGAAGAGAAAAAACCAAAGGAATCAAAAGATGACAAGGAATCCAAGGAGGAATCTGCGTCGCCAGAAATCGTGCAAGGCATAACCTTCGCAATGCATGGACACTTTAAGCACGATTTCTGGCATCTTTTAAGTTAGGGACTATTTTGCAATACTTATGCAAAAGATATGGACTATTTTGAATTTTTCATTAAGTTATGGACTAATATGCAACAGGGGTACAAAGTCAGGGACTAAATTGTCTATTTACTCATTTTGTTATCATCAAATGACGTGGCATCTTTTAGGAGGCACGTCCATGTGTCATGCCACGCCATCTTTTAGTGTCACATTGGATAGTCCACGTGACACTAAAATTGACCTCACTAACAGCATTACTTTAAAATTTAACGAAAGGACTATTTTGCAACACTTATGCAAAGATAGGGACTATTTTGAATTTAACATTAAGTTAGGGACTAATATGCAAAATAGGTATAATCTCAGGGACTAAATTGTCTATTAACTCATTAATTTAAAGTACCAAAGTTAAATCGTGATTAGGATTAAATATAATTTTATACGTTACTTCGTAAACCTTTAAAAATTAGACATGTGTTGGAAAGGTAACCAAGCATGATCACTATTTCTTTAAGTTATTAAAAAATAAATGAAATCAAGTAATTTTTACTTGAAATTTCAATTTAGCATGTTATAATAGATACAGTCTAATTACAAAAAAATTATCGTATTTTTTTCATTTTTTATGAATAAAAAAAACAAAATAGGATCAGAGGTGAATGAAACCCGATCACCAGACAAGGGTGAGAATGAGTTTAATTTCTGGAGCCCAATTGGAGGCGGGAGCAGGAGTGAAGAGGACTTAGGGAGTTAGGGGTAAGGGAGTGGAGAGACTAAACTCGTTCCATTGTCATGCCTAATTATAGTTTTAACTAATTGAACATACATTAAACTTCTTTATTTTTAGAGGAACACACATTAAATTTAATTACTTTTCTTTCTTTCTTCTTTTTTGAGAAGGGGGCTCAAGTATAAAAAAGGAACAAAACATCCTATCTATGTTGACACTCTAAATTCCCAAAATTCTCTTCCCAAGACCTACCCAAATTTATTAGATGGAAAGGATAACCAAACAAAAAGAAGGAGGACTAAGCCAAAAATAATGGTTAAGGTTAGATAGTGTAAAATTATATATAAAAAATAGTTTTTGTTTGTTGTTATTATGACAACTATTAAGATGATAATTATTGTATAAAACTAGTTGTATATTTGTTGTTATTATGATTACGGTTAAAATTATTATCATTTAAAATAAAAAGTGGTTTCAATTTTATGTGTACAAATAGTAAATATTTTTTAAAAACATATTATAAGTTAGACATTTAAAAAATTACAAAAGATAAAAAAATTCAACCCCTTTTAATAGACTTTTGGATCCGTCTTTGATAATGGCAAAATCTATAATTAGGTCGCCCCTAAAAATTATAAGCAAAATGTTGTAAACAAAAAGAAGGAGCACATCCCACCAAAAAGAATTGTGGTTAGTCACTGCAAAGATAGCAAAAAGATCTGCTCAATAACTTTTGTAACACTCCCAACACACTAGATGAAAGAGATCCAGCTGTGCAGGTATAAGACTATATAGTTGAAGATAGCTTAAAGGAACTAATTGGTACTACCTATACAAGCAAGATGTATTTATTTTTCGGTAGCTCATCACTTAAAAACTTCATAGTTAAACGTATTTGGCTTTGAGTAGTTATGCGACAAGTGATCTTTTAGGAAGTTTTTCAGAAACCGTGTAAGTGAAGACAAAACATGTTGAAAAGTCTCATATTAGTTTATGAGAACAATCATTTATCCTAGAAGTAGTTGAAAAAGATTGTTGAGGGCTCGATATATATGTATAGCTTTGAAAGTGAAACTATTTATCATGGAGAGGTAGTTAAGCCATCTATTAAGGAGCTTCCAAGGGACAAGGATAAAGTCAAAGAGTACTTGAATGACTAGAGAGGAGTCACATTTAAGCCAAAAAAAAGTGTAGTTCCTGTTGTGGGCGGCCTCGATGATTGTCATAGCACTAAACAACTCAACTTCAAAGGCTTCCCAATTACTAAGGAAAATAGCAAAACAACACAAAGAATTACCTTGCTCCTCCCGAAAAATGCCACTGCAACCCATAAGTCCTAGGGAACCTCTGGTGGACCCACCAAAGTTTCCTTTGACCCAACCCAAAGGAAGGGGATGCTAAAGAACCTCAATAGTGAGACTCTATAGGAGGATGGTTGAGGATGTCAAAAGCTTTTAAAAAAAAGCTCCTCCATAGTGCTACCAACGCATCCCTTGGACAAGTTTTTAGTGAGAGATAGAAGCATAGATGTAAGCAAGGACCTACAATTTTCGGTATGTTTTTCATTCCCGCAAAATTGAGTGTTGTTTTTTTGGCATGGAGCTAGGCTCGGGTAACCTAAATCTAATCCAAGCCTACATGTATGTTGATGCCAAATTTTTTTTAACCTTTTGACATTGGCCATTATAATAACTGATTTAGAAACTACTATTCTACATCGGTTATAATTATAACCAATAAAAAAATTCCTAAGTTCACTATGGCCTTGTCGAAGACATCAACATCAACCATCAACAACCTAAGTTCACTATGCCAAATCACCTCTGACCATTATGTAACCAAACACAACCACCACCATCGACCATCATCCACCAAACCCAAAATCAACATATCCCTTCCCAACACCATTCTCACCCCTCGTTGCACCTCCATGAGTCTCTGGTTTGATCTTGTTTTGTCTCATCCTCCCCACCACTGGATCACCACTCGCAACACAATGGAAGTAAAATGGAGATGAGTTCTTCTTCGGATTTGCCTTCATCGCAAACTTCTTCATGAGGGGTTTTAGGTAAAGAGATTGTGGAGGATGTTGTAGACAAGGAAGGGGTCGAACTTGAGGACAAGGGCACATATGAAGTTCTTGAGGCACATGTGTGGTCCACATGCAGTTCACCACCATCTGCAAATGAGTTACAAGGAGGGATGAGAGAGGTGGTTGTGGTAAAGACATCTCCCTTCTCCTTAGACAAAGACGACACCAGCATCCATGGGTGGTGGGTGACACATTTGAGTAAGAGAGATAAGATGAAAATGAGCGATCATCATCGTTCAGTCACTCAAGATAGAGGGTTTAATATCTTTCAACAAGTAAGTTTGTACATATATATCCAAGCTTAGCTCTTAATATAAAAAAAACACATTTTAATTTTATAGGGATAAAAAATATATACAAAATTTTACATAGATAAATTTTAAACATTTTAATATTTATTGGAATATAAAAACATATTTTAGTGCAATATATATGACTTGTTTATGAAAGAAACAGCAAAGAGAATATTAAAAACATCTAATATAAAAGCAACTTTTCCAACTAAGAATATATATAAGTGAATATTGTATGTAATATTTAATTTCTTAAAATCAAATCAAATTAACTCTTGTGATGATCGGAACAAAAAGGAAGTTGGCATGAATGCAGCCTTCTGGCGTCCTACCTGTAATATTGGGGTAAGCGCTTCTGTACTTGTTCGTATCAATTATTCTTTTTAAATAAAAAAAACAATCGAAGTTAGTATCGACGCGTATATTTTGAAATTTGAAGACGTGTTTGGTATAAATTGTGAAACCGACGGTGACCTTTCACTTGAAGTCATTACCATCCCTTTGCCCACAGGACGGAAATAGGGGTTTGCAAATAAATCAGTTTGAATGAATACAGATGCTAATTGAATCTAAATTAAATTAATTTTTTTATTTAGTTCAAGAAAAAATGAATGTATTATTTTATAAAATCAATTTAATTAATTAAATTGTTTCTATAAAATCAGTTCAGTTAATCAAATTGATTTTGATTTGAATAATCTTTTATTTAAAAAAAATAGTTCAAAAGTTAGTTTGAAAATGATTTTGAATATCATTTTGAAATTGGTTTGGCTAGTAGAACTAGTTTAAAACTAGATCAATTTAAAACCAATTTAATTTTAAATTAATTTCTAAAACAATTTGATTATTTAAATATAAAATCGAACCAACTAATACAGTTGGAAACCACTTTGATTCAATTTTTTTAATTTCGTGCATTGGGCAGTAAAACCAAGTATTTTGCGTATTGTGTGAATGTTTTTTATTTAAGTAATATTTAAACAATATAAAATAAAATTTTAGAATTATATAGAAATATAAAAAATTAAATAAATAAATAAATAAGTATCTTAGATTTGAAGAAGGAAAGTACAGTTAAAATTTTAAAAATAATTTAAGAATAAAAATATCTTAACATAAGAGGGAAATGATAATTGTTAGCACAGTTTCTATAACATTTTTTCGAACACATTCTTTGTTATTCATTGAATTAATTTTTATAAAATTTCAAATTGTTATTGATTTCAGTTCTTATTTAATGAGTCTTTATTTTAATTTTATAATTTTTCATAAATTTTAATCAGTGAAATCTGTGTCTATGGGTGCTAATTAGAAAAAGTGTATTAGAAAATGAGTTGTTAGTAAAATCATTTTGTTAAAAAAGTTTATAATTTTAAAATATAAAAATAAAAAATATAGAATGCTAAAATCAAAATTGATATGTTATGAAAGAAAAATGATATTATAAGAGACACTCTTACATTTAAGAATGGAAATTTACGCAAAGATACAAAGGGGATTAACTTAGTTTAAGCAGCGAAAGGACTAAACAAAAATATTTTTTTTAACTTCGTAAAATTTAAGACTTTAAAGTTGTAGGAATTTTATTTATTTTATTTGTATGACTTTAAAGTCGTGTAAGTTTTTATTTTTTATTTTTTTACAAATCATAAATTAATTTATGACTTCTATTTTTTCGTATTTTTTTAATAAATTGTAAATAATTTTTTGATTAAATTATTTAATAAATAAATCTTTTTTTTTTACTTTTTTTAGTTTTATATAACATGTTGTATATATTTTTATATGATTTTATTTAACATTTTCTATATTTTTTGAATATTATTTTATTTTCTATATTTTTTAAAATGGTTTTATTTAAAATTTTCTTAATTTTTTTATGTTTATTTAATATATTTTCTATATTTAATTTTTTTAATATTATCTATATTTTTTAATATTATTTTATTTAATATATTTTTTATATTTTTTTACTAATATTAAGGATTATTATTTGTTTTTTGAATTAAAAATAATAAAAAAGACTTAAATTTTAATATTTTTTTAAACGAACTTATAGTCCATTTTAATATTTTTATTTAAATTTAAGTCGTTGGCATTATTTTTTAGGACTTCAATAAACAAGTTTAAAAAAAAATAGGCTTTACCACTTTAAAGTGGTAAAAAAAGTTGTATCGTAAATTTTTTTAAAAACATTACAAATTTAAAGTAGTAAATAAAAAAAGTCTATGACTTTAAAGTCGTACGTTTAAAAAAATTATATAACTTTAAAGTTGTAAATAAAAAAACTCTACAACTTTAAAGTAAACAAAACTCTACGACTTTAAAGTAAAAAAAAAAAAAAAATTCTACAGCTTTAAAGTCATAAACTTTAAAAAAATTAACTAAAGTTATAAAATATTTTACAATTTCAGTTAACAGAAAATAAAAATCGTAATATTGCTTAGGACTTCCAACTCAAAAGTCGTAACATATGTTACGACTTATCTTATTTTAGATAATAATTCAAAACGATACCTCCCTCAAATGGTAAATAAGAAAAAAGAACACTCTCATTTGATCGTTTCGTCTTTAAGTAATTCTACAAGAGTTATTTTACTTTTTTACTTTTCATTTTCTTTTTAAAAAAGAAATCAAGTTACTTTAATAATTCTATAAGAGTTGTTTTCCTCTTTTACTTTTTATTTCTTTTAAATATATGTTCATAGACAGTTAATAATTAGAAGATTAAAAGAAGATAAAATTAAAATGGCTGTAAATAGTAACTTTTGAAGTTATTCTCTTTGAGTAAATTGAATCTTCCTCACATACACACTATTAATTAACTTTAAGAATTAAAATAATATATTTTTTGAGAATGCATGATTATGTTACTAATATATTATTTTGTGCTGATTGAGTCAAATATAAAGGTGAACACACATACAAAAGTCAACATCTTATAATATGATATCATAAGTTACTTATATTTGAGAGGTTATTATTCCATGTCTAATTAAGCCTAGGTTAAATAAGATAAATTTGATCCAATCAAAGACTAAATTGTGTTTGATAGACTAAATAATAATAATAAAACTGTGAGAAAAGAAAAAGAACAAAAAGTTAGATTAAAAAAAAGAGTGACAAAAAGATGAAAAAAATTAAATTAAAGTGATTAGGTAAATAAAAAAATTAAGCATTAATCCCATTTGACCATTTTACCTATTTAATTCATTTTGTATATGAAAACCTTTTTCATGGAAATTTTTTTTAAAAAAATGGGAAGCATATAATGAGTTATGTTATGCCTTCGGAAACTTTTTTTTTAATAGAAGGCATATAATTGATTATACCTCGGGCATAATCGATTACGTGGCTTTGTAAACAATTAATATTTTAACAGGTTGCGTGAGTAACACAATAATTATTAGTCTCCCAATATTTTAACGACTTTCTCTCTCTTTGTTTATTGTTCATTTGCCACTACTTTCACTCATATTTTGTGTGCAATTACTGTGCGTTAGGATCCACCTTTTTCTTAAATCTTTCACCCCACTTTCAAGTCTACCTAGTACACTTTTTTTATGGTTAACAATCAAACATTTTTTATTAGGTAAATAATTACTTTTGTTTTAAATGTGTAATTTATTAATAAATGTGTTCTTAAAAGATGAAAATATAAAATTTAATTTTTAAAAGTGTAAAAAATGTGACAAATATATATGGCCGATAACTTCAGTCCGTCACCTTTAATAAAACAACATACGTGACATAGTGAAATAATTGTTGTCAACGTGATCATCTCTAATTGGCTGCATATGGACATATTTGTCATAATATTATTTTAAACTTTTCGTGGTTCCACTCTGCTGACAAATGCGTCCCTGAAATATGAAAACGCAAAATTTAATCGTCAAAAATATAAAAAGTGCGACAAATATATCCAAACATTAATAGTAGATTGTGACTAATTATCATAATTTGAAAAAATTTATAATGATTACGACAATTTTTTTTAACAAACTAGTAAATTGTATTAAGCCTAAAAGAAAAAAGAATATTCGTTTTATAAACTATAAATAATTTTTTTACACTCTTATGCTTGATGAAATGTTCATGTAAAAAAATGATTATTGTAAAGCGTTATAGTTAAATTAGATCCATGAATAATTTTTAGGGAAAATTTTAATTGCAATGACACTTTTAATTTGTAAAAAATATTCACCTCCTTTGAAATGATTTTTTAAGGTTATGATTTTTTATATGACCAATCAATGAAAAATAATTGTGTATGATTTTAAAAAAATTTGAAAATCAATAAAATTTTATTATAATTTGTAATTTGATGTCATTGCATATACTCATAGACATTCATATTTTATTATGAAAATTTATAAAAAAAAATAATTAAATAAATAGTGCTTTAATAAACATAAACAATGATTTTTTTTATCGTTTTACAGTAAAATTTCTTTTTTTGGTGTTGATAACATTTATTCAGGAGTTAACAATCAAATGAATGATTTTTTTTTTGTAGTTGAAGAAAAGTAAAAAGAATTCGCCAAAGCAATAAAAACTCACTTTCACTGGTAATATTTTATGCATGTCTCAACCGCTGATGAAGCTTAAAAATTATATAACAGAAACAGACACTTACCGGTGTAGTATAACTCTTCTAAAATTTTGTCGACATAATTATAAATTTTTCAAAATTATAATAATTAGTCACAATCTATTATTATCATCCGGATATGTTTGTCGCACTTTTTATATTTTTGGGAACTAAATTTTGCATTTTCATCATTCGGGACACATTTGTTAGCGGGGTGAAAAGATGAAAAGTCAAAAAAATGATCACGTTAGTCATCATTTCAGCGACAAATTTATTCTTCTATGCCACACAGACTATTTTATTAATGGTGACGAAAGAAGTTAATGATTGGATATATTTGTCGCACTTTTTATACTTTTGAGGGTTAAATTTTGTATTTTGATTTTTGCATTTACTAGCAAATTACACAATTAGAGATAAAAATGATTATTTACCCTACTTTATTTCTACTTTCATCTTTTTTATATAACTTTAACACCACTCAAACCTATCTAACAGACTAAATACATGAATAATCTGAAATTAGGGACGGATGCAGGTTGACCATTCCGGGAGTAATTACTCTCACTAACTTTTTAGTTTTTATTTATGTAATAAGTACGTATAATTATTATTTACTTTATAATTTAAAATAAAATAAAATAAAACTATTCATAGTATGAATATTACTCCCTCAAATTTATTGTGTCATTCTTTTTATTCTTTCAATTAAATTTCAATAGTTAAAAATAATCTTAAATAATAATTAATTTTCATTGTAAATTCAAAATATAAATTATATTTAACTATACTTTTATTATGAAATTTAATTATAACACAATTTATATGTTAAAAATTATTCATTTATTATTTAAATTTTAATTATCTATATTAAACATATTTTTGGAAAAATATAAATTAAATGTTTATCTATAATGCATAAATTAAAATATTAGCTGTTATGTATATAAATATTATCCCCCACAACAGAAAAATTATGAATCCATCACTATCTAAAATGACGCAAAGTAATATCCTTTAACATTAATATGGTAGCCTCCTCCTATAAAGCATGAGAATGTTAAAAAGCTCCTACGATCCCACTAAAAGATCCATTTATAAAGAAGAAAATGATTTTACTCTAGTATACCATATCACTAGTCTTATTATTATTATTATTATTATTATTATTATTATTTGAGCATCAGAATCCTTACATATGTTATCGATCTCCCACAGTTTTGATTATTAACAAAAGAATGGGAACATCTAATTTAGATCCAACTCACTGTTGGAGTATTAGGAGACTCGCGAGACGCACATGAAAGCTTAGAATAGAAATTAAAGAAAATATTGAGTTCAAAATTAATAAATTAAACAATATTTAGACAATTTTTTTTAGGTTGTACGAAACATAAAAACGTTGCATTTCTAAATTAACTCCCAAAAATTAAGTTCATAATAAGTCTTCAAAACAAACACACTTGCATTTCCAGTGTGTTCACGATCTGTCCATCTTGTAGTTGAATGTACATCCGTGATTAATTAATTCTTGGACAGGTAATCCATCCTTTTGTCTGCGATTTTCCATTTCAGTAGAATTATCGGGTGTTGCCATCATCTGCCTAACGGCAACTTGTAACGCTAATTAGGATCAAACGCAATCTCTTAATAATTAGTTCAATAAAATATTGAGACGTTTTGCAAACGAAAATTAGAAAAAGCCAAAAACAGAAAGAGAAAGAAAAAGAGGAAACTTGACTTGCCTATAAGGTAAAGTAAACACATGGACATAAGATGAATATAATCTCAACCAACTAGCAGAAGACAAATGCTTGAGCAAATCCAGCTACCTTGCTATGATGTCATACAATCGTTCTAAGAATTGTAAGCATTCAAGTATTCCATCAAGATTCCGTTGGAATATCCTTTAGCTACCTAATTGTTAAATGCTAGTAATTAATATCAGCTATCAATGATAAACTTACTCTATCCTCCGTTTGCATGTCAATGTTGATATATTATTTTGTTTAAAAAGATAGTGCTGAATATAACATTTATTAATTAACAACCCTTGTATCTAATACATATATATTTAATTTTTTCATTCAGTTAATTGATATAAATATTAATGCATCAACTATAATCATTTAAGTTGTATTTTTCCTTTTTTTAAAACAAGTTGTATTTTACTCTTCACAGTAAAAGTTGTAAAGAACGCAAAATGTGACTTGTTTTTCTTCTTTATTCTATTTGATCAATATGTGACAATAGATACTTGTTTAAATGATATATACGCCTGATTATTTTGAAGGCTTTATATTCGAATCTTATATTAAAAAATAGAGTAAAGTATCAAATTAGTTTCTCACTTTTGAAGATACTGTCAATTTGGTCCCTAAAATTTAAAAAATGTCAAAATGATCCTTGACATTACATTCCGTTTGCCACGTTAGTCTCTGTCGTTAATAGTTTCTTAACACCGTTAGTAAATGTGTGATGTGGCACGTTAAGTGACACCTGGACGCACACGTGGAACTTCCACATCAGTTTTTTTTACTTGTCACGTAAGGAAGGACTAAAATGACATAATTCAAGTGATCATATTTTTTCCCAAAATGTTAAAATCCTAACGGCTACTTTAACATAACGCCTCAACAAATCAACTCATTCACCCCTAAAGCCCATTTCATTCATTATTGGAACACACGCATCTCAAACAGAGAACACTTCCTTTTCTCAAAAGTTTCACATCTCACACTACACCACTACGTTATTCTCAATAACCTCTTAAAACAAAATTCCAAACCCTTCACTCTCAAAAACTACTCCAACGGTTTAAACGCAAACAACAACGCGTTTGAATGATATAGTGTCGGTTCAACTACGCTGGTTCTACACGAGAAGACCACATACAGTTAAAAACAAAACTCTTACCTCTACTGGAAAGCACCGATTGCGTCAATCAACACTGGAGGGTGACAATGATCGACGTGAAACACACAAAAGCACTGATTGCGTCAATGAACAGTAAAGGGTGACGAAGAACGACAACCATCACCACTGGGAGAGTGATGATCGACGTGGACCTAACACAGGAACGCTATCTTTCAACCATAGGAGAGAGAAAATGTTGAGAGGGAATTCATCACGTTTTTAATTAGACAGAAAACTATTAGGGATCAATTTGACACTATATGCAAAAATTTACTCTTCATTTTCCAATAGAACATTTAAAATTATGTCATATTAGTCCCTATGATGTGACATTGTTTGTTTTCCAATTACGTTTGTCATGTGTGCGTCTAGGTGGCACTTAACGTGCCACATCACACATTTATTAACGGTGTTAGGAGACTATTAACGGCAGGGACTAACGTGATAAGTGAAATGTAAAGTCGATAATCATTTTAATATTTTTTAAATCTCAGGAACCGAAATGACAACACCTCCAAAAATACGGGACTAATTTGATACTTTACTCTTAAAAAATAAGAACTTTTTCTAAGAATATTAATTTTGTAAAATTGTGTATGTTCTCAACTTCAACAAAATTACCTCTTACGGATAATATTTTAGTACAAAAATAAATTTTAGTAGTAACATCACTCTAACATTAACATAAGTGGATCTTTCAAGACAGATGAAATGAGTTTAATGATTTATTTTTATAATCAAGAATTGGTTAAAACTATTTTATTACTAATATAATTAAGCTATTTTTTCAAAATTTAAGGTAAAATTTAATTTAACTTTATTTTAATCTAATCAAATTTATCTTAAATTTAATACTTAAAAATTAAAAACTAAACAGTCAAATAAATTGTTAAAAAAAACAGTCAAATAAATGAATACAAGTAGTATCTGATAAAGTATGTGCAAATATGTCCAAGTAGTAGTCATGCCTCGGAATTTGATGATATTTGCGGCGCATGTTACATGAAACAGAGTGTACGTGCAAGTGGTGATAAAATGTCATTGGCTGACAAGTTACGGTAATTCAGATACTAAATTTGCTTGCAAACCAAGCACACCAGAAAGAACATTTTGATTTTTTAACATTGTAGTGGTACGAAGTGATTAATTCTTTTTTGTTAGAAAACTCAATCACACATATAAGATAAATATTTTATTATATATTAATTATGATTTAAATTTTAAATTATTTAATTAAAAAATATAAATCATTATCACTTATAGCATATAACTACACCTTCAATTAAAAAAATATTGTTTTTATTCTTAGAATATGAATTTTTAATTTAATAAATAATACTGTGTTATGATATATATGCGAATTCTGTTGGAACCGCACTCTCAACCTACCTTCACGCTCAGAATCTCCAAAAACCAATCTGAAACGTACATGCATTATTGGATTTGCTTTCGGACCTTTTCATCTATGTTGACAGATGAAAGGAGGCATTGATCAGCATCAGGTACATCTTTCAGAAGAAGCATATGTTATGTTGTAAGCAGTTCCGATTCCGAGTATCAAACCTCAATCACGTTATCATTTATCAACCAAAGAAAGGAAAAAATAAAAAAAAATGAATCACGTTTTCCAAAGTAACATATTTTTGGTCTACGCATTTATGTTCATTGGTTCCTCGAATTCCTGCAAATCCAATGTACATTTTATTCTATCCAACCCAATCCAAATTACGTATTCTACGGGAGATATTTGTATTTTAGTTTTTTTTTACAAATTTTCTTTCTTAGTACTGTTCAATTGAAAAGTATTAAGTACTATTTTTTTTTTATAATTTTAATGTTATATTTATTTATCTTTTGCATTTTGTTTGAAGACATCTTGTAAGGTGGAAAAGTGTGTAGGAATTTTTACAGTAATCCCATAAAACCTCAAAAAATAAATTAACATCACACACACTCCACGTTTGTCGCCCACGATGGGAAACATATACACCTTTCCCACCTTAGAAGGCATCTTTTTTGAACAGGTGTTAAAATTAACAGTAGATACGGTGGGGAAGTATCACATATGATTTATGGTGGATTGCAACTTTTAGTCGTTGGATAAATTTTATTCTCATACGTTATGTCTGCATCCTTCACACCAGATTAAACCTCCCTTAACACTCTTTCCAGCAACTCTGTCGTTGACCACCGTTCACCGTCGCCGGAGGTAATTTCCAGTGACGATTTTTCAGTTGCTTAGTTGTAGAACCCACTGTTCAACTAAAGAACAACCTCTTCCCTTCCTCCGCGAAAATATTCAATGACATTATATCTCATTGAACAACCGACAACACCATAGAAAAGTGAAGATATACTCCATCGCAAAGCCTGCAACTGCAGAGGCCGTGAAAATATTACAGATCTAGAAAGGATCTAAAGAATGCAATAACAAAACAAAAAATATATGGCAAACAAAATCATGAAGTGGGAAAGGAAGAAGGAGAGGGAGGAAGAAGAAGAGGAAGAGAAAAGAAGAGAAAAAGAGGGGGAAAATTTGGCGCTGGCGCTGAAAATTGCTTTTGTTAGAGGAAAGACAGAGGAAAGTAGATTGGAAGTGAGAAGTCCAATATAAGTGAGTGCACTTTAGATTAATCTATTGGCTATTAACAATGGTGCACCATAGACCGCATGGAACAATATGCACCGTAGAAACCATGGTTGAAACTAGAAAAAATGAAAAATAAATAATAGAAATGGAAGTAAAATTGAAGTAGTAATATGTGTTATTTGAATTGATAAAATTAGAAAAAAAAAATTAATTTTAATTGTTTATTTATATAAAAGGTGAAATGAAAGAAACAAGAGATAAAAATGAAATAAATCTTCTAGAATTTTTTTATTCATTTTTATACATAACTAGTTGGTGACCCGTGCGTGCTGATTGTTTTATTTTTATTACATAATAGGAATAAAATAAAATATAATGTATAACAACAAAGAAACTTACTATTTATACTAATATTGTATCTGAAACTATAAAATATTGACGGTAAATTCTAATTTCTATAATCCATTTTCATATCATTTTCTTTTCCTTTCACTTTACTGTTAAATATACATATTTCAACCTAGCTACTTCCATAAAGTAAACATATAAAACAAAGGAATCATTCTTAACATCATTAATCCGAACAAACTTTTGAAGATTCTTTGGATCAGAAAAAAAATGACTACTACCAGTCTCAAATAAAAAATCCAGGGAAAAATCCTTCATATTTAAATGATTCTTTTACTTAAAGCAACAAAGACATAATGTCTGGGATCAAACAAAATGTCAGCAAAATGTCCTGAAACATAACAATAATTGTTAACAGTACATAATTTGGATCCATTGGTCAATGAAAAGAACTAAAAACAAATGCTGATATCAATTAACTATACCTTTCAATTGGTCCTTCAAGGATGAACTTATCACCAAAATGTATGACCTGCTTACAATAAATCATTCCTGCATATGTTATCCTTGCATATAAACTATATGCTATCGTTGTATATGAACTTATTTATAATGACATTGAACAAAGAAAGTAAGAAAAATCGGTAAAAGCTCAATTAATTAGGTACAACTCTTCAAATTGCAATGTAGGCTTAAAATTAAATTGAGAAGTGAATTGTGAAGAAAGTTAATATTTATAATTAACTAATTGTTCAAAATACATCATTCAAAAACATTTCTCAAAAATTGTAAACTACAACAGGTAGTTTAATCAGTATAACTATTATCCCAATCCTTTTGTTTTATAATTACCAATTTATTTTCTTGTCTAATCCTTTTTATTTATTCTCTGATTAGAACATAAACCAAGAAACTATAGAAGAACAAAGCCTACATAATAATAATAACAATAATAATAATAATAATATAAATGTTTTCTTGGCTCTTTCTCTCTCTAGCAATTGTCGCCACCTCTTTCAAAACCAAAGAATTGAACAAATAATAAAAATAATTTTAACATTTATAATATAAATGTTTACAACAAACAGAAATCAGACAATTGCAGATAAATGCACAGCGAGTATAACAAAGCATGAAATAATTTTTTTTAAAAAAATTAAAGTGAAAAAATAAGAGGAACACTAACGTCTCCAAATCTCGTGGTTGCCCTGACCTACTCATGGTGGAGAGAAGAGATCACAAAAGCGAATAAAGAACGAAGAAATATGAGAATAGCATGACTGTAATTTTAAAGAAGAAAATGAAACACGAATTAATAATAATGAAGAAAGAAGACATAAATCTATAGTAGAATAGCATGAAATTTGAAGTTGAAGTACCTCTCAAATAGCTTGAACCTTCCATCAAAATAATAAGCGTCCTCAATTGAGGTGCTATTGATAATTGAGGTCCTCAATAATAAGCGTTACCAAAATCAAGTACCTGTCAATTATCACCTGCTTGCCATTGATAATGTGAGCGTCCTCAATTACACAAAATCAAGTGCTTATATAAATTCAGGAGGGGAAAGAGAGGAAGACCGTGAAGAAGGCACTGATTTGAATGTCCTTTTGCAGTTATACAATCAGATTCTCAAAACATGTTTGTCTTAAAACTATGTGTTGCGTATATAACTCACATGCCTGAATGCTACTGCAGATATTCAAGAACCAATTTGTTACAATCCTTGAGTCCATCCACACTATAACTGGGGCAAGAATAATTATATATCATCAATCCAATCAAGCAAAATGAAAATAAATGCTACAACAACTTTAACAGATCAAATTTGATACCAGATTTTGATGTGTGGGTGCCCGATATCCATTTGATGCATTTTTAGCAGCAGTGCTCTAGGAGTAATAGATTCCTTAAATCAAAAGCCAAGAGAAAAAGGAAAATGCAAGAAAAAAAACCCGGCATTATCAAGTATGCTACCTAAACTAGGCATGATATCTTCTGTATAGGCATACACTAAAAAGGATCCTATGCACGATTGTTTGATTTTTTTTATCCAGCAAGTATTATAATTTTTTATTGCATGGTTCCATTGCTCCTCTTTCTTGTAAGGTATTCACCACTTGATGCATAGAAGATGTTTTTTTGACCAATAGGTACATAAACACATATTATATGTTGTCTTTTTTGTATTGAAAAAAAAACCAAACACATAAAATTAATAAACTATATAGCAAAATTTAATAATAAAAAATAAAAAGGTCGATAGATTACGTACGTAATAGTGTTGGAAATGGAATCCAATCACAATAAAAATAATAAAATGAAAACATTGAATTGTCTAATAAAATATCAGACATTCAAAAAAATAGAAAAACTCAAAATGTTGAAGTCGAATTGATTCTCAACATACAAATGAACAGATAAAACAAAAATAACCGTGCATGGAAATTTTTTAAAAAATTAAATTCAAGTGAAAAATGAGAGGAACACTAATGTCTTAAAATCCCGTGGTTGCCCTGACCTACGCATGGTGGAGAGAAGGGATCACAAAAGAGATAATGTCATATATTTTTGTCATTTGTAACATATAAAAGGAAGAAAAACATGGTAAAAATGACTGAAAATGAAAGAAAAAATAGTTATCTTTTACTGATATTGCACCTCCCGTCGCACATTCACTCAACAAAGCAACAATTGACTTTCTGATCAGAAAGCAAACTAAGAAACTATAGAAGAATAAAGACTACATCATCATAATAATAATAATAATAATAATAATAATAATAATAATAATAATAACAATAACAATAATAATAATAATAATAATAATAATAAATAATAATAATAAATAATAACCTACACGAAGTGAAAAGGTGTTAACAATCAACAAATATGTGAAACGCAACATAACTAAGCAGTTTAATGAGCTAAAAACATGTATTCAATCAATTATGTACCTGCCGAATCCCCAAAACAAAAAAGACCAGTTAGTGTAACAAAGCATGAAAAATTAAAATAAAATAAAATTGAAGTGAAAAATGAGAGGAACACTTACTTCTTCAAATCCCGTGGTTACTCTGACATGTTCATGGTGACAAATTTGAATCACGGGAATGTCCTAGGCAACACCCTAGCATAGTCATGGTGACTTGACTTGAGTAATAATAATAATAACAACATGAAAAATTAAAATAAAATAAAATTGAAGTGAAAAATGAGAGGAACGCTTCTTCAAATCCCGTGGTTGCCCTGACCTGCTCATGCTGACAAATTCAAATTACGAGAATATCCTAGGCAACACCCTTGCATAGTCATGGTCACTTGACCTGAGTAATAATAATAATAATAATAATAATAATAATAATAATAATAATAATAATAATAATAATAATAATAATAATAATAAGATGAAAAATAAGAAAAATAAAATTGAAGTGAAAAAATGAGAACAACACTTACTTCTTCAAATCCCGTGGTTGGCCTGACCTGCTTATGGTGACAAATTTGAATCACAGAAATATCCTAGTCAACACCTTAGCATAGTCATGGTAACTTGACTTGAGTAATAATAATAATAATAATAATAATAATAATAATAATAATAATAATAATAATAATAATGACAATAATAATAATAAACTGGAGAGGGTTTTGCTTATTATTCAATCAATTATGTACTTGCCGAATCCCCAAAACAAAAAAGATCAGCTAGTGTAACAAAACATGAAAAATTGAAATAAAATAAATTTGAAGTGAAAAATGAGAGGAACACTTACTTCTTCAAATCCCATGGTTGGCCTGACTTGCTTGACAAATTCGATTCACAGAAATATCCTAGGCAACATGCTAGCATAGTCATGGTCACTTGACTTGAGTAATAATAATAATAATAATAATAATAATAATAATAATGATTTTAAGGTAAATATTAGGATTAATGTTGAACCTTTTTATATTAAAAAGAGTAGTTTTTTTATATTTTAAAATTGGTATAAAATATCCTAAAATATTAGGATTAATGTAAATGTTTCAAACAAAAATATTTTAAAAAATACCATTTGCAAATAAAATTATTAAAATTAATTTAGAGAGTATACATGGATTAATAATAGTATTTGCTTTTAATTAGAGGATGAAAAATCTGTTTGTTTAGTGTTTGTATATATTTCTATTAAAGTTCTTAAACTTACGTCTAACTTTTTGGAAAAACAACCGAAGTCTTGTTTTTATAAATTTAAAATTAATTTGAAGATTATGATTATTCCCATGTCTGAACAAAATATTTAAAAATGATTGTTAAGTATTTGTTAATTTTTTTTATAAAATTTTCTAACTTTGTGTTTGATTTGCAGTTGTATAAAAGTATATACTTGAAAATGTGGATATGATTGATTTAAAACTATATTGTGATTTAATCTTGATTGTTTCAAACAATTTGATTGTTTCCAAATAATTTCTTAATTAATGGAAATAATTTTTAAAAGGGAAGATGACATGTGATAACCGCATGTTTTAATTTTGATTGATTCCAAATAATAAATAATAAATACAATTAATTTTTTCGTATTCATAGTACCATATCATTATATTGAATTGGATTATATAATAAATCAAATGTAATAATGACAAAAATATGATACGATGAATCATCAATTAATTGCGTATATATTAATATTTAATAAATTGATATATATAGTAATCAATCATTATATGCTAATCAATGTAATAAAACTCATTATTTCTAAGATGTTGAATAGTTGTTTGTTATCATGATTTGATTCAATAACAATTAAAATAATTATTAAAAATTCAATCAAAATAATATGTTTGGTATTACTATTAGCACCAACATTGAATAAATTAAATAAATATTAATTGATTACATGTTAATAATTGAATAAATAAATTAATAATATCAGTTAAAGTATTGTATATTAACGTTAATGATATCATAATTCAAATCAAAATTTGAAATTTTAAAATCTTGCATGATCTGAGTTTTAATTTTATAGAGACATTAAACATAAAATGTAGAGATAAAGGTGATCAAACCGCTGGTTAGAAGGATAAATGATGAATTTGATTTCTTTTTAATCTGACTATTTATATTTTCTAAATAATTTATTTTAGTTATTCATTTGATTGGAAAGTTACAAAATCATTCATACTTAAAAGATTCATGTTGGTGACTCATTATCTAAAGCATTTAAAATAATAATATAATTATTTGAATATATTTAAAATGATCTTTAATTCAAGTATTTTTTAAATTATAAAATTGAATATATTTAAATAATTGAAGGATTATTTTAAATTTTAAAATAAGGCCACACAAAGATGTCGACTTTCTGTGACCTTACAACGAAAATTCTTAATTAAACGTGAACAAATTGACCATGATTACGGTAAAATCAAATATGAAATTAAAGGTGGTTTTAATAATATGTTAAGATTGATAATGTAACATTTAAAATTGATTGTTAAGTATTTACTAAGCAGGAATAAGTCAACGGCTAAATAATCATTATTTTCATATCTCAACCGAATATGCAAATTAAGTTGAAATTTATGATTATTTTTCTATCCAAACAAAATATTTACAATTGATTGTTAAGCATGTGTTATCTTGAAATGAAAATTAACAAAAGTACGAATAAAATATGCTTTTTAATTAAACGTTAATAAATTGATCACTGTTATGGCAAAATCAAATACAAAATTGAAGCTGGTTTTAATAATATTTATTAATATTAAATAATAAATGTGCAATAAAATCAATAAAATTCATTAATATTAACAATTGTAATAATTATCTTCTAGTTATTTTCTAGAATGGAACAAATTGATTCCTGTATGTTATTTTTTGGCTTTGACGGACAACTGTATTTCAAATTAAATGAAAACTAACAAAAATATGAATAAAATACGCTTACTAATTAAATGCTAACAAATTGAATATCACTACGATAAAAACAAAATACAAAATTAAAGTTGGTTTTAATAACATGTTAAAATTGATAATGTAATAATTAAAATTAATTGTTAAGTATATACTAATTAGGAATAAGTTAACGTCTAAGTTATCATTATTTCCATGTACTAACATAATATAATTATTAATTTGAAAATCATGATTGTTTCCATATCTTAACAATAGGGCATTTAAAATTGATTGTTAAGTAGCTATTAATTCAAAATAAAAATTAACAAAAATACTAATAAAATATGCTTACTAATTAAATGTCATTAAATTGGTCGGGAAACACAAGAATAAAATTGAAGTTGGTTTTAATCATATATTTAATATTGATTGCTAAGAACCTACTAATTTGAATTGAAGTTGGTTTACTATAATTTTTTATCAATCTAATTATTTGGTTAATTCTAATAAACTGAATCCTAAAAGTTTGATTTTAATCTTTGATATATTTAATTTTTTTTTGTTTGAAACATTAATCTTATGTTAATATTCAAAATTTAAAATAATTAATTCATTATAATAATTTGTTTGATTAAAGGAAAGATAACTATATAATTAGGAATATGCAATTAAAGTTGATTTTAATAATATATTAAAATTGACACTATAATATTTAAAAGCTGATTGTTAAGTAACATAATATTATGATTATTTTCATATCCTAACGGAATATTTTGATTAATTTGAAGAGCATGACCATTTTCATACTCCAACCGAATATTTCAAATTAATTGCCAAGTACCTATTAACGGAAAGGTTTTTTCAAAGTTTCTAACGTTTTTGTTTCATTTACAAATTATCAATAATTTATTTTACCAAAAATCTTCTTTCATATCTATAATGTTATTGGTGATGGGCTTAAATTTAATAATAGGATTATGATTTCTCAATTGGTAAAATGTAGATGATGAGAATCAAATCACGCCATTTTTGTAATAAGTGAATGCCTTTTTTTCTATTATTTGTAGTAAGATATTGGGCACAATTGAAAAGATTTTATAAATAAAATTTCAATTTATCCAAGATCTAGGCATAGGTAAAAATCATTCTATAATTTAATGGATTATTGTGTGAGAAATAATCGAACTCATTAATTTAATCAAATTTGCAAATTGTTGTCGCATCTAGATAGAACAAAGGAAATATATAATAGATATTAGCATTAAGAAAGGAAAATATCAATTTTGATGACAATGCTTTAACAAAACACCTCAAAAATCAGATACCATAAAAATGGAGATACCATAAATCAGATACAATCGTAATTAGTTAATCCAAAGAATATGTTTGATTCAAAATATACAACGATTCAATTTTGATTGATTCCAAATAATTTTGATTTTGTAATGTTTAAATTGATAGGATAACATTTAAAATTGATTGTTAAGTACCTACTAATTAGGAATAATTCAACGTCTAAATTATGAGTATTTCCCTATACTAACATAATATGTTAATTAATTTGAAGATTATTTTTATTCCGATATCTGAACAAAATATTTAAAAATTATTGTTAAGTACCTGCTAATGTTTTTTATAAATTTGTCTAACTTTGCGTTTGATTTGCAGTTGTATAAAAGATATATACTTTAAAATATGAATTTGATAGATTCAAAAATATATAGTGATTCAATTTTGATAGTTCCAAACAATTTGATTGATTCTAGATAATTTCATAAGTAATCAAAATAATTTTTAAAAGGGAAAATGACATGTGTTAACCGCATGTTTAAATTTTGATTGATTCCAAATAATAAATAATAAATACAATTAATTTTTTTGTATTCATAGTAACATATCATTATATTGAATTTAATTATATAATAAATCAAATGTAATAATAAAAAAAATATGATACGATGATTCATCAATTAATTAGGTATATATTAATATTTAATGAATTTTTATATATAGTAATCAATCATTATATGCTAATCAATGTAATGAAACTCTATTTTTAAAGCTAATTAATTTCCCGGAGAAATCACACATATTTCCATTAATAATAAACTGGAAAAACAAAAAAAAAATGATAGGTTGCATCACGTAGAAAAAACAAATAAAATTAATAAAAATTTGAATGTATGGAGGTTAAAATGTATCAATTTTTTTAACGGAAAAAATAAAATCATAAGTAATATGATTTTACACGTGTCCAGCACCACCGTTGTCACTTTAGTAGCAAAAATAAATTAGGATAGCTTAAGTATGGAATTTTAATTAACAATTATTTTTTTAATATATTAATATTTAATGAATTGTTATATATAGTAATCAATGATTATATGCTAATCAATGTAATGAAACTCATTATTTTTAAAGCTAATTAATTTTCTGGAGCAATCACGCATATTTCCATTAACAATAAACTGAAAAAAAGACAGATCGAATCCCGTAGAAAAAAACATAAAAATAAAATTAATAGAAATTTGAATGTATGGAGGTTAAAATGTAACAATTTTTTGAAGGGAAAAAATGAAATCATATGTAATATGATTTTACACGTGTCCAGCACCACCGTTGTCACTTTAGTAGCAAAAATAAATCAGGATAGCTTAAGTATGACATTTTAATTATCAATAAATGATGAGAACCATTGGTTAATTATTCTAGGATTGGTGAGTATTTACATTTTTTGTATTTTGTCATAGGCCACGTATATATGATTGATTCAGTCACTTGGCAGATAATATTTTATGCAACAATATAATAATAATAATTTAATTAAAATTAAACATTACAAAATATTCTTATAACATATACTGAATGAAGAGAAACAACAAATATAATATTATCTAATACCTGAAAGCATTTGAAAGCCAAAAACATATCAATTTTTCTAAGGGACAACCAAAGTAACAAAACACTGTAATAACTATTTTTTCTCTTATTTAGGTGGACTGGTCTTCATCCCATCCGATGTCCTTCCTTAGAATGATCTCCCACACACCTTGGTTTGGCCCATAATAAAAGACAACTTCATCTCGAGCCATCAAGTTGTTGTCCCTCCGGAATTGGTACCAAGGTGTAGTGAGAGTTTGCAGCCCATCTTGGATAGACATCCTCCAAATCTGACGGCCACTACTGGGTGATTCAACAGTAAGATATTTATAAAAAAAGGGAAAATAAAACCAAAAGTTCTCCTTTAAAAAATTTTAAAAAATAAAATAGAATAGAATACTACCTCCTTGTAAAACTGGTGAGGTAGAGCCACCATGATCCCTGCTCCATCTCCAGTGTTGGCTTCATAGCCGCAGCCGCAAGCACCTCTGTGCATCATGCGCACCATCATCTCCAAAGCATCAGTCACCTACAGCAAAAATGACACATAATCGTAAAAACGCACACCACACATCCCTGCTTCATCTCCAGTGTTGGCTTCACAGCCGCAGCCGCAAGCACCTCTGTGCATCATGCGCACCATCATCTCCAAAGCATCAGTCACCTACAACAAAAATGACACATAATCGTAAAAATGCACACCACACATCCCTGCTCCATCTCCGGTGTTGGCTTCACAGTCGCAGCCGCAAGCACCTCTGTGCATCATGCGCACCATCATCTCCAAAGCATCAGTCACCTACAACAAAAATGACACATAATCGTAAAAACGCACACCACACGCACTGTACTCATACTCACATTCACATGTGAAAAAAAAAGAGGGATATCATCTTGTTCCTGAGTGGTATTCAAAGTTATCTTCCTTTCTTCTTTCTCCTTTGCTACATTCTCCTGCAAACCTCAAAAGCCTCATCTGATTAATGACAACAGTAAGCACAAAAACAAAAGCTTTAGATCAAAATCTTACTTAGATATGAAAGGTGATAATGTTGAAGTTCAGATTAAATAGGACCAGATCTTAGGCTAATGTTCGATGACCAATAAATTCAAGCCATGGAGAGCCTACTTCAGTTCCTCCTAATGTAATCTTACTTGTGTCAACAGAATTTGGTAAGCAGCAATAGATTCTTGAATTGATATCCAATTCAATTAGACTTCATTACTTAAAATATGAAGAATAAAATCATGGTCAACCACTGCAAGATAATCTGGACCCCTAATGGGTTCATCAGATATCTCCAATATTTCCATTTCAATAGCCTCT
The DNA here is from genome assembly GCF_000004515.6 of Glycine max. Classification (NCBI taxonomy): domain Eukaryota; kingdom Viridiplantae; phylum Streptophyta; class Magnoliopsida; order Fabales; family Fabaceae; genus Glycine; species Glycine max. The sequence continues at coordinate 17,898,882 of NC_038253.2, forward strand.
GTTAATTGTGTGTGTACATAATAAGTTTATAACAAAAAAGGAAAACAAAATATTCTTCTATTAAAATCATATTTCATCTTGTAACTAAAATTATTAGTTATTATCAAAATGAAATGACACTTTTAATTTTGATTGGAGATAGTATTATGATATTAGATTATATCCAAGTTCATTTTGTTCCAAAAAACAATTGTGTGTGTGAGAGAGAGATAAATCATAAATATGCACACCATGGTATCTTCTTCATCGTAGTAGCTAGGTCTCTCCCACACAAGCATCATGTCATATATCAACCTACTAAATGAGCCAACGTTGATGTTTCCTTCTATGTTGTGGCACAATTCACTCACAGCCTTCCCACTGCAAAATTCAACTAATTTTATACAATAGTTTCCCATTTTAGGGTTCCACCCCCCTTCAAAATCCACCACCAATTTCTCTATCGAAGTGTCCAGTTTCCTAAGTAACAAATAAACAAATGCAAAGTAAATTTAGATATAAGAAAACAATCTATCACAAAATTAGAACATGAAATTGGCTCCATTTTCTCTTAATTTTTCCAAGCTCTATGAGACCAACTACACCAACATGGAGAAAATTAAAAGGACAAAATACAAAACTACTTTCTTCCATGAAAAAACACTATACACGTGTTATAATTCTAACATCCTTGTATAATAAGACTATTATCATTATTATTAGCATATGGCTATAAGAGTGGAAAAAGAGATTACTGTGAACATCTCTTGATGATGACATCCTCGACAATGGAAGACAAATATTTGAGTTTCAGCGCCATAATAACCATACGTACGTTGTGGTTTCTTCCCTCTATGTTTCTCTCTCTTTTTTAGTGAGTAAAATACTAATGCTAAAGTGCAATGAGGCACCAAAAATGGAAAGGGTTTGGTCTTGAAATGGACTGGTCAAACAACAAACCAAAATATGGTAAATAGAGCGGATGATAAAACCGCAAAGTCATATTTAATAATAATTTTTTTACTGAAATTTAGTAAAGTCATTAATATTAATCAGCTCAACATTGTCAAAAAATCAAATCTAGACATCAAGACCATATCAGAACTTAGTAACATCACCAAACCAAAATTGGAAACAAAATTAAATATACTATTCATCGAGTTCTAGATGCTCTTTACCTTATCAATCTTCTCAAAAGTGTCGGCCCTCCGAGGGGTTAATCCATTGATAGCCTCACCAGCAACCTTAGAGAGCCAAGAGGGCCACCCTGCTGCAACCTATGACTTTAGCTTGTATGAAAAAAGTCCATCACAATGGTCAAGCCAATCTCATTAGCAAAAATCACAATGGATATCAATTAAACGCTTATCGAAATAGCATATCATGATATCAGATATTGATTTCTTATTAGTAAAAAAACAATGTGGATTTAAATAATCTAAGCGTAGTACAAATCAAGACCTTTTTGGCATCTTTTTCATACATAGCATATAAAAGTTCAAGCAGTCTCTCCCGGATAAGCAAGCTGCATGCAATAAATAATAACATCAAAGATTACTGCAAATTGCCAAGAAAAATCACGAATTCCATTTTTCTCAATCCAAAACAACATGCATATAAAAACACATAAATCTTAACATCTTTTCACCCTATTTAATCAGTTATCAAAGCATTTGATGTATATAATTAAGAACATCTCTATATGTATTGACTTTAATATTGCCAACATTGCAGTTTATTATTCTTCATTTCTACATTCAATCGGCAACACCTACCTTCGCCACCTGCATCAATTGCCACAACAACCAACAACTCCATGATTAAAATCAAATTGAAACCTTAGAAAGCCAGAATAATGTAAGAATCCAATGCAGACCTTGTAAAAATGCTCATACTGCCTGTTTCCAAGGCCAAACACACCATAGTGAAGATTCTGAAGCCACCCTTCTCCTTTCTCACCCCTAAATCCTCCACAGGAACACACAAAGTCAAAATCATACCACAAAAAATTAGACAAAAAAAATGGGACAAAAATAGATAAAAATGGGACTTTTATTCTTCAACACCGCCCTGGTAATCATATTGTTGCAATAAATCAACAACAACTCTTGTAGCAAAAATGGTCGAAGATCATTTTTTTTTATAAAAAAACAACGAAAAAGAACATAAGAGAAACAATAAGAAATCAGCAACAACTCTCGTAGCAAAAATGGTAGGAGATAATTTTCTTTTAAAAAAACAAAAAAAAGCAGAGCAGTAACCTCGAGTCTTTAAAAAAAATTGGAAAAAACATAGCAGTAACCTCGAGTCCTATTGTTGCAACCATTGCATGGGCAAAACGCATAACCTTCAGCACCGCCATTAGCCTGTCCCTAAAATTAAACCACAAAAAATCAGACCACAAAAAATTAGAAAAAAAGGGAAAAAATAGATAAAAATGGAACCTTTATTCTTCAATACCTTTGTTGTTGTGTGTGGTTGTGGTAGTGCTGTTGTTGGGGTGATGCTTATGATAGGAGGAGAAATAATAGAACTTGGATTGGAGACTACCTCCTTCATAAACCTTCTCTTTCCAATTACGCCCGATTGAGACTACCTCCTTCATAAGCACATGTAAGAGAAGAAAATAAGAAAGTAAAATGAATAAAACTCTCCCATAAGTTAGATGAAACAACTTTTATAAGAGTTAAGTACATAAGTTGATCCAAACAGGGTTTTAGGGGCACTTCAAATAGGCTCAACAAAACTAAATGCAACAGCTCACAAAAAGCACCAATGTAGAGATAATAATGGAAGCACATCTCACCAGAACATGTAGAGATAATAATGTATAATGCACAAACAACACCAAGAAACCTACAATTAAAAACCATCAAAACCCAATTGATTCTAAAGAAATCGAATAAATGTTAGACCATCAATAAAATTATAAAAAGGGAAGCAAAAGTCAAAACTTTTCCATTCAACAAAAAATGGACAACAGCAAAGGGACCAAAAACACAGGAAAATGAAAACTTAACATGGATCAAAACAAAAAGAAAACATGCATGAGAAGAATAACAGGAAAAGAAAAGCAAAACCTCGTTTACCATCGAAAAAATGCACAACAACAAAACCAAGCACGATGGGAAGCAAAAGCAAAAACTTTTCCACTCAACAAAAAATGAACAACAACATAACAAAAAAGTAATTATTATTAAGAAGAAAACATGCATAACAACAAACAAAATTAAGACCTTGTAAATAGAGACAAATAATACAAAAAAAAAAACATGCACAACAAGAAAAGGGAAAAAAACTTGCCTTCAAGATGCTTCTTCGTCGATAGCCTGGTAAGCGGAAAGATAAAAAATGAACCAAAAATATAGTAGAAAAATCAGTAAGAAAAAAATAACTATCAGTTAAGAAGAAAACATGCATAACAACAAAAACTCAACATAAAACTAAAGCAAAAACTGGAAGTGAAGATGGAAGAGACGGACCACAAAAATGGAGAAGAAAGAAAGCACGCAGGAAACATCGTGTAGCAAACAGAAAATGGAAAACCTCAGCAAGGGGAAAACTCAACGGCAAGTGAAGCTGGAAGAAACAAACAACAAAAATGAAGAAAAAAAGCAAACGGGAGAAGGTGAGGAAATGATGAAACGTAGTTCAGAGGAAACAACGGGAGAAGGAGGCATGTGGAGCAACCAAAGCTTGAAGCGGGTTGTGGCTGGTTGTGTTCGAATCGGAAGAGAAGAGAAGAAAATAGAAGAAGAAAGAAAGGAAGAGGCATGGGAGAAATAGAGAGATAAATGGAATTAGGCACAGAAGAAGAAAGAAAGGAAGAGGCACAGGAGAAATGGACAGTTGTAGGGTCACGTGTCAATCTTAAAAAATTTACAAAATTCCAATTCTGTTAACTGCAGGGGGACACATGTCACCACCTGAAGCATGGGCACAATAGGCTTTTCCCTAGACATTTCATTTATAAGACTTAGTATAGATATAATAAGGGATTGGGTTCTTCTAAAGTGTCACCTATATTCTAAAGGATAAAGCATGCATAGAGTTGTCAAAACGGGTGGTTCAACTTGGTCCAATCCATCCAACCAAGCATTTAAATAACATAGCTTGACCCAACTCATATTTGATATAAGTTGCATTTTTTGTGGCCTGACCAAACTTGTTAGCTGGTTGTTTCGACCCAAATTGGTTTGTTTTGTTTTTCTTTTTACCTAAATTTATATAAATTTAAAGGAAAAAAATATTGGGCCAAAATAGGCTTAATTGAAAATTATACCTATAATTTTTGTGTTTACCCTATCGAGTCATGTCCATTTTGGCAGTTCTAAGTGTACACATCCATTACTATGTCATTGGTCTGAGTGAAATTGAACTCAAATCTCTTAAACAAGATTTCATATTTGACTCTTGCGAATGAAAAAAATTAATATTAGAAAGGAAGACTCCACTATAAGTGGTTAGGTAGGTTTTCTAGCAGTTATTGACCAAACCAATGAATACTTCACATCAATGTCATGGTAATTCAAAAAGTGTGCAAATCCTAACCATTTATAATAATAAATAGTTTAGATCTTTGCAACTAATTTAATTTTGTCACATCAAATTTACCTTTTTTAAAAATAAAAAACATATCACCTATTACCACAGTCACCATCACCATTGTTACCATCACATGATGGTACGATGATGGTGAAAATAATGATGATGGTAGGTGCAGTAAGAATGATGATGTTAAGTCGATCAAAAGATATTTATGTCTTAAAGGCGAATCAAGAATACTAATTATTTTGATTAGATGCAAATAAAAAATGGTAAAAGTTGTGTCTGATATGCTATCAGATCATGATATGTATCTATGCGTCTGCATTTTTAGACGATGCATTCATGAGATGATTTGACATGACATTTCAAGTAGTGCATTTAAGACATTCATTTATTACTCCGTGTCTGAAGATTCTTTCATACAAAAAATATTTTTTTAGGATTTTTCAAAGTCCTATGAAGAATAAATGAAGTCTATAGTTTGAAAGATGATAATCCTCATCCAAAGGCGCACTTTATTGTTGCAGACTTGCTATGACGAAAGAAGTGACTTTCGTGTCGAAGTACAAGACACACTAACCTATCATCATGAACTTTGCATGAAGAAGGGATGTGCATGTAATGTAAACATGAAATTCTTCAACGAACTTGACTTTAGATGAAGAGCAGAGTGAAAAATCCAACTATTGTGAGACAAAGAATACTTGAAGATGAATCATCTACACAAACATATTTTTTTCATTCTTTCTTGTAAAGCTTTTTGTAAATCTTCGTATAGATACTAAACTCTTAAAATACTTTGTATAACTTGAGAGAAAAAAACTAAAAGCGTTGAGTGTTTTATCCGTCTATAAGATGATTACAAATTTAGTGAATGTGCAAATCTCCAAAAAATCTTATTGATTTGTTTAGAGTGTAGTGATTTGGTAGGACAAAGAATATTGATTTTAAGACAAGCTTGAGGTAAATCTTGCACGTGTAAGAGCCAGAAATGGTAGCAAAAAATACTTGTAACTTTGATAAGTTAATGAAAACTTGGTGGGTTGTCAAGAACTAAACGTAGTCTTGGGTTTGAGACGAATTAGTATATTTTTCTGTGTGCTTCTTTCTATTGTTTTAACTGGCAAAGAGTTTTAATTTTTTTTAGATCTTATATCTTATTTTATTTTACAAAAAAAATATTTTTCTCATCGTCTGATAAAGTTTGAATCAAAACTTCTCTAAATGTTTAGGTTTATCTGCATCATATGCTAAACATGTTTTCAGTCTTAGAAAAAATTTTAAATTTCTAAAAAGATAATTCAACCCCCTTCTTGTGTTATTTGTTTCTACAAATGATAATAGATGATATATTTTAATGCTATAACATATTAAGAATTCCAACTCAATTTATAAATATATTAAAATAACCTTACCCAAGTTTATATACGAGCTCGATGGTTCTTTGATAAAGAATTTATGCATCTTGTTAAAATATTTTATTGTTAGGTACTTACTATGTAATTTTTAAGAAAACAATTTTTTAATGTCTTAAAAAAGACAGGAGAAAGGAAAAAACAAATAATGATGTTATTGCATAAATTCTCACTTATTTCACATCACATAAAGGATAATTTAATTTATAGGATCATAATTTTTTTGAGTAGTGGTATATGAACACTCTTTCATTTCAAACATCTCACTAATACCTCTTATTTTTCTTTATCTCTTTATTCCTATCACATCATAAATTCTATAATACTTACATGTTTTTTCTTTTCTCTCTCTCACTAAATGTCTAACAACATTTGGGGTGTTCATTTGTCCTTTTCCCAATTTTTTTTTCTTTTTCTGATAATTTTTTACTTTTCCTGATAATTTTTTTACTTTTCTCTATCTAAATATGTAAAATTTGATGTACAAGTTGGTGGACCCAATTAAAAAGAAAAGCTAAGAAATCTATTTAAAAGTTGTGGCAGCTCAAGAACCTAATTAAAAGTAACAAAGTCTATTCAGACCAATATATTGATCTTTGTAGGCCACTATTCTCACATTTGTAGATTCTAATCTGAGTACTCTCACTCTACAAAGGTTAAAAAAGTAAAAGACTTGACAATTTTCAATTGAATTTTTGAATTATTTATCATTTTTAAGTAGGTCCTTAAACCATTTTTTTAATCGAGTCCATAAACTTGTGTTTGTTTTCTAATTAGGTTCAGGCAGAGACCTAAATAAAAAAGGTAAATACAAGTCTAAGAACTCAATTGATACAAAAATAATTTAGAAAACTAATTAAAAATTATCCAATAGTTCAAAGATCTAATTTTATTTTTTAAAGAAAATCAAAGATGAAGTTGAAGATTACGTTTGTTTGCTGTTTCATCAAATTTCATGGCTCAAGATAGCGTTAGTATAGCTCACAAAGGCTGAGCCCTTTAAGTCAATGAAGCCTTCTTTAAAAGTTTAAATCAAATAATGCAAGCAACATGCTCAATGAAGAGGTAGTTAGAGATCTGCAATCGATTGATGGCAGAATTTTAGCTTACTCTTTTTTTTTTGTCCTAGGCTTCAGCAAGCAAACATGCAACCTTATCATATCATATTATTGTAGGTAAAGTAGTTAAGCCGTCACTTGGGTAACGAGAGCAAGCTTATATATATCGATCGTTGCACTAGCTTAGGGAGACATGAAGTTGATGCCTGTTCATGTGTAATTTTTTCAATTTTTTTTTTTTTTTTTGCATATAGTGCTTTGTGAAATCTTATAAATTAGTTATGATAAGTAGTATAGTAGCGACCTTTCTCTTTCTCGTTATCTAGTCGGTGGTATGTCATATAATCATGGCCAAATAATATATATTGATATGATGGACAAAAAATATGAGCCACTAAACACATTCTCTGCTCCTTTTGGGTTCCTATCTCTATATTAGTTTTATATTCGATTCAGATATGCTTAAATATTTTTGGGTGCACTTTGATTATTTTTCTGTTGTACATGCTTAATTTGAGAAAGGAAAAAAAAAACTGCATATACAATTTTAGTTAATTAATTCTCGGAAAAAGTGCATTTCATTGGGGAATTAAATTAATATTAGTCTCGAGCTAGAAAATGATTGTCATTATTCAAAGTTACTTAAGTCTTTAAGTTTTTATTTATTTTCTTATTAACTAGCAAGACATAAGTATTTAAGCTTTAATTCTTATAAGCGTGATTTTATATAATTTTAGTTATTTAAACTTTTTATTAGTTTTGATTTTTTAAAAAAAATCTATATCATCATTAAGTGGTAATGTATTGTGTGCAGAATTATGTCACACCAATGAAGGAAGTTACATTCATAAAACTAAAAATATATTTAAATATTTTTTCAAATAACCTATCTCAATTTATTTAATCATTTATCCTTGTAATTAATATAACAATATTTTAACATTTCTCTACTTTAATATGTAAAAAAAAAGAAGTAATTTTGAGGGTATTAGTGCAAAAAAAAAATCATTATATTTTACTACGCGTTTCTATATCAGCTGTTTAACATTTGATATAAAAAATAACGCAATCCTATGAAGTGTTTAACAAAAAAAAAATAGAGTTAAACAAGGGATTTAAAAGAGAATTTTAAAATTTTTAGGGTCCAAACAAAAATCGTATTTAACCCATTAATTTATAATGAATAAATAGATGGAAATTGTATTTATTGTGAATTTTAAGTAAAAAGTTCTTAAGCTCACTTGCCTTAGAGCATTTACAATGTATAGTTGTTTAAATAAATTACTTATCATAATTTTATGCGCCTTACAATTTCATAGATTTAAACACTTTACATGAAATTCACTCCATTGGTAAAGTGATTAAAGTGAGTGATTAAATTAATTTTGTGGGTCCTATAATGCCTAAAAAATATCCTATTTATGATATAAATTTGTTAAACAATGGTTGTTTATATAATCAACCTCATGTCAGTGCTTAAAGTTAAACAACTTATGTAAACACTCCCATTGGAGATGCTTTTAGAGTATTGGAGATTCTCTTAGAGTATCTCTAATGGAGGTGCTTATATGAGTTGCTTAACTTTAAGCATCATTGTATGACTCACAAAATTAAATTAAACATTCATTTTAACAATTTCAGCATTAGAGTAAATTTTCATGTAGGACATGTTTGGTTTAGATGATGGAAATAAAGAGGAGAGAAATGAAAGATTTTTCTTTTTATAATTAAACTAGAGTGTAAAGGGTGTGAATCCTACATAAAAAAGTACAAAATTTATCTCCTTCACTCATAACCAAACACCGTACTACATAGAGTGCTTAAATCTACATGGAATTGTAAGACCCACAAGATTAAGATAAACAACCCATCAACCAACATGGAGACATAACAAAAAGAACACCCTCTCACTGACGGATGAGTCTGTTTCACCGGATTTCGATAAAACTTCGTTCACCGATGAGGGAGTCTTGGCTTTAGGAAACACAAAGTCAAGTGAAACAAGCACTGAATCCACCTAATATATAGCAAGCTTGTTGTCAGTGTAAACAATTCCAGTCATTGTGGTGTTAGTGGCACCAATGCCATGCTCACTCGGTTGCCACCGTAGATGATGACGTTGAGTTTGAGCCATAAGGAGTCATCGTCGGCTTGGCTTGAACTGGGGTTGATGGGGGCCTCGACATAGGGGAAGCTTATGGAGGCATTGATTTGGAGGACGAAGATGTAGTCGGGCATTTCTTGGACGAATTTGATGTAGAAGGAGTGGAGGGAGCCATCATTGTCTTCAAAAGTGAAGCCAACCTTGAGGTTAATGATGTTGACGTAGTTGGAGGTGTTGGTGGCTTGGAACATAGAAGAGACAAGGGTGGCGTTGGTGTTGATCTAGTCAAGTTTTTTGGCACCGAAGTAGTTGACAAGGACATTGGAAGGAAAGGACATTTTGGATGGTGGGGAGGAAGAGGTGCTTGTTTAGGAGGGAGGACATTGCAACATTGTTGAGGGCTAGGATGATGATGATTTGTCGGTGGTTGGTTGATCTCTTCAGTGAGGTGGGTGATGGTGAGGTGTTTGGCTAGGGTGAAGGTGGAGAAGCCAAGGTGTTTAGCCAGCATGAGTGTGGTGTTGTGGGCAGGGACACTAGCAATAACGGAGGCTAAGAAGAGGAACATGAAAGAAGAGAGTGTGCAAATGAAGAATTTGGCGAGGACTGATGGTTGATGAGTTAGGTGCTTTTTAACGAACAGGTAAGGACGAAGAATCTCTTTGCTTGGTGAAGATTTGGCAAGGGGTTCGATGGGTATGAGTGTGGTTGTGCTTCTGGTTGTTGCTGCCTTGTTGGAGGTTTGGGTGTGATGGGATCATAGTGACACGGCTTTGATGATGTATGTGGACGCGATGTTTGGTGGGTGGTTATGGTTGGCTAAGGTTGGTGGTGGTTGTAACTCCCCTTATTGTCGACTTCTCGATAACTCTCACACTATGATACTTCACTCAACTTCTCGTTGGTTAGAACCCTCCACTGATCAGAACCCAACGTAGGTATCCCTTTCTGAGACCTCAACAATATGCTTCGACTGCTTTTAGGATCAATGATTGTCCTCACAAACCAACACAAGAATTTTCAGCGTGCTTTGTCCTCACTCGTTTTTTGAGAAACTTCCTAGAAGGTCACCTATCACATAACTACTCCAAGCCAAGCACGGTTAACTATGGAGTTCTTAAGTGATGGGTTATCAAAAAGTAGATGCATCTTGTAGGTATAGGTAGTGAAAATTAATTCCTTTAAGTCTTTCTCAACTATTCAATCCTATACCTACAAAGCCTTTGGATACCTCTTTTTCTGGTGTGATTCATTGGGGTGTTACATGCCCACTAGCTTCCGCTTGATTCGTCCTTAAACCACACTATACTAGGAGGGAGGTTTGCTCTGGTATCATTTTGTTTTGAAGTGAATGATGTTTATGAACCTAATCGGTAAGGTCATGAATGAGTTGACGTATGACTCTGACCTTGGGAATGCAATAGTTTGAAATCTCCTTTAAGCTCATGTTGTTGGATCAAGTGACTTCGAAATAATTAAGAAGGGGGTTGAATTAATTATGAACGTGTCTTGACTAATTAAAAAATTATCCTTCTTAATGTTACTAGATTCAATTAGGCTTTACAACTAAGTTATGAGAAAGTAAAGAATAGAAACAATAACTTAGACAAAAGTAAAGCGGAAATAAAAAGTACACAATGAAAAATAAAAAGTGTAGGGAAGAAGACAAACACAAGATTTATACTGGTTCGGCCACAACCCGTGCCTACATCCAGTCCCCAAGCAACCACCGGTTCTTGAGATTTCCAATAACCTTATAAAATCCTTTACAAGCAAAGATCCACAAGGGATGTACCCTCCCTTGTTCTCTTTGAACAACCAAGTGGATGTACGCTTCACTTGAATTGATCCACAAGAGATGTACCCTTTCTTGTTCTCGGTATAACAACCCAAGTAGATGTACGCTCTACTTGTACCACAAAGGATGTACGCTCCAATGTGTTAAGACAAAGAATTCTTAGGCGGTTAGTCCCTTGAATCTTTGTAAGGGGAAACAAAAGATATCTTAGGCGGTTAGTCCTTTGAAATCTTTTGTTTAAAGGGAAAGGGAAAAAGATATCTCAGACTGTTAGTCCTTTGAAATCTTTTGTAAGAAACAGAAGATATCTCAGACGCTTAGTCCTTTGAAATCTTTTGTCAAGAGAGAGAAGGGAAGAAACAAAAGAATTGTCAGACGATTAGTCCTTTGAATCTTTTGACAAGAGAGAAGGGATGAAAAAAAAGCATAGCACAAGTTTTTGGTCAATGAACTTTTCTTGAAAGAGAAAATATTGAACAAAAACTTTTAGAAAGATGAGGAGAAATGAATGAAAGAAATATGTTATGCATGAAAAGAATCTGTATTTGAAATTCGTGTCATGGTCACATATTTATAATCATTTGATGACTCAAGTTAAAGTTTGTGACTTTTGACAATTTCTTTAAAACTAGTCACTTTAAGAGTTGTGACTTTTGTGAAAACTAGTCACTTAAAAACTTGTGACTTTTGAATAAAATCTTCAGAAAAAAGTCACCTTAAGAATTGTGACTTTTGGCAATTTATTTTTCAAAACAAGTCACTGGTAATCGATTACCATCATAGTGTAATCGATTACACATCAATAGATGTGACTCTTCATGTTTAAATTTGAAAATCAAAATGTTTAGAAATACTGATAATCGATTACAAGTATTGTGTAATCGATTACACAAGTTTGAAATGATTTGAAAATGTTTTATCACAAGTTGTGACTCTTGAAATTTGAAATCTAACGTTTTAAAACATTGGTAATCGATTACATAATTATGGTAATCGATTACAGCTTTGTAAATCAGTTTGAAAATAATGTTGACTACTAGTAATCGATTACTGCCTTCTGGTAATCGATTACCAGAGAGTAAAACTCTTTGGTAAAAAAATTCTTTTGAACAAAATTGTGCTATTCAATAGTTTTTGAAAAACTCTTTTAATACTTATCTTGATTGAGTCTTCTCTTGAATCTTGAATCTTGAGTCTTGATTCTTTACTTGAATCTTGAATCTTGATCTTGATTATTCTTGAATCTTGAATCTTGATCTTGATTCTTGAAACTTGCTTGACTCTTGATTCTTTGGAACTTGCTTGACTCTTGATTCTTTGACATCATCAAAATAATCTTGGAAGACATTGCTTCCACACATGTTGATCATATTTGTTGGAATATCCTTGCAAGGCCGAAATACCCTAACACACCAGACGATGTCATCTCAGTGAGAGTGATAGTGTCGGGTTGCCCATTGTGTGGCAATTCATCGACTACATGGACTTCTAGGCTACATTCACAGTGGTTTCCAAAATGGTACCACATGCATATGAGTCTACGGGTCTAATGTGCATCACATTTCGTGTGTGACTTTGTTTATGGGATATTTGATTTGGATGAGACATGTTTGTGTTGTGAAACGCAATTGTTTATAAATGTATCTTATATCTTCAAGACTTACTATTTTAAATTTATTGTTAGATGTATCTCACTTCCTGCCTGTTTGTCTTCTTTGTGTTTGAGCCGAATGTCACCCTTATAGGTAAGTCTCTGTAAGATTATGATGATAATTCTACATGAGAGGCTTTGGTCTCCACTTTATATTACTATTGATTTTAGGGTTATAAATGTTCTGAAACAATATAAGATTGAGACATAGGTTTTATTCATTTATTTAAGGATTAAATTAATAAGTTGTTTTTCATGATCAAGTGACCTACTTTGAAGCTAATTTTCTCTAAGATAGAAGTTGGTTTTTGTTTCTAAGGTGTATGGATGAATTGTAACTTTTTCAACAAGCTTTCCAACGACACAAAAAATACCTCAAACAGACAACTATAACTCAAGATATGGTGTGGTCTATTTAAGGTTGTCATTATAAAACTAACAGACTTAGAGAACTTTTCAAGCATTTTAATTATAAGAAGTTAATCTAATATTCTTCTAACACCAAATATAATATAATATAATATAATGAAGACGACAACAATAACAACAACAACAATAATAATATACACAAAATACACGTGTATGGGAACACACCCTACCATAACACAAGTACATGCTTAGCACAAAACCAATAATACACAAATAATAATAACAAATATTTACAGAAAATATAACAAAAGGATCCTAATAAGAGTTCTCCTTATGGTATATTCCTAATACTCAAAACCAGGGGTGTTACAGTGGTGTCGTCGTTTGGTATTGTGCGGTTAGGAAAGAAGAGTTGTCGGCTTCGATTCTGGTGTAAGGTTAATCAAGTGACGCAGTAAGGTGATGTTAGTGATGTCTATGGTGGGTGTGAAGACGACATGAAGCTATAGGATCATCGAAGATTAGGGGAAATCCTCAAAGGGGTATTAGCTGTTGGGTAATTCAGTGACAACTAATATTCACTCATAGGGGAGTGGAGTTGCAGAAGGGGTAGTCTGCAAATGAAGGGTGTTAGAGACCATTGCAACAAAATTGATAAAACTCAAAGCTTGAGTTGGTCAGAGATTTTTATTGTTGTGTGGCCCTTTCAATAATTATACTCCCAAATATCCCTCTTTCTAAATTATGTACTCAAATACCCCCCCCCCCCTTTTTTTAAGGTGTGAATTCGGCTAGGGGGACATGAATTCACACTAGGTTTTTTACACTTTTAAAAAATAGTTAAGAATTCGGTTTGCCAAAAAACAAATTCTTAACATGTTTTTTTAAATATTTAAAAAATAATTAGATTTTTTTCTTATTTTTTTGTACTATTTTTGTGTCTTATACATTTGAAAACATTTATTTTGATTTTTTAATTGTGAAATTTGACTTAGTGAAGTAATTTTAAAATTTTAGTTTAAATGTTGTTCATGGGGTAACTTTCATGCTTTTTTCTAACGTTGATGATGTTTTATGGATAAAAAAATAGTTAAGTTCGATAATTTTCATGTAAATGAATCTAATGATATAACTTTTTCATCTTGACTCAATTTAAAAAGGCTTGAAAAGACATCTGAAAATGCAAAATAAAAAAAATCATGTTGTTCACTTTAATAATTTTCTAATGGTCTTTTGTTGCATATCAATATGAGTTTATTTGGTACCAACAATGCATCATTTGCTTTGTTTTTATGTTGATGATTGTAAAAGTATAACTTTCTCGACTTGAATTGATTTAGAATTCAAAAATTGTAAAAATTAGATTTTAGATTTAATAAACTTCTTTTATAATATAATTAGTTAATAATGAGTTAATATATCTTATTAAATAATAAAACTTAATGTAAATCAGAATTACTACTATTAATAAAAAGACATTACAATTAAACTTAAATTATAATTCATAAAATAAAACAAAATTACAAATAAAATTCCTAACACATATAATCAAAACCATAAAAACAAACATAATTTGGTTTTGGACCATCAAATTCATTTACATGAAAATTATTTAACTTAAGTATTTTTTAAACCATAAAGCATCATCAACCTTAAAAAAAGGCATGAAAGTCATCCCCTTGAATAACATTTAAATTAAAATTTTAAAAATTAGTTCACTACGTCAAATTTCACAATTAAAAAACCAAAATGAATGTTTTCAAATATATAAAACAAATTGGTAAAAAAAAGAAAAAGTATATGTTTTTCTATTTAATATTTTTTTTTAAAAAAACACGCTAAGAATTCAATTTTTGACAAATTAAATTCTTGACTATTTTTTAAAGCAATGCAAAAAACGCTGGCGTGAATTCGGACCCCAACCGAATTCAGAAGTTAAAAAAAAAAGGTATTTGAGTACATAATTTATAAAGGGGTTTTTTTTCTTAGAGTATAATTATTAAAAAGGGGTGGCACAGTAATAAAATGGTCGAGTTGGTGAAGGGAGATTTGAATTTGAAAAATTTGGATTTGTGATATAGTGGATCTCGTTGGTGGGAGGGTTGATTGTATAACTTTTTGCATTTGTTTACTTCTTATCGTTTGTGTGTAACTGGTACTCTTTGCTACTGTTTTATTATTAATATATTTTTATTTCAGATAAAAAAAGATAAACAAATTATCTTATTAATTATGTATTGTAGGTGTTCTTAAGTTAATAAAGCAAGAATAAAATACCTTAATTAATAATCCTTAGATCCTTACACAAATTTATACTTGCACATTTTCAAACAAACTTTTAGTTATATATAATCCATGTTTTTTTATGGTGAAAATTTGTAGTATGTTCTAACGAGGGGACTTAACCCAGTTTATTGAGTAGTGTACAATAAGTTATTGTATTTGATATTAAAGTTTGAGTCTTATAAATAAATAAAAAGATAATATGTTCTATAATATTTCAAACAGTCCAATTTATTAACGAAAATGTGTAAAAAAAATGAACATGTGTAGATATGATTTTTTAAATTACTAAATGCGTAATTTTAAAATGGAGTCACTGTTGTTGATAGTTACTACGCAACATTTGTTAAGGGTGACATTATACTCATACAGTTAACATTTCATGTTAATTGCAATCTTTTTTTCCTCGTACAATGATGCCTCAAACCAGCTAGGACATTTCTTAAAGAGAAGTTGGGACATTTCTTAAAGAGAAGTTGGGATGCTTATTCATCAACTGAAAAACAAACAGAGGTGAGATTGAAGCTGACAATGAAAGATGAAACATGTGACAGACACAATTGAAAAGAGCGACTACATTGCAAATATGTCAATTAATTGATCATGCATGATGATTCTTTTTTTCATAATCAAGAAATATTCGAAGCTTACAGTTTGCATTCAACTAATTACTCTCTTGGTGGGTGAGTTTATTTTGAATTAAAATGATATCTTTAGATGATTTCTTCACTAAATCAGGAAATCGAATTTTAGAAGAGATATAAATATGAATCACTTGTCTGGTGAAGCAGACCTGTAATAAATATTAAAGTCCGCAATTTTAATAGACTTATTTTTTGTGTCCCCACCCGCCCCACATAGTTTATGAACTCAACGTACTGATCCACATTTGATAAAAAAAAAATTAAAAAATAGAAAATTAATTTTTATAATGTAAAATTCGACTCATTTTAAATAATTTTAAAAAATAATTATGAATTATCTAATAAAAAATTATTTATTTAAAATGATAACATAATTTTTATTTTAAATTTCCTAAAAAACATTTTTTATGTCATGTTCACTTAATCTATAATTTTATAATAAATTAAAATATTATATCATTATTCACCAATCATTAAAGCATATAAAAATTACCTAAATTTTTTATTTTTTTTATTTTACTTTATTTACATCCTTTATTTTTTAGTATTATATATTTTTTTTTATTAAAATGTAAAATGCCCGCAAATAAAAACTATTTAACTTGCGGGTCAAACGAAACAGATTAAAAAAATCCAAATTTTAAACAAGCCCAAAATACTAAGATCTATATAGGTCTAAGTTATAGTTTTTATGAGTGACTCACAAGTCTACTTATGCCTACTGCTAATTGGTTATGTCAATTAATTTATTATGCAAGATGATGGCCACTAGGGAGGAAGGAAAAATCTTGGTTAACATCAAAATAGTCACTGTTGGTTGAGCAACACATCAAATTCAAAGGTAGAAAAGAAAAGCACGTGAGAGCTTAGATACAAATACAACGAACCGCTCGTAGAGGCTAACCTAACCATCATACGTAGCCGACGGTGCCGGTGCCGGCTGGACCCGCATGATGGTGAGTGACTGAATTCCAATTTCTCTCCGCAACAAGTGACGGCCCTAGATTGATGCCAAAGGGTTATTATTACCATGGTTCATCATGAGTGTGTTTTTTTTGTCATTTGGTGCAACAATACAAAATCATGCAATCGCAATTGCAACACAAGCGCGGTGAGGGACAGTTTACTAGTCAATTTCCCACAATTTGTATTCATTTCTCTACTATTATTATTATTAGTGGGCCATATTATGGATCTTAGACGGTGATAGGCTGGGTTTTGGGCTTCCCTCACTTTGGTGGTGTTGGGGCCCAGTCACGGAAATTTGATTCTGATTCCGTGAAATCAGAGTCTGACCCTCCGATTTTGGCTCTCCAGTTATTTTGCGGCAACAACAACAGATGTGTTTGCTTTCGGCCGCACTGCCGTCATCATGGTTCAGTACTGTGGGATTTTTTTATTTTGGTTACAACTTGGTAGTAGCTAGTAGGCCAAATTATTATAGACTAAATTAACAGTAGTATTTTTTTTAACCCAAAGGCTCACATAAAATTGTAAGGTTAATCCATATTTACACGAGTAAGAATCGTTTATTTAACGGAAATCATGAATTGTGAGGCTAATTCATTGAATTGGAAACACCTAGGAACGGTTCTACATAGAAGAAAAAGGAGGTAATTGTCACCACTAAATTTTTTCTTTTTCTTGATATAACATGTATGTGTAGTAAAACTTAGTTAAAAAATTTATAATATATGTTTTATCCCTACTAATTTATATATATGAATATTAATTTTACAATTAAAATTTTTTAGATCCGTCATTGGAGACATTCATGATCTTCGACACTAGATAAAGATAATAATATTTTTAGCATAATTTCTGAAAATGTAGAACACTAGTTTTTTCTTTTTTTTTAAAAAAAAATGGAACAACTTACAGAACTATAGAGTTTCTTTGACTTCAGGTTTTTCAAAAGTGATTTGCAATTTATCTCAAATATGATGTTATTTAAATAAGTAATTCAAAGTGTAACTCATTAATTACATTAGTTTAAAATAAAAAATGATTTAAATGATAATATTAATGTATAACTAAAGACCAAAATAATAAGTAGTTAAATTTAAAGACTTAGATGAATTAATTAAAAAATAAGAATTTATTTTGATTTTGTTTTTAGTTTTAGAAACTAATGAGATAACCTATTATATTTGTAAGTTGGGACTTACTCAATTATTATATGATTCTGAATTATTAGGGTCTCAGCAATTTTTACCTTTCTTTCAAAAAGAAGTTTTTACCTGACCTGTAATTAAGTCCGGTTAGCTCTTTTTATAAACTGAAAATTTAAGACAGAAATCATAATCACATAGTAATTCCAGATCATAAAATAAATTTTTTCTAGAGACTGCGTGCTTAGCTATTTACGAGGCCCCACTCCATTGGATTTAGCATCTGAAGTGACGAACCCCCCATCCAATGCACTAGCATCTGCGTTTGCAATCCTCCAATCACATCATTTCTCCAAAATTCACTCTATCACTTTCTTTTCTTTTCAATGCACACTACTACTTATTTAATTCTCTTAATTGATTGCTATGCCATTCGAACAAGTTGGTATTTGGTAGGTCGTAGTTGGGCTTTCAGTTGCGGGAAGAAGTTGCAACTTGCAGATTGGGATGTCTAAAATATTGGCAAAAGCTGAGTTCATCAAAAGTTCACTGCACACATGAGTTAAGTCTAGGTTCACATAACCCTCCACTGTGACGAAATGTTAAGGGGAAAAAAAGAAGATAAAAAGCATTTATAGGTGCCGCCCGCTGCAGACATATCTGATTGATTGTTCATTCATTCATGCATCATCGTGTGCCACTTTACCAGTCAACCTATGTAGCCTGTGACTACTATGATTATGACTGTATATAAAGGTTAGGATTTAAGATTTTAAATAACCATTATTTTTTTTGTTAGATTAAAATTTTTAAAATCTAATGTTACAAACTATAAAATGAAACACATGTTATCAATAAAATACTGAAAAATAAAAATCAAAATATATCTCTAACCATTGTCATGAAAGAGTTATCTTGTTTTGATTTTTTCAATCTCTTACTCTTTTTATATAGATGATGTATCATTAGAAGAGATGAGTTCAAGGACAAAATATATATGCTATATAATTATATAAGTACTTTATCGTAAAAAATATATTTAATAGTCATTATCACTCATTAGTAATCATTACATTTTACCAAATTACATTTTACCAAATTATTACATGTTTAACATGTTAATTATTTGAATTCCAATTAATCATCCTCTAATCGGATTGATTCGTTGTGGTATAAGTGGTATCTATAAGTTCTATTTCATGTTCAACTTTAAAATTAAGGTTCAGGCCTTGATTAAGGATTTATAAATTGTTAACTTTTATAATTATATTTTGAAAAATAATCATGACTTTTTTACTCATTGACAATATAAATTTATTTTACATTAGTAATAAATAGAAATTATTTTTTTTAAAAAAAATGGTGAGAATAAGATATTTTATTATGTTGGAAAAGTCACCTAAATTGTCATCACCCTTAGATAGAATAAATGTGTTCAAGTTTCACATGATATTAAAGTCTCATGTCGATTAAAAATAATGTCAAGATAAACTATACAAATTAGAAATAATCATCACCTTACAATTAGCTTTGTAGAATTAGTTAAGCTTATAAGTCACTTTGTGACATGATATCATAGCCCATCTTAAGGGATGTTGAAAAAATGACCTAAACTATTGTCATCCTAGATAGAATGAGTGTGTTGAAAGTGTCACATGACATGTAACCATGAAAAAAAATAGATATGTTGAAGTCTCACATCAATTAAAGATTACATCGAAATAAATTATATAAGTAAAAAATAATCTTCCCCTTAAAAATCAATTTTATAAAATTGAGTTAGATTTATAAGTAACTTTCTAATACATTTTCAATTATTAAAGTTAGAGTCAAATTACTGGACACTAACCCACCCATTTCACACAAGATTGGTGGATGTACATACTGGAGTCTAAAAATCACGCAGTCACTACAGCATTGCATGAAATTAAATGAAGGGAAGATGGCATTCTTTTTGGGGAGTTCACAAAGATAGCGTTAAAAACTATTAATAGCATACGTTATTTTAAAAATGCAAAATCGTTAGGCCCATTTAATTCAATTGACTCACACAATACGTTTCTATGACTTGTAATAATCCAATGTCAACCTTGTCACTAGTGGTCATATTTGGGAACACAAGTGGATTAGCAACATGTCAATTGTTCTTATCCAGTTTCATTCAGTGTATTAGGAAAGTTGAAGAATATGATGCGGTCTAAGCTCCTATTTTACTGGATGTCTTAAAGGGACTGAGTCTACTTCTGAATAAAATTATGTATTTTCATCTATGAAAAAGGGGACGAAAAATAAATTCCTGGATATGTCAGGTTTGATTTTTTTTTTTTTTTTGGGGGTGGTGGGGGTGGTCATATGTATGATGAAAGTATAAATAATCGGGTCTTTATATAAAACTATTTATCATTTCAAAATAAACGATTTAATTATAATTTTTCCTCTGCACAATTGACTCGAAATAAAAAATGAAGTCAACAACCAGATTACTAGAACTTAACCGACCCTCCTTCAATTAAAAAGGACCAAGTTAATAAAGTCAGCCACTAGATCAACTAGATCATTGTTGCCTAATAAAACCCCTCAACTAAAAAGGACAAACGTTAACAAATGTCTGCAAGAAAATAATTATGCAATAAAAGTAAAAAGGATATGTAACATAAAAAGGATAAAAGTTACTTTGTACTTATTTTTAAAGTAACTGAAAATATTTCATCTGTTAATTTGAATAAGTTTAGTTGACTAAAAATTGTGAATAGTAACTTCGAATATTCAATTTCTCATCTATTCATGCTTTTATATCTGATTCTTTTATTCTTCCTCAGAAGACTCTAAGGCATATTCTAAGATTCCATTTGAAACAAAAAAAATAAAATAAAATATATTCAATACTACTTATAATTCTTTTTATATATAAGAAGTAAGTGTGTCGGTAAAAAAAGTGCGTGTATTTTTTTTTCAATTATAAAAATAATTAATTTTTAAATATATTAATTATTAATTTCCTTTTGTAAAGTTTATTATGAAGTCTATTACCTCCATTTCTTCATCAAGCATTCATCCATGGCAAAAATTCCTCATTTATACCTCATAGGAGTTTTAGTTGTCTCAATCCCAGTGTAGTTGATCATCCTTTTGGACCAAATACTAATCGCTTTGATAAATTATTGCATCACCAACTGGCTAATTGAACGTGAGCCCCTCGGATGGATTACTCTTTTCCCCCCTCAACCTACAAGGAATAAACAATTATTTCTAGTTGTTATTTACTTCTAAAAGTACGTTCTTACACATTACTCACTCGTCAAACACCAAATGTATTACCTAACATCCTTTTTAAAAGCCCAAATCAATCCATACTTTTGTATGGCCCAAAGATGACAAGGCTCAACGCTGATCTTCAGAGTCCAGCAAAACATGGCATGCGAGTTGAAAGTTGAGGAATGTTTTGTTAAAATCCATATTCTAGAGAAACAAATGAATAAATGACAGAAAAGATATAGATATAAGACAGGATATAATATAAGAAAAAGGAGACATGATATATCAACTTTATTGGTTCATATTTTTCACTTGGATCAATTTCTCCCCTTTTCAAAAACATTTTTATATCATTTGTGCATTTTGTCTAATACAAAAATATTGACGATGATGATTTTTAAAAAATTATAAATTTAAGATAAAATTATTATTATCAATTAAATTAATCACTTTTCTTAATTTTGATGAATTAGATAATTAAGTCTTATAATTAAATAAATAAAAAGAGTAATTAATAGTCATGATGAATTAGATAATTAAGTCTTATAGATAACATGAAAGAAAGATAATTAAGTCACAAGATTTTTAAATTTTTTTTTGAAATCCTAATTAAATACATCCTTACTTTTTTTTGCACCTAACTTATTTGGTTTTGGTCAATATCATGAAATCTCCTCCCACCAACCATAAGAGAGGGGTTGACGTTTTTCTTTTGGCCATTAACCGATGGTTACCTTCCAACCCATTTCATTTTCCGGTTTCAAATGGCAGAAACTATTTATACAACATTTCACTTATAAGCCCAATCATCCTTACGTTACTGTGCGGTCCAAAGAATTGCACCTTCTTGTGAAACCTAGAACGAAAATTACTATTTCCACCCTTAATTTTGTAAGTAACCTCTCTCCTTTTCTTTGTTTTCTTATTACCAACAATACCCTTCTTAATGTTATTTTTGCACCCCCAAGTTTATCATTTCTTTAAACTGTTACACCCCTTCCTTAAACCCCTATTTTATCACAAAATAAAACGGTACCAAAAATGACTTTCCAAAATGACATATTCCAGAAATGTATTTCTAGAACTATGACACAATTTCAGAAATACATTTTTTTAAATAGGTACACATTATTCTGGTAAATCATTTGCAGTAGTCATAAATCATACCTTAACGAGTTGTTGTAATGTTGACATGCGCACAGTTATTTGAACATTTTAGAATTGGAGTTGAGAGGCACGCTAGAGACCTAAAGTTGAAATTGCAATTAAGGTATGTTTTCTTTTTAGTTTCTCATATTTTTACTGTATATAAAATGAGGTTTGATTTACATTGTATAATAGATGAAGTTAGTTATGAACATAAAACACAATGTCACATGAAAAAAAAAACACAATATTATATAATGAATATGGGTGAAGATGAGTTTCAAAATTAGGATTCAAAGAATAATAAAGATAAGATTAAAATAAGATTTTAGATGGGTTCAAATTTATTGTTTAAAGAACAATAAAGATGGAATTAAAATAAGAGTTTAAAGACTAACAAAATGGGGGTTGTAAGATAAGGGTTTAAAAGAGTAAATATAGTAGGAAAAATATAAAAAGGGGAATGGGTGTGTACTTAGTAAAATGAGGTGTAATAGAAACTTTCTCCACGCTAATATGTTGAGCCCATCAAAACTTGGCAATTTAAAGCTTTAGCCGCGGATATGAAGGAAAAAAAATGGTTGTCCGTGAAATTTGTCAATCAAATTTATTGTTGGATATTTTGAAAGAGCACATTATTACTTAAGGCTCTAATACCGCCCTTTCCTTTTATGTTGCAATCAATTTCCCTATGTATCCTTTCTACATTATTTCCCTTTTTAAAATTCCTGTGTCTTGTTGAAACTGTTCCAAACTATATACACCCCCTCTTTTCGGGTAATAAGTAGAGATTGAAAATAGATAAGGGTTTAAAAAAATATATAAAAAAAGTGATAAACAACCAAATTCGTTTCAAAAAATATGATGCGATAATAAATTAATCTATCAAAGATGAAAAATATAAATTTAATTTCTAAATATATAAAATAAGTACAACAAATTAGTCGGACCTAACAATTCTCACAATTAAAAATAGAAACTAAATAATTAGAAAAATATTGTAATTTGGTTTGCAGAATATTTTATTTTAAAAGGTTAAGATTAGATGGAAGATAAAGATAAAAATAAAACAAAAATAAGAGAATATTTAATTTGGATTTAATTTAGATTTGAGAAATTTCACACCCAGATTCTTGTTTCACTAATCTAACGATTCAAAGTTCTTCTTAATTTTCTTTGATTACGAATCAACCTAAGATAATTTTTAATAATTATAATAGAAAATATTTTTAACCTTTATAAATACTAATTAATTAATAGTCACCATGCATTGTAATCAAACAAAGAGATTTAAACTCATAGGATTAATAGTGGTAAGATTTTATTATGTTTATATGTGGGAGAATGATTTATTTAACGAAAAAATTCATGTTTAATTTTTTTATGCGTAAATTTTTTTTTGAAACTTATGCTAAGTACCGACAAACTCCACAGGTAAAATTTGTATCTAAGCTAATAAGTCTAAGTACACTCATAATTTCACAGTAAAAAAACCCAACATAGGACTAACTTTTGCAACTATCTTTTGGTTTTGGTATCGCGCAATGTCCTCTCAACCGCGCAAAGTAAGAGGGGTAGGCGTCTTTGTTTGAGCCCATTATTCGATGGTTGCCCTTTAATCTAACTGGTTTCCAATGCAATAATCTAATTAATTAGCCAACATTCCACTGAAAAGTCTAAGGGAGTTGCTACGTGCATCCAGCATTATTGCTGGGGCACCCAACAAACAGTGAAGTGATGAAAATGCCCTTCAGGGAAATCCATTTCCGGAAGAAGCTTTTTCCGGAAACATTCCGGAAGACTATTTATCCGGAAACTTTTCGGAAGAAGCTTCTTCCGGAAGAAGAATTAGTGATTCCGAAAGTACTCAGAAACTATTTCCGGAAGAAGGTCATCCGGAATTTTTCCGGAAGAAGCTTCTTCCGGAAGATATCCTTTTACTTTCGGAAGAAGGGTCTTCCGGAAGTTAGTTTTTTTTTAAAAAATGATTTATTTTGTAATAATTTACTTTTAATGAATAAACTAAATTATAAAATAATTAATATTATTATACATAAATAATTAAATAATTAGTGAACGTAATTATGACTAATATTTATAATTTGTTTTTTACGCGCATGTAAAATATTAATTTGTGTGACAATTTAGTATAATTTAAACCATAAAAATTAATTAATTCGTAAATTTTATTAAAAATATAAAATTTTTATTATGATAACATTTAATTTCTATTACAAAAGTTAATATATAATAAAAAAATGATTATTATTTTATAACAATGTCAAGAAAAAATAATTTTCATTTTATAATAATAAGTAAAAATAAAATAATATTTAATGCATATGTAATGACGATTTTGCCCCTGTGTAATTTTCTTTAAATTTACGCGTTGCACCCTTCGATTTCACGCTTCTGTTACTTACTTTTCTTACTGCGCATTCTTCCTTGTCTGCTTTCTTTCTTTCGTTTTGGTTGCTGTTGCTTTCAGTGGTCCTTTTTGCGCTTTCCATTGGTGGTCCCGTGAAGTATTTGAAGATTTGGTGGTCCCCGTGAAGTAGATGTTCCGTATTTGAAGTTTTGTTAGTCGCTGTTCTTCCTATTTCGTCGGAGGTATGCATTTATGAGTATTTTTTTCGTTTTCCGGCTAATTTTTAGAGAAGAAAAACAGTAAAAAGTTGTATCCGGAAGAAATTTTAGACACAGTAGGAGGAAGTTCCAGAATGGGAATGGTGGTAACTTCCGGAAGAAGTGCTTCCGGAAGTTACTAAGGCCCATTCCGGAAGAAGGTCTTCCGGAAGCACTTCTTCCGGAATGTTAAATTATTAACAAATTTTTTTATTTCTGTTTTAAAATTTATATATATATATATATATATATATATATATATATATGTTGTGGATTATTGATTTAATTAGGTATAATAGTATAATATTAAATGATTTAGGTAACTTAATTGTATTTTGTTGTAGTAGTAAAATGTTTTATTAGTTGTTTATTATAGTGATAAGTTTAGTTTAAGTAAATAATGTAGTTATAAATTTGAAATATATTTGTATTAGTTGTTAGTATGTTTGTTAGTTAATAAGTAGTCAATTTATGGATGTGGTTATATGATAATTTGAATATACTGAAAATATGATGCATATGTGCTGTTAATATGTTTGTTATTAAATGTGTAGTAAATTTTTGGATGTGGTTATATGATAATTTGAATGTACTTGTGTATGATGCATATGTCCTTAAGATGGAAGAAGATCAATGGAGGTATGACTTTGCGATGTCACAAGAAGTTCATATGGATTATGATTATGATAATCAAGAAGAATGTGGGGTGAATGAACCACATGTGGATTGTTCAAATGCTTTTAATACGTCTCAGATAGACATAGATAATTTGAGTCATTTGGTTGAATTGATGTTTTGTATGAAAATTAATATGTTAGGATTGCGTTGTAGGTATTCGCTACTCAATATGATGTTTTGTAATGGGCTCGAACAGTTGTCCATGAAAATGGATTTGTTGCAGTGATTATGAGGTCTGACACAGAGACCGATAGCAGAGGAAGAAGTTCATTTGTCTTAATTGGGTGTGAAAGGAGTGGTACGTACATGTGTAGAAATAAAGAATTCGTTAGAAAAGACACTGGGAGTAGGAAATGTGGTTGTCCCTTCAGGCTTCGTGGGAAACCAGTGCATGGAGGGGAATGTTGGATGGTGAAGTTGATCTGTGGGATTCACAATCATGAATTGGCGAAGTCCTTAGTTGGACATCCATATGCTGGGCGATTGACTAAGGAAGAAAAGAAAATTATTGCTGATATGACAAAGTCGATGGTGAAACCGAAAAACATCTTGCTAACGTTGAAGGAACACAATGCCAACAGTTGCACCACGATAAAACAAATTTACAATGCAAGAAGTGCATATCGTTCTTCAATAAGAAGAGCTGATACCGAAATGTAGCATCTGATGAAGCTTCTCGAACGTAATCAATACATTCATTGGCATATATTGAAGGATGAAGTTGTGGTGCGTGATCTGTTTTGGTGTCACCCAGATGCAGTAAAGTTATGCAATGCATGTCATCTGGTGTTTTTTTATAGACAGTACCTACAAAACAAATAGGTACAGACTCCCACTACTTGACTTTGTTGGAGTGACACCAACGGCGATGACATTCTCTGCTGGGTTTGCATATCTGGAGGCTGAGCGTGTTAATAATATTGTATGGGCTTTGGAACGATTTCGAGGCCTATTTTTAAGACACGATCGCCTCCCTCTTGTTATTGTCATTGACAGAGACCTAGCACTGATGAATGCAGTGAAAATTGTGTTTCCCGAGTCTACTAATTTGTTGTGCAGGTTTCATATCGATAAGAATGTGAAGGCGAAGTGCAAATCTTTAATCGGGGAAAAAAATGCGTGGGACTATGTAATGGATAGCTGGGGTACTTTGGTTGATTGTCCGTCCGAACACGAGTTCCATGAGTCACATCAGAAGTTTCAAGTTGCTTGTTCACCTTGGCCGATGTTCATTGACTATGTTAACGACACATGGATTATCCCCCACAAGGAAAAATTTATTACAACATGGACGAATAAGGTCATGCACCTAGGCAACACAACAACAAACAGGTATTAAGAACTGATTTTATTTGTTAGTAACGATTAGTATTAAATGGTATTTAATTGTTGTATATTTTCATGTTTGTTGTGTATTTTAAATGTAGGGTTGAATCAGCTCATTGGGCTCTCAAAAGAGTACTACAAAATAGCGTTGGAGACCTATGTAGTGTTTGGGATGCCATGAACAACATGATCACGCTGCAACACGTCGAAATTAAAGCATCCTTTGAAACCAGTACGCATGTGGTTGGGCATGTATATAAAAAAACCTTATACAAGAGGCTTCTTGGGATGGTTTCAAGGGATGCTTTAAATCATATTGCTTCTGAGGTTGACCGTCTACGTTATCTCGACAACAATCTCTTTTCTTGTGGTTGTGTGATGAGAAGCACACACGGTCTTCCTTGTGCATGTGAGCATTCTAGGTATACTGCTGGTAGCATCCCATTGGAGTCAGCCCATCTTTTCTGGACGAGACTTTGCTTTTCAGACCAAGGGTTATATGAGACGGAAGTCACCATCAAGGAAGAGATAGAGATCATATCTAAAAGGTTTGATGAACTTGATGTGGCTGGCAAAGTAACTATGAAGAGTAAACTTCGAGAAATTGCATACCCTGATCATAACTCTATGTGCCATCCTCCGTCAAAAGTCAACACTAAAGGTGCACCGAAGAAACCGATGAAAAGAAATCAAAGATCCACAAAGCGTGATCCGTCTTACTGGGAGTATGTTGATGCTTTTCATTCTGTTCAAAGCAGCAACTCTCCAGTGAAACGAAGTGCATCATGTTCTGAACCGCATCAGCCAACAAGGATCATCCCGATGTTGGATCAATTTGCGTCATTCTTTCAAGGTTTCATTCGTGACATTGTGGATGTGAAAGCGGACGGTAACTGTGGATATCGGTCCATTGTCGCTTTATTAGGTATGAGGGAAGATTCATGGTCGTTAGTGCGTAATAAATTGATTAAATAACTTGGCAGGTGGTTGCATGAGTACATGAACCTCTTCGGTGGCACAGAGAGATTTGAACAATTAAAGTTGTCCCTACTTGTTGATGGGTTTTCAAAGGTATGTTTTTAGGTTAATTTTTTTAATAACAATCTTTAAATTACTTACATGTGTATGTTTGGTTCATTCAGGTTAGTGTGGACAAGTGGATGGATATAACGAACATGGGATATGTGATTGCTTCATGGTATAACATAATCCTTGTATCGTTGTCCCGACTACAAAGCATGACATTTTTCCCTCTTAGAAGTCAACCACCACCTGATTCTTCTGGCCACCGCATGATATGTGTCGGTCACGTGTTTGGAAATCATTTTGTTCAGGTACATTTAATATAGTTAGTATAACAATTATGTAATGACTTCGCTGGTTCGTTTGACACGGTCATCGCATGATATAATGTTTGCTCATGTACAACATGTTTATTTGAAAGACCATTGTCCCTTACCGCCTCCAGCGTTGTTGTGGTCATGCAATTGTTATTCTCAGACAAAGCAGTGGACAATTTCATATATTAGTAGAATACAGCAATACACAAGCTTGATGCCATTCAAAACACACTATGTAGACCTAAATGAAGACTAAACATGCATTGTTTATGTAATTGTATTCATTATGCGATATAATTTGTTGTAACCCGTTACTAACCAATTAATATTATTAAGTACTCGTTTGGTTAAGGAAGGAAATTGTTGGTCCAACAAAAATCATTTACGCGTGCAACATACATCATTGTCATAATTGACAACACATAATGACATGCATGCGTATTACAGTTTGAGCGCAACAACACATTGACTGACTTGACTACACATTCTGAAGGAAACATAATCACGAAACATGTTCACGCGTGTCTATTTTTTTGTAAACAAAGTTAAGCAATCGCTCGGTCACAACCATCTATATATATGGCAGACTAGGCTAATAAATCACACATTATCTTGCTTTCAAATAGTCTCCCAATTGATACACAAAATATGACATTTTTAGGAGAAACTAGCAGTCAGACGATTGTCAACTCAATGTTGGCTTTCATTTTTCCAAATGGATCGATTATTCATAATGATACTGGGGTTTACTTCCAAACTTCAACTCCGGTGCCCATTCGAGTACCAAATAGCTGTGATTTTGTAAGCCTAAAAACCAGAATACACAATACCCTTCAGCTATCCGACAAACAATTTTTGGATGAAATTCACTACCGGAAGCCATTCACCGATACAGGTAACCAAATTCGCTTTGAGTGTATGAAATTGATAAATGATGACGATGTCAACATAATGTTAATGTGTAATGATCAATTTTCTTGTGTTGGTCCGATTGAGTTATTATGCACCGTTGGAAGAACACCAGATGAAATAATAAACTTACTTCAACGCACTATGCCCCGTACTCATGACGCGATCCTGTATTACAATGGGAAATGGAACATGCCACCGCAGAACAAATTTGTTGGATGCGCGTTCACAGGAAAAAATCCTAAGAAATTTCAAATTCCTTCAACATGTACCATCGATGAACTGAAGAATTTAATCAAGCAAGTTGCACGTAAAGGGATTCCCCCTCTTGGAATTCACGAATCACAAACGGTAAGACGATTGTTTTTTTGTCAACCAGCTCGCTTTGAGTATTCAGATACGGTTATAAAATATGAAATAAATGCGCTGATGACCAACGAAGAACTGCTGAAGGTGTTAGTACAATCTAACTACTGGAAAAAATATGGACAAATAGAAATTTTAGCTGTCTTTACTAAATATGTTGTGAAAATCGAAGACGAGGTCACTAGGACGTCGCTAAACAACTGAATGTGATGTTTAATTTTTTGCTTTTTCGTTGATGTAACCTTTATCTGTTTACGACGTGTTTGATTCTCATAATAAAGTTGAATGTGTTGTTTCAGTGGTCCAAAATATTAATTGTTAGAAGGGTCGATTTCCTATTTTTTTGGATTTTCAGGCTTTGTTTTTACGTGTTAGTTGAAGGAACTGGGGAACGGGACTATTTTTTTTGGGTTCTTTGACTTCCAAACATGAGAAATGACCGCCCTCCATTGTCTCACGGCACTGGCACACCCACGCAAAAATATCCCAAACATGGGTACTTGAACATGGAAAAGGGTCGATTTCCTATTTTTTTGGATTTTCAGGCTTTGTTTTTACGCGTTAGTTGACGAAACCAGGGAATGGGACTATTTTTTTTGGGTTCTTTGACGTCCAAACATGAGAAATGGCTGCCCTCCATTGTCTCACGACATTGGCACACCCACGCAAAAAAATCCCAAACATGGGTACTTGAATATGGAAAAAGGTCGATTTCCTATTTTTTTGGATTTTCAGGCTTTGTTTTTAGGTGTTAGTTGACGGAACCGGGGAACGAGACTATATTTTTTGGGTTCTTTGACGTCCAAACATGAGAAATGGCCGCTCTCTATTGTCTCACGGCACTGGCACACCCACGCCAAAAAATCCCAAACATGGGTACTTGAACATGGAAAATGATCGATTTCCTATTTTTTTGGATTTTCAGGCTTTGTTTTTACGTGTTAGTTGATGGAACCGGGGAACGAGACTATTTTTTTTGGGTTCTTTGACGTCCAAACATGAGAAATGGCCGCCCTCCATTGTCTCACGGCACTGGCACACCCATGCAAAAAAATCCCAAACATGGGTACTTGAACATGAATTTTTTTTAAAGTCATCCTTGTAGTATCTTATATGGTGATTTCATTGTCATGTAATTTTTTTTAATATTTTGTTTTTGGTACGACCTTATATATTAATGGTGTAAATTATGATCGAATCATAATTTATTATATATCATAATTACTTTAAAAATCTTACTAACACATAATTATGAATTATGAATGATTTTAAAAACATTTATTTTTTATGTAATTCTTACAAACCAAACTCATGATTTTAGGTTCACTTTTTTTAAAAATAAATTTAAAACAATCGTAAAATTCGCTTAAGGACCACAAACAATCGGAATAATAAACTATATTATAAAATGATAAACCGTGCAAAACACGTCAACTATATCAAACAAAAAACTGTAATAATTACAAATATTCATGTCAACTACAACACAAAAAATAAATACAATGATCAATGGTCCGTGCGGCGTCTCTGACGAGTCCTGACAGTCCCATCAGCAGTGGGTCCCCCTCTCGCGATCGTTAGGCAGTCCTGCATAATGTCATATAACTCTGTGCCTGCAGTGACTATCCTAAGGTTGAGCACACGCTCCAACCTCTGTGTAATCGCCTCATATCCGTCGTAATCATCCTGCCAAAGTCATTAAAAACATTTATTATGAAATTTAAAATAAATAACAACTCATAAAACATTAAGCGCGCAAATAATCTTACCACATGTGGAGGGGGGTCAAATGCTACTGGAACCTGGGGGCTGGGCGGCTGTATGTAGTCCTCAGGGTTTGCAGCTGGTGCATCTCTCAGCTAGTCACCTGCCTGGGTCGGTATCATGAATGTGTGAGATATGCGGAAAAACCACTCCATGTAATCCGCAGAACCTGCTCAGGCACTAGACAAAGCTGACCTGCAGGTAGTAAGTGATCCGCAAACTGCATCCACCTGTCATCTATCTGATCGTGTGACAATCGTGCACTAACAGGTGGCGGAGGGATGCTCTGGATGTAACCAAACTGGCGTACCACCCTCTCCGGTCGAGCTGTGACGACCATAGGACCCCATCTCAGCTGACCCTGGAAAGATGAAATCTCCTGAAACGCCCTAGCCCCCCGATGCTCCGTGTACGGAAACCAGGACACATCTGTGACGGTCAAACCATCACAACGTGCCCTGTAGGGTGCTCCTGTGATTCCCTTCATGTGCGCCTTCGACGTCAACCACCGGGAAGCACGTGGGGACGTCTCCTGGTATGTATCGTCAGTCACGCACTGGTGCACACTAGGGAAGTGCTCATAGATCCAGCACTACACAATAATTGAGGTTAACATAATATAAAAACATGTTTAAATCATAATCCAACGTAAAATATTAATAAACACAAAATTTACCTGAAGTAGCGTCAAGTACCCTACAAGCTGTCGGGTGGTGGTCCTACAAGCCTCATCTAACTGGGCATACATATGAACCAGCACGAAAACTCCCCAAGCGTAACCACCACTATGAGCGAGGTCCCGGAAAGCGTCAAGGTGAACCACATGCACGTATGTTGCACTCTTATTAGTAAAAAGAGTGCAACCAACAAGGTGTAGCAGATAAGCGCGAGCTTCAAAAATCCACCGCCGAGCCTGACATCTCGTCTCATAAATGTCTTGAACCCATCCTAATCGTACATATGTCCCACGTGTGAGTGCTGTCTCGGCTCTGGCCTCCTCGGCAGACACCTCGAGCAACTCCGTCAGCAAAAATCTGGCCTCCTCCGTCGAAAGAGCGTGGAAACTGTGCAAGGCGCCAATGATGGGCAAATGAAGGATTGACGACACATCATCCAATGTGATCGTCAGCTCTCCTACAGGAAGGTGGAAGGTGCTAGTATCACCGTGCCACCTCTCCACAAATGTGGATATCAGTCCAGGATCGCCAGTAATAATTGAAAAATCGATCAGTGGACTTAATCCTGTGGCAGCCACCAGACCTTCAATCTCAGGCACTGGCCTCCCAATCAGTGTCAGCTTCCTCCCATGTGACACTAACTTCAAATCAGGAAGTTCCTGATTTGAAGTACAAATTATACAATTATTAAAAAAAATTAATCACAAACAAATAAATCAACAATGATAAATAATTAACAAATTAAAATACCTGTCCACTCCAAACAGCATGTGCAACATGCTCGGCAAATGATGTGAGCACTGACGGGTCACGTGGACCACTAGGGAATCCCTCAGCAGCATCATTACCATCTGACCCCTCACCACTATCAGCACCATGTGCGTCCGCACGCATCTCAGGTGCCTCCGCAGCCAGCTCAGGAACATCGTCAGTCATGTCAGCAACGTCCTCAGCCATATCACGTCCCTCCGTAGTCATCTGATGAACGCGTAGCCTACGGGCTGAGGCAGTAGGCCTACGCCTCTCGGGAACATCAGCAGCATCCTGGTCATCAGGTCTATCTCTGCCTACAAGTCTACCTATGGCACGACCTAAGCCTCGTGTTCTGGCCATGATCTGCAAATCATGCCGAACACGTATTTTTTTCGGTCAAAATATACACAATTTTCTTTATAAAAAAACAACTTTATTTATAAACAAATAAGACTAACTTAAATCAAATTATTTTAAAACATACACAACATAATTTTAAAAAAAAATAAAACAACTTCATTTATAAAAAAAAACACAACTAATGTAAAAAAAAAATTAATTAGTAAACATCCACAACTTAATTTTAAAAAAAAATAAGAAATTTCATTTCTAAAAAAAACACAACTAAATTATTTAGTAAACATCCACAACTTAATTTTAAAAAAAATAAACAACTTCATTTATGAAAAAAAAATAACTAATATAAAAATAATTCATTACTAAACATCCACAACTTAATTTAAAAAAAAAACTTCATTTATAAAAAACCCTAACTAATGTAAAAAAAATTAATTAGTAAACATCCACAACTTAATTTAAAAAAAATTAAAAAAATTAATTTATAAAAAAAAACACAACTCAATTATTTAGTAAACATCCACAATTTAATTTTAAAAAAAATTAAACAACTTCGTTTATAAAAAAAATACTTCTTTTATAATAAAATAAACAACTTTATTTATAATAAAATAAAAAAGTTTATTTATAGACAAAAAAAACACAACTACTTTCTAAATATATAATTAGTAAACATACACAACTAAAATTATATATAAAAATAAAACAATAATGGGAAAAAAAATTTCCAAACATACACAACGTTATTTATAAAAATAAACTACTTCATTTATAAAATAATACATAAGTAATTTAAAATTAAATAATTAGTAAAATACTCAACTAAAATGATATAACAAAAAAACTAAAACAATTAACAAAAATAACCAACTAAATTAACAAAAACAATATTTTTTTTTAAAAAATAAACTTCCGGAAGAAGTAGTTCTTCCGAAAACATTCCGGAAGAAGGGGTCTTCCGGAAAGTGCTTTCGGAACCACTGAAAGGTCATCCGGAAGAACCCTTCTTCCGGAATGTTTCCGAAAGAACTACTCCTTCCGGAAAATTTTTGGAAGAGGTGTTCCGGGAGCTTTCCGGAAGACCTGTTCTTCCGGAATACGTTTTATTACTTCCGGAATATCCCCTCTTCCGGAAATCTTCCGGAAGACCTTCTTCCGGAAGTTCCGGAAGAACCCCTAACGGGTCTTCCGGAAGGCGCCACCGTCACCAAGCTTTCGCCATTTTTTTTCGGCGTCCTCTACCCTAAGGTTCAACTAACCTGCCATAAATGCGACAAATACAGTGCATAACAAAACCAAAGCTAAGAGGAAGGCCACCTACCTTGAATGCAAATGGGTCCAAGGGCTGGCGGAGAAGCCTCGCGAAGAAGAAGACCACCAAGGAAGCTTCCGCGGAAGAGAGAAGAGGAAGGAAGCTTTCGCGGAAGAGAGAAAATGAAGAAGACAGAATGCTTCCGAAAGAAGGAAAAAGCTTTTTATGTTTTTAAATGAAGGGCAAAATTGACCTTTCAATAAATTGCTGGGTGCACCAGCAATATTGCTGGGTGCACCTAGCATATCCCAAAGTCTAAATAATCGATACATTGGTGTGGCCCAATGAATTGGACCTTCCCTTGCAAAACTTTGTTGTATATAGAATGAAGCTGCTATTCACACCTCATGTTTTGCTTTTTGCATCACATGTCTACATTTTTTTATTTTATAAAAATACCCTTTCCTGAAACTAGTTTTCAAAAAGATGTTTTTTTTTATAAAAAAATGTGACCCAACAAGCTAACCTTTAGAGCCCAGCCAAACTTATTTCTTGAATCATAAGACAAATCAAAACCCTCAATAATTTTGATTTGATATAAATAAATACTTAGTTTCAAAAGTTACATTTTATTTCCTAACAAACGGAACTGTTGTATCTGTATTTGATGAATCATATGGTAGCAGGAAGACTCTAGGTTATGTAAAGCATTGAGGCTAAGTTAATGCTTTGATCTCTTGATCCTTTGTGCAAAAAATGTTCAAACATCCTTCCTATGATATGTCAAAGTGAAGAAAGTAAGAGAACAATCAAGTTTAAACTCTCTCTTCACCTATAAAGATACCTCACTACTTGTGTGCAAACTACTCTGTGCAAAAGGTGATGTGATCAATGAAGATAACAATAGAAATATGGCTCAAAAAAGATAAGGAGTGTGGTTTATCAACATGGAGATGACTTGCATTGCTCCCAATGAACACATTCTCCAGGTGCACATGAAGATTGTTTAGTATCTAAGAGTAAGGAGCAATTTTGTTTTTCTGTCATCAATGTTTTTAGTCACTATAAATTTATAAATTTTGGTTTTTGTCTCAACTTTTAAAACATTAGTTTTTAGTCTCTATAATTTTTAAATACCTAAACTATGGTCTTGCAAAGGAAGGAAAAGGTGTTAGTTTTAAGGACTAGAATCTAGATATTTTAAACACAAACACAATAATTGCTCTTAAAAGTTTTAGATATATTTTTTAAATTTTTTTTAGGAAAAAAACACCATTAGTCGTTTTTATTTTCTTGAAAAGCTTGAAAGATTTTATTTGCATTTCCATTGAAAAGTTGTTATGCAAAAAAAAATAAAAATCATTAACTGTAATTGAAACATCAAATTTCTTGAAATAAGGTGTCACAATGATGGTTGCAATGATAATGAAGTGATAAGCAAGTTTGAGAAGGAATGTTATAGAGAAAAAGTAGGTTGGCAATTGTGAATTTGGTCAGAAGAGATAGTTGTGAACATGAAATAAGTCATGATAACAAAAATAGGAAGAAGGATTTACCATTGAATTAAAGTCGATCGAAGGTGAAAGAGAACGAAATTTGAATCATAAAGATAAAACAATTCTAATATTTTTCCTATTTCAAGAGTGGACTATAATGCTTTTAAAATATATGAAGAAGACCATTTTAATTATTTTTTTATCCAAATAATTTTTATTTTCAAATTTAAATTTTAAAAAGTGGAAACTTATTGTCACTCTATACTGGATCGAAAGTGACAATTTTTTTTCTTTTGTTAAGAAAAACTTTATTATAAATCGAAGTATTAGGAATATTCTAACCCATATGCAAAAATCTCACAAGGACACATCAAAACAACATATAAAAATAGGTCATGAGATCAATACACCATTTAGAAAACAATTACACTGAGCACTGTCTTTTTGCTTTATAATAGGTCTAAGATTTGATCTCTATCAAGTCCAAAACATCACTAAAGTCTTAAAGACTACCTTAAAACACGAACTCGGTACACATAATCCACATAAATCAGGGCGGATCCAGACTCAAAAGATAGGGGCTGATAATATAAAATAAAATTTATCTAACGTACATCACAAAAATATTCATAAATTGGTCTTCTAAAATGTTAATTACAATAATAATATATTAAAATATGAAACGTCATTCTTGTGTGTCACCAAAATTATCTATAATTATATTTATACTAAATTTTTTACCAATTTACTTTTTCAATGTATATTAACAAAATAACAGTCAAGAATTCATCTTTCATCTCGCTTAATAATTATAGATTAACAAAGCTCGAGAAAAATAAAAACCAGTTATATAATAAGTAGAACTAGTCAAATATAATATTGGGATAAGATATCTTTACAAAAAAGATAAGATTACTATTGATTTTATAATTTAAAATGACCGAGGATAAAAAAATTGATTGTATAATAACTAAAATTCAATAAAAAAATTAATATAATATTTGAATAGATTTTTTTAAAAAAATATAAAATTTCTATTGATTATTGATTTTATAGTTTAGAAAAAAGTGGAGATAAAAATAATTAAATAATAACTAAAATTAATAAAATATAATAAATATAATTTCCTAAAATAGGATAAGATTGTTATTGATTTAATTGCTTAAATTAAAAAACAAAGTCTAGAGAGAAAAACAGATTATATAATATTAAATTATATGCACTATAAAACAAGTTTACAGTATAATTTAATCATAAATCATCGAATTATTTTAAAAAAATTATTTTAAAGATCAATAAATTTATCATATATATATATATATATATATATATTAAATTATGATTAAATGATTGTAAATTTTTTTGATACGGTTAGACTATAACCATTTTTCTCATATTAATAACTAAATTTTAATTAAATATAACTTTTACATAAATTTTCCTTAAAATATATAAATGAATTGGATGACCCTCACGGCTTCACACTCACGCTAAATTTAGAGCAGTTTCTTAACCCATTTACACACCCACGTAGCCAAGTTGGCAATTTTTACAGAACTATGCCAAATAATTTTGCTATACGCACTACCTTTTTCATTTTTTTACAGTCACCACACTTATTGTTAATTTTGATATTTGGAAAAAAGTGAGGGGGGCCCTGAGTTACAAGCCGGTCCGCCCCGGAAATAAACCATATACATGTGTCAAAGTATGATGAACAAGACAAAAAACTTTGAATGTAAGTTACAAGTGTTTTTAGAACTTCTTTATTAAAAATATAAAAACTCTTAAAAATACTTTTAGCCTTATGTTCAAAAGACTCAAAGTCTTTTCCTTCTTATAATTGAAATGTAGTTATCTGATATGCTATTTGTTATATATTTACTAGATTCATTCGTATTAAATAGGAGGAAAAATTGAAGGGAGAAAAGATGACACCATTTACTTCATTTTTTTTGTCATATATATAAGCATATTAGTAAGGTTCCATTTTTTTTTTATCATTTTCGATTGAATAATGACAAAACATTTCTCTTTCTTTTTTTTCTTTTTAACATCACAACGAAACGAAGAAAAGAAATATATTCTAATTCTAATTAATCAACAAGGATACACAAAAGCGCAATAAAGTATATTATTTTAAAATAGATTATGTCCTTTTCATTATTCCTCTATTCTTTTCATTTATCGATGAAGCATAATCTAAGGAGAAAAGGCCGAACCTTAGCACAAGTTTGGTTTGATATAGGTATGGCAATTCTTCCCACAACTGGGATCCTCGGGGGGACTGTTCCATTTGAGGTCCTGCAGTTGGGGAAAAATTTTTCGCTGGGACGGAGATGAGAATGAAAAATTTTCTGCAGCTAATTCGGGGATGGGTACGGGAACTATGCTTCTAGTCTTGTAGGGTTCCGTATTCCTGCGTATATAGAATTTTACTCATATACTCTCATAACTTATAATATGTATAACATAAATATAAGTGCTAATATAGTATTTTACTAGTAAAAAAATATAAAATAAAATTATTATAACATAACAATAAAACTAGCATAACATTATAAGTCTTCATATAATAAATTAACATCATCATAACGAATCAAGTCTTCATACTTTCATCTAAGGAATGAAAGTGAAGCAGTGAAGAAGGAAGTCAAGGAACGAAGTCTGAATGTTTGATGCGGTATTTTAGGATTTGGATAATATTTGTGTCTTTGTGACTTGTGAGATATTACTTATATATATGATAATTTTATTTTGTATTTTTCTTACTAGTAAAATAATATATTAACCCTTATATTTTTGTTATACATATTATAAGTTAGGAGGGTATATAAGTAAAATTCTATATATGCGGGGACCCTGGGGGGTAGGGAACATAGTCCCTGTCCGCATCCCCGAATTAGCTGCGGGAGTTTTTTCTTTCCTATCCTTGTCTCCGCGGGGGATTTTTCCTGACCGCAAGACCCCAAATGGGGCAGTCCCCACGAAAATCCCCGAGTTGCGGAGAGAATTGCCATGCCTAACTGTAACATTAATGTGTACTTGGATATTTCTTGGATATTTTTATGCTTGTGTGATTTTAATACTATTATTATTGATTTATTTTAGTATTTTTAGTCATATTTTAAACTTAGAATTAAACCTTAAATTTATTATTGTTGAAAAATTGAGATAAAATAAAAAATTATATTTATTTTTTATAATTTTTTGATATTTTTTAATGTAAAACGAGATTTCCACGAGGAGTCGGGGAATGGGGACAGGGCAACGGGAAAGGGGAGTAGGATAAGGTTCGAGGACGGAGAGCGGGGGAGTACTCCTCGCAAAGGTGCCATGCCTAGTTTGATATATTGAAAGAAATTATTACTTTTATTCCTAAAAATTAAATATGATATCATAAGTTGTGTTTAAAATACTTATAATACTTATTTGTTTAATCAAGTAGATCTCCTTATTTATTAAAAAAATATTAACTAGAATCAAATGCTGATTTTCACATTTTTTTTTGTTTTTGATGAATTTCACATTTTGTTTTGTTTGCGTAGATGAAGAAAATAATATATTTTTTCTGTTTTTTTTTCAATTATGGACCAATTATCAATTATGAGAAACATTTATTCCCATTAAACTCCATTACTTTAATTTTCTTTTTCATCTCATTACATTGACAGGAACCAAACTGGTTCCAATCGAATAATATGATGAGAAAGAGTTTGGTGCTAATTTAACGGTGCACACCACCGTCAAGCTATTTAGTTGAGCTACAAGTAGTGACTACTGCAAATGCTAGCACAATGCCAACCCATTTTAACCTTTTTTGAGTTGACTCTGCAGCTTTATAAATCCCTTTCAGGCTTTTCGCCAAAACTACTACCATTGGACACAGTGCAAACAAGACTTTTAACTGTTTACTCAGTACTGTCAATTAGAAAGAAAAAGTAAAACTACTCGTATATCTCAGAATTAATGTTAGATGCTATGCTGGGGTGGAAAAGGGTTGCCATAGTAACAATTATTACCTTATAAAAACTATAGCAAGACAACTCGAAACGTTGCTTAATCCCATTTAATTGAGGAACATTTTATATATATATATATATATATATATATATATATATATATATATATATATATATATATATATATATATATATATAACATATTAAATTATATCAGTATAATTTTGAGTAACTTTAAGAGTATTTTTAATAAAAATGTTAGAATTAGTTTAATTTTAAGTAACATTGTTCAACTTTTTTTCACATGATAATATAAATAAAATATTTTTTAAGCATGATAATACCTGCATACTTAAATTAATCACTTATTTCAAGAATCTTAATATTAGAATGAATTTTATGTAGTATTTAAATCTATGTAAAATTTTAAGTTCTCACAAAATTATAATAAACAACTTATTTAAATAACTATATATCATAAATATTTTATAAAGTTATTCTCCATCCTTATATTTTTTTTTAAATCTAATAATTATAATGAGTCACTAATCTTAACTTCTAAATTTTAAAAAAATAAATAATAAAAATAAAAAATAAATTTGTTAAAGTTATTTTGGTGTAACTTAATTTATCTCTATATATATAAATGAATAAAGATAAGGGACCACTTTCTCTGCAATTATAATCAACATCTTATCTTCTTATCTGCTGTCCTTTTTACACGATACATTACTTCAATTTCCTTTTTTTCTCTTCCTTTCCTTTTCTCATTTTTATTATAAATAAATGATTCAATTCTGTTAAACAAGCATATTTTGTCTCCTTCTTTCAAGTGGGTCCCAGCAACAGAGAAGCTAAGATTTATATTTTAATTTATCCTCCTAGTATTATTAGAGACCGAATCTTGTGAAAACCAGAAGGTGCGCTCTAGCTTATGTACAAATAATAATTTGGTTTGCATCATATACAATAATTTCCTCCTAAACTGTTTCCCATATAACGATTTGATTTTGATGCATTAACAATAGTGTAAGATATTATTGTTCATTATCATATATCCTGTTTTCTAACATGTCGAAAATGATAATGTTTTTTTTACAATAAACTATTGATTGGTTTATCAGAACATAAAAAAATTTATACATTTCCATATTGCTATATGCACGCGGGTGTGCCTTTGGAACATAGAAGATTCAGGGAGAAACATGGTGCGTTCAGATTGTACTTGAACTGACGAACAATTTATGTTAAAAAGAACACAAAATTTATTGAGTTGCACACGTTTTTGTAAGCGAAAAAGCTACTAAAATTGCAAAAGCTGACTACCATTATTTTGGAATTCCAGAAAAGGACTGGCAAAACAGTTAGCAACACAAGCCATATTAATACCAACTTTTTTTTCCTACATTTTCTGTAAAAATACTAAAATGATATGTCATTATCAAATTATACAATCTTTAATTATATTATATTTTTGAATTGAAATTCTCTTCAGAACTAGAAGATTATTTTGCAAATCACCCAGTACGTAAGAGTTTATGATCCATTAATATTCCTAGAAGACTTCAACATTGTGAAAAATATATATAAGTTATGTTGTCAGTTAATTTTTAACTTTTTTACTAGTTAAAAAATTTATTTATTATTTAATAAATAAGTTTTTTTAGTAATGTTTAATGTTTTTAAATGGTACTTGAAGTAATATTTTTAAAAATATTAATTTCTAATTATATATATATATATATATATATTTTTAATATATTCATTTAAATTTCTGTTTAATCTTTTAAAATAAATTATGATTATATTAGTTTTCAATCATTTTATTTTTCATTTATTTTAATAATTAATTTTACTAAATATTTATAATTTAATAAATTAATTTTTAAACTTGGAATTGCTTTTACTTCCAGCTTGTAAGTAACTTTTTAATTCTTACTTAACCTTCTAATTTTTAACTAATTTTTTAATTAATTTTATCTGACATTACCATGATGTATATTAGAAGATTATTTTGCTCTGCGGTAAATATGTGGCATATTTTAAAATATAGGTAAAATTATAAATTTGGTCTCTCAGTTTGTCTCCAGTTTTAGATTTGGTCCCCCAATAATTTAATTCATGAATTTGGTTCCCTTATTTTTTTAAAATTATGCAATATTGGTCTCCCATGCCACAATTGGACGTTGACCGTTAACAAGTGATGTTGACTGTCATATGTCACGTTCTTATTGGATGACGACTGTCACGTGTCATGTTCTGATTGGATGTCAACTCCATGAAAGATGAAATGCATTGCTGTTTTCATTGACCAATTAGAATATGACATGTGACAGTCATCATCCAATCAGAACGTGATACGTGACAGTTAACATCACTTGTTAACGGTTAATGTCTAATTGTGGCCTGGAGTACCAACATTGCATGATTTTACAAAATAGGGGGACCAAATTCGTAAATTAAATTACTGGGGGACCAAATCCGAAACTGGAGATAAATTGGAGGACCAAAAATGCAATTTTATCTATAATATATTTTTCTTTTTTCTCCTCTTCTTATAAATAGACATGATAAGAAAACCTGTAGTCGTGGGTACCCGCCCGAATCCTTCCTGACTTTGATGGGTAATACTCGAGTTGACCGGGTATAGGTTCGGGTTCGGGTTTTCCCCGATAATCAAAAGTCGGATACGGGTATGAGTATGAGATTATTAGACCCGTCCCGACCGCGAACCCAAACCTATCCCGTCACTTAAAATCTTTATAATTTTTGTATAATTTAATCAAAAGGTATAGATTTTTTTATTACTAGTTAATTTTATTTTAGAATTTTTACATAATTTAATATTATTTTCTTAACTATTTTTATAGACACACGCGCTATAATAAATTTATTAATATATAAGTAGTTAAAAATAAATATTTAGCAATCAATTTATTTTTTCTAAAATCAAATTTTTAATATTTATTTTACAAAAAAAAATATTTTTTTAATTTGAATGATGTATAGGAGATAATAAACTTAAACCCATCGAGTATCGAATATGAGTATAAAAATATATTGGGAAATCGAGATAAAGAATTGGAGAGACAATACTGTACTCGTCCCGCCCAA
This sequence comes from Glycine max, assembly GCF_000004515.6. Classification (NCBI taxonomy): domain Eukaryota; kingdom Viridiplantae; phylum Streptophyta; class Magnoliopsida; order Fabales; family Fabaceae; genus Glycine; species Glycine max. Next base: position 17,941,862 of record NC_038253.2, read on the forward strand.
TTGTCATTTCGACTTATAAAATCTAAATTTTATGTATGTATACATTTATATTTATATTTTTTAAATAAAAAAGATGCATGCACGCTCAAGTGGTGAGTGCAGAGTAGAATGAGCGTCCGCAATTACGCCTTACCGCTAGCTCCCAATCTACCTCGAAAAGAGTTCTCAAGAGCTAGAGCAGTGACTAGTTTCGTAGCATAATTCGTCAGGATCTAACTCATTTATTAACTTTCACATTATAATTTCTTCAGTGATATGTGAAATTAATTTCTCAGAATCTAACTTCTTATCGTTTAATATGTATTGAAAACGATGGGTGGATATCAATGTCCAATTAGTGAAAAAAACAAATAGAAGAGAAAAAAACGGCAATAGATAATATAATATGATAAGTAAAGAAATATATTGAGAAATAACGAATATTAAATAAAGTATGATATATAAAAGTGTTTACATATTAATTACGACTTAACATGTATTACGACTATTACCGTAAATTATTATTATCTTTCACATTTATGCGAGGAAATAATTTAATGGAATCTAACAAGACAAATTTCTTATTGTTTTTATTTACAGACTATTTTCCATCTTGTCGGCGAGAAAATGTTACCTCCATATATATATATATATATATATATATATATATATATATATATATATATATATATATATATATATATATATATATATATTTATTAAAGGAGCATTTTCTCTCAATAATATTTCTGTTCAATACACGTGAATTTTAAAAATAAACTCAAAATTTCTTGCTTCTAACTTCTAAGATCAGAGTCACTTCCATCCATCCATGTATGTAAAGTTTATTAAAAATAAATTAACTTCAATATTTAGTATAAACTTTTGATTAATTTAAAAGTTATTTAAATTTTTTAATTTCAAAATCAATTTCTCAAAATCATAATGAAAATTGATATATATATATATATATATATATATATATATATATATATATATATATATATATATATATAAAAGAGAAATAGTGATCACATTTAATATTATTATTATAAATTTAAATTTTATTCTAAAAATATGTTAAGTGATTATCATATTTAATATTAATACTCATAATTCAATGAATAAATGTTTAGTAAAGAGAGTTAATAATAAATTAAAGATATAAAAAATTTAATTTTAAATAAATTTTAAAATTAGTTATTATTTCTTATAATTAGGAGAAAAAATGATAATTATATATAAGATAAAAAAAAAGTACGATATGATAAAATATTATATCTTATCTCCAATGTGATTCTTACAGATAAATTATGATCAGATAAGATAGTGAAATATAATATCATTAAATATAATAAGATATAAGATATTAATATATAGTAATTAAATGAAAGCAAATATTATTAATCTAAGGTGTTGAAATATCCATCAACTATATAGATCGTATTGGTTGGGATCTAATTCATTTTATTGGTTATTGGACTCAACCCAATATTGACTGACATACACAATGATTAAAAGCATGAAGTGACTAAAATTACTAAAAGCAAATCAAAATGAATAAAATAATTATTTTATTGATCATTGAACTCAACTCAATGGCGATTGGACGATAACAACATAATTTTGATATTGATTCTAGAAAAAATGTATCTAGTAAAAAAGAAAATAATATCACTAGCTTGATTGAGAAGTTTGATATTTTGAGATGAAAACCATATAAAAAATTATTATCTATTATCCTTTTTTCCTATCTGGTAGTCTGTTTTGTCCTTTTCATTTCTTTTTTGCGAAGTATATATATATGAAGCCAGGCCCACTGTACTCTTATCTTGATCTCTGCCTTTGCTGCCCTTTCCGACGGTGACGGAGGTAAGCCTTGAAGGCTTGCATTACAGTAGTAGATTGATTTATCTCCCAGTGTTGTTCTGACATATGTCATGTGATTGTGGGGGCCACCTTTGGGGGCTTTATCAAAGCAAAACTAGTAAAAATTTCAAGGCAACAAAGCAAAGAGCTTTCAGTCAAAAAGGATGATATCACATTGACACATACACATACAATGCACCAACGGCTCTTAGTTGAACACAATACATGATTGTTATAAATCTTCTTGTGTTTAATTTCTCCGACTAAAAAAAATACACATACAATGCAAGCTTAATTTCAAACCTGATTCATGCACCAGCATTTCAACCAATCCTTTCTACCCCAGCTCCACCGTTATGTGGTCCCTCTTCATTCTTAACCCTTGATCTTAAATGCCTCTACCTTTGACCTCTAACCCTTCTCCACACATCAACGGTGCAGCACTAACCTTCCCTTAAGACAAACCCCACACATCATGGGCGGTTCCCATCGGTGATAATAATTAATAAAAATGTAAATTCAATCATCATAAATGAACGAGAGGTACAGGAATAGATTACTTGATACTAAATTTTTCTACTTTTAGTAGTTTTAAGTTTAAGTTTTAAACATACAACTACCTCAATATCAAATTTGAGTTTTAGAGTACCCTTTTAGAATAGTTTGTGATCATAATTTTAACCATAACGTAAGGATTTTTAAAGTAATTATAATGACAATGTGACAACAATTAAGACGGTAAGAGTCATATTTATCTGCAATTTCTGATAATTAATCTAAAAATACAATAAAATCGGGAATATAATTTAAAACTTTACTCTAAATATACAATTATTTTAAATATTTAAATAAAAAGTTTTATTACTTATAATAATCTACTCTTTCCAAAGAATACGTTTAATTTTGTAAAAAGAAAAAAATGTCATAAATGAGAGAGAGCTTCGTAGATTTTCCTCAAGTTTCCAAAGATCAAATATTACTCACAAGTTTCTATAAAAAGGGCTTCCACTTACAGTGACCCTGCTGGATATTGTTGTTGTTGGTCGGTTCACAGATAAAATAACAATCTCTCTTTTCTATCTTCTTCTGCACTTTCTGCACTCTAGTTAATTTCCACTATTTTATTCTTTCTCTCACACCCCTCATCATCATCATCATTATCATTTTTCTCTCTGATACAAACCATACTATTCACACCCTCCCATACTCTGCAGCCCCCTCTCTTTTCTCACCTTCCCCATTCTTCTTCTCCTCTCTTTCATGGATGTGGACATAGTGAAAACTTCCAACAACAACAACAACATGGACGTTATGGCAATGATGATGCAAATGGAAAAGTTCCCCGAATTATTATTCTGCGACGACCCTTTTTATACCACCACACCCACTTACCAAGAAACCGATTTGTTATCAAGTGGAAGAAGCTCCTCATCAACAACCAGCGCTTCCACCCTATTCAACAACAATGTAACAACCACAATTCCACCGACGACAACACCGTCAAATAATGTTGTCCAATTTTCCAACATTGATGACCTTTTCCAACAACAACCACCTATGTCACAGTCCCTTCAACTTCAACCCTACCCTTCTGAAAAGAAGAAGAAGAACAACAACTCGATGGCGGCGATGAGGGAGATGATATTCCGGATAGCGGTGATGCAACCGGTTCACATCGACCCGGAATCCATAAAGCCACCCAAAAGAAGAAACGTGAAGATCTCGAAGGATCCACAGAGCGTGGCGGCGCGGCACCGGAGAGAGAGGATAAGCGAGAGGATAAGGATTCTACAGAGACTGGTCCCTGGCGGCACAAAAATGGACACTGCTTCGATGCTGGACGAGGCTATTCACTACGTCAAGTTCTTGAAGAAACAGGTGCAGACGCTGGAACAAGCAGGGGCAAATAGGTCACCACACAGTAGTAATAATAATAATAATATTCTCAATACTACTCACGTTGTTGGTGCTGTTGGTTTTCCGCTAGGGATGTCTTCTAATTACTCCAATAATATAATTAGTAATGTTGTTAATTATTCTTTGTTGATGAAGGGTGGTTGCCAACCTTGTCAAGTGTTCGGTTCCACTTCTAAACAATTGCTCAGCTAATTATAGTTGAGAGGGGAAGTTTTGTGAGAGGGAATTTGCTTGTTTTTATGATGAGAAGCAGTGGGTTGGGTTCTGTAGTGTTAATTAATTGGTGTATGCATGGGTTCGGTGGGTCGTGATGAAGAACATGTTTTCTCCATGTTGTTGCCGTTGTTGCAAATGAATTTCTTTTGCTTTTACAATGGTCGGAAGGTGATAAATCGAAGTTTCAATAACGTAATGGATGAATCTGTTCTACATTTTTTACAAATGATATTTAAATATCGTAATATATCTCATTAATACTTCTTATTTCTGTCTTTAATTAGTCTATTCTACTTATATCTTGTTCGCTTTTTTTTTTCTCTCACTCACATTGGTATTAAATATAATAAATAACATTTGGGATTTTTATGCATATTTTTTTATTATTTTATGGTGAGCAGTCTGCGTTGCACGCCTTCTCACGAAAATCTAATCAGAGAAAAGAAAGGTAGTTGTACCAAAATAAAAGTGTGTTAGAAAATAGTTTTTTTTTTTAATTAAAACGTAAATTTGCATAAAATAAGAAAATCTTAGTTGAAGATCTAGACTCTTATGGTCACTTTATCATCTGTATATCACATTTTTTGACCGATCAAATAATGTTAATTTGTCTTCTGAATATCTAATGAACGAGTTTTCCAAGTTTGTTGACTTTCTATCCCATTAGGGTTCACATGCAAATGCACTTCAGTGCTTTATTTCATCCTTGCTGATCGAAATTACTCTACATAGCGCAGCTAGCATATATACATGAACATGATAGAGAGCATGATTCTCGCTTTTCATTCGCCTTTTACCCTTCCTCAAATGATTCTTGCTTTTCATATATCTACCATTCAAGAAATGCAGCCAATGTTAATATTGCCTTTTCTTAATTTCTTTTTTTTTCTTCTTTTCGTTTTTAATCTTTTATATTCTACTTTATTCGTTATTTGGTTTCTTCTTTTTTGTAGACTAATATGAATCAATGATCGGGTATTAATTTAATTACACCATTTACAGATGGAAAATAATCAACTTTGTTTTTTATAAGCCATTTTTTTAATTAACAAGTGAGAGCATAATAAATGCTCGCTTAACAACATACAAAAATACTTACAATATAGGATAAGAAAGGCACAACATAATATATTGGATAAAGATGCATGGACATCCTATGCTATTTAACACCTTAAGAGAAAGGAAATTAAGAGAAGTAAATAAATATATAATAGGAAATATGATTTGATAAGATGAGAGTGATAGAAAAAGGGATAGAAGAAAAAGAAATGAGCATTAAAGATGTGTTTATGAAAAGCTGATCATGAGTAATAGAACCTAAAACTGACCAAATGACCAATTATATAGGATCCATTTCTACTATATGTATTTAGACATGTTGCAGCATTATAGAACCAACAAGATAACGTGATCAAAGTTTCCATTACATATAGAAAACTTGAAATCGTCCTACATTATGCCTCTATCTCTTTTCAGTCGTTTTATTTTCGTTTTTTAAATAACCAAAGCCCATATATATCAAGTAGTGTTTACAGCGTAGTTAATGATTGTATAGTTGTTTCTCATACACTGTAGCGGAGTTAAACACCAATATGCAAACAAAAACAAATAATTCTTTCCTTAAATTATCCAGCTTATAACAAAAGTAAGATTAACATCTCATCAGCTGATAAAGTAGTGCATAATACAAATCATATACACCAAATCGTTTTGATTTCGTTCTTTAAATTTTAGTTATACCTACTTCTTGGGTGGATGTTCCTCTACTTGAGGCTGAACATAGAGGATAGAAGTGTTGGCGCATGTACAAGAGCGTGCGATTGTCAGTGTGCTGACTTGTCTCGGTGTGAAATGCGAAAAGTCCTTGAATGCATTCAATAATTTGGATCTATATGGTTGGAGTTGGTCTTGTTGCTTTAGAAAGCACATTAATTATGTGACTGAGAGTAGAAAGATATCGTTAGTGATCATATGCCATGACACATTTGAGGGTATATTAGTCACTGTGATGTAGGTTAGTCTCGTGATATGTGTTTCTCCTGAAAAGGATACTAATTTGGTCCATTGACAATGGTATTTAGATACCCCAATAAATAAACACTCCATTGTCATCCTCCATTTTTCTCTAAGGAAAAAGATAAACATTTTTTCCATTTTTGGGGTATGAGTGAAAGGAAGAAATAAAGAGAGAAAATCAAACAAGAGAAAGAAATTGATAAATATGATAAATGATTAATGAAAAATAAAGAGAGATAGAAACAAAAATATGGTCTAAATGGAATGAAAGAGAAATTAGATATATGAATATATGAACATTTTTCTTATCATTCTCTTCTTGTCACATCATGTTATCAATTATATTAATTATTTGTTTTTCTTCCTATATCTCTCAAGATGTTTACACTTTAAGGAGTGCCAAAATATATTTATCCTTTGTCCAAACCAGTAGAGGCATCTCACATCAAGGCTAACTAACAATAATATATTTTAACAATATTAAGTGTTCACGGGCCGGGTTGAGTTGAGTTCATGGGCCTAAAAATAACTAAGGTTGATAAAAAATAGTCCCTGTAACACCTTAGACAAATACACGTCAAAATGAGAGTGATTCAAATGATGTAGATGTATCCGAATGATCAGACTATATAATTGATGATGATTTAAAGGAATTGATTAATATTATTTATACCGACAAGATGCATTTAATTTTCGGTAGTCCATCATCACTTAAGAATTTCATAGTTATGTGTGTTTGACTTGGAACAATTATGAGATGAGTGACCTTTTAGGAAATTTCTCAGAAGCATGTAAGTGAGAACAAAACACCTTGAAAAGTCTCTTGTGTGTTTGTGGCGACAGTCAACGATCATGATAGTAGTCAGACATTACAAGTGGTATCAAAGCTGATTGTTGATGTTTTTAAAAGAGCTACATATGGAAGGTTTTGACTGATGAAGGGTTCTGACCAACGAGAAAATTGTGTGAAGTTAATATGAAGTATCGTACAGTGTGAGCCATTGAGATGTTGACTCCTTGGGATGCTATTGCCTTAGTCGAGGTTGGTCAAAAATAGCCTTTGTCGAGGTTGGTAAAAAAACCTTGACCAAGGTCAGCCAAAAATTGCTCTAGCCTATGTCAACCAAAAACAACCCTAATTGAGGTCAACCAAAATTAGCTTGCCCGAGGTTGGCCAAAAAATAGTTGAGGTCGGTCAAAAATAGTCTTAGTCCAGGCCGACCGAAAATAGCCCTAGTGAAAGTCGGCCAAAAATGTCTTAATTGAGGTTGGCAAAAAATAATCCAAGTCGAGGTCTACAAAAAATGTTAAACCAAGCTAGGAATCTTGAAAGTAAGGTTGAATAGATTCTGAAAATTTTACCAATTCTTTCTTAAAATTTCACACGTTTGATTACCAAGATCTACTTAAAAACATTTTTTTTAATTCAGAATGGAATAGCATAAATAAGAAAAATAGTTTTTCAAATAGAGAATTAAAATTATTTGGCTAATATATTGACAAAAGAGAACTCAATGTTGAAATTTGAAACGAGAATAGTACAATTCAAGAGGCAAGCACTTTATATTGGTTCGATCGAAGATCTACATCTAGTTTTTTGTTGGGGTTTGTGGTCTATATTTTTAAGAAACTTCTAATTAAGAGACCATGAGCGGGAAGTAAATCCATTCCATGGACCATGCATTACACATGAATTTCGAAGGGATTAAAATGTACCTTTGTAGCATGCTTTCAAAGAATGGGTTGCTCTTGATCACATTGCATTGAAAGTATGACCCATCTACTCAGTCCACATGAGCAATGATTAGAGCAGAATCTTGACGCTAGCCGATGGTAGACGTACAAAGATTTGGTGTGACATGTTTTTTCTCTTAATAGTAAATAATGAATTTCATGTAGTATGCTAGTTTCACATCTCTCATATAAATAGGAGACTGATTTTATCTAAATCCCAATTAAATTTTATCTTTATCAAATCTCATTTGATTTAAATTTATAGATAATGATCTTAATATATATATATATATATATATATATATATATATATATATATATATATAATTAAATCATATCTAATTAATTATCTCATTAGATTGTGTCTTATTTAATTAAATATTATTTAATTAAAATAAATCATTAAAATATATCTCACTAGGGTGGCCTAGGAGAAGGCCGAGAAACTTGTTGAGTTGGCCAAAAACAATGTGATCAAGCAACATACCACTGCTTTTAAAAAAGGCATTCGTAAGGATAAGTTCTTTGGTCTTTCCAACACTTCTCACTTTGGCATTGACAAGGATTTGTACTAGGGAGAACTAAAGTCTTTGATCGAGATCACTCATGGTGCCTTTAATGTACTTGTTCTTGCCCCTATTCTTGATCATTCTAAGGTACCCTTTACACCTACAACTTGTCGTGCTATTAGGTCATTGAGACTCATAAAGTTGATCAAGAGGAGGAAGAAGTTTAAAATTTTCTAAATCTTTTGCAGTAATGGATTGATAGTGCCCCTTTTGAAATCTTCCATATGTATCTCTACTTACATATGACTTTGGTCATTGATAAATGACTGAATTCTATTTAGGTCACTAATAAATATATTTTGTGTTGACTCCCTGATGTATTAAAATTTTTATTTTGAGTCTCTGTCGATAGTTAAATGATGATATGTTCATAAAAAAATTTAAAATGTGATTTTTGACGACTTAAAAATTGATTGTATTCATTTTAATAACTTAAATTACAATTATTTTTTTTGTAGTTTAAAAATCACCAAAATCAATTAAAATAAAAAGAAGGGAAAATATAAAATCCAATTGATTAAGTTTAGAATTAAGGCAACTGATTCAAAACCTTTCACCAAGAACCAATGGATAAAGTCTTCAAGCAACGGTTACCAACACTACTCTCTTGACCACCCCCACAACCAACAACACAAACCACACTTCAAGCATGACCTTCAAGCTTTTAGACTCCAAAAACTTAATCCTCTTTGCTCTATTTCATATTGATCCATCGGGGCGTTCCTCCAATGTGTCATTCCTCAACGTCCCCAAGATAGTCATCCCCTGCCTATACAATTTCCACTTTCCCGCCCCGTTGTCCCCAATGGCTGAACTCACATCGGGATTCTGGTGAACTCATTTGTGGGTGGATGGTGGATTTAAAAAAAAATTGATGCATTGGGAGGAGATAGTTATTGATGCTTCAATTGATTCTTCATTTAATTGATTTTTGAAAATAGGTCAAGAAAGATTATGTGTTGAATATGAAATTGAAACTACTTAGTTTGAAATTCCATATCTGTTTTTTTTTTTTAATTTAGTTAATTATGAAAATTTTTAATTCGTTTGAAATTATAATTTAATTTTCTAAATAAATACTGGCGATTTTGAGGTGTCAAAAATTATATTTTAAATTTTTAACTAACATATCTTCATTTAGCTAACGTTAAAGATCCAAAACAAAATTCTTTTAATTTAACTTAAATTCAATGTAATTTTTTTATTAGAAATCCAAAATAAAATTCGCTTATTTGTCAAGAACCAAAAACATATTAAATCTTTAATCTCATAAACCAGTATGAAAACATGAGTGATTAAAACAAATTTATAAAAAAAATTACATATAATCATCACAAAGATTAATTGAAGACGTGATAAGTTATGTGACAATAAATATAACTATGTCATCACTTTTAATAATTATACTTGACAACATAAACTAAACAAATTAATAAAAGAAAAGTATGAAATAAAAAGTGCTTAACTAAATATGTTGAAGGCACTAAAAGTGAATTTTAAAAAAAAGTTAAGAACAAAAACATGTTTAATCAATTCTTCTAGGAATTAAATAAGTGATTTTGTGAGCTTAATTCAACCATCTTTTAGTATCAGTTTTATTTATTTCGTTGGTAGAAAATTGTCAAACTTGCAAAATCTAAAATCATGATATTTTCGTAACAAATATATTTATCGTTTATTTTATTACATTCGTTATTTTGAAATAGAATATATATATATATATATATATATATATATATATATATATATATATATATATATATATATATATATATATATATATATATATATATATATAAAACACCAATCTTAAAATGAAGACCGGTCAGAACTCCGATTTCCCTTTTTAATTTCTTGATAAGTAGCAATTTTTTTTTTATCAAACTGTCTTACATTCTAATAGATCTATAATGTCAAAATTTATTTTGATCCCTACAACATACTTGGTCGTCGTGGTACGGATATGTGCAAGATAAACCTATTGATTATTATCCACATGTTAAGCTTGATTTGCTTCTAATAAACTGAATCCGTGGTCTCGTAACTCGTGTGGAATATATGCAGCAGAAAAGTCAAATAGTATTTAGACAAATTAATTAAGAATATTTTTGCTAACGAAAAACAGAGGTATTTATTATATATTATCTTCTATTGTCCCTTTTGTACCAGCTAAATCCATATTACTTTAGCTGATCTTTTAGAAGAGAAGGGGCCGGCCTAGGAGGGTGGAAGTAGGTTGCCTCCTACAGCAAGGTCGAATAATTTATGTGCTCAGGTCTGAAGGATCATGCCTCTTAAAAACCATTATTGTTTTGATCATATGATATATATATAATAAAAAAAATAAAAAGGGTGAGAGATATGGCCAAGCCACTTCTAGAGGGAATTCTTCCCATGTGAGATATTCCACTACGGTCTCGACACATCCATTGAGATGAGATTTTTAATTGTTTATTTATTGCAGAATAAAGACTAAAGAAGCAAATAGACAATGTGCAACCTGCAATAATCTGTATGCATTATCTCTACGCATTCTATGGTGCATTGTATCCTTCTCTGACAAATTCTTCCTCCTTATCATTCCAATTCCAATTTATATAGCCATCTTCTGTGTGTCTACCCCCAACCACCCACCATTTAACTTTTCTAATATTTTTTATTATATGCAAAAAAAATACAAGAGATACTCTATCTCGTATACAATAATCATCAAACAATCTCTTAAATATCTTTACACAAATGAACATTCAGACATTAAAAGGATTTGAACACCATTATGAAAATGGACACCTATTATACCTCCCACAAAGCTATTATTATATTCACTTCCCTTTTTTGTTAGTGTGCTTCCTTTTTCTGGGGTTTTTAATGGTCTTATAGTTCTTGAATTTTTCTTCAAATGTTTTTTTAGCATTATGGAAAATATTTTTTGAACACGAATTTATTTTTTAACATGTTAGAAAGTATTTTTTAAAAAACAAAAATGTACTCTCAAAAGTACTTTTTAGAAGGTTAAAAACAAAACATTGTTTGAAAGTACATTCTAAAATAATTGTTATGTGTCAACGTTATAGATACAAAGGGGAGTATATTTATAGAAAAATCAGTGTGGATATAGCAAAAGTCCTCACCACTATTTCTAGAAAGCCTAAGGACGAAATCTAACTTGGGGATACCTATTCCCACCACCAGAAATGCTATTCCCATCACAAACTTTTTAAAAGAATGTAAGAAGACCTTGTTGCCCCCTTCTATTGTCCTACACCCCTTACCTCCCTCTTTCCCTTCCCATTCTCACTGATGCCCCCCCCCCCCCCCCCTCTCATTTCTCCTCCATTTTCTTCATTTTGTTGTTTGTTTGCTGCCTTTTGAAGTTGTGCAAATCTTGTCTTTGTAAGTGATACATTGCTTAAGATTTTTCCCCTTTGTTTAGGTGCTAATAAAATCATGATTTTGTTATCAATGGAAATAAAAGGGGAAAAATGAATCATATTTCTGTTTTGTGCACCGATTGCATGTCAAATTGAAAATATGATTTCATTGTGTTTTTATTTGAGAAACACAATGAAATCATATTTTTGTTATGGATATGCAACATATGCTCAATGAAAGTACAATTATTGAAGTACCTAAAACACACTAAAGGGGGGGGGGGGGGGGGTTGAACAATCTGATGGATAAAACCCTTGTCTTTATCAAATTTTGAAAGCTTTTCTCAAATAGATATCAATGGACGATGAGTTTCGTCCAAGGAGTTCGAAATCACTTTGTGTTTAAAAACCAGTTCGCAAAACTTTAATATAATAATATAGAAGTAAACTCTAGACATGAACTAGTTATATAGAAGCAGTAAAGAAAACACAGAGGTTTTATACTAGTTTACCCCAACTCTTGGGCTATGTCCGGTTCTTCTTCAAAACTTCAAGGATTACACTAATCAAAACTTTGATTACAACCAAGTATTCTTTAATATCACTTCTGGTTACAACAAGTACTCTCTAGGCCACTTTTGGCACTACCCTTAATCTCCCCCTAAGATTAAGACCCAAGTATATTTTGTGACAAAGCCACTCCTGGATTTCACAGGCAATAAATGTTTGATAGAATATGTATTATAATCACTCAAAGAGTGTTTACACAATAAGCTCAAATACAATGAAAACTTGCTAACTTAGCAGAGCTAAGGTTCACTCAATTCGGTTAAGTTTCTTTCGTCTAACTAAACTGACAACGTTATAGCACTTTGTTCGTTTTGACTCAATGATTCTCTAGTGACTCAACCTTTTTATTACAAACATCTTCAAGCTTTATATAGACTTTAGAGCTTCGAGCCGTTGAGAGATCTCGGCTAGTCGTTGTCTAACAGTTTGGGTGCTTTACTCATGGCACGTTACTTTGCAGAGAGAGAGTGAGGACCCCAAACATCTTCTGCATTGTATTTTTAGAGAAGTACATCTTGCTAGTGTCGCCTTGTGCTCAGAGTTGACTTTTAGTGTATAATTCAAATACAACGTTAATAGTATTGGACAAAAGGAATAAAGAATGTCAAGACAAGACAATTCAAAATTTTCCTCTTGTGTGCTATGACACATATTGCTTATAGAACCATGGACGTTACTTTCTGAAGAAAGCTCTTAGTTCTTTTGGATCAAGTATCGGTTTCATTACCTTTGGACTATGAGCCAAGTGCTAAAGCTCTTATCTTCTTGGGACTGGACGCTAAGGCCGTATCGTCCAATGAATGATACTTCAGTTATCGTCTATAGCCTTTCTCCTCATGCTTTCTACTTGTATCTCTTAGAGATGGATAAACTTGTAGCTTAAGCATGAAAGGTTAACACATAAAATCTATACTTGATTAACATCAAAACCATAGGGACTTAACTATTTGGTACAATTCAATGTGACTTGGACACAACCAGACTTAGCAATCTCCCCTTTTTTTGATGACAAATAATATAAATTTTGATACCAAGAAGGATAAGATGAAGAGATTAAGATCAAGGTACTAGAAGTGTTTACTGTTGCAAAATATTGGTTTGGAATTGATTTTAGATTTAAATTGAACCATATCTTTATTTTATGCTTGGTTCGAATGACTTTTTTTATCTAAAAACTGAATCAAACCATACCATAAACACCCTTAGCAACAACAAACACATGATGCCGAGGATGTGCACGATGACCTTGAGGTACCACAAGATGAGCCATAGGTACTACACCTAGATTGGATCGTTGGACCGTCATTTGGTGGAGGTCCTATGGAGTTGACGCTGCTTGGATCCTATAAGGACCACATAGCATGACATGTATAGATCTATAAGGACCACGGTGGGAAAGTGATGGATTACCCTACCTATCCCAAGGTGAAGAGGTTCATGGACAACTTAGGGCTTAAAGGCCTTTATGAGGCAGGAAATGATCAGTCACTAGAGCCATGAGCAAGAGGCTCCAAGAGAATTGGGCTAGAGCTGTTGAAGAAGGTCCTAGGGTTCTCATGAACCTCATGGTAGATTTCTGAGCCCATGGGCCAAGGTTGGGTCTACTTATCTTTGTACATATTAAATTAGGATTTCATTATTTTTGGGCCTTGTATTTAGGGCTCCTCAGGGTAAAATGAACGAACATGGGTGGCGAACGCATGATGGAGTTAAAGAGGCAGATATATATGTTGGGAGTTCGGAGTGTGGCCCTATACTCAGTGGGAAAAACATTCTCTAATGTCTATTCATGTGTATCATGCAATCGTCATTCGAAGATTGATAATTACCATCAAGAAGGATGGCTGAGGAATCATTGAAAGAGAAGTGGATGACAAATAATTGGTACATTGGGGGATGTTCTGAGCGGTTCAAAGGAACCTAGGGAAAATGTTGAGTTGTAATTAACCTGACTATGGGTATTTTTGGTTAATTCGAGGGACTCACAGGCCTTACATGACATTCCTGACTAGAACAGAGTTATAACCATGGTTGGTGAGAGCACTATGTCATATGTACTGACATGAGATGTATATTCCCAATCGTCATCCATATGTTGCGTAAGACTATTAAGGTTTGAGAGACTTAGTGGTAGTGTTTGTGTAAGACCATTAATTCCAATGGGGCTTAATGACAACGTGGGCCCAAAATGTGGTAATGTGTGAGATAAATGTGTGGACTAGGATACTATGAGCGGTGTTTGCTACCACATGTGGTGGTTAATTGTGTAGGTTATGTGTGAGACCTTGATGTTCGTTGTATATGGCTTCTAAGGGAATGAAGGACTTACTCCCATGTTTTACCATTTTCAGAGATTGAAGAATGTCCTCGTGCAAGTGTTAGAGATTGTGGGAAAGAGCTACGACAAGCAATGCGGGTGCAAAGGACATGACAAATAAAGAGGAGAATCTTCCTTCGGATGCCTTGTGTTTGCAGTTGGGATGTGTTTTATTCCATTGTTATAGATTGAGTCACTACTCCGAGTTTTAACATTTTCCTTGTACCAGAAGGTAGTAGACCAGGGTTTCATTATTATGACGTATCACTTCTTTATATGAGACTCAAATGTATTTCATGATGTAAGAGTATATTCATTTTGGTGTAATAAAATGGTTCCATGACAAAATTAAGGATGTTTAAATGAAGTCTTGAAGTGTCTTAATGATTCATGGTAAACCTAATGCTTTATGAATAAAATAATTTTTATTAATAAAATATTTCAAAAAAAGTGTTTTTAAATGGATGGTAAGTTAATGAGGATAATTCTTTTATGATGTTAAGAGTAATATTAATGTTATTAAGGAGAAAAAGAAATTTTTTTCTCACATTTTGAAGGTTATTTTCTAATCAATATTCCAACCAATTTTGCAAATGATAAAAGTAATTAGTAATTTAGGGTGTTACAAATAACTAATAAGCAAGAAGGTAAGACAATGGCGTTAAAGGTAATCATTATAAAATGGATGTGGTAGGGTGTAAATGGTAAATATATTCCCAACACAATCAAATGACGAATCCATATCTACGTTAGAGACTTTTCTTTCTAGAGTTTTTTTTCGTATGCTTTTTCTTTTAATTAATAAACTATGCTAGCTAGTAACTCTATTTTTTATATATAGTTTTTTCGTCCCATCGCCATCCTGATTATGACACTTTCTCTCCTATATTTATTTAAAGTTTCAATTTAAACAACTAATTTTTTATTATAAACTTTAATGTATGATAAATTTGTTAATTTTTAATAACTATTTTAAAGTAATATCAAGAATGATTTTCTAATTAGTTAGTAATATAAATCTTTTATACTAATAGTAGATGCTTATTAAACTCTTTTTCCTGTTACTCCAATTAATAACTTGACAAGAACACTTATCACGAAAAAAAACTTTACTGTAAAAAAAACTTGACAAGAATACTAAAATAAAACAAATAAAAGAAAAATATCTTTATTTTTAAGGAAACAAAAGAAAAAGAAAAATATAAATAAATAAAATAAACGTCTAAATTAAGATTTAAATAAAGATAAAATATATTTTTAATCCTTATATTTTTATTGAATTTTATTTTCTGTTCTTAAACTTTCATATAATATAATTTAGTTCTTGAAATTTTTTAAAAATGTTTTTATCCCTCCTCATAGATGATGTTAATGTTGTGTCTCATGCTAGAGTGACTAGAAACACATTTTTTTTTTTTTTTTATAAATTTCAAAGACTAAATTATACTATGCAAAAGTTTGAAAACTAAAGATTCAATGAGAGTATTAAGACTGAAAACATATTTTATCCCTTGAATTTAAATAAATACTTTTACTCTAAAAAATAGAATTTGACAGAGATTTTAATATAACGTAAAATGTTTTATTTTGAAACATACCTATTTATAAGTATTAAAATATTAACAATAAGTTTCTATAAATACTGTGATGTAATTCAATTTAATTAAAAAAAATTAAAACCAAATCAAACTTATATGATATGTTTTGTTTATCCAATGAATGTAATTTAGTTGATAATATTTATGAGAATTGGAGGAGGATCTAATTTCGATCCCCACATAATACATTATTAGTATAAAACAATGAATGTAAGATTAGTCAGTCCAAAGAAACAAAAATTGTGAAAGATACCTCAAGATTCCATCAAAGAATTAAAAATCCTAATTAAGGTGGTTATAATAAAACACACATATATAACACACACACACACACATATATATATATATATATATATATATATATATATATATATATATATATATATATATATATATATATATATATATATATATATATATATATATTAAAAAATATAAATAGTCCAAAACAATTTTTTTACTACTATGAAATGATTCTTTAAGTAAAATATATGAAAAAAAAATAAAGTAGACAAATATCGCAGTAATAATTCATGCGTGATTTTATATGTATATTTTCGTAGCAACTTTTTTATAGGTGCGTGAATAAAATTGTATTATTTGATACGGTTAAGTTTATTTATTTTCAAAAATTTATATTTATTTGATTTGGTAGTTGTTGAAAACTTGAGAATCATAAAGTCTAATATTAGGTAAATAAGGACAAGCAAACGTTTAATTTATAGCAATAATAATAATCTTTATATATATAAACGGAGAAGGATGAGAGTATTTTTTTGAAATATATTTTGATTATTTTTTTGAAAAAAATATCAATACATTTTTATTAATTGTCATTAATTGAATACAAAAATTAATGTTTAGGCCCCATTTTATTGGAACAATGATAATTAAAAAGTCTTGTTCTTTTCTGTTAGAATTTAAATATTTATCTTTCATAACTCTTATTTAAAATTTGTAAGACTCTTTTATGCTCTTTGATCCTTGACAACCTTTGTAATTTGCATAACGTTGCAATGATTATTATATATGTTTTAATGGTTATTCAATTGTGTTTTTAAAAGAATTAAATTCTGGTTTTCATTGAGAGCAAAAAACTCATGTTGTAGCACACAATATATACGTGTGGTATCTTGGGTCTTAAAATAATAAGAGTTTTTTCACTTCTAATTGAAATTCTTTCTTCTACCTTTCTCTCTATTTTTTCTGGACATTGTTTGTGAGGCTCTCACATATTTGGCCTCGAGTGCACGGCACGGGTTTACACACAACTATGAGTAAACATTGGGGAGCAAAACGAATATTATTGGATTACAACAAAGGTCCATCGGAATTTGCTTTCAGGGCAACGATTATTGCCATGAAATAGTATTCCTATTATCTTCTTTTTAACTGTATATTTCCAACACATTTAATTAAGTTATAAAAGCCACTTTTATCTCAACGTTGTTTTTTCTTTCTTCTTCATCTCTTTATTTGGAATGACTACCGCAAAAAGGGTTCGAGTACAAGAATGGTCCCAAAGAGACCACAAAGTCGTTGCCAATGTGGAGGTCGCATAGGGCCAATGACGAGGAGGAATGTGGTGGTGATGATGATGGAAGAGATGCCAGTATCGATCGTCAGATAACTCATTCTGTTGATTCTGACAGCAAGGCAAACATGGCTGAATATGATGAATGATAAACCTTATAAACAAAAAGGTATGATATCCTTTGTCTCCCTTAATCCTTTTTTATTTTTTGTAGACTTAATTACTTATTTGGTTCTTATAGTTTCACGATTCATATTTTTTATTTTCTATAATTTGAAAATAGTTTTTTAAGTTCCTATAATTTATATTTTAATTCTCTTTTAGTCCCTATAGTTTGAAAGTGATTTTTTTAATTCTTTTAATTTGTATTTTAATTACCTTTTAGTTCTTGTTACAAAAAAATAGCTACAAATTAGTTATAAATTATCAATTATTTTATTTATTACAAATTATCATGCGATAAATTAATTATGAATTACTTGTTAATATTTTGATAGTTAATTGTAATAGATAATATTACTCATATTTTGATGGTAAGAAAAAATTAGCTCTCTCTCATTTACGAATTAACTACAAATTAATTATAAATTATCAACTATTTTATTTATGGCGAATACTTGCTATTGTTTTTTTTATGCTATAACTATATGAGCAATATAGTATGAAAAGATAATTTGTATTTTCATTATTTTATATGCCCTACATCCGATGAGGTGTTATTTTGTTGTTTATCGGGATTGAGCTATAGATGTGTGTGCTGTCATTCCATTTCACGTTAGGGAGTTCTCATCTATCTTTAGTAATAAAAGAACAATCAATTCTTCCACGTGTCATGTTCTCCATTATTTTGGCTTTATACGTTCGCTTGCTTCTTCGTTCTAGTGTTGTGCGCATTTTGTTGGAATTTCATTTTGAAATCAATAGCCCAGGCTAAGGTGACGCTAGGTTGTAGGCCTAGGAGGTCAGGTCGCTGAGCCTCAGTTGTGTATACCCACGTTGAGCTTCCTCTTCTGCGTCGTTCCTTCATTTCACTGTTTATTTCAGATTTTAATTTCAAAACTGACAACTTTCTTACGAGGTGATATGAGCCAACTATCTTCATTATACACTTCACACCAAAAATCCCAACTAGATATTAGTTTTTGCTTTTCCGTTTCAATCTTTGTGCCTAGCTTCCCATTAGTTTTCTTTCAACCTCATTTCTTGATTCCAGTTGCATATTCGACAACCTAAATGGGATCATGCATTTTGATTTTCCGATGTAGAGAAGTTATTCAACTATGTTTATTCAACAAGTTAACGTCAATTGGTAAGGGTTATGTTCTATTTTGAAGATAGATTAATGTGGTTTTATGTATTATAAAGAACCTTATTTTTTTAGTTTCTGTGTGTTTGCTATATTATTGCGATTCTAGTTGTAGTAACATTTGCTCTATTCTGCATTTTGATTTTAGTTGTTGCAAGAAGCTTCTACAAGTGTCATCTCAACAACCTTATTTTAGTTGAAGATAGATTAATGTGGTTTTATTCAACTATGTTTATATATAAAGACATGTAATTTTTGATGTATAGCAAATCTTTTTAAAATTATCACTTGACATGTTGGTTGTCTAGGGTGATAAAATTCTAACTCAAATGAGGAATGTTGATGTTCAACTGGATAGTGTAATTTTTTATGTTGGTCAAACTTATGTTATTCAAAACTTTGAAGTAGAAAAGAATAGTAGTCATTATAAAGCAACATGCTATGGCTTTAAAATTAATTTTATGAAGGAAACTAAAGTCACAACTCACGAAATACCAGAAATACTTGAAACAATGTACAACATCACAATGTTTGATGACATTGTGAGTGGCTCAACCAACACTGACTTTTTAATAGGTAGAATTTTTTAATATGTGATTATTGAAAAACTTTACATGTTAATGTCGTTATTCTCTCTAATGTTGGTTTTTCTTTCAAGTTGTTATCGATGAGGTTGTTGAGATTGGGCAGTGGAATTTGTATGGCAAGCCAAAGAAAGTTGTATTCACAATGAAAGATGGATGGTATTGAATATTATTTACAAAAACCAAATCCTGAGTTAGTTTTAAATGTTAGATGGATGAATAATTCATTTTTAATTTGACATAGTGGAAGTATCATAAGTTGTACTTTGTGCGAGTCGCTGACTCTGGAGTTTAAGGATTGTTTCGATAGGCATGTTATTGGTCCTGTGGTGTTGTTGCTGACTTTGGCTAAAATCAAAGAAGCAAGAGTTTATTGTTTCATTGTAAATGCATTTTTCTAAATATACATTTCATTTTCAACTAATATAAACTTTTTCGTTTTCTATAGGTACTTATCCTATAGCAATCCATAATTCAATGTATGGTTCTCAAATATTTGTGAATAGCGACATAAAGAATTTATGGAATTCAAGGATCAATCGGCCACTTCATTCATGATACTTCTATCTATGTTATGATTTAGTTATGAATAGTTACAATTTATTTATGTACATATGTTTACTTATTTTAGAATTGATGCGACATAGCTAACAACAATTTCGTGTACCCAAATAGGCAGCCAAATTTCAAGATCTTCAGTGTATTTCCTTGCAGATCGCTTTCTGCATAATGCCATGTGAAATGCTTTGATGAAATTAGACAATTGAAAATGGTTTGAGATAATATTTGATACATTCCTTGGTTTGAAATATCGTAATTCATTTTTATAATGAATTCATTTTTGTTGTAGGAGTGTATATGTGTCACTGCGCTACTATAAGCAAGTTGTTGGTAGCAAATGGGTGAATTTATGATGGGTGTCCCAAATGTAATAAAAAAACTGATGGAGAGGGTTTGTAGTTTGTTTGTGTTGGCTGTGGTAATAAGAGTGCAAATACAGTTGCAAAGTAAGTTTCATGTTGTTGTAGAAGCAAAACTTCATGGTGAATCAAAGGTGATTCAAAGGTGTTTTGATGATAACAATGATGATAACAAAAGATGATGACAAAGGTGATGACAAAAATCTCAAAGATCAATTAAAGAACAACTCAAGTGAATCAAGAACAATTCAAGAGTTCAAGATAAGAATCAAGAAGAATTCAAGACTCAAGAAGAAAGTCTAGAAACAAGAATCAAGATTCAAGGTTCAAGATCTCAAGAATCAAGATCAAGATTCAAGACTCAAGAATGAAGAGAAGACTTAATCAAGATAAGTATTAAAAAGTTTTTCAAAACTTTGAATAGCACATGAGTTTTTGACAAAACCTTTTACCAAGGAGTTTTTACTCTCTGGTAATCGATTACCATATTGTTGTAATCGATTACCAGTAGCAAAATGAGTTTGAAAAAGTTTTCAAACTGAATTTACAACGTTCCAATTATTTTCAAAAAGTTGTAATCGATTACAATGTTTTGGTAATCGATTACTAGTTCCCTTGAACGTTGAAATTCAAATTCAAAGGTGAAGAGTCACATCCTTTCACTTAAAAGCTTTGTGTAATCGATTACACTAATTTGGTAATCGATTACCAGTGACTTTTTCTGAATAAATCAAAAGATGTAACTCTTCAAAAGGTTTTTTTGACTTTTTCAAATTGGTTTAAAGTTTTTTTTTTTCTAAAAGTTATAACTCTTCTAAATGGTCTTCTTGAATAGACATGAAGAGTCTATAAAAGCAAGGCTTTGATTTATATTTTTAATTCAATCAATTCAATATTGAATACTTTTCCAATCAATCTCTTACAATCCTTTACAAGCCTTGAATCTCTTTGAACTTCTTCTTTTTCTTTGTACCAAAAGCTTTCTAAAGTTTTCTGGTTTTCCAAACCTTGAAAACTTGTGCTATTCATCTTTTCATTCTCTTCTCCCTTTGCCAAAAAGAATTCGCCAAGGACTAACCGCCTGAATTCTTTTTGTGTCTCACTTCTCCCTTTTCCAAAAGAACAAAGGACTAACTGCTAGAATTCTTTTATGTCTCCCTTCTCCCTTGTGAAAGAATTCAAAATGACACAGTCTGAGAATTCTTTTGATTCTTCCCTTTCCCTAATACAAAAGTGTTCAAAGGACTAACCGCCTAAGAATTCTTTTGTATCCCCATTCACAAAGTATCAAAGGTTTGACAGCCTGAGATCTTTGTCTCAACACATTGGAGGGTACATCCTTTGTGGTACAAGTAGAGGGTACATCTACTTGGGTTTGACTGAGAACAAGAGAGGGTACATCTCTTGTGGATCAGTTCTAGTGGAGGGTACATCCACTAGGTTCAAAGAGAACAAGGGAGGGTACATCCCTTGTGGATCTTTGCTTGTAAAAGGATTTTTACAAGGTTGAAAGAAATCTCAAGGACCGCAGGTCGCTTGGGGATTGGATGTAGGCACGGGTTGTTGCCGAACCAGTATAAAAACTCTTGTGTGTTTGTTTCCTTCTTCCCTACTCTTTTACTTTCGACTGTGCATGTAATTTCCGCTTTTACTTTCTGTTAAGTTTCTCTTCTACTCCTCATTCTCTTAAAAATTTAGTAAAAACCTTAAAAGAGTAATTTTTTAATTAGTAAAGGTTTAGGAATAATTAATTCAATCCCTCCCTTCTTAATTATTCTGAGGCCACTCGATCCAACAGTTGTGACATGTTGAAATAACATCTTTCAGCTAATGAATTTTGTTATTTATGTACGTATCTGTTGATTCACCAATTTGTGTCATAGGTTTCGCGTGGATGTCAGAGTTGGTCAACCTCATGAGTCTGCAATTTTTACACTATGGGATCGTGAATGTTATGCTCTGATAAAGGAGACTGTGACTGAGATTAAGCAGAAAATGATTGATATGGTAAAGAATATTGATATCGCGTCTCTGTATTCATCTTGCATGGATAGTATTATAGTGGTATATTAAAAATTAACTAATGGCTCTATAAATATAATTACGTAGGATGGAGTATTTGATGCAAGAGCTATATCGGAAGAACTTGATCATGTTCTGGGCAAAAGATTAACATTCAGATTTAAGGTTGTGCCTGATAATACACGTTATTCTGTGTCTTAGTTATCCGATGATGATGCTTTCATCAAGTTTGTTCTTTCAAAGCTTCCAACCTTACAACATCATGTAAGTTTTTTTTTTAGTTGTTGGCCTGTTTAATATTCACTCTGTTAGTTACTAATTACCTTGGTTATTATATTATTAAGGATGAAGCTTCGCCTTCTATATCAATGATGAATGAGATTAATGATGTTAGCGAGAGTGTAAGCTATTTGTTGTTTCCATTCATTGGATTGCTTTTTAAAGTGTCATGCATCTATAGGCTTTATAGAATAATTGTGGTAATGTTCATAAGCTTCTTTTTTTATTATGAACTCTTGAAATGGTCAATGACTGATTAAATATATATCATATGTTGTAGCAATGTTTCTCAGCCACTGCTGAGTCTGATCCAACTCTCTTGGGATCCATCACATCGGCTAAGTGCATTTTACCACTATCTCATAGTCAACTGGATGGAATACCATTCGAAGATTTATCATCCATACAACTATCCTCAACTAGGCTGGGCAAAAAGCATATCAAGATTGAATGATCACCATGAACCACTGCTGAAATTACAGACCTCCCTTATGTTTTGTTAATTTGAACTGATGTAAGTTATAAGGTTATTTTGAGCATATTATCACACATGTGTTGTGGTAAAATGGGTAAAACATGTACAAAACATTTATGGGTTGTAATATTAATTTAATGTAGTGACCAATATTGTATGTTATATTTTCTGATTTGGTAATTTGAGTTTATTATGTTATATGATTATTTAATAGAGTGTTTAATATGTTGAAAATATATGTCAAGCGTGAAGCTTTTTTTGTTATTTGGTCCATATAATTAACTAGACAATGAAGAATAAATTGGTAAGTGTTTGGTGTTTTAGAAACATTAATATAATTCTACCAGAATTAATATATATCAATTTATAATTGATAAGTTAAAATCGGATCACTTGATTAACAATCATAATTGACAACAACTAGCCAATATTCACGATAAGTGTCATTCCTTCAATTGCACAATCATATTAATAGTGACAGGTGTGATGGATTAAAGCACAATTGCAGTGAAAGCTATTGACTTGTGCACTACAGAGTTGTAGATGAAGATCTTTTAGCTTTGAGATAACTAGATTGCAATAGTCACTATTAGTAGAGACTACTAACTTTTGTGCTTATGAAATGACAGGTTAAAACTCTTGGGATTACAAACATTGTGAAGTAAGAAATTGCAAGGCAGAAAGCACACAACAGAGGTGTGTGGGTGTGATTGTCAGCAATCTGATTTCACCAAGCTGATTTTAGAAGCACACGACACAACAGCCCTTGAAACACCCTTGTGCTAAGCTGATGGCAGTTTCAGGATACATGTTAATCCTAGTGAAGGCTATTACTCCTTGTATTACCTGTTGGGTTGTGAAGGCTCAAGTCATTAAGTTATGGAAAACAGTTAACCAGGTTAATGGAAATGCAATTGAGAGGTTCGAAATGATTTTGTTTGATAGCCAGGTATGAATTTTTTGTGTGTATAGGTTATTTGTGTCTTAATTAATATAAGACAAAATTGTCTTTTTGCCTTACACCAAGTTTTATTTTTATATGTAATAAAGGTGATCAAATTGAAACATCTATAAGAGAAGATATTTGGAATCTGCTGTGTTTAGTCATGGAACATGGAAAGCTCTATATTTTGTAGAATGTTAGTGTATTGAGGAACGATGCTGAATTTCGCTTAGCAAATCATGAATATAAGCTTGAAATAACAAGATTCTCTGTTGTTACATCAATGATATCTGAATCATTGAATCAATTATGTTGCCTGAGACCAGTTCCATTAGGAGTCTTTACTGAAGCTTTTCAAATTCCTGGATATTGCATTGGTATAGTAGTTGTGTTATTATAATAGGATTTAGGTATAATGTTATGAGCATGTTGGTGATTTTATTTGCTTAATACTGTATGTGATAAAGACATAGCTGGGTGAATTTCAGCAATATCATTGGTGGAAAAGTTTGTAAAAAATGGCACCACTATTCAAAGGATATTTGCTCACGTTACTGATGGAGAGTATGATTCACTTTTTTAAGGTTACATTTTGTATAATACCCAATGTCTTATACTCAATTGTATGTATTGTTGTGTAGGAACACTATTGAGTGTGTTTTTTGTGATGAATATGTCAAAGTACTAATGGAGTTAGTAAGAGATAGTAATGTTTTTGCTCCTTTTTTGGCAATTCAACATAGCAGACTGCATGGATGCGGTGCATTGACTCATGATATGCATTGATATTAATTTTGAGAGTTGTTGTAGGTTGATGATACAACATACATATGTAAGTGTCAATTAACTAAATACATGTCAATGAAACAGGTGAAACATATGTTGAAATTGTGGCCAACGTCAGTAACATATTATTGGTTCCAAGGTTACCAACCATGCCTAATTTTGGAATAAGGTATCCATTTATTTACTGTGTATATACTACAGTTGTAATTTTGGCATAATTCGTATTTTGTTTGTCAACTCTTTTATGCTTTTAGTGCATATTAACGTTACATGTGTTATAACAGAGTTATCCTGACAAAGCATATGTGATTAATCTTGGACCAATTGCAAAAGATGTGTATTTCACATTTCTGATTCTTAATGCCCACAAAAGGATTGCAGATTTGCAATTATTTGGATTGGTCAATATTTTTACTCCTTGATATACAATCGTTTAGTTGGATTGTTGAAGTTGGTAATATGGTCTTCCCTGATATATGCATATGTTGTTGTTCAATCTAAAGGATAATTTATGTGTTGTTAGGGTCAAAATTGTTGGATTCATGGATAATAATCCTTGGTGGGAGTTAGAAAATGGTCAACGATTGGTCAAATATGATGACACCAGACATTACCAGACTGAACTTTGTGTTCCACTTATTCCCAAGTAAACATATTTAATTGATACATTCTATTTTGCATCCATGTTGAACCTGTGAACACTAATACATCATCAATATTTTATAGATACCCATTAATAGCTCAAGTTTATGATGAATCTGGAACTTCGTGGTTAAAATTACCAAATTTTGATGTAGCAAAGTTACTCAATGATGAATGCCATAATCTTATTTTGACAACTGAGGTAGTAATAGATTTGTCATGGACATGTGATGATTTTAATAGTATAACTGATGCTGCCTAAAGTTGCTTTGCTAACTTATTCATGCAGGATTCTGATTCTAGAGTGTATCCAACATAGGTAATGTCACTTATCGACAAACATCTTCTATTTTTAGTAGAAAGAGAAATTGCTGAAGGTAGATGTCTTCTAGATGTTGTTAATTATCCTCATGCATATATGGTACATCAAATCTGTCATGACAAGCAAGTGCTAAGGATGTTTCATTCAAAGGAGTTCTTAACTGTGGCACAAGAGGTATGTTAAATATTGAATGTTATTATAGTCTAATGGTTAGTAAAGTGTTTTTTTACTGATAATTAAACAATTCCATATTTCCAGTTAGGTGCAAAGACAATTGCACAGAGAACATCAGTTGAAAATACTAAGATAATCATTATGCAGCCTGCTCCACCTGAAGTGTTAATTGAATGGATTAAAAAGCAAAAGGAGGACCTCAGGTGTCAAGGTTTTGGCGAAAGCAGGAATGATGCACCCCAGGCTACACAAATTTGGAATGATGAATCAACATCTTCTTAACTATTATAGATTGGTTCATGATTGTAACGTATAATTGTTGTCATCAAGCTCAATGTTTAGAAGAGTGCTTTTTGGGATATTATTTTTTTTTTGTTCTGCTTTAATGTAACCCAGTGCTCACAAATAATATAAGAAAGAAATTCGAAATACAATGCAATTTCTTATGTCCAAAATATGATCATTGTCAATTGTATAACCATTTTTAAGTAAAACTTTTCTAAAATAGAAACAAAAATCACATTTTGGAAAAGTATATAGTTTAGTATTAGAGCACTACATAAAGTTCTTAAATGGTTATACCAAGAATCAATACGAACCAGAAGTAAGGATTGTTGAAAGGTACACTGCTGAAAAAGCTATTGAGTTTTGTTTAGAGTACATAGAAACAGGTAAACCTGTTGGCCTTTCTAAAAGTTGTCATGACTGTAGACAGGGAGGTAATGGTATAAGAAAATACAATGCTGTAACAATGGGTCACTAAGAGGTATCACAAGCGCATCTATACATATTGGATAACACAACAGAGGTTCTTCCATACATAGATACTCACAAACAAAATGTGACATCTACTCACCCAAAAATTGCATGAGTATAATAGAACTTTCATCAACTGATTTAGAGAAACAATTTTTGTTGATAACACTGCTTCTAAAACATTAAGAATATTAGCTGTCGGGCCAAATCTCAATGTCCCCACTTGAAAGGGATATGATATCAACAACTATTCATTCTACACAAAGTCACAGGATGATAGAAGTAGCATGCAGAACAGTGAGGTCAGTGTTGAGGTTGATTCTGAACACTTTTGTAGTGCATCAGATAACAACCCAATTCGAGAATCCATGCCTTACTTTGGAGTGATTAAAGAAATATGGGAGCTTGATTATAGTGAATATAGAGTGTTTGTCTTCAAGTGTCAGTGGGCTAACAGAAATATTGATGTGCGTTAAGATAAAATGGGATTTACTTTAGTAGACCTCCATAAGGTGGCTTACAAGGACGAACCTTTCATAATGGTAGAACAAGCCAGATAGGTATTTTACGTCCAAGATCCTTGTGGCTCAAGATAGTTAGTGGTTCTACAAGGAAGAACAAGTGGTATCAGTTACCTAAATAATGCTTCAGCCCTAGATATTTCTGAGATGCCTACTTTCTCCCAAGGAATGCCTTCCATAAATGAAGAACATGAGGTTGATGATGTACATGCAAATCGTAATGATCATGACGAAAGTTTATGAGAGAACATTCCAACGTAACTAATATCAAAGTAATGTATATCATATTACATTAATTGTAATCAATTTTTTAATGTGCATATTTACAATTTGATACCTACATGCTATTTGGTTTTTAGTACATTAATGAATTTGTTTTATTTGCATGGAGTATGACAACACCCCCAAGGTCCCCTTCGCATTCAGATGATCCTTCGGAAGCTACGTCTTAGAGGAGTTGACAATCGACTCAGCTAAGAAGCTTGACTGTCAGAAGCTTGGATCAGCCAAGGCCAACGGTTAACGTCAACTCTACCATTGGGAGAGAATCAAGCCCACATAAAGAAAAGTTCCACAACTATCCAAGAGTCGTAGCTCAAGAAAAGATTCCAATTTTTCACTCCAATTGGAAAGTTGTCCCCAAATCTTTATATAACCTAATATGGGATGACATTTTTATATGTCCAGTTAATTATCCATTTTATTTGATTTTTCCTAATTTATGTTGAAAACAATGTCATTTAATAACTGTTAGAAAAAAAATTTTAATTGTAGGGAAATTTGATATTCCAGAGCTTCGATTGCCAAGAAGATGATGTCGACAGTTGCCACTAGATGGAGGCAATTTAAGTCTTCCCTGACCACTAAATACATATATGCTGCCAATGAGGGTGAAGAAAAATAGGATCCTTCTGTTAAGTATGGTCTGGATCCACAAACTTGGGAAGAATTTGAAAAAAGTTGTCAAACCCCTAATTAGAAGGTTTGGTCTCAATGGGTTTTCCTTTAAATTTAAATTCATGTAGATGGTTTTTTTTAATGTGTGTTGTAACTTATTACAATTTATCATAGGGTATACAAAAAAGGCTCAAGAAATTCAAAAATACAGTGATTGCCCCCACTTACTGTCTCGTGGGAGTTATGATTTGCTTGAAAAGAATCTCATGGAAGAGAAGAGGAAGTGACGACAACAGGAAGATATGAATACTGGGGATTTAGCAATGATTGTCGACCCTCCATCCTCCATTGCAAGACATGTGAAGTGGAAGATGACCCGCACAAAGTGGTATGGGCAAATGACATCTAACATGGCCCAATAAATATTTGATAAAATAGAGAGTTCATGATAAGGCTTAATTTGAAGGGTTTTGTTTTATATATATATATATATAATAAGAACAACCTGACATCATGTGTTATATCCATGTCATGCTTGTTATAGGACTCTTTAGAAGAAGAGACGACACAAGGTACCTTTGTCCCCCACGGTCTTCATGACATATTGAATACTGCCATTGGCTGACCAGAGCATCTAGGTCGTGTTCATGCAACAGGGATTGGTACGACCATTAGTCAATATTTTGGACAGGTGTCACGTGCCTCCAATAATACCTCTGCATGGATCAACCTACAACAATTCCTTGACATGATAAAAAACTTGAAGTAGAAAACAAGAAAAGTTTGGAGAAAACCAGAAAAGAGTTTAAGGAGGCAATCAAAGTTGAGTTATTCCAAATGTCATTACATCACTCTCCCCCGGTTGAGGCGGATATACAATTATTAGGTGCACATATCAGCACCAAGGGTAGTTGTGTTGAAGTTGCGGCAAATCCATTAGGGGAAGAGCCTTGTGTTGTTGATCTTCATACTATGGGGTTGTACGTAGTAAGTGATCATTGTACATGGCTGATGGTATTGGGAAAAGTATATGATGGGATGTCTACCACACACAACATCTCTTATGCAGATGATGTGAAACCTGTATCCCATGACGTAATTTTTTTTCTGTAACAATATTAAGTCAATGTTATTTTGTTAAAAATTGTTTAACAACATTAGCTTAATTATTATTTACATTGACCATATAGGATTCACAGATTCCTCAAAAGAAACTGGGTGAACCTGAAGAAAGGTCCAATATTGTTGATGTAGAGGATTCATTGGCTGAATTGATTAAGAACTTGTATAAACTAGAAGCCTGTTGAGTTGCTGTGGGATGAGACAAAATTTGGGATTCCTAATGTACAAGCATCATTCTTCATAACATTTTCTGATTTGAATGAAATAATATCAGGTGACAAATGTTTGAACATATCTATACTACAATTGTGGATGATGTAAGTAAATTAAATTTCAACGTGTGCTTTGCTTAACTATTAATTAGTATTGGTTATCATATATGATTAATAGTATTCATTTCAAATGTTCAATATAGTGTTATGGATAACTAGAGTACAAGCTTGGGTCATGGTTTGGTGTATGGTTTCCTTGAGCCTAGTAGATACACAATGCAAAGGATAGACGTGATGACTGTCAATATTACATTGAAACATGGGTGAAGGATTCAATATGAGAGGTGTACCTAGGAGCTTACTTGAATCAGTAAGTAAACTTTATCAAGAGCATTAATTAAAAAAATGTTTGCATTATACGTACTTAATTATAGGTGTGGAATTCAAGGCCTATTGGCAGCTTGTTGTTGTGTGTCTTAGGGACAATATCGTTGTTTGGTTTTGTTCATTGCGTGAGAAGCCTAATATTAATATCAAAGCTGCAATTAGCAAGTTAATTTGTAAATTATAACTCATTTACTCTATTATGCATTAGGAAATGTAAATACATTTATGCTCGTATATACATTTATGTTTTTTTGTAACCAGTGCAATGATGACATTAAACACTAGTTTGGATGGTAAATTTGATCAACCTGCACCTCCCTAAATTGAAGTAAAGGTTAGTCATTTAATTAATGCTTTTTTTTTTCTGACTAGTGACATTTTGTAACTTTGTAATTATGCGATTTAAATAAATTTTATGTTTTCATTTAGAGCCATGTTCAAACCGGAGACTATGAGTGTGGCTATTATGTCATGCTTGGATGTGGAATATAGTCAGTGGGGGTTTGAAGAATGAATGGAGCATTGTAGATTTACTGTAACAAGTTTGAATTGTTAGTTTCATATCACTTTTTAATAATTTTCATGTATGTGACTAATTTGTATATTTTAAATTTTGTAGTGGTTTGGTGATGGAACAATGTTAGACATGAAGGTGATAGCAACAATTCGCAAGAAATGGACAACATATTTTTTACAACAAAAAACAATGCAGTTACAAACCCTCAGATGATATAGGAGGAACCAATAAGGTGTAATTGATGTTTATTGTAAAATTTATAAACAAAGTGATTAAATTGTTGACAATTCATTCAACATTAATATATATTTCTTTTAATCAACTTTGTCTACACCAAAGTCGTTGGACAATGCTTTCCATTTGCAATGCGTAGTTGTGTTGATAGGATAAGTGTTTTTGTGTGCTTCCAGACTGCCTATTTTGCATCTCAATCCAGGTGAGATTTTCATAGTATTGCCGACAGGCCTATTCACAAGAGTATTTGTCCAAAATTGTCAAACACTGAAACATAGACAATGTGCCTTTTTGCTAGTGGTATGTGCATAGTAAAAATGGAGACATTAATTTTGTGAAAGGTTGTGCTTAACGATTTCATTTCTAATTTTAATGTACTCCATTGTTTTTCTCTGTCAACACCAAAGTGGAGTCTGGGGATTTGTACAGAAGAAAGGAGGTGTCTACACATTTTGCTGAGCATGGGGCAATCTTGATATCAAGCAAAAGTACTTTAAAAGAATGTTTGGAGAAGAGATTGCTTGGACTACCAAGCATTTTGTCTAGTGTAGTAAAAGCATCAAGGCATGAATGATTTTTTTCAGCTGCAAGTATAATTCGTATTTTATTTGTTCTTGTATTGGCTAGGCTAAATTTACTATAATCTGGCACTGTGACCTTCTCTACTTGAAGATTAGTTTCGTGATGCTATTCTTGTAATTACTTCACAACCTACAAATTCAACTTTCGTTTGTCTAAGGATTAATTATACTCTTTTCCACCTTTTGGTTGGCCATTTTTAGTCTCCTAATTTTCCTGAGCTACAAGTGTATGCAGGTGTTTCATGGGTAATATTGTGTAGTATATATACTGTTAGGAAGGCCCTAGTTAACTTGTAATTGTTACTTGAGATTATACATTATAATCTGTTAGAAAAAGTAATTTGTTATGTTGTTATACATAGAGGCAGAAGATGATAAGGGGAAGCTAGTTAGTTGGTGAAAATTAGTTTTTGTTAATACTAAGCTCTTGAATTCCATTGAATTCATTCATACATTGTTGTAGATTTTGTGACAAAAAGATCTTCATACATAAAGGCTAATGTTAAGTATGTTGCTGATTTTTTCAATTATTTATAATTGAAACCTCTCTTTATGACAAATGGCAATGCACTACATGTCCTTATCTTTGATACATTTATTCATATTAACTGATTCTTTGCCTGTAGTTCTTATGGTATTACATGGGCTACTTTTTGTAATTCTTAATTTTAGGAAAATCAATATGGCTGGTCTTGGTCGACTCTTGGAGGAAGGTCTTAAATTTGAAAAATTTACTCTGGATCCCTATAAGAAGTTTGTAAGTCAACAACTTCATGAGGTGAGTGGAAAATCTATAAAGTCTCATTCATGCCCATAAGAAGCGCAAACACACACTATCTGATGCTTACCATGCATCTTTTAAATGCAAAGCTAATAGCATTTCCTGAAGTTCCTGAACCTTCAAATAATGCTAAGACAATTGTTAAGAAAAAACCTGATACCAAAGTAACTAAAAAGGACAACAGTGAATACAACTCTGATTTTTCAGATAAGCAGACTGATGAGGAAGAGAGTGATTAGGAAGATGAAATTAAACCTATGAAAAATATTGTTCCAAAAGGCAACATGAAGACTTTTGTCCAACCCAAGAACCGTAAAGGAGAGGAGATTTATCTATCTAATAAGAAAAAGGTCAAATATGCTAAAACAACCTTAGAAGATGAGAGAGATTGAAGAAGATAATAGGAACAACTCTGAAGATGATCAATCCCCTTCATCACTAGACAAACCTTCGAAGGTCATACTAATTTATTGATCTTATGCTGATTGCAAATAAAAATGATTGGTATAATTTGAAGACTTAGGGCCATAGCTATAATTATTGAACAATCATATCACAATGTTTTGGTTGATTAACAATTCTTTTTTCAATTTTTTTTGTCAATTTCTACAAGTTAGATGTATGAGTATATTTCATTGGTTAATACTTATATATATATCTTTCTTTTTTCCCTGAACTACAGAAGAAACAAGTCTCAACTCCTGTGTATGGTAAATGTGTGGAGAACTTAAAGTCTTTTAGTAAAGCTTGTGTAATGAGGTAATTTTCTTCCATGGATTCCTTTTTATGAACCGGGATCTTTGTCTAGGATGATAGTTTGATATTATAATCAGTGTTCCTCCCATAATAATAAAAAAGTCAAGCAAGTGCCTGAATTCAAACGAGAAGTGCAGCTAATTAAGTTGTTGAAGGAAATACTGTCCAAAGAATGACTGTCTTCAAATCTGAAAAGGGTGACCTCATGTTTATTAGTACTCCCTCATCCTTGTATATTAGCTTCAATATTTCATCCTGATTGAATAAAATATGTATCCCTTTGTCTAGGTTTGGAGTTGTTGTTATCAACTATACCAATTTTCTTTCATACAACCCAAACGATTGAAACCTTTGCATGCAAAACCTTCATAATAATTGTTTAGTTCTGATTAAATTTGTGATGCGAGAAACTAAACTTAATTACTTGTGTAGTGAGTACAATATAAGAATTATTAAATTGTCCCATAATTTTTTCATACTTTAAAATGAATTGATCTATGTCATGTTCTTAAGGCCTTGCCTTCATTCAGTATGTTTATTTTGGAGTGAAACTTAACATCAAAAATTGTAAAAAAAAAAGTGGACATTTTTATTGATATATCTTGTTTTCCTTGTACAAGTATCATTCTACACCATTGTATTTGGATATCATTGTTTTAAGTAGTTTAATTAGTCAAAGATAATGGTACCTATATGGAGGGGGCACACTTGTATGTAAAACTAAAATGAGTATTTGTCCTGTAAAAAAATTAAGTTTGGTAGGTTACTCTAATATCTAAAACTAGATATTGGGTAATGTAATTTTAGTCGACCTCTAAGGAGGGTTGGCCTAATGTAAGTTTTCCTGATTATTGGGTAATCTTAAATGTAATGTCTACATTGAGCTGCAGATGCGGCAGCCTTTGATATGATTTCATTCTATTTGTTTTTCTCATTTACTCATAAATCAAGGAAGTAAAAAGGAAGAAGGCGAGAGCCAAAGAACTTGAGGGTATTGATCTAAGAAATATTGTGTCAAGTTCACGTAAAAGATCAACAAGTAGTTATACATCTTCTCCACCTACAAAGACGAAGGTTTTAGTTGAAACTAGTTCCAATCGGGTTGAAGGTAGTCATAATAATAATGAAAACAATGATAATGAAGAGGATAACAGTGACGATGATGGAAGTCAGAGTGAAGAATTTAATGATGGTAAATCTATTTTAAATATGTTAAGGCTTTACTTTGTGTATGAATTAATATTTGACTTTTTTTTATTTTAAAGAGTTATTTTTATTTTATTTTTCTTAATTAAGAGAGTATTTGTTTTTAAATCTTTTGGGAATGTTTGTTATTTGAGATGTTTATATACATGTAAAAACTAAAAAGTCAATGTTGGCATTTGCATACTAATGATAAAACACCAACCCTTTCATGTGGTTGTTGGATCAAAATGAAAAAAGAAACACCAACCCTTTCTAAGACAGTTATGTGCAGGAATCGTCTTAGAAATGTTAGAAAAAAGAACAACCCTTTCTAAGACAATTTTCAATGGAAACCGTCTTAGAAATGAGTGTTTTTTATTTTTCTATAAAAAATATAATTTCTAAGATGGTTTCATGTTAAAACTGTCTTAAAATTTGGTTATTCTAAGACGATTTTTGGAAAAAAAACTGTCTTAGAAGGACCACTTTCTAAGAAGGTTTCTGACCAAAAATCGTCTTAGAAACAATGTTTTTTTAATTTGTTTTAAAAAATATACCTCTTCTAAGATGATTTGTCTTTAAAACCGTCGTAGACACATTATCCCTCCAAGACGATCACATAACAATCGTGGAAAGTATAGACTTTTCACAACATTAGCTTCAAAGACGGGTCTATACCATTTTTAAAAGGTCCTCAGAACCTTCTTTGAAGGAAATATTTTTGTTAGTGCCACCTTAAATAGATATTGAAGAAATAGAGATAAAATAATTTGAATAAATCTAACCACTAATAACATACAAGATTAGAGTTTTAATTTTTTTACCCAATATGATTAGAGTTAATTATTTCTACTTGTAGAGAATAATTTTTTTTATCCATAGAAATTAGACATGATACCAAAGAGTTTATAACACTCACACACCTCTTACTTAATTTACTGGACTAGACCCCCTTGGTAGAGAATAAATAAATGAGAATGAGATTTACAAGATAGTCATAAGTTTTATCTTTTCTTTCGGGCCTCCGCCTGATTGATCATGGATTAAACCTTCACATTGTAAAGATAGGAAAAATATATTCGACATCCAAATGCTAGTAGACACCTAATTAGAGAGAAAAATATTGGTATGATAGAAAGAAAATAGAGAAAAATAAAAATTGTTGATGTATGTTTGAAATATTGAGATGTCAAAACATTACCATTCTTAACAATAATAATAATAATACCAAATAAATAAACTAACGTTGGAAAATCATAGTATCCAAAAAAAAAAGAACGTTGAAAAATCGTAGTCACCTACCATACAATAATTTATCTTCTGTAGCCATTGGCCCATTATTCCATTCCACGAGTCTACCATTCCTTGTGGGGCAGGAAAAAGGATAAGGGTGAGAAACCGGGAAAGTTTCATACCTAGTTGCATATCATGTATGTTTGTTTGTTGGTATTACTTTTTCTCAAGACCAAATTCAAGGTTATAGCATTAATTTTGAGGATTTCTAAAATCCCATGGTGGTAATCATAATTATAATCTATTTGTGTACAATTTTTACAATCTTAGAACCTTTTAACATTTCATAATATTAATGGTAATCACAATCTAAAACATTAGAATGGTATATGGCAAAACGTCACGTGGTTTATTCACGTTTTATTTTAAACAACCAATATTATTCACGTTTTACTATATATTGTTATATTCTTCAAACCTTCCCTTCGCTATTGTAGTCATTACTAGAAAATAAGCCTTCTACATCGGTTTTGAGGGTCTTTCTACATTGGTTATGATGCGTGGTTGTAGTTGGAGTCATTGAAAACTTGAGGTCTTACAACATCGATTGAATGACCGTCTTAGAAGGGCATGGGTACGAAGACGGGCATGGTGTCAGACCCGTCTTAGAATCATGAGGATTCTACATCGATTCTAAAGGCACAATCGATGTAGAATGGTGGTCATTCTACATCGGTTCTTTTGGAGGACCGTCGTAGTATTTGTGGGGTTCTACATCGGTTTTCAGTCAACCGATGTAGAATGGTGCCTTTTTTTAATTAAATGAATGACTTCTACATCGGTTCTCCTGGATGATCGTCGTAGTTTTTGTGGCGTTTTACATCAGTTTTCGGTCAACCGATGTAGAATGGTGCTTTTTTTATTATTATTTTCACGAAATTTAGTCAGGAACATAATGCAAATATGATGTACCTAGCTAATGTCTCATATGAGACTTAATTTATAAACCAAGGTAAAATTTTAGCTATCAAAATAGTTAATGAATAAGTACAAGAAGCTAGCTTGCTTATATATATATATATATATATATATATATATATATATATATGTTCTAGTAGCTAGCAGTACAATACAAAAAAAAACTTATAATTAAATAATAATTTGTCATTTCACACATACAAGGTATATATACATATATGTAGTTATGATCTAATAGCTACATTCAATGATTTTATTACCTTTGTCCGCATTTATATATACTTAATTCCCTACTCCAATATTACAAATCAAGTTATACAACACATATTCCTACATATACCGTACCATAAGGGATAAATTTCATAATTGACCACCCATGTCTTTGGAAGAATGTGATGCAAGGCCTTTTTTCACCTGCTTCATTTTCCATGATACCATCCCAAAAGGCCTTGTCCATTGTCTGCTTTATTTTCCCCTGCAACGCAAAAACATGGGAATCAGAAGTCAGAACTAAAATTAGCATGTCATCAGCTGTTAGTAAATTTAATGCATGTTACTGCTTTCTATAGTAATACTTAATATTGGAAATAACTGGAAAAGATTCTAGATTAGGCATACATTTCATACTTGGAG
This sequence comes from Glycine max, assembly GCF_000004515.6. Lineage (NCBI taxonomy): Eukaryota > Viridiplantae > Streptophyta > Magnoliopsida > Fabales > Fabaceae > Glycine > Glycine max. Next base: position 17,978,798 of record NC_038253.2, read on the forward strand.
GGATAATATACATGTGTAGGTCAACATCAAAGGCCAGAGAAACAACATGAAACCAAAGGTATATCCAAGATTAGCCATTAAGTCAATGCTAACATTTATACGATAGGTACTAACCTCAACACTGTTCTGAATGTCATGAGAGACATCAAATTGATGAGTAACACTATAGTGATGCTCGTGAAGAAATTCATTTACAAGAAATCTACTTCACTTGTTATGCCAAGAAATTCATATACAAAAGATTCCGTTTTGACAAGAAAAGTGTTCACCTTTTATTTTGGGTTTAGGCGGGTCTGCACTCAGCAGATGCATTGCCAAAATGCCACTCTTAGGATGTTGGCTAACCAAAGTGAATATGATTAATCAATTAAACCCTAGCTTTTCTAATAATTTTTACATGTAGCTCACCCATTATATGTGGATATATATATTGTATTCACAGACGACAAGTACAAGTACAACCATATTTGCGACAAGAAATCAAGTCACTTAAATTAATAATTACATAGAAGAACAACACAAATATGGAATCAAATGAAGTGTTCACGATCTGGGAATTGACTTGGTACCTACGTAGGTTATTCAGTAACCAGAATACGTGTTCCTCCACATTCTTAGAACTGCATTTATATAATATTTTGGTCAACTTTATAAGCTACTTTATCATATTGCATGCCCAATGATATAATTGTGTCAAACAAACAAAAAAGTTTAATGGCTACTAATACTAATTGGTGATATATGCGGATATTCCTTTCTTTTTTCTTTCCGAGAAGGAAAGTGTTCAAATTCAAAAAAATAAAATAAAAAATCATTTTCTTATATTCGGAAAAAATATTAAAAAATAGTAGAAGTGTGGATATCCAATGAAATTAGAATGGATGGCCTATTTGGGTATGGTGAAGAGCCACACTTCGTGACCGACAAGATTCTAAAAATTGGAATGAATACTAACCTATTGTTGAAGTGTGGAGTATTGTGCATACAATTGATTTTCAATTTTTTTTATAGATAAATTATATTAACATATGTGTTTTATTAAAAATTATAAAAATTATTTTTTAACAGTGTAGTAAATTACGTTGGTTATTAATTTGTTTATGTTGTATAAATTATTTGTATTTTCTTTACAAAAAATATTTGCATTTTTAACATGGAGTATCATGTATCTTATCAATTTTGATACTTGATTGACGTAATACATAGTATTAGTAGCTTCAAGGGCTGTATATTTTCTTAGACAATGAAACTTCAGTTGACAATTTTTGATTCAAAAATTTATAAAATCATATCAATCATCATTGGTGATCATAATAATTGAGGGCATACTTCCAATTAAATGGCAAGGAAAAAAAAAGTGTGAAAATGATCAACATACCTCAGTGTCCTTGGAGTCAAAATCCATGGGGGTTGCCACATGGAAAACACCAGTGCAACCTTTAATGGCTTCATCAAAGCTTCCCTCTTGAGCAAGATCAGCCTTCCACAGAGACAATTTGGTCTTGGAATCTGGCGGCTCCACCAAATGCTTCACCTTCTTCATGTTAGCTGAAGCATGCATATAATAATAATAATAATAATAATAATAATAATAATAATAATAATAATAATAATAATAATAATAATAATAATAATAATAATAATGTAATAAATAAAAGTGTTAGTATTTATTTATATATATTCTAATTACAATTTAGCATCAAGATATCAACTTCTCCGCACGAGATGCTTCTTTATCGGGACATATTTTAAATCATTTGTGAAAAAATTAAGAAATCCAAGACAACTATTCAAAATTGTGACCAAAACTTCATTATAAGCAATGTAATGCACTGTTCAGGATTCAAAATTAGAAAGATTTGTAAAGGGTTAGATAAAGTTTGACAGTATGAGTTTCTAATAATTTTTCCAAAAATGCAAGTAATTTTTTTTAGGATCAGAAAATGATCAAATGCAGCACATGATAAAATGGATTGATAACAAGTGTTTCTAAGTAAAGCTGCTTCTTAGATTTTCCTTTGTTGACATATGATTAGTAGCCAGACAAAGGCATAATATGAAAAATATGTTCTCTGCATTGATTCTTTATTGATCTGTGACACGTGAAAGTTTATTATTGAGATGGACAATAGTCTATTTGAATTAATTATGATCCTAGAAAAAGGTCAAGAAGTGAGATACCATTAAACTTTGGATCAGGTCCCTGCAATTCAAGCTAGAGAAATCTGGGAAGAAATTAATGGCAAACCTTTGAGAATGCTATGATAAGTGATCCCAAGATGCAGAAAACCTCTCAGAAACCCATTGCCTGCACGTCAGAATGCAAAATAACCAAAGGTGAGCAATAGAAACATTGAAATTAGAATTAAGTGTAGCCTGACTTTGACTTACAACTCGACGACCTGCATAATCTGCTATTTTACCGCTTACAATGGGGCCATAATCTGCTATGTTTGACATTTAACATAAACATTTATTATACAATATATAAATCATGTTAAGGGGATATTGAAGGTTTTTTCTTGTTGAATGGAGAATATAACACAAACACTTGACCTTTCTCACTTTTACTTATGAATAACTTTAGCTAAATTTGCAGTGACTTCATATGTGAGACTCAAAGATGAATAGACAACAATCATTTGCAATTTGTTAAATTTGAGTATGCTATAATGTTTTTGCTAACTAAACAATGTAATTATCAAATGAATTTTATAAAATTTCTCCAAAATTATATTTAAAAAATAACCTTAATTAGCACATCATGTTTATATATATATTCTCCCCGTCACATGTTTTTATCTTTCTTTTGTTTTTATTTTTGTAGGCTTTTGTATAAAATATTATAAAACTAACATTTGTCTAAGAGATATTTTTAGATTAATTCAAGAATAAAAATAAAAATTTATAACACAAAAGTTGAAAACATACCACATTGCAATGTGTTAAATGTGATAGATTAAGTCTACCTCTCTATAATGTATTGCCTCCATTATCTTGATTTTACCAAATATTTTGACACTAGAGGTGATAAATGGAAAAATATTAATCCATCAGTAACTCTAGTGTCATGAAAATACCTTGAAGCTCAAAAGCCCAATCCGCTTGGCCAATCTTCCAGAGAAATCCTCTGTCATCACCGCCTGCAGTAGCCACCAAGGCTGCATCTATTGGGCTGCAGACAACTGAGTACAACTCCCCTAAACAAGAATTCAAGAAATCAAAAAAATAAATATCATCCCCAACTAAGTACATGACTTCAAAATTTGAAAAAGGAACAAAAAAAACATATTAGTTCGCCAACAAAGCCATTGCAGAATATTATGCTACTTAGAATCCTGAATTTGATTTCAATCTAATTAAATGCTTGGCATCAATTCAGCCATGGAGTTCCCCCATTTTGGTCTTTGAGAATTAGTTTTGTATATATTAATAGTGTATAATATTCACTAGCCAAAGAATTAAAAGATATATCATACTGTGAATGCACATAAATTGATTTTTGGATTGGCAGAATTAATTTGCTGGTAGTTACATGTGAGAAGTAGTTTTGCTTTCATTAGCCATATTTAATGCCATATTCTGTTGCCTAATTTATTTATTTGCTATACATTCATGGGTCAATATTCCATATTAAATGCATGCTTGACTTGGTTTTTCTGATCAATCTAAAACCACGATTGGGCAAAACATGATTTTCTCATGGTCAATGATAGTTTTTCTTAGGAACTATTAGACGTAACTTTCAATTTTAAGTTTTTTTTAGAATTTTAAAAATTAAAATTGATTTGGGTTTTATACACTAATTTTTAGATGTGTATAAGTTTTATTTCCACTACTAGAAATAACTCATTTCACGACGGTTGAAATGCACATTCCATGACGGTTGTTAACCATCATTATTTCTGATGATGTTGAAAGTGAAAAACATTTCATGATGGTTCATAAATAACCGTTGTTGTATTGTGAGTTTTTTTAAGACGGTTACTAACTGTTAACCGTCTTAAAAAATGTATCTTCTAAGATGGTTAATACAAAAATCTTATACGAAAGGACTTTCTAAGACGGTTGTTTGTAATAACCGTCTTAGAAAATATACATTCTAAGACGGTTGTCTGTAATGATCGTCTTAGAAAGTGTATTTTCTAAGACATTTATTACAAACAATCGTCTTAAAAAGTCTACCAGAGCTTATTTTTTAAGACGGTTATTTGTAATAATCGTTTTAGAAAGTATATATTCTAAGACGGCATTACAGACAATCGTCTTAGAAAGTCTTTCCTTATAAGCTTTTTTTAAGACGATTATTTTGTACTAATCATTTTAAAATTTTATATTATAAGATCATGCTTTTCTAGGTTATATATATATAGTGCCTTGTACAATTCACACTTTTAACACCTCTAAGATTTCATCATACTAACATAAAACTTGTTATACCAAACATGAATGACTCACAACTTTAACAAAAGAACTAAAATTAAGAATGAATATCACGTATATATGGAACCAAAATTATATTTTAACATTTTTCAAAATAGAGGGTATATTTTCTCAGCCAAACCTATTTGCATGTTATTCTAATAGTAAATATAGTTAAGAGAAACTAAGTACTTGAGTCATGCCTTTGGTTTTAGATGATGATTCATTGCTGTAGCCTAATTCATGCACAAATCTCCAAACATCCTGTGGAAAAATAGTCAATTCTTAGAGATGTACAAGATGGACTATTGAAATTTGATCAAAGTTTAACCATGAGAAGCATTGCTGATTTTACCTTACCAAAGTAATCATTCATGGGTCAAAAAATGATTCCCCAACCTCATCTTTCGAAGGTTGCAAAATATACACATTTATGCAAAATATTAATCAGTAGGAAGGCGTGATTAAAAATTAACTAGGAATGAGATTTTTAAACCAGTTCTTACTGCAAATCACACCATGCAATGAGATTTTTTAAACAAGTTCTCACTGCAAAAATATATAGGCAATATCGCTTGAATAAGGAAATATCCCTGAAAAACCTCCATTTGCTATGACCAATGGGGGAGTTCATGCACCAAAGAACTTGTCCAAGTAAGTTTCAACTTCCAAGACACAAAGTACACATAAGAATTTTTCCCTAAAAACAAAAGTGCAAATCATTCATGTACATGTCAAAAGTCAAATACTATTCAGAGTGGCTTTTTAAACTATATAAGAAAGAAAACTTTAAGATCTAATTATATATAGAGTTGCATTCATTGTAGAAGGCCTCTCCAATCCATTATTACCATACAAAGATTTGAATTTCTTGAATTCACAAACATTCCGAGTGAATAGGCAATTTAGTCCCTGAGATTGTAACCACTTTGCATATTAGTCCCTGACTTAAATTTTAATTCATAATAGTCCCTAACTTTACCTCCGTTATGCAAATAAGTCCCTGCTGTTAAAATCTAATTTCCTCCGTTAGTCAAATGTCTATTTGGCAAACGTAAGCATCCCAATGTGGCAGGTTTGAGTCCAAGTCAGCAATATTATGTGGCAAGGCAAGGACTGAATTGAAAAATTAGGTTAAAAAGAAATCAAAAATGAAGTAAACCCATTTTCCCTTTCACTATCTTACTGCTTGTAGGGTTTTTTAACTGTTTGCGGTTTGCTCTTCCCTCCCCTGCATTCTCGTGATTGAGGGTTCACGCTTTTTGTTAGGTTGGTGGTTTCATTCATTTCGTTTGCATTGTTTTGGTGGTTTGATTTGGGGTTTTATATGTTCGAGGGGTTTCATTTGCATTGTCTTCGCGCTTCGTAGGGAGGTTTATGATCCTTTATTATTTTCGTTTATGATGCTCTGTTTTTATAGATGACAATGTTTTTGGTTTCTGATTGTGTCTTCGCGCTTTTTGACAATGTCAATGTCTTCGCGCTTTTTGAGGTAGGTTTTTTTATTTCCTAATATATGACAATGTTTACGGTTTCTGATTGTGTAGAATGAATGACAATATAACTTTAGTATTGCACCATGGAGGAAGATTCACTCCACGTGCCAGTGATGGAAAGGTTGAATATATAGGCGGAGAATTTGACGTTTGGGAGGATATATCTCCAGATTGCCTGAATGCATTTATCTTATATGATCTGGTGAAAGCTTGTAAGAAGTATAGCAATATAAGAGAATGTTTTTGGTTGATTGATAAGGACTTAGATTTTAATCATGGGTTAAGGAGTTGTACAACTGATGGAGATATATTACACTTAGTTAGGGATGCTTTTGAAAATGAGAATGAGATAAATGTTTATTTTCATCATGAAGTAGATCCAATTTTAGAAGAAGTCCCACAGATGTTGTACTTGGAATGTGATCCAATTCGAAAAGCTGTTGAGAATGAGGATGATTTAGATGATGTACCTGTTGCTGGCCATGAGGAAGGTAAGTTTTAATTCATCTGTACTTGGTCCGACATGGTTACCATAATTAATTAATATGATTAATTTTTACTTGATCACCATTGATGCAGATGTTGGTGCTGGAGAGCAGAGAGATGCTGGTGAGCAGATGGATGCTGGTGAGCAGAGGGATGGGGGTGAGCAGAGGGATACTGATGCTGGTGAGCAAAGAGATGGTAGTGAGCAGAGGGATGCTGAAGCTGGTGAGGAGAGAGATGCTGGTGGTGAAGAGAGAGATGTTGCTGATAGTGAGGAGGAAAAGGAAGTTGACAGTGATGAGACAGATGCTGAGTGGTTTATAAATTTCTCTTGTATGTTGAATGAAGTTGAAGAAGCTGAAGTTGAGACAGATGGTTATCATTTAAAGGAGCTTAATATCCCCATTAGTAGTGATGATGAAGATGAGGATGTTGAAGTTTATCCTCAATATAGTCAAAGTAGTGGAGTTGGTGAACAGAAGTTGGAATTAGGGATGGAGTTTGGTACTCTAGATGAATTTAAATCCGCCTTGAGGGAGTATAGCATATTGATGGGCAGGGAGTTCAAGTGGAAGAAGAATGATAAACAAAGGGCTATAGCAAAATGCAAGAAGGCATTTTGTGATTGGGAAATCTACTGTGCAAAGAATGAAGTTAGAAACTCTTTTCAGATAAAGACATTTAAGCATAACCATAATTGCTGCAGAGAAGTGAACAACAAACAAGCAAATAGACAGTGGGTGGTCAGTAAACTTGAGGGCAAACTCAGAATGCAGCCAACCCTTAAATGTGTTGAAGCTTTGGAATATTTCAAGCAAGAGTTTGGAGTGCACATTGAAGTTACAAAGATGTGGAGAGCCATGAAAGAAGCAAAGCAATTAGTGGAAGGGAATGAGAGGAAACAATATGCCAAAGTATTTGATTATGCACATGAATTGTTGAGGAGTAATCCTGGATCAACAGTTAAGATCAACACAGTGCCAAGTCCAGAAGGTCCACCACAATTTCAGAGGCTATATATTTGTCTTGCTGGCTGTAAGAAGGGGTTTGTTGCTGGATGTAGACCATTCATAGGTCTAGATGGATGTTTCCTAAAGAGTGCATTTGGAGGAAACTTGCTCTCTACTGTTGGGCTTGATGGCAATAACCACATCTATGTTATTGCTTATGCTGTTGTGGACATTGAGAACAAAGACAATTGGAAATGGTTTTTAACTTTGCTGCATGAAGATCTTGGGGATTACATACAGAATGGGTGGAATTTCATGTCAGACATGCAAAAGGTATGACATGGTGTGATTTGAAATTGTTATCATAAGTTAGGTATTTAATTGAAGTTAATGACATAAGTTAGGGACTAGTCCAGAAGTATTTACTACTTTGCTGCAATTTTTCAGGGACTTATTCCAGCTTTACAGGAAGTCATGCCTGGTGCACCTCATAGATTTTGTGTCTTGCATCTTTGGAAAAATTTTACAAAGCAATGGAAAAGCAAGGAACTTAAAGGAATTGTGTGGCAATGTGCAAAATCCACTACTGTTGCTGAGTTTGAAGGCCATATGGCCCATTTGAAGACAATCAATTGCCAGGCTTGGGAGTATTTGAATAAATGGCCCAAACAAGCATGGACAAAAGCCCACTTTAGTACAATACCCAAGGTGGACAATATATGCAACAACACTTGTGAGGTATTGAATTCTAGAATTCTGCAGTATAGATGCAAGCCTATTATCACAATGCTTGAAGAAATTAGAAGTTATATCATGAGAACCATGGCTGCCCGCAAGGTTAAACTTTCTGGAAAGCCTGGATCATTATGTCCAGTGCAGTATAAAAGACTAGAAAAATAATTTCATTTTGCTAATCAATGGACTCCCATTTGGTGTGGTGATAACATGGGCCTGAGATATGAGGTCCACATGTGGGGGAATAAGGTTGAGGTCAATTTAGGTTAATGAACATGCACTTGTGGAGTATGGCAACTAACAGGTTGTGTTCTTTATAGTTTTTTTTTTCATTCCTAACCTACATGTGTGCTGATTTTACAACTTTGATGTAGGGATGCCATGCCGACATGCCATTGCAACAATAACTCACAAAGGAGGGAAGCCTGAGGACATGTGTCATGAGTGGCTGTCAATAGAAGTTTATAATAAGACATACCAACATTTTATTGAACCAGTCCAAGGACCACAATATTGGGCCCAGACACAGTATACACACCCTGTTCCACCACATAGAAGGGTCCAAAGAGAAAGGCCAAAGAAAAATAGAAGGAGATCTGTAGATGAGGACAATGTCACAGGACATAAGCTAAAGAGGAAATTGGCTGAGTTTACATGTGGAAGGTGTGGCCAAACCAATCATAACATTAGAAGCTGTAAAAATATTGGAGTTCCTGTTAGGCCAAAGAAATATGTTGCACCATCAACTTCAAATGAGGATGACCACCTATTATCTCAAGATGAACAAGCTTTGAATGAGGCTGAAGAAGCTGCTGCTCATGTTCAACAAGATCCGGTGGAGATTAATTTATCTCAGCCTCATTTGTCACAAGATAGTGACATGGAGTTGATGGTAAATATTTGTCACAACAAAGTAGTTTTATCTCAACCTAATTTGTTGCAGCACTCCATTTTTATATATTACAATTATTCATGTTTGGCATTTGCATGTAGGTCCCTGCAACTATTGTTCCACCAATAGCAAGGAATAAGCTAACCATAACAAGAGCCAAACAAAGGAAGGTTGCTGATAAAGATGATGCAGAAAACTGAAGAAGCATTTTTTGTTGCATTTTGAAGCTTGCTGAAGGTTGGTTGCTGAAGACCCATTTTTTGTTGCATTTTGAAGGTTGCTGAGTTTGAAGGTTGCTGATGAAGAAAACTGAAGAAGCATTTTTTATTGCATTTTGATATTAGGATGTGTAGTTGTATATTTTGAAAGCTTCACTGGCATGTGAAATGATGTAAACATTATGGCTTACTGAACAATTGCTTCTAACTACCATGTTTTGGGATGTCAAATATTATGTGAAATATTGATTTAATGTCATGTTTCTTCTCTTTCTTTTATAAATTATACACTGTGTTGGATTTGGAATTGGAGTAGGACCACCTAGTTTAGTGCTACTTCAATAACTTCAAAAAGTTATATAACAACAAATTATATTTAATAAACTTCTCTTTCTTGTGCCATCACCTAATTCTCTTTCTTTTATTTCAAGCTGTCCCTTCGAAATGATATCATGTTTCTTCTCTTTCTTTTATAAATTATACACTGTGTTGGATTTGGAGTTGGAGTAGTACAATCCATCCCAACATACATTATGAGCTGCTTCTTATTACCTAATTCTCTTTCTTTTATTAAATTATATTTAATAAACTGCAAATTTCAGCAACAAATTTCACCAACAAATTATATTTAATTGAAATGGGTAATTGACAGTAGCAACAAAAGCTGCTATTACACTACAAAAGCTACTTCCTACTACAAATTCTTCAGCAAAACAACAATTACAATTTCAAAAGCTGCTATTACACATTTTACCTAAAATACATTCCCCCTAAAACTAACATTACAATTAAAAATGAAAAACCTAACAACACAATGTTTGTTAAATTTCTCATTTTCTTCTACAAAGCTTCAATTTGTAGCCTCAAATCAGCCACTACCATTGTTTCTCTTGAGACAGAAGACGAATTAGAAAGTTGGTTTTCTTCTTCAACCCATTGAAAAAATTGACAGTTATCTGGGTCTGTTTGGGGTAATGCACAAGTATAGAATAACCTTCCTGGGTGCCTCCTTGTTCTTGCAGTTTGAATAGTTGCACGTCTTCCATGGTGGCATTGCCGAATGAAACTACCAGAAAATGCACAATAACTGCCACTTGCAGACATGGACAAATCAAGTGAACAAGCAGCAGCGACTGAGCCTCAGAGTAGAAGAAGAAGAAGCAACTCAACGTGGGAAGAAGAAGAAGAAGAAGAAGAAGAAGAAGCAACCAGCAGCTTTGTAAACCCTAATTTTTTTGGGGAAGAAGAAGCAACCTTGCGTGTGAGAGAGAATTTATTGATGCAGACCTCAGTGCCACGTTGGACAATCTACGTGGCACTGAATTGCCACCTATACACCTCACTAACGCCGTCACCTGAGAATTTAACGACAGAGACTATTTTGCAAAACTTATGTAAAGTTAGGGACTATTATGAATTAAAATTTAAGTCAGGGACTAATATGCAAAGTGGTTACAATCTCAGGGACTAAATTGCCTATTCACTCCAAACATTCCATTTCACAAAAAAGTATGCTCTAGAAGATACCAACGGTCTTGTACCAAAAAAGCTTGGCTATACTAAAAGTATTGAATATCTTGTATTTCCACTTGCTACATGCTTTCTTAGTTTCCATTTTTTTATCCTTGGGAATGAAATATAGGACCAGGGGATTTATAACGACTCATGCACTTTGCTCAACCAACTGAACTAGACGCTTTGGTTCTTAGTTTCCATCTATAGGCTAGAGCATACAAAAACATATTTTCAAAATTCTGATAACAACTCAGCTACACCACACCAACTTCAACGAGTTGATTACCTGCTCCAACTCTAAAATTCTCACTTTCCTACTCACTCAAATTCTAAAAACATCAAATATAAATAAATACATAATTTTCAAAGCACCAGCTCGACAAAGATGAACAAAGGAACACTAAACAAGCTAAGTCAAGCTTCGAACAATTCCTCTTATTATTTATTTTTTGGTGCATTTTGTCGGCAACATATGAAGAAGTGTGAAACAGAAGGAAGAGAAAGAAGAATGAAACGAGACACGAACCAGTGAGAGTGTTCCAAGTGGTTCTGTTAATGCCTTGTGCAGAGACCATAGCGAGCAACGAGTGAAGAAGAAGAAGCAAAGAGAGAACACTGGGAACGACACGTGGCTTCCACATTCTGACAAAGTTTCTGTTTCCGGTGAAGTCCCGGCTAAGCCTGTCGAAGAAAACAAGCTGAGAATTTTAGCCAGCTTACTATAGGAGTGGCAACTGACAAGGTTGTGTACTTGTGTGATATATATAGAAGGTGAAATAAAGAGAAAAGAAATTTTAAGAAAAAACAAAATTAATAAAATAGAAAAATTATATTGTTTAGATGGGTAATAATAAGAAAAATAGTCATTTCTCTTTCCTTTTCTTTTTTTTGATAAAATGGGAAATCCCCCCTACAAACTAGAAAGCACGAGAAAACGTGATTGAAAAAGTGTTTACTAATCTCTAGTATGCCCATCCAAATAGTTATTCCTCTCTTAATGAAAAGCAATTAGATAAAAATATTTGATTTTTTAAGAAATTAAAATAAAAAGAGATTATTTTTCTATATTTCATGTCAATTTGAAAGAAAAGTATTTTTTTAGGTCCTATGAAAGTAAGTTTTCTTCTTATTTTTTCCTTTCATATAAATGGTGAAAAATTAATATTTCAATCACGCCTTCCTACTTTACTAATTCATTTTGCTTCATTTTACCCCAAACAAAGAACCTACCAAATGTGTATATTTTCAATTTTATTTATAGAAGTTACTTTTTCCTTTTATTTTCAATTTTATTCACGCCTTCCTACAAAATGTTAATTTTTCATGTCAATTTTATTTATAGAACCATCAACATTTAAATTTTTATTTATAGAAGTTAATTTTTCCTTTTATTTTCTTCTCAATTAAAAAAAATATTTCATAAGTCGTATTTTTTTTATTTCCTCTCCTACCAAATGGACAAATAATTTTGATTTGGATAAGATGAAATACACAAAAAAATGAAGAAATTTTCAAATTTTCATATAGATTCTACATTTTTTTTAATTTTAATTTAAATATTTCTTTCCTTTTTTTTTTCTTTCATTCGTTACTCTTCTCTCCAACCAAATCAATCCTTAAGTCTTTTTCTTAATCATTAAGGAACTTTATATCTCCTGCATTATATTACTCGTGTTATTGAAAAAAAAATATTTTCTTAATGAGAAGTATATTAACCACTTTGCTAATTCAAGGAAGGATCATTTGCTTAAGTTTTATGTGAAGTACATTAACCACTTTTTTAGTTACTATGAGATATCTAACTATAGTTCCCTCATGCCTAAAACAATTATTATAACGTAACCGGAATATATATAACAAAAGAAAAGGAATTAATAAAATTTGAATAGTACCAGACCATATACATAATCATTAACGAAGCTCGTTGAAATAGATAGTGATCCAACCATGAGACTTGAATACCATATTAGACAAAAAAATTGAAAAGCTAGTTCAGAACCAGAAAATTGTCCAAATCCTACAAAAAAAAAAATATTTTGACTATATCCATAGCTAATGAAAGACATCTAAACAGAAAATCCTTTGAAAAATCAGTAATGGGTTACCTTTCGGTTGGAGAAATGGATCATATTTTGAAATCGTTTGCCTTTCGTTCTAGCAACTGACCCACTGGTGCAATAATGGCATGTCCTTTCCTGTTTCTGTACATCTAACAAAACCCAAAATTTGTCTTCGATCGATGTAGGAAAACTCGATCAATCATGAATTATATATACTAGTTCAAAAATTAATTAATAGAAGAAAGGAAATAAATAATATATATATATATATACACACACATGCAAATAACATCATAATTCTCCAACAGTAGTCTTGTGTTTGATCTCAATATTTGGGTAAAAAAAATACTCTTAAAACAGATTTCTGCTATAATTTCTGACTTTACTCATGATCTAGCTAATTTCTCAGTCCTAAAATAATTAACAGGATACTGTATAGAAACCACAAAATATGAGTAGCCAGCCTAATGGCTCTGAGCTGATCTCTAGATAGCTAGTGAGGCTGCCATTTTATTATTATTATTATTATTGCCCAGCCCATCACTTCCATATAAGTACATATTCAACAATAATCTCAGAGTTCATATAGAAACACATACAATAATGTCTTATAATAAAAACTTCGCAATAGTATGACCTTTGGTTATCTTTAAGACAACGGATAAAAAGCCCGAATGCTAGTAATATACTCTTAAACACACTGCATCACTTGACTATTTGTAATATACTCTTAAGGAATAGACACAAAACTACTATTTTAGTTTGAAAGTTATCACCTTTAAATCTTCATGTTTCTATGTTGTGTTAATTTCTTTCCTTTGTTTGGGAGAGGGGGAATGTAAAATGATGAAGTTATTTGAATTTAAAAACTATATACATACAATTTAACTAATGAAGCGAGTCTTACCGTGTCCTGAGTTAATAGTCCAGATGTTGGATCAAATAGTTGGCTAATGAATTCTTCTTGAGTTTTCTTCTCTTCAATGCTGACAATTCTGGGTTCATACATAATGAACCAAAGCAGAAGCCATTTCTTTCCACCTCTCCAAAATTACCAAATTTGTTATTAAATTGGACAACCTCCAATAAAAAGTTACGATTATAATAACATCCTAGAACAGATATTCACTACTATTTTAATGGGTGAGCTTGACAATGCTTTCCAGATAAAACAATTTTAATGTCAAAGGTGATTTAAGTCTTGTTAACTATGTATATCCTTATACCCAATGACTTGCTTCATGAGCTCAATGAAAATTTGACAATTGTAGCAATGATAAATTATCATATCACATGTCTCACATGCAAAAATTACTGTATTCCCTTATATTAAACATAGAAGATAATGCAAGAAAGTATGTCTTGTTTGCTTTAGTAGACACAAATGAAACTGGTAAATGACATTGGAAGAAAACAGAAATTTGAATCCTACCAATTGTATGTAGACCAAAATGAAGCCTATAAACTAACCCATCTCACCATGGTAATCTACCATAGATATAAGAATCCTACAGGCCTACACTTTATAGCATGTACTGTAGTCATAGAGAAAGAAGAGTTTTATCAATCAGATGAGAAAAGACTACATCAATGATGATGATGATGAATTAGTAAACAAATTACACTAATTCATTTAAGAAAATTTTACTCACATCCCATGCATATTTGAAGAAAAATTTGAACTTCCACCACCAGGAAGAGATCCTTGAAGCTTATTCCACCATGATTAAAAAAAAAAAGAAGATATATTAGATATGCGTATAAAAAGTAACAATAACATATTTCCTGATTAATTTTTCAGAAGCAAAATTGCAGTCAGGCTTCATAAAAATAGAACCAAATAGGAAAGTCACACCACCATTCAAACATGAATTTAAGAGACAAAAATCGCAAATCTATTTCGTCCATAAATAAATATTCATTTTTCCAAAAAAGAAAAAACATTGAAGGAATATAAATTAAAAAAAAATCCATCAATCTCACATAACACAACAAATCCAACGAAAAACCTATCAACAACATAAACAAAAAAACAAAAAATCCCTAAACAAACCTAAACCGAAGATCCCCGCAACCGAACGTGAAACAACTCGATCCGAATACACAAAACAAAATTAATGAACGCAGAGGGTTCAACGCACATGAAAAACACACAAAACAAACGCCAGTCACATCGAAGAAAAAAGCATAAAATAAAAAGGAAGAAACAGAGAGAAAAATAAAATCTATAGTTAGAAAAGGAAGAGAGATGCGGAAGCGGCGTTTAGAAGGAAGAGAGAGAGAGAGAAATAAAATATTTTACTAACACTTACGTAGCTTCGTTGGAAGTTGTTGTCTTCAATCAACAAACTAAAGCTGGTGAACCTCAAAGCGGTGAAGGCGATGAAGAGGCTATTGATGAAGGCGCATTTGGGCGCAACGGCGGTGGAGAAGGTGCTGAAAATTGTGGAAAGTCACGAGAGAATGGAAGAGTGAACAGCTAGCAAAATATTGTATTGATTTAGGGTTGTCAGTTAGCCCAATTAAAATGTGCCACGTCAGCAACAAAAAGTGGGTTTCAAAGACGGTCTTGAAAAAACAATGTTGTAAAATATTTTTAAAGTCATTTTTGAGGAAACCACATTTAAAAAGTTACAACTATTTACAAAAATGTCACCGCTTAATTTACTACATCGGTCTTTGTATGATCGTCGTAGAATCAGTGTCATAAAAAGCCTTTTTTCTAGTAGTGTTCAGAGAAAGTATAATGTCTATTATTAAAAGAATTTATTAAATGTGGTTAACTTTTCCCCTTTTAAATCAACTTGATGCAACTATTTATGATATATTGATATGGAGTACATGTAAGAGCCACTAGGTTGGGCACATGCTGATCCTACATGGACTTCTCAACAAATCTAGGCTCTAGCTTGCAAAAACTCAGGACATGGAGGTACTTAATAATTTCATCTGTTAATGTTTAAACTCAAACAACAGGTTCTTATCTTGGATTGAAACAGAAGCTTCAGAAGCTGGGCACTGTCAACAGGTTCATTGAAACAAGAGCTCAATCAGAAACTTGCAAATGACACCAAAGCATAAATAAAAAAAAAAAATTTAAGCTTGAGCAAGAACAAATACCAAAAGGGGAGTCACCAAACAAGGAATTGGTAGAGAAAGCAGTTGAAGTCAAGAAAGAGGTGGAAGAGGTGTTGAAATCAACTAAGTTGAAGATTGTTGGAGTAATGGAGAGAAGTGTGGTGAGTGCACCACCAAACATAAAACAGAAAATAACCTATTTTTAAAATTAGACCATGAATGAAATTGATAGAGTGGTAAATGAGGAAGATCTTAAGGGCAAAATCAAGGAGTTGGAGAGTAAGATAGCTCAAGGCTCAAATTCTGAGGATATGGAAAAGATAAAGGTGTTAAAGAGAGTATTCTTGCTGCATTGGATGTCTCAACACTAAAGGAAAAGATTGAGAGACTAAGGGAAGATTTGGAATCTTCATCCAAGGATGTTTATGTAAAACAATTAAGTGTTAAGTCTTGACAAATATTTTGTTAACTATGGTTGTTGTTATCCCAACCATGTAAATTAGCACATTGGCAACATAAATTTAGCTTTCAAACTGTCAGAAACCAGAATAAAAAATAAGAAAGAAACTATATATATTGAATAATATGAGGTATTACAGCAGAAGAAACTGTGGTACCTCATAGCAATGCTCCTTTTCAGTTTTTACTACTCATTTATGCGTTAGCTTGGGATGACTAAACCAAAAGCTTACTGCAATGCACTTCATCATGGTGTTCAGACACTGGTCCTTTGAAGTCACTACATGAAGAATTGTAAGCATCATTGGTTAGAAAATTTATAGCAAAGTAAAACACCCTTAAAGTAACCTTTTTTCCTCATATTTCCAATGCCATGCTTGGCTCTGTGCTTACTAATGGTAGGCAAGTCCTTTGCATTCTCAAGAAATTTGAAACCTCCAAGGCTACAGCTTGTACTCACCTACAGTTCAGATAGATGCACAAGGTTACAATTCACATCATCAAGGATAAATTACTAACATCTTTTTTTATCTGCAAATTAATAACATTGTTAAAGAGATCAACTACAAGTACAAAGCGAGACAAAAAGTGCCAACATATTATTAAAACAAATTGCATAAGGCGGAAAAAGTGTTCACTTATTATTAGCATTGATAAATGACTCCTTTGATGAAAGTATGCTTTACATAGTAAAGTTTGGAAGCACCTAACTATAATCAATAGAACTATCAAATTCTTGATATTCACCTCATTTTAACATTGTGAGTCTGCAAGTGCAGCGCTTAGGTTTGCGAGTGCAGTGGAATGATGGAGCGGCAAAGACGACGACAAGGGAAACACCATGAGTCTGCGAGTGCGGCGCTTAGGTTTGCGACGAAGAGGCATGAGGTCGAGAAGCACGTGAGCATTGTGGAGGGAAGGGAATGTCTCAGCGAAGTGCAGCACATGAGAAATGGAACACATGGAGTGCAACGCCATCATCGAGAGAGAGAAGATGAGAGTGTGTGTAGATAATAGAAATAGAAATAGAATGAGAATGAGAATAAAGATAAAAAGTAGAAGAGGGAGAGGTCAAGAAGTGGATGAGTCACACATGCCACCAACTCTTTTCACTTCACTCATTTAGATCTCCACGACGATGGAGGCGCAGGCAGAGAGAGCTAGGGTTTTTTAAAACTACGGGAGAGTGATTAAAAAGAAGAAAATAAGGACTGACAGAAAGAGTCCGTCCGTATTCCTCAATCTCGCATTCTACATCGGTTCTACGAGAACCGATGTCGTAATGCATTTTCAAATATGGTCTTCTCAAGATCGTCTTTAAAATTTTTCAGTTATTTACAAAAATGTCACCGCTTTACTTACGACATCGATTTCTATACAACCGTCGTAAAACGTGCGTCGTAAAATGCAACTTTTCTAGTAGTGTTACAACTTCTATATAAATCTAAAAGAGTGTGACAAAGAAAGATAAATAGCTCACTGAAAAACACCATCCTTTCTTTAATTTCTTTGTAAGCCATAGCTGCAACCAATTGCAATAAGGGTTTCGCCGACAGTTAGATGTTGTTGAAGCCCGAAGATGCTGGTTTCTTTGATCTCCCTCGTGCCTTGTTTAGTAAAAACTTATCACATAGGAAGTTGGTGGAATGCCATGAAAAGGGTGTTTTGGATGAAAGTTTTGGCCATCGATGGCTTATATTTATTTCTATTTTGACCCAGAAGTTCTTGCAGCTTGTGGCTAAGCCACTGGTAGGCTTTGGGAGTTTCGTTGAGAATTTTCTCAACCTTGGTGCCCTCAATGGAGGTGTTTCTGGGATCGTCCTTAACTTTTTCAGAGGTTAATTCTTATTCTTTATGTGTCAATAATGGGTTCAATTCTTCTTCGGTTACAAGAAATCTCACTTGCAACGAGAGAAAAAAAGACAAGAATATTTTGTGAGATCCAAGATACAAAATGTTTGTGTCTTTCTCTCTCGTAAAGGTGGAGAGGAAATTCAACTTGTTTTGTGTATGTATATAGTTTGCTTTGTGTTTGGAAACAAAATTTTCCAATTCCTAATTTGACCTCGATTTGTGAGAAACATCCATTTGAAGATACCAGGCATACAAAAATAGACTATTTTTTTAACTAATCTGGCTTTGTATTTAAAATTGGCTTAAGTACAAATTTTACCACTCAAATTTTATTATTATATAAATTTTATCGTTTAAATTTTATTTTTATAAATTTTATCACCCAAATTTTTAATTTTCACAAATTTTATCACTATTGACGAACAATTGATTATTTTGACTTCTGACATCAATATATTTATAACCGATGTAGAAAAATAACTTTTTACATTGGTTATAACTATAATCAATGTAAAAAGTTATTTTTTTAACACGAATTATAACTATTACTGATGTATAAAAATTTAGAAAAATAACTTTTTACATTATTTTGTTACCATGATGGTAAAGTGCACAAAAATTAAAATTTTAAATGGTAAAATTTGTCAAATGTTGAAATTAAGTTGGATGATAATATTCATAAAAAAACTTGAGTCGTAAAATTCATAAAATATGAAAGTTGAGTCGTAAAATTTGTGAAAATAAAAATTGAATGATAAAATTTATAAAATAATGTAAGTTGGTGGTAAAATTTACAATTGAGCCTTTAAAATTTTTGCTTTATTAAAGAAAAAATAAAATTAAACATTTTGTTTTATTTTCACCCTTTTTATCTATAAAAAATAAAAATGAAGTAACATTATAATCAGTTGTGGATGTCACCATTTTTTTTTGGGGGGTGGGGGGGATAATTAAACAAATATTTCTTTTACCAAAACAAATTCTATACTTTTAAAAGGAGAAGAAAAAAAATTGGAAGTTCATTACTTCTCTTGCTCCTATGAAGCTTCACCCACTACTAGAAGACACGCTTTCAACATCGGTCAAGATGGGGATTCAAAGACGGTGGTTAACCGTTTTTGATTGTAACGTTGTTGAAACTAAAAATTTTCAACAACGGTTAGTAATTCACCGATGTAGAATTACATTGTTTTTGAATACGGTGCTACCCATTTGTTCGATGTAGAAACCTTAGTTTCTACAACGGCGGTAGTTGAGGCACCGATGTTGTAAGCTGGATTTTCTACATCGTTGGCGAGGTAGGCACCGATGTAGTAACCTGGATTATTTTCTACATCGGTGGTGGCTGGGGCACTGATGTTGTAACTTGGATTTTCTACATCGTTGGCAAGGTAGGCACTGATGTAGTAACCTGGATTTTCTACATCGTTGGTGAGGTAGGCACCGATGTAGTAACATGCGCTTTCTAAGTCATTTTTTAATTAATAAAAATTATTTATAATGACAAAATTATGTATATTACAAAAATTATAAAATTATCTATATTACTAACAATCAATAAATATAACAAAATAATATTAAATTAACTAAAACAGAAGAATGAGTAAAAAATATAATACTCCTTACTAGAAATTGATGAAGTGGAAAATAAACAAATCATTATAGAAATAGTACACAACTGCATTTATTTTACGGACACAATTTGACAGCATTTGACAACTTTGTTTCAGGACGAATATGCATTTGTAACCAATCTGACCAAGAACATTAAATCATGCCACTAATTTGTTGTAAACTGTTATCCTACTTAATGTCTGTGAAATCGAATATGGAGCAATGATCACAATTCAAATTTTAATAAATACATTAAAAAATTCACAGAAAAACCAAACTTCTATCTTACCTCTCATTTCCGAAAGATAACACCAAAAGTCCAACCAATGACTTCAACTTGAGGGATTTTTTCTTGCTGTTCTGGTGTGAAGTTGTCCTTTTGTTTCTTCAAGCAACCCTAAATCAATGAAATGAAATAGTATTGAGGTATGTTTTATACAAGTTCTCCCATCTTGTCATCAGCCACAAAACACAGTACCACTAAATGGGCAAAAACTTGAATATAAATTTAATGAACAAAATTAATAATTGCACAAACATTTAGTGTTGTGGACATAACCTCACTAGCTTCTCCCTTGTCACTGGCTTCTCTCTATGGGGAATAATTAATAAAAATTTTAAAATTGTATCAGGACAAAGCACTATAGACATGTACCTTATGCAATCATTTCTACCCTATTATTGGAGGGCAATGGAGGTAAATATTGAGTATGTTATAGTTATATTGCTGGAGGTTTCATCAAATTTGTCCTAATACTCCTTACTGTGACAGTGCTATGGGAAAAATGGTAACATAAACTTTGGTTTAACACTACAACACAATCATTTCAATTGAAAATATCAAAGTGCCATCATATCTCAGACCGTACTTGAGTATGTATCCCAAAAGTTGGTAAAAAAAATTCAAAATTAACTAAATTGGCATATTATATGCATATCGTTGTTAGACATGCATTTGACACTATACTTTGCCAATTTGAGTATTTGGCTTTCATAGATCTAGACATAATTTCACAACTTCAAAATCGGCATTTAATAAATAAAAGATTAAAAAAATTTAAAATAGGTAAACCTCGATAATCTTTGGGGTGGAGCATTCCCCGGTAACGGTGAGTTGGGTGATTTCATAGCGAGAAGCCATGCAAGTAATCATTAAGCTTCCATCTTGGCCATTTTCCTCCTCCAAAACAGGATCAATGACAAGGTTATTATTAAAACATGACTACAATCATTAGAAAATAATAATGAGATTCTCAGCAGCAATCACATCATGAAGGAACAATTTATGGGATAGTCATAATAGGTAAAAGGTCATTAGTCTTCATCATGATGATCTCATTTTATCATAATGAGTTTTATGAAGAGGAACCTGGCATTAACAAGCCCAGAAGATCATCCAATAAAAATAGCACACAAACTCATGCAATTATGCCAAAGAATTTGGTATCCACTGAAAAGTAGTTGGAAAAATAAAAATTTGTTTAAAAACATATTTCTAGGTTAAAGAAGACAAAACACACATATATGAAAATATAATTTAATAATAGTGCATGAAATGTGTGATGTGGGTACCAGGTCAGAAATCTTTAGAGAAAAGGAAATTAGATGATTTTATAGTAAATCAAAATTTCATAATAAACTTAAAATGGTAGAAACAAATTATGCATCCTACAAAGCAAGTACATATTTAGTGACATTAGAGTGCAAATGTGAGCAAGATTCATACCACAGAAACTGAGGCAACAAGATCATACATCATTATTCCCGCATCTGCAAGGGCAAGGCTAGCACATGATATGACAATTGGGAGATCACCTGCAACACACTCACTAATATTATCACTTGCTATAAACTTACGATTTTGCCAAAAGGTTTCGATTAAATGGGATCATTCATCATTACTTCTTCCATTATAAAATTCAAAGGAATAATACAACATCTCAAACAAATCCATTACAAACCAGACTACCATAAATGTCCACATCTTAATATCTACATTTAAGGTGTCCATAAAAACTGCTAAATTATAGAAAATTGACATGACATTCATTTAAATAAATCATATGTTCGATCTTTTTGACTTTGTGTACTTGGAAGCCTTTATCAAAGAATACATGAATTATACTAATCGCTGTAGTAATTGACCATAAGAACATGGAAGCATTTCTCATCATAAGCAGCAAGGCCCCATACAACAGAAGCTACAGTTGACTTCTCTTACCTAAATCTACAAAAGTAATTGAACTTAAAGAAACAACTTTTATTAATCTCTAACAAGTTGTTGGCACCCCTAAAAGTGTGGCAATAATCCCCACTGAAGCACCTGGCAGTGTGGCCTTGACCACAAAGTTTGCCCATGATATTCAAAGCCGGGGCAGGTGATGTTCATTCATATGCATGGTTTGGAAAATGAAATTCACCTAGTCAGGAAACAATATCCAATCTTTAGCAAGAAAAAAAAACATATTTTAACAGTTTTTCCTGAAAATGTTGCAAACATAGTGGAAGGACAGAAAGTCAAATTAGACAACATATTTCACTGTCCCTCCTCCCACTTTCCCAAGATATCTCTCTCTGGTGTACATATACCTGATAATAAATATATTGATGAAAAGAAGAAACTAAATGAAGACCTTAATCTATGCCATGTTGAAGACAATGGAGGTATGATTCACTAAAACTAGATGATTTCATAGTTTTCTCTAGGTCTTTCGTACATTACAAATGAAGTTTGTGATGTAAATGTCTAATATATAGCTTGAGATGTTTACATTTTATCTTATCAGAAGGCATGAACTGGTAAATAAGCAAAAATGAGAAAAATTTTACTTACCTCACAGAACTAATATGCCCTTATGTAAAGGTTAGAGGGGAAACAATTTCTATTCTAAATCCATAAAGATTTATGGCGGTAGAGGAGAGGCTCATTGATATTGCTACCAAACTCCCCTTGACCTCATTTAAAAACCACATTTATTTCATCCAATCAATCAATCAATCTTTTTTATTTTCCAATGAAATCCCTAATCACCATCAAACAGAAAGGTACCTTAAACCTAGACACTATAGGGGAGTTTTGGACACCAAAAACAAATTTGTTGGAACTTGGGGATTTTTATTTTAAAAGATGGGCAAGAACTTTATTTTTAACTATTTTTCTATATATATATATATATATATATATATATATTATACTCTACATTTTTTTTATTTTTTGGAGTCAAAATTAGGCGCTAAGAATAACTAATATACTATATGAAATTTAATGTCATTTATTAAGAAAACACAATACAATAACATATGAGAGAACATAGTACTTGGACAAGTTATTACCTCCTTGACTAAAGAACTCAAATCGCTTTCCAGAAGATATATTTTTTGTTCTAAACTCTTCTGCGGAACAATGTATATTAAGATTTAGTTACCAATAAAAAAAATCAAAACATGAGAGGGAGGGGAGGGGGGGACAACTAAGGTTAAATACAAAGAGAGAATGTAGTACATAATAAAATGAAGCAAGTTTTACCCCTTTCAGGCTCAAAACTGCCTTTTCATTCAGCAACTAATTGGTTCTTTCCACCAATGTAGCCTGCATATCACATGATGTATTTGAAAATATTAAATATCTTGATAAATCATTTCTCAAACTCAATGCTCCTACATCTTTTAAAAGGGTAAAAAACATATTAGCATGTTCACCTCTTTTTGAAGTAAGGAATTATTCTCACTCTGCAATTGTGCAATTCTTGTTTCAAGTCCAACATGCAGATAATCAAATTAAATGTAAGTCAATAGATAAACATATGAAAATAATTGATAGAACACTGAAAACTAAAAGGAAAACAAATATATATTAATATTGTAAAATGAACAAAGAGATTGTAAAAACAAGAAGATAACAACCAGAACCTACGGCTCCTCTAAGAGATCTCTTAAAATTTTCTTTCTCTAAAACTGCCTCCCCTTACTAATAAGCCTCCTCCCTATATACATGTAGCCTCCTCCCTATGTAACAAAAACATGACACATCAACTTCCTAATTAATTTTCTCTCTCACCCATATGGCTTGGATCCCACAGTGTTCTGAGGTCTTCAATCAATGGAGTTAGATAGACGTCAATATGATTACCTAGTTGTCTTGGTCCCGCTATCATCATGCAAACCATTATGTACTTTTGCTTCATGCACAACCAAGGAGGAATGTTGTAAATCATTAGCAAAATAGGCCATGAACTGTGATTGTTGGTTAAGTTACCAAATGGATTCATTCCATCCGAGACAAGAGCAAGCCTTAGATTTCCTGGCTCATTCCCAAAATCAGGATACAAAGAATCGAATGCCTTCCATTGCGGGCTATTAGCGGGATGTTGTAGCAATCTATCAGTTTTTCGACCTTCAGCATGCCACATAAACTATTTTGCATCATGTCCATTATAAAAAAATCGCTTGAAATGTGGTATTATTAGAAGATACCAACAAACCTTTGCTGGAAGACTATTCTCTACAGTTACAACATCACTTGTTTCATGGTTGTTGACCTTGTAGCGGGATAAACCACATGTTGGGCATGTGCGCATTTCTACAAACTCATTTCTATTCAATATGCAATCATTTGGACATGCATGGGTTTTTTGGTACTTCATTCCCACTAGACACAAGATCTTCTTGGCCTCGTATTGACTCTTGGGCAATGTGTTATTTTCAGGAAGCAATTTCTTCAATAGCAGAAGCAATTCAGTAAACCTCTTGTCACTCCATCCAAACACTATTAGAAAATACACTTTCAACATCGGTTATTTAGATTATTCTACATCGGTTCTAAAACTGATGTTGAAAGTGCCGATGTTGAATGTATCAATGTTAACATCGGTTTTGTAAAATCGATGTTAACATATATATGACATCATCGGTTCTCTAAATACTCGATGTTAAACATAATGAACAACACCAAAAAAAGTGTACGCATGATGAACGTTGACATCGATTTTGCTGTAAAACCGATGTTAATATGTTATATTAACATCGGTTTCCTAGAAAAACCGATGTTAATGTAATATATTAACATCGGTTTCTTACGATAACCGATGTTAATATATTCCACTAACATTAGTTTTTCTAGAAAACCGATGTCAACGTTGATGATGCATACACTTATCCGGTGTAGTTCTTTGTGTATAACATCGGTTATGTGTAGATAACCGATGTTAATATACAAATGTTCACATCGGTTATTTATAAATAACCGATGTTAGTATACAGGCGTTGACATCGGTTATCTATAGCTGACCGATGTTAAAATACAAACGCTGACATCGGTTATACACAAATAACCGATGTTAATATACAAACGTTAACATCGGTTTTCTATTAGAACCGATGTTAAGGTTCATGTCGACATCGGTTTTTGTAAAAAACCGATGTTGTTTATCTTATTAACATCGGTTTTTGTTAATAACCGATGTTGTTTTCAAGTATTTTTTTTATATATACTTTCTATTTTTACAGTAAACCCAAAATTGTACATGTCAAATGCAATTTCAAGCCCAATTCACAGCAAATAAACATTTTATTATGCTTTCAAGCAGTTTTAATGATAATAAACATCAAATAATTGATTTATCATAAAGAACGATCATCAAATGAATTCAATGTTCATATTACATAGAAAATGTCAAAAATGTTAAACCAAAGTAAACTAAAGCTAAAGATAATATCCCTAAATCCTAAGCCTGATCTCTAACTCGGAGATAAAACTGTGCCCACTGGATCCGCAATGCCTTTAATCTCTCTGGCTCCAATGGTCTAGGATTGTTAAAATACTGCATGATGAAATAAATCATAATAAGTTAATAATGTAATACAAATTATAAATAAATCGATTTTGTTTGAAATAAACTTACTGCTTCCCAATTATTCCTAAAAGTTCCTAAAATGATGGTGGACATCCAGTGCATCACATAGTAGCCACACTCAGTGCTTCCTTTTTGTCTATTACACTAAATACATAATGAAATTTGGATATTAATTAAACAACTAGTGTACAGACACAAAGAAATATATATAAGTGGAAGTTTTATGTAAATGATGTACCTTGACGACAATCCACCTAGCAGAAGCCTTTGATTTAGGCTGTGGAGCATCATCAAGACCTTTTAAAGCACTGTTCTAGATGAGTAACAATTAAAAACTGGTGTTGTACGTCGAGGTATTACAATGCAAATGTATTGAAAAGAACACTAACCTTTTAATAATCCCCTTAAGGTAGTTGTCTGGTCTGTTATGCTATGAACAAAACTAGACAACTAGGTGTTCCTTGGGCAGGAAGGATGACCACCATCTGCCAGTGTCCGCTGCAGTGGAACCTAAAATGGGTTAGTACATTAGTAAACATTAATTAAATTTATTTATTTTGTGACTTACCCATTCAGGTAGGCTCCAAGATAGACATCGCGTTGTGAACTATGCATCCAACTCTTTATGTAACTTTCAGACTCAAACTGCGATTGCCCAGACCTCTGAATGGACTGTGGCTCGAGGAATCCATAGATATCAGAATTCCCCACTCGCATACATATTTCAGTGAGATGTCTGTTTATGTTAAGTCAAAGTTAAATATTTATGAATTGAAAGCAATAACTTAGGTAATTAAAAGTAATATAAAATGACTTACAAAATCCACAATTGTAACACTGATATGCTGAGACATTGACCACCGTGTGCGATTTCGGAGAGGTCTTCGTGCTTTATGTAGAGGGGGAAATTTGGATTAAAGACCCTGAACACGGTGGCATCCCATCTAACCTAATAAGGCCTCAAGAAAAGCTCTGGGATGGTCAATGTCATCAGATAAAGCGGATCATCGACCTCCGGATCGGGCTTCGAAGGTGGTTTTGCCGGAGACACAACTACCTGTTCTTGAAACAAAGTTAAATAGCCTAATTTGAGGCACGCTTAATGAATTAATTTAAAAAGAAGAAACATATAGTAAGGACAATAAGTACCTGCTGTGATAAAGACTTGACCAGATATTTCGGCCAAGCAAGGAAGGTGTAAAGTGTCTGTCCCACTAAGGAAACCTCATCAGTGGGTACAGGAACTGGAGCATCTGCATTTGTAACCTCCTCCACACTCACCTTTACTTGGCCAGACAACAAAGGAGTGTTATGAACAACAGTTGATCCCTCATAAACTCTTCCATGGCAACCAGGCGGGCAAGATCTGCTTCTATGTACAAGCCACACCTGTCAGAGTCACCCGTCTTAGGATCGTTTCCTGAGGGATCAACACAACTCCCCTTTGTGCTCACTCGAGGACCAGAGGGACCAACCAGAGGCTCAGGAGGCACTGCAAGTCCCTAAGATTGCATCTGCGACTGAAGCTGGGACTGCATGTGGCTGAAGGATGCCATGACCTGCCTCGTCACTTTCTCTGTGATGGACTCCTCTAGCTGGTCCCTGATTTGCTGGGTTAGCTGCTGCAATTCGTCAGGAGGCAGGGAGGAAGCGCTGCGGGACGTCCGTGGAGCCGATCCAAAGTATTTCTTGATGGTGACACCGGCTCCAGCAGCACGGACACGTCTAGGGTGCTCTGGACGTCCAATAGCAGCGGCCAGAACATCCTGACGTTCATGGGGGATGAAGGATCCCTGTGTGGCCTGCTCCTCAAAGGAATCCTGCACAGAAAACACACAGTGGTACATGGCATTCAAAAAATATTGAAATATAATTGTAATGGTTAGTTGAAAATGACTTACAATCTTCTTAGCGATTTCCTTTGCAGCCTCAGTCGTCGTCTCCCCTGTTTTCTTCGTGCGGGCCATCTTCCACTTCACGTGGCATTTTACCGGGGATGGAGGGTCAATGACGCCATCAACGCTTCCTGATTGTGCAGCTTCCTCCAACTTCTTCTTCGTCTTCTCAGCAAAGAGCTTCTACTCCAAATAATCATAACCCCCACGAGACAAAACGTGGGGGGGTAGTATTCTGCTTCTGGATGGCCTGTGCCTTCTTGCGCACATCCTGAAAAAATTAAACAATAATGTTTGAAATTGGTAGAATGAAGTATAACAACATCATGTTTTTTCAAAAACAACTTAAATGGCAAGGAACATACCTCCCAAGAAGGGTCTCTGCAAGTCTGGCAAAACTGGGCCCACTTTTCCTTGCTGATGCCGTATTTCTCACAGACAGTGTCCTCGACACCGTCCTGATCGGCTGTAAGGGCCCATTTCCTCGTGAGGTCTGATTTAAACTGCCTCCATCTCTCCCCCACGGTCTACAGTAACTTCCTTTTCGTCCTACTGTCAGAAGCCTCTAGGATATCAAATGCCGCCTGACAACATCAAATAAAGTTTATTTGTTACAATAATGTATTTTTTGGCTATTAATTAAACAAAATCAAATAAGAAAAGAAAAATACATGAATATCCTCCCAAATTAGGTCCTTCTGAGCAGTAGGGACCTCCTTCCAATTCTCGTAGGTGACGTCCACCTTATCACGCACCACAATCCCCAAATATGTTCATAATTTCTTCCTGTGGGGACCGTCGGCCTTCCCGATAGCAGGATCAACATGCACCACTGGTCTCTCAGCACCAGGTGGTCTAGTGGACAATGATCGTAGACGTGAGGCTTTGCGTGTCCGCTTCACGGTAGACGGCGAAGCCGATGCGTCCGAAGAAGGAGGAGGAGGAGGAGGAGGAGAATGAGGAGGAGGAGGAGGAGGAGTAGTAGTGGAGGCAGGTGGAGAACCCATACAGCTCATGTTTGTCGCCAGTTTCATCATCCACCACCCTTTTCTTCTCTGCCTTCTCACGTTTGTTTCTGTTAAACCCATATTTATGCCTTCTTCCCTTCATGTCTTGTTTTATCACAACTTTAGCCGAATTTCCTATCTTTAGCACAGTTGAATCTCCTGTCTTATTCTCCAAATACACACTTTGATGGCCTGTATCTCTTTTCTTTGTATGTTCTAGTGGTTCAGCTTCAGAATGCATAGAGCAATCTGAATTTTCTAGTGATCACCAAAGGCTTCTGCATCAGTATTGACACTCTCCACCCTCTTTGGTTATGCTTCTGTGTTGCATTCCGTGCTTCCTCCTTATAATTCTCAGATTTAGTGGAGGTCTTACTAGAAGAATCAGCACTAATCCGTGCATATTCCTCCTCTACCAGCTCAATATCTTTCGTTTCACCTTTGCTTTTGTAAACTACATTGTAATTTATAAAACAGAAGTTGAAAGGAAAGATATTGAGCTGGTAGACGAGGAAGAAGCACAGATTGGTGCTGATCGTTCTAGTGCAACCTCTAATAAATCTGAGATTTATAAGGAGGAAGCACAGAATGCAGCACAAAAGCATAAACCAAAGAGGGTGGAGAGTGTCAATACTGATGCAGAAGCCTTTGGTGATCACTGGAAAATTCAGATTGCTTTATGCATTCTGAAGCTGAAGCACTAGAACATACGAAGAAAAGAGATACAGGCCATCAAAGTGTGTCATTGGAGAAAAAGACAGGAGATTCAACTGTGCTGAAGATAGGAAATTCGGCTAAAGTTGTGATAAAACAAGACATGAAGGGAAGAAAGCATAAATATGGGTTTAACAACAATAAACATGAGAAGACAGAGAAGAAAAAGGTGGTGGATGATGAAACTGGTGACAAACATGAGCTGTATGGAGTCCTAAGGATACCATCTAAAAGAAAATACCGATGCCTCAATCAGAGAAAAATGTAGCTGTCACTTACATGCTTTGGTGACCTCTATCTGCAGAAAATTACATTAGACGATGTTAATCAATTCTCCTTCATCATGATCATTTCGATTAGTATGAACGTCGTCAGCTTCTTCTTCTTCGACAACGTTAGGAGTGATCTGAGCAGTCAAAGGACTAACATAGGTGTCCATGTATGAATCATCATCTTCTACATTAACACCAACTGTTTTGCCCTGCAGAACCACGCACCACCTTTCGTCACAAGGTTCTTGCATGTAAAATACTTGTCTAGCTTGTTCTGCCATGATGAAAGGGTCATTGTGGTAACCAAGTTTCTTTAGGTCTACCAACGTAAATCCTATATCATTGGTGCGCACACCGGTGTTGCTGTCAACCCATTTACATTTGAAAACACATACCGTAAATTTCACATGGTTAAGCTCCCAAATTTCATCAATGAACCCAAAGTAAGGGATGTAAGCTACATAGGGATTGGTGTCATTGACACTTGAAAAGGGTTGAGATTCAGCGCTTAGGGTGACCCCGCTGTTCTACATTGTACTTTTGTCATCTTGTGCTTTTGTGTAAAATGAATACCTGTTTATGTCGTATCCTTGCCAGGTTATAACATTTCTTTTAGGCCCATCTGCTAGATTTCTTAATGTTTCTGAAGCATTCTCATCTGCAAAGATTGTATCTTTAAACCAATCACAGAAAGTCTTGTTATGCTTTTTCAACACCCAATTCTTTGACATTTTCGGATTATTCTGTTTGACTAAAGCTTCATGCGTAACTATGTATGGCAAAACTTCATTACTGTTGTTCAAGACATACAAGTGAGCTTGTAACAAATCTTCTACACTTGGAGTGATCACATGCAGTCCTCTTGAACCCTTACCACCCACTCTGTCATCATGCCGAGACTCAGGAAGCCCAACAGGTTTAGCCTTCTCTAAGTATTCTGAACAAAATTCAATGGCTTCTTCTGCAATGTACCTCTCAACAATAGATGCTTTTGGACGATATAGATTCTTTGTATACCCTTTTAAGATCTTCATGTATCGCTCAACCGGGTACATCCACCGTAGATAAACAGGACCACAACATTTGATTTCTCTGACCAGATGCACAATCAAGTGAATCATGATGTCAAAGAAAGCAGGGGGAAAATACATCTCCAACTGGCACAATATAATTGCGGCCTTATTTTCCAACTCATCAAACTTGACTGGATCAATGACTTTGCTACATATAGCATGGAAGAAAAAGCACAGGCGAGTTATCGCTAACCTGACTTTGTTTGGCAAGATGTCTCGTATAGCCACGGCTAACAATTATTGCATGAGCACGTGACAATCGTGAGACTTTAACCCTACAAGCTTAAGCTTCTTCAACTGCACAAGGCTCTTAATATTTGAAGAGTATCCTTATGGAACCTTCACCCGACGAAGACACTGACAAAAACTTATCTTCTCCTTCTTGGACAAAGTATGGCAGGCTGGGGGCAAGTAAATTTTCTTCCCATCAAACCTTGGATGCAACTGTGATCATATACCCATATTAGCTAGATCTTGACGGGTATTCAAGTCATCCTTCGTCTTGCCTTGAATGTTAAGGAGCGTCCCAATCACACTGTCACAAACATTTTTCTCCACATGCATAACATCAATACAATGTCTAACGTCAAGATCACACCAGTACGGAAGACAAAAAAAAATGGACCTCTTCTTCCATTTGCAACTCTGACTTTTATCCTTCTTTTGGGTCTTCCCAAATACAGTATTCAGGTGTTGAACCTGTTGATATACCTGCTCACCAGTCAACGGTATCAGCGCAATATCATGCTCTTGACTTCCATTAAAAGCTTTTTTCAGTCGTCTGTAAGGATGATTGGGTGTTAGAAAGCGACGATGCCTACTGTAGACTGTTTTTCTCCCATGTTTAAGTTGTATGTAACTTGTGTTTTCTTCACAGATGGGGCATGCATGATGACCCTTAACACTGTAACCGCTGAGATTCCCATATGCTGGAAAGTCATTAATGGTACAAAAAAGCATTGCACGCATTTCAAAGGTCTCCTTGCGAAACACATCAAACACTACAACCCCCTCGTCCCACAACTTTCTCAGATCTTCAACCAACGGACTTAGATAAACATCAATGTCATTTCCTGGCTGTCTTGGGCCCGATATCATCATAGACAACATCATGTATTTTTGCTTCATGCACAACCAAGGAGGCAAATTGTAAATTACTAGCAAAACTGGCCATGAACTGTGTTGAGTGCTTAAGGTGCCATATGGATTCATTCCATCACTGGCTAGTCCAAGTCTAAGATTTCTTGGCTCATTCCCGAAATCTAGATACAAACCATCAATCTTCTTCCCCTGGGAGCAATCAGTCGGATGACGGACCATTCCATCAGAAATCCTTCCATTTGCATGCCATGTAAGGTCTTTTGCGTCATCCTCATTAGAAAAAAGACGCTTAAACCTTGGAATGATTGGAAGATACCACAAAACCTTCGCTGTGGGGCCCTTGTTGGAGTTTTCATCAGAACTACTTTTTTCTTCATCCTTCACTTTGTACCGTGAAGTCCCATAGATAGGGCATTTGGACATTTCTTGGAATTCATGCCTGTACAGTATGCAATCATTGGGGCAAGCGTGAATCTTCTAATACTCCATACCCATCGGACACAATATCTTTTTCGCCTTATAGTAACTTTTAGGTAATGTGTTGTCCTCTGGAAGCAGATTGTGCACTACCTCAAGCAGTGAGGTGAAACTTTTGTCACTCCACCCATACCTGGCCTTAACATTAACCAGACTTAACACAGCAGACAACAGGGTTAAGGAATTCTTGCACCCTGCATACAAAGGCTTCTTAGAATCACTCTGCAATCCTTCATACACAGGGGTGTGTGCTTGCTAGAAATACTCTTGTCCAAGGTCACGAATCATGTCCTCTAACCGATCTCCCATTTCTACATCAAACGGTTCAGATTGGGACCCACTCTGCATGTCTGTGACTTCACGATGCCATATCCACGTCGTGTAATTCTTCTTAATCCCATCACACAATAGATGGTCCCGTATGTCATCGAGTAATTGTCGTCTTCCATTCAAACAGTTGATGCAAGGACAAAAATATTTTCCTTCTTCATTCGGTCGACCTCTTTCTGAAGCAAATTGCAAGAACTGTTCAACGCCATCCTTATATTCTGGGCTCATGCGACTTTCATTCATCCAACTTCGATCCATCTAAGCAATTCCATGCTTGGAAATCTCACTTTTTTATTTATAGGTATGGCCCTATCCCATTTAGGAAAATTGTCTTTTATGTTAGCTTCAAATGTCAGGGTTGCCATTATTTACAAAAATTTGACTAAATTTCGGCAGCATTTCGCATTGGTCTCCAAGTACACGACATGACATCGGTGAAATGAATTTCCCAATAATCAAGTATGCACTCAGAGAACAACTTGAAATTCATTGAACCAAAATTTAATCAAATTAATGAAAATAATAATAACCTTCACGAATGAATCTAACATAAAAATACCAGTCTCCCCAAACTGTCCAAACGGACAATTTAAGACTCAATACAATGACTAATGCAAACTGTCTGCAAGAGTCATTGCATTCAGTCTCAAACGGGAATCTAAGGTTCACTCACCATGAACAACAATTGTTTATATAGCAAATTACACTGATCACATACAACAACATGCAAAAGGTAAAATTCAATTACAGACAAATATAGACATCAGCAGTTGTTTATGTAACTAATTTCAAATGCTGGGTTTCAAGGGTGCTTATGCTTTATTATTGTAGTTGGGTATATGTGTGTGAGTGTGTATCATGAGGGTCTGTGGGTATGAAATCCTCACCTTATGACTGCCCTTGAGCTTCCTCTGAGTGATTGGGAGGACAAATGGATTGATGTGTACTTCAACATAAGTTCAAAGTTGCTAGGCATTTGCAATGCATTTAGCTCTGAGCTTTCACGTCTGAACCAGGGAAAATATATACTGTGCACTGCATAATTTAGACTATTTTTTTTTTGCTCAGCGAAAATAGATAATATATGTGCGAGAGCCAAATTAAGGGCAGGAAGATGAAGACAATCTCTGGACATTGTGTTCCGGTAAAAGACATATCAGTTTCGAAAGCAGCTCAAATTCTCACAAAGTTTGTCTCTGCTGACAATGGTACTTATGATGTCATCAATGCATATCTCCACCGAGCTTCTGCATCTTTCAACGAGCTCAACCACCTCCACAAGGAGCTTGGATCATGTGACTCTCATAACAAGCACAAAACGCACAGAACAGAGAATGGCAATGACAGTGGGAAGGTAGTGGGAAATTCTGTTCAAAGTGTTGATATTAACAAGGAGTTGAGCCTTCGGCATGTGAAATTTGATCAGTTCAAAAGGCAACAAAGTGGCAGTGGGAATGCTAATGGTGAAAATTTTAGTCAACAACAAGAAGAAGAAAATGTGGATGGGGGTGAAATGCATAAGAAGAAGAAAAAGAAGAAGCAGGAAGTTGAGTCCTTGCATGACATACATAGCACCGTTAAATTTGGAGTGAGGGAAGCTGATGGAAAGCATGTTAGTTCTAGGAACCCTACAATTGAGGAATGTAGTTCTATGTTAGATAATCTTGTGGGCTCACTAGATCTTCATAAGGTTAATAATTCTGTCAAAGGAAAGGTTTTGATGGGCTCTAGATTTTAGAAGGTTGCTGATGGAAAGCATGTTAGTTCTTGGTTGGGGTTTGGCCGACAGCAAGAAACCCTTTTTGTGGATCATTAGGCCTGACCTTGTCATTGGAGGTTCAGTGATTTTGTCATCTGAGTTTGTGAATGAAACTAAAGATAGAAGCCTAATAGGAAGTTGGTGTCCACAGGAGCAAGTGCTGAACCATTCTTGGTGGATTCTTCACTCATTGTGGATGGAACACAACCACTGAAAGTGTTTGTGCTGGAGTACCAATGCTGTGTTGGCCATTGTTTGTAGATCAGCCAACAAACTACAGATATATCTGCAATGAATGGGAAATTGGGATTGAAATTGATTCCAATGTGAAGAGAGAAGAGGTGGAGAAGCTGGTGAATGACTTGATGGCGGGAGAGAAAGGAAAGAAAATGAGACAAAAGATCGTGGAGTTGAAGATGAAGGCAGAGGAAGGAAAATAGTATCAGACTATTATCAACTAGTAGCTACCACATTATGTAAGTGTAAGTAAAAATTTCTACATTTGATAGATATGAACATAATGAGTATCAGGCTATTTCCTAACAATTGTTGACTATTGATTAACCATTGACATCAAATGTTGCTTTTGCTAGGAATCGTTGACATTTTAACAACACATCATGGTGATGCACTGATCTGCTATTTCTTTAAGTTCTAATGTAACTTTTTTCTCTTTGCGTGTCATGGTTTTAACAGGAAGATATAGCCGTGATATTTAGCAAGGCTGACAAGAACAATTCTGGAAAATTAGATCTTAAAGAATTAAAAGAAGTTGTTGGTGACATTATTGAGAGGTATCCACAAGTGGATTTATTTAAAGAAGAACCAAATGAAAGACATGGCCAGCTTGCTAAAGAAATCTCAAGAAAGCAATATTATAGTGGAGATTGAATACTTTAAAGAAGCCCTTTCCAAAGTAGACTCTCAGATGAAAAATCTTCCTGCAACAGCTCAGGTACATGTATAACATATACCACTTAAGGGTACTGGTTAAGAAATTGAAAGATGGAAATTTATTGAAAATTATAGGAAAATGCATTTTTGTGCATTCGAATAAAATACATTTCCCTTTTACTTCTTTATCCAGTGCTCTTACTTATAAGTTGAAACTTTTCCTACTTATAAACTAGGGTTATGTTACGTATGCTTTGGTCCTTTCAACTTTGAATCATTATAGGTAGCTGCACAACAAGGAGTCTATCTTGCAAACTGTTTCAACCGCATGGAGGAGTGTGAGAAGTATCCAGAAGGCCCTCTCAGGTTCAGGGGAGTTGGACGCCATCAGTTCTGTCCCTTCAGGTATATGAGAAGTAATTGGTTGTGTGTGTGTGTGTGTGTGGCTGTCTGTGTGTGTCTGTGTGTGTGTATATGTGGGTGTGGTTGTGTGTGTGTTTTTGTGTGTGTGGTTGTGTGTGTGTGTGTATGTGTGTATGTGGGTGTGGGTGTGTGTGTGTGGCTATGTGTGTGTGTGTGTGTGTGGCTGTGTGTCGCTGTGTGTGTGTGTGTGTGTGGTTGTGTGTGTCTATGTTGGTGTGTGTGGGTGGGTGGATGTCTGTGTCTGTGTGTTTGTGTGTGTGTGTGTGTGTGTATGTGGGTGTGTGTGTGTGTGTGTGTGTGGCTGTGTGAGGCTGTGTGTGTGTGTGTGTGTGTCAACAGCACAAGCTGGATTTCAAAGATAGCTTTAGGGGAGGACTATTGACAGATAGTCATTTGATCTTAGATAAGTTAGTCAAACAAATACAACAATTTATCTACCAAACAAATACAGCAGTATATGTGTATATAAATGCTAGGACAAATGTCAAAATAGTAGTCTATCATAATACATATAAAGATAGTAGACCGTGCATACGTACCTAGAGTTGCTATAATCAAAGAGCTTCCATAGCAACACCAATTGGCAGTAGTAAATGATAACCCTAAAAAAACCAATACATAAATTGGCCACAGTGTATTTAAAGCCTTTTAAAGCCTATTATCTACATTTAAATTAAAATACAACATCCATAATCAACTTAAACCAACAGAAAAAGAAAATTTCACTGCAACAATGAACAAATTCTGGCCAATAAAACCCAAATCTGTAAACAAAAAAACTTGAATTTGAACAAAACAATCTGGCCCGCATTCTGTAACATATTTTCCCTCATTCTTCCCTCCAAATCATTCTAGGGTAAAAAAGAAATCAATAATAAAAAGAGAGGTTAAAAAAAAAACAAATTCAATCTAGGGTTTCCAAATCATTCTTCCCTCCAAACCAAACACCCGCATTCTTTCCTCCCAAGAAAGCGGGTTCACCCTTTCTCCATTCATCAACCGCATTTCTTCAACTTCAAGGTCATTCTTCCTCTTCCTTTTTTTTTCTTCTTCAAGCTAAAACCAGAGGGATCAAATTTATGCCGTGTTTATTCCTTGCAATTTTATTTTTTTTCCATTTCCGTCACTCAGTCATTGTAGATTTGTTTTCTTTTTCATTTATTGTTATTAAAATAGCTTAATGACATCACGTGATTGTTGTTTTTATATTTTTTTTTAGGTTTATGTCTCATTGGATGATTGATCCAAGGGAGAAGGTGCTTGACATTGGGTCATCCTGCAGAATTACTTAATGAACCTCCAAGTTACTTGGGCCATTCCCCCTCCAATAATAAAAATGCAATGGGATGTAATTGGCAGGTATACTCCCGTGGAAGTTGGTCCCATAGGAGACATCAAAGGCATGGAAGTTTGGAAGGAAGCCATATGCAACCAAATACCATACAACAGAGCAGCAGCAGAAATAATTCTAGAAGTGAAACAAGAGATATCAACACAGACTTAGAACAAGAGGCAAATGAAGATTCTATTCAGACCCAGGAAGCTTTTAAAATATGGAAAATGATCCAGCAATTGGGGGTGACCACGGGAAAAAAAGATGTCCAACACAGGGAAATTCTACAAAAATTAAGCAGTATGGAAACCAGAGACAGATTGGAAGCTGAGAGGTTGGGAGCTAATGTTATGGACCCATGAATATAGCCTCATATAATGTTAGAGGTCTGGGGAATGGAGTAAAATGGGCTGCCATAAGGAGATTAATCAACAAAGAAAATATTCAAATGATATGTCTGTAGGAGACTAAGAAAGACAACATTGATAAGACATTATGTCAGGCTATATGGGGTAGTGATGAAGTTATGTGGGAGATGCAACCTGCAAACAATTCAGCTGGTGGCATTTTATGCATGTGGACTGAATAAGCTTTCAAGCTACAAAATAAGGTCATTGAAAATGGATTCATTTTCTTGGAAGGAGTATGCACCAGAGAGGCCCTGAAAATATGCATTGTGACAATATATTCTCCTTGTGATATACATAACAAGAGAATATTGTGGAATTCAGTTAGACAGCTGAAACAAGCATCCCAAGTAAGATTATGGTGTGTGCTTGGGGACTTTAATTGCATAAGGAACCCAAATGAAAGAATTGGAAAAACTGACAGGCTACTGGGAGACAATAGTACGTAGGAATTCAATGAATGGATCGAAGATATGGAGTTATTGGAGGTTCCTACTGTGGGCAGACAATACACTTGGTTTAGGCCAAATGGTGAATCTAAAAGCAGATTAGACAGGGCATTAATATCCCCTGAATGGAGGGACACTTGGCCAGAAAGTGTGCAGTTTACCTTATCAAGAAATTTTTCAGATCATTGTCCTATTCTACTTAAAGCTAACAATATGGATTGGGGTCCTAAACCTTTTAGGATATTAAATTGCTGGCTAACAGATAAGTCTTTCAGAGAAGTAGTCAATCAATGCTGGAATTTTGTCCAAGTTTCAAGATGGGGACCATATGTATTAAAAGAAAAAATCAAAAGGCTGAAATGCAAATTAAAGATATGGAACAAGGAAGAATATGGGGATAGCTTTAAAAAAGTCCAGCAATTGGAAGTGGAGCTTAATAAATTAGAGGAGGACACATTGCATAGACAGATGACTGATTTGGAAATTTCAAGAAGAAAGAAGCTGCAGGAAGATTTGTGGGTGGCTGCCCAGGCCCATGAAGCATTGCTAAGGCAGAAATCTAGATCAAGATGGTTAAAGGAAGGAGACTGCAACACTACATTTTTCTATATCAGGGTAAATGCAAATAGAAATAGAAATTGCATCAAAAAACTTCTCATTGAAGGTGTATGGACAGATGAACCTAATAAGGTGAAGGAAGAAATCAGAACCTTCTTCTCCAACAGATTTCAAGAAGCAGATTTTCAGAGACCTAAAATTGATGGCATCATATTCAAATGAGTTCATACCTCAAAAAGGAATTAGACAAGGGGATCCGCTAACACCCTTCCTGTTTAATATGGTCGTGGAAGCTTTATCTGGACTGCTAAGAAAGGCAATAGCTGAAAACATGTACAAAGGCTATCCAGTGGGATCAAAAAAGGTTGACATAAGTATTTTACAATACGCAGATGACACTATATTTTTTGGAGAAGCAACTATGGAAAATGTGAGAGCATTAAAGGCTACTTTGAGGGCTTTTGAGTTAATCTCAGGCCTAAAGATTAATTACGCTAAGAGTTGCTTTGGAGCTTTCGGGGTTTCAGATCAGTGGAGGAGTGATGTTGCTAAGTATTTAAACTGCACCCTGTTATCTATTCCTTTTACATATCTTGGCATACCTATAGGGACTAATCTAAGGCGAACACAAATGTGAAACAACATTATCCACAAATATGAGAGGAAATTGGCAAAATGGAAACAAAGATACATCTCATGGGGAGGGAGAGTGACATTAATTAAGGGTGCACTAACATCAATTCCAATTTATTTCTTGTCTTTTTTCAGATTTCCAAAAACAGTGGTGGAAAGGCTCAAAAGGATACAATGTAGATTTTTGTGGGGTGGAGGACTAGAGCAGAATAGAATTGCATGGATTAAATGGGATCAAGTATGTATGCCAAAGGAAAAAGGTGGGTTGGGGATTAAAGATATTGATACCTTTAATCTTGCCTTACTAGGCAAATGGGAATGGAATTTGATGCAAGAGAAGGGAGAAATTTGGTCCAAAGTGTTGGAGTCAAAATATGAGGGATGGAGGAGCCTATATGAAGTAGGAAGGGTAGGGCATCAATCTATGTGGTGGAAAGATTTAAAACAAACTGTTAATTCTGCACAACTTGGAGACATAGTTCACAGCAAAATGAGATGGAAAATTGTAAGAGGAGATAAGGTCAGGCTTTGGGAAGATAAATGGAATCATCAACAACAACCTTTAGTAGAGAGGTATCCTAGACTGTACCAAATATCTACACAGCAAAACCAAACCATTAGACAGATGGGGCAGCACCTACAATCAGGTTGGGAGTGGCAGCTTCTGTGGAGAAGACCGCTATTTGAAAATGAAATCGAGTCAGCAATCAATTTCCTAAAGGATATCGAAGGTATACACATTCAGCAGCAAGGATCAGATGAATGGGAATGGTTAGGTGATCAAACAAGGAATTATTCCACACGCAGCGCCTACAATCTGGTTTTGGAAGCTTCTACAGGTGGTCAGCAAGAGGAATAGTGTAAGGAATTATGGAAGATTAAAATTCCTAGCAAAATAACAGTTTTTGCTTGGTGGCTAATAAAGGACAGACTACCAACAAGGATGCATCTGCATAGGAGACAAGTGCAACTGCAGGATCTACGCTGTCCTTTTTTCAGAGAAGCTGAAGAGGAGTCATCTCATTTGTTCTTCCATTGCGTCTTCATCCAACCAATTTGGTGGGAATCGATGTCTTGGTTGAATTTACAAAGTGCCTTTCCTCTTGGGCCTAAACAAAATTTTCTACAGCATATTTTCATCCAAGCAGAAGGTTTAAGGATTAAGAGATGGAGATACTGGTGGATGGCAGTAACTTGGGCCATTTGGAAATTCAGAAACATAATTCTGTTTTCAAATGCAGAATTTGATGCTAACAGATTGTTTGATGAAGCTATTTTCTTGACCTGGACTTGGCTTAGACATTTTGAGAAACATTTCTCAACTCATCTAAACCAATGGGCAAGCAATATTAGTCAGGGTTAAAGATAAGGCTAAAGACATGGAACCAAGAGCAGTTTGGAGATACATTCAAAAAGGTCACAAAGCTGGAATCAGATTTAAATAAACTGGAGGAGAACTCAATGCATAGACAGTTAACGGAGCAAGAAAAATTGGAGAGGAAGCAGTTACAGGAATCTCTTTGGGTTGCTGCCCAAGCCCATGAATCCTTACTTAGGCAGAAATCCAGATGAAGATGGTTAAAAGAAGGCGATTGTAACACACGCTTTTTCCACCTATTGATAAATGCTAGCCGAAATAGAAATTCTATCAGGGGGTATTCATTGATGGTTCATGGATTGACGACCCACAAAAGGTGAAGGAAGAGGTGAAATCCTTTTTCTTCCATAGGTTCCAAGAACCAATTGGTCAGCGGCCCAAGATTGATGGAATCAGGTTTCAAACTGTTAATCAACAGCAGAATAACGAGCTTGTGGCACCTTTCACGGACGAAGAAATTCAGAAGGCAATTTTTAAAGCTGCAGCGAAGTTTTTTATGAAGGAAGGCAATTCACAAAAGGATTGCATGTATTAAATGGAAATCAGTATACTTACCAAAAGAAAAGGGTGGCTTGGGCATCAAGGATATGGAAACATTCAACCTAACACTACTTGGAAAATGGAAGTGGCAATTAATGCAAGAAAATGGTGAGCTATGGACCAGAGTTCTGAAATCGAAATATGGTGGATGGAGGAACCTTGAAGAAACAGGAAACTCAGCAAAGCAATCTGTTTCATGGAGGGATCTAAAACACGCTTTTAATCAATCACAACAGGGAATGGTTATTCAAAACAACATGAGGTGGAAGGTGGGAGATGGAGAGAAAATTAGATTCTAGAAAGACAAGTGGATTAATCAACAGGAATCACTAGCAGAAAGGTACCCCAGGCTGTTTATCATATCCTCACAGCAGAATCACACCATTAAGTTTTAGGTTTTAAGATGACATATAGAGTTTTAGGTTTATCAAAGAATTTCCCATAACAAATCTAGCACTATATCCCAACAACGCAAATAGTACAAGAGCAAGCAATCAATATACTTTAGCATCTCACACCCATACTCCATTTCAAGCATTATAATTTTTTTTCATATTTAGACATAACTTGGC
The DNA here is from genome assembly GCF_000004515.6 of Glycine max. Lineage (NCBI taxonomy): Eukaryota > Viridiplantae > Streptophyta > Magnoliopsida > Fabales > Fabaceae > Glycine > Glycine max. The sequence continues at coordinate 18,020,244 of NC_038253.2, forward strand.
TTAGGTTCTAGGCCAATATTGGACTTTATTTTAAACCAGCTTATTGGACTTTAAGAATACATCACGCAACATCAAATGACTCAAATCCATTACTTCAAAATGCAAATACCCAAAGGAACTACAACACAACATATTTTAATTATTAGCAACAACCATATTCTCATCTTGATAAGAAGCACAAATACAAATGCATATACTCACTGATTGTCAATTGTCGTCACTAGCGGAGATATTCCTAATCAGCACTAATCACTTAGCAGCACACAGAACACAAGCAACAACGAACCTTGACAACGACTAAAGAAGACGAACAAATCACCTGAGCAGCAAAGTAGACATCATATATACAAAGTTAAGCAATTGCTTTCAAAACATGACAACAGAGACATACCTTCGATGGCTTCCCTGGGAGTCTTAAAGCCAACCACAATGGACTTCCAAAATCGCTTCCCACCCTTTCCGGGACTCTTTCCTTTCCTAGTTTTCTTCGAGCTGCGAAAGTGAGAAAATGTTAAAACGAGGAACGCCTAATGTTAAAACGAAAGGACATACCTTAATCGATAAGTGGCAGACACGAACTCCACAAAGACGAACTCCACAATGTGGTTGCAGTCACGGAAGCGCAGCCCAGTTTGCGACAAAGACGAACTTAGGCAGAAGGTGAAAGAAGAAGAACGCCCTAGGAGTCTTAAGGCGAACCACAATGCACTTCCAAAATCGATTCCCACCCTTTCTGGGACTCTTTCCTTTCCTAGATTTCTTCGACCTGCGAAAGTGAGCAAATGTTAAAACGAGGAACGCCTAATGTTAAAACGAAAGGACGTACCTCAATCGATAAGTGGCAGAGACGAACTCCACAAACACGAACTCCACAATGTGGTTGCAGTCACGGAAGCGCAGGCCAGTTTGCGACAAAGACGAACTCAGGCAGAAGGAGAAAGAAGAAGAAAGATAGGGTTCGAGCGCGCGGGTTGTGCAATTTCAGATTTTTAATATATAATGATAACAACATCGGTTTTTTAAAAATAATCGATGTTAACATCAACTAGGTAACATCGGTTTTCTTAAAACCGATGTTAACATCAACTCGATAACATCGGTTTTTCCCAAACCGATGTTAACAACGAGATACCAACATCGGTTTTTCCAAAACCGATGTTAACTACTCCATAGTAACATCGGTTATTTAAATAACCGATGTTAATATCGAGTAGTTAACATCGGTTTTTCCGAAACTGATGTTAACTATGTCTACTTATTTTAAAAAATGCCACCGCGCTTTTGTTAACATTGGTTTTGTGAATAACCGATGTTAACCGTGCGATGTTAAATCTAAAAATTGTAGTAGTGAAATCGTGCCTTCAAACTGACCAAAGCTAACACCACAAATAACCTTGTGAAAGTTGTGCACCCAGAATACAAAGGAATCTTTGAGTCATTCTTTATTTTCTTATACAAAGGTGCATGCGCTTGTTGCAAACCATCCTAGCCTAGGTCACGAATCATGTCTTCTATACGACAACCATTGCCTGCCTCGACTGACTCAGTGTGAGAGACTGATGGATTGTCTGACAATTCACCATGCCATATCCATTTTTGTAAGTTGGAATGATCCCGTGACATATTAGATGTGACCTTATTTCATTTAGCGACTAGTGTCTACCATTTGCACATTTGGCACAAGGACAGAAATATTTCCCGTGCAAGCTAGGGGCATGCATTTCAGTAAATTGGAGGAACTGTTCCACCCCATTCCCATACTCATCACTAATGCGTGATGCTCTCATCCAACTTCGATCCATGTGTTTCGTTTGCTGCATGACTTTATGTAGTTATCTACCATGCATGTAAACCTCACTTTTTTTTTATTAAAGGTGTGGCCCTAACCCATTTAGGAAGAATTTTTTTATAGTAAATTGAATACTACAAGTTATTTGTCTTTTCTAAATTTGTCAAAATTTTGGCAACATTTTGCCTAAGTCCCCAAGTACACGAGATAAAAGCGGTGACATATCATTATCCACCACATTCAAGTATGCACTCGGAGAACCAATGGGAATGAACTATACTGAAATGTTGACAATTTTAAGAAAATAAAATTAACCTATACGTAATAATCTACTATAAAAAATTAGTCTTCCCAAATTGTCCAAACGAACAATTCAAGATTCAATACATCGATTAATGCAAACTTTTCGTACTAATCGTTGTATAGAATCTCAAATCTCAAACAGGAAACTAAGGTTCACGCGCAATGATCATAATTGATTACATAATACATCACATCATATATAAATAAGCATGTAATTGTCATTGTTGTGAGTCAAACAAATACATACCTAAAAAATGACAGTAAATAACAACAAGTACGATTAGGATTAGAGTAATGACAAACCAAACACAGCAGTGTAGAATGAACTCCTCAGTAGGTGGGACAATTTAGTACTTCCAACGTTTTTCTCACAAGGTAGTACCTGGAAACAAAAAATACATTCTCATTGATTGAAAGACATTGGCAGTGCATGAAGTTTAATTAAACTTGTGTGGAAAAAAAAACAAGGCAAAAAATGCATAGTGATTTTCTTTTAAAGGTATCTGCACTATAATTTAAGGGTACATATTCCTTGATTTTGTCATAAACAACTCCCCACAGCTGCAAAGGGTAAATTGGTACAGAATCCATTGCATGTTGCTGAACAAGACATAAACAAAGCAAAATAGCAGCTAAGAAGGAACAAGATTGGCAGAAACAGATTGAAAGTGTGACGAACTACAGGAGTGGCTTATGAAGGTTCACGAACCACTATGGAAATTAATTGCATTGAACTTATTTTACATATACATGTAGATATATAGACACATGATGACTTATTTATGTACACTAGTTTGTAGGTGTTTAAGATTTACACCACTATATATATACCAAACCCATTATTTTTATCTTCGTAGCTAGCAGCTTATATCCTATAAGGCTATTAATCATTAATAGTTAGGACATCTTGGTTGAGGCAAAGGGATTGAATGGATTGGTGGGGTTGCTTGTGAGTGACAGCTAGTGTGAACACTCAATTCTACCATGGAAGCATGTCACCAATCTTCACGGGTGGATCTGACAAGGTGGCAATTACAGGAGCTTGAAAAGAGACAGACATAACTCACCTTGCTGCAATTCAGAGTTGTTAACTCTTACACCATTCTTCTAACTTCTATCCCCCCCCCCCTCCCTCTTTCTTTCTCGCATACACAGACAAAACCTCCCAGAACACAAAGGTCAACACTAATGAAGACACAAATCCTTTCACAGTATCTTAATCTTATACTCCGTCTACAACTTTTGTATTCATATGTTTCAGACTCAGCCATTACTCCATGATACTATTTTACCCCAAACATGAGTTCAATTTATGAAGTATCCTGGTTGAGTAATTTTCTGAACAAGTTGACAAATATTAGACACTTCCCATTCCAATGGTTAAGGATACATAAATTTTTCATCTGTCGTCTATGACTACTTGTAGGTAAGCAAACAAAGAGAACATTTTTCACAATTAATCGGAATGATTTAGATACAAAACATTACTTGTCCAATATCTATCTGGACCTTTACCACTAATCAATGTCTAGGCCTTGGCCCTCAATAACAAACAACCAAAGGCACAAATCCTTTTCCCAGCCCAATTCTAATCCTCAGATCAGCATCAAACACTGCCTGTAACTTAATCATACTCAACCTTTCTAATTTCTCTGCAGAAAATAAATCACTACGACAAGAATACCTAGATAAAACCAGATGCAATCATATCCAAGACATGCAACGTTTTCATGTTAATATGAATACTGAAAAGTAAAAAAGAAAGGAAAAGAAAAAACATGTTTAAGAGTCTAAGACTAAATTCTTGAATAAAAATAAAATTGTACTTCTTAGGCATCACTATTTACATGTTAGTAAAACAATGAATAGCAGGTGCCTCTCTTAAATTTAATGAAAGCATTGAGAAACCATGCGGTGCATTAATTGACACTGATAAAAGTACCCATTCCCTGCATAGCTTTGATAACATTCTTTCTGATTCACAAAAACACATTAAAAAAAGATGCTACCTTGACTGTAGAAAGAACAAGACTGGCATGTTTTTCCTGCCACTCGGTTAGGTCCTGCCTAACATTTGAAACTGCAGAAAAATCAGACAATTTCGTATCATCTGCAAATGGATGGGAACCAAAACTTTCATAACCTCCTCAAACTTGGTGGGTAGCATGCATAATGAACTGAAAATGTTTGCTATAAATAAACAAAAATAAATTTAAAACATGCTTTAAATAATAGAATGAAAAACTAGAAATAGAATGCTCCCGTTTTCACTTTAGAATAGGACACAACTTCGGTTGCAAATTATATTCATTCAATAGTCTAATTTCGATTTCTACCTTCACTAATGCACAATGCTGAACCTCTCCTTGAGAATTTTCATAAAGATCTTCATAATTTGGGAACAATTTTACCTTAGCTCTTATCTTTGAAAAATATTAAATATGAATTAAATTTAAATACCATACACAACACATTACTTTTACAGCTCAATGTTCCTCTTCAAAGCTCAAACAAGTTAAATCAAATTACAACAATTAAGAACCAAATAAACATTATTCTCCTAGAAATAACAGTTTTTAATGATGTATTTTTTTTATTGTTTTTGGTGAATTCTTGTCCATACTTTGATAAAAATCCTGATAATAATTATATATATTTTTTCAATTACTAAAGAAGTTAGAAGAATTTAAATGAACGCCACAACACCAGAAGATCTCTACCAAGAGTAAGTTCCGCCTACCAAACCATATAGATGTTTTCATATTTTTTATTTACTTATAATTATGTCAAATTCCACATTTTAGCACATATCCCTGTGTGAAATTGTCCTATACACTTATACTTATCGTTTATGTATATATCAATTGCTTGTTCCTCAAATTTTTATCACACAACTGTAACTAGGTTCAGAAATACTACTAAATACTACTAAACACTTAACTATAATGTTCATACTTTGATAAAAAAAAAAAAATATGACCAAGAGGTTCATCATGGGTAGAAAATACTACTAAATACTTTGATAAAAAAGATAAAGTGTTCTTCCTACAATTTCACACAGGTTCAGCATTGTACAGAAATACTACTAAATACAAGCCCATACATCATTCAAGGAGATAGCATGCACCAATGCCACTATGACCAAGAGTCTAAGATAGTTTCGAAAATAAAAAACAATTAGAAGAATCTAGATTATTCCAAATACACAGGGGAGTGTAATACCGAGATACTATTTGCTTGTCAAGGTCTATCTTCATCATAAAAGCAGTTCCATACATTGCCTCTGCATCACTTCATTTGTCCTGCTTGCCTAAAAAGAACAAAGAATGCAAAATTGTCGGAGGGTTGAGCGGAAAACACACCCGAATTTGACTCCAAAACAGTTCGAATAAAAAAAATCAGCTTCATGAAAATCAAATTTTAATAATTTCTTTAAAATCACAAAAAGTAGTTTGCTTGCTTGTTTGTCTGTTTTCAATAAAAGAATGAAAAGGAAAAATAGCTACAAATGTCAAAGTGGGACAAAAAAGAAAGCTTACAACAAAACAAGGGTTCAGTTTGGCCAAACATGGGAAGGGGTGACCTGAGTCAGAAGAGGCTAGGGGTGCACCGCCGCAAAAGGGGTGACCTGAGTCACGATGACCACCGTAAGTCGGGGTGAGCTGATAGAAGATGACGAAGGAGTGACGATGACTGAGGAAGGGAGAGCTGAGTGACGATGTCAACTGAGTGACAAAGGGGTCAATTGACTCTTGTTTGAGTCTTCAGCTAGGGCGCACAACTCAGTCTTCTGAGGTCACGAGAGTGTTGTTCGAGTCACGTTACTATAATGTCGTGCCAACCACGATGGTGTTCTCCAAATCAACGTCGTCAAAGTAATGTTTCCGCAATTCAAAGATGGATTTGTACATCACCGTCTTTGTTTTTTAACATTGTTATTATGAAATTGTCACCACTTATTATACAACATCGGTTTAGGAGGACCGATGTGGTTAGTGTGTCGTAAAAACCATATTTTTTAGTAGTGACCATTGGTTATAATAATTTGTAACAAAAAAATTAATAGACTCATAAATTTATCAATAAGTTTAAGGCTAATAGAAGAGATTAATCTTTCATTGATAAATTAGGATTTATATATTGACTAAAAGAAAGGAAAATGTTTAGTTAAGAAAGAAAAATGAAAGAGAAGAAAGTAGATGGAAAGAAAGACAGAGAAAAAAATGATAGAAAATGAGATAAACTTTTAATTATTTGGCATAAAAAAATTGACAAGATATCTTCTTCCGTTTTCTATTGGATAGTAAATTAGAAAAAAGAAAAGAAATATTTGTCAGACTTAAATATCCTTAAGTAAAATATGCATTTACAGTATTATTAAGGATACATGTAAAAATCTTTCAAAAAAAAGTATTATTAAGGGTACTTTTGTCTTTAACTTAAAAAGTTATTCTCTCAGCCTTTTCACCCCAAATTGGAAAGAAATATAAGTGAAGGGGTCTTCTTTCTCCTCTTTCCTCTCTTATCTCTCCCATTCCTTCTATTTTCATTTATACCACAATTAATATTATTAGTGTGTCTAACCATGCCTTCAACATGGATACATGTGTGAGAAATAAAATAAAAATTAGCCTTTTATTTTGATAAACATAAATATTCGTTTTATACTTTTTTTCCGTATTCACTTATATTCTAGTCAATATTTCTTTTGTAATTTAAGATTTTATGTGGATGTCAGAAAATAAATTTAACTACTGAAGGCGAAGCAGAAAACGAAGGTTAAATTTATGAGAGAACCCTAATATTCACGATTTATATATATATATATATATATATATATATATATATATATATATATATATATATATATATATATATTGGATTCGAAGTGTGATAATATTATTATGTCATATAACACACATATGAAATGTATGATTATTCATTTGAAGGGGATTCACTTCTTATGTATTTTATTTTTTATCCAATGTATTTATATAAATAGGCAAATTGGTAAAGGCGGATCCTAAATCAGATAAATATTTGTCCTTTATTGGAAGTTTGGATGTGCGAGTAAACATGGACGACGTCGTTCGGCGTGAAGATTCCAAGTACTATCCAGCACTTTCTATGATGGCTTCCAAAGCATCCTACAATAACGAGGCTTACCTTAAAACTACAGTGGAAAATTACTGGAAGGTATGGTAATGATGATTCTGTTAATATCAGTCCCAATTTTAATTTTAAATAAGTAAAAGTGAAATGATTTTTTAAATATTTATTAATTAAAGTTCAAAATTTCTGATATAATAAATATTTTTTGGATAAAAAATTCCTTTACTTTAATTGCATAACTCAACTACAAAAAATCATTTACTTTAATATAATAGTAAAAATAAAATTGTTGTGTTTTGATCCTTTTATCTTCAAGTTCATTTTGATGTACCTCTAATTATATTTGTTTTTTATGTGAATTTTACAGATGGAATTTGTGAAGTTTTCAATGGTTAGAACCGAAAAACATATGCCCTAGATATTTTCTAAACTTGCAATTTTTTATTTATTAAAAATGATCGCATTGAAGTTCAAACATATAAATTCATGTATATTGCTACAATCTCCCACTACTAGCCCAATCCTAATGAATTCTAGACTTGCAAATTAAATGCTTTTAAAGATTAACAAAATTACCATTAGGTTAAAAAAAACATTGGCACTTTTTTTATAAAAAAAAACGCACTAGCATGCTTTTTTGTTATACTATTTATTATTAAACAATTGCAATTGATGTTGACTTTTGAAATTATCTGGTGGTCTTATTTTTTATTCAATAAGTCTGGTAAATAATTTAAGGTTAAATTACTTTTTAGTTCCTTTTTTATATTTATTTGGTTCAATTTAATTTCTTTATTAATAAAAAGATATAACTTGTTATCTTAATTTTCAAACTCGTCTCCATTTTACCTTTTCCATCTCTTAAAAAATTAACCTTAGCAAATTAGACACATGTCACTTTAATATTTTACGTTTTCTTTAACGATGTCACTATTAATTAGACAAAAAGGACATGGTTGACACAATTTTAAAATTTAAGGGATCAAATTGAATTATTAAGTAAAACGAGGGATCAAGACAATATATAACTTAACCTTAATTTAATAATAAAGATTATGTTCTTATACACTGATATTTGACTTCACTAATCAGAGTATCAAGGAAAGCCAACAACTCAAGTCTTGATTGCCTTGGATAAGCATGAGGATCGCCATACATATGTTGTAGCCTTCAGAGGAACAGAACCCTTTGAAGCTGATGCATGGTGCACTGATCTTGACATATCATGGTATGGTATTCCTGGCGTTGGAAGAATGCATGGTGGCTTTATGAAAGCCTTAGGGCTTCAGAAGAATGTTGGATGGCCAAAGGAAATTGAACGAGATGAGAATCTTCCCCCCTTAGCCTACTATGTTATTAGGGACATTCTAAGGAAAGGTTTGAGTGAAAATGACAAAGCAAAGTTTATAGTGACAGGACATAGTTTGGGAGGAGCACTTGCAATTCTCTTTGGGACAATCTTGTGTTTGCACAATGAGACATTGTTGTTGGAGAGGTTGGAAGGAATCTACACCTTTAGGCAACCAAGAGTTGGGGATGGAGCATATGCAAATTATATGAGACAAAAATTTAAGGAACATCATGTTAGGTATTGTAGGTTTGTTTATTGCAATGAACTTGTTCCGAGGTTGCCCTATGATGACAAGGAAATGATGTTCAAGCACTTTGGGACATGTCTTTTCTTTGGGACATGCCCTATGAACTCGAGGTAAGCCATATAATGATATATAATCACAGTTAATTGCAAAAATAAGACAAACATCATGATTAGTAGTAATATTTCATTTGATACAAAAGAAAGTAGTTTTCCAATAACCTATAAAAGAGAATAGGGTAAATTATCTTTTTAATTCCTAGAAGGGTTTGGCATATCATCTTAGTTCCTTAGAGTAAGAAAATTAAAAACATAATTCTTTAGAATTGTAATATGTTAAGGGGTGTATTGGATTAGGATTTCAAAAATGATTTTAAAAGATGTTTTTTATATAAAAAAAATATTATGATATTCAATCAAGATTTTTAAATGATATAAATAAGTTTTGTGATATTTAATTAAGACTTTTAAGATTTTTTTAGTGAAGGCAACAAAATTTGATGATATTCAATTAGGATTTTTTATAACATAAAAAGTATTTTCGTATTAAAAATATACAAATTTCGATGGATTGTTTTTTAAGAAGGATTTTGATGAATTTCATCAAACTTTTTAATAGAAAACATCTATCAAACAATCTCACCCAAATCCTTGAGATCTTGTTTGACTCTTTTTTTTCTATTGATTACCAGATTTTCTTTTATTTCATCACACATACTCTCTTCTCTCTTTAATATTTTTCAAGATGTGTGTGTCATATATGTTTATTGTATTCTTTTGGAATAAAAATATATTAAATACATTCCTCCCATATGCACTTTTAATTTCCATTTGTTTTCTAAATTAATGTTTGTCTTATGTGCTAAGACTAATCATGTTTTTCTTATATTGAATATGTTTATCACCTACTCGACACAATGTTTTTGTGATTGTCACCTTTAATTTCGTCATTCACATAACTCACTAACCCTCCAACAAAATTTTCACCCTCATCACTCCCTTCTACCCATTTAAACATGTCATTGGATTTATCATGAATTAATTGAAGTATTTAAAAAAATCAGAAAACCAATATATAATTTTAAATCCATATTGTTCAATTCCAAAAGTTAGAATGAGAAAATGTTATTGAAAGAAGGGTTCGTATAAGAGAATATAAAGTTAGAATCAATTTAATTATTAAAAGATTACAAAAACTACATTGGCTTTAACTTTTTTTTATCCAAACCTCATTTTGAATGTATTTTTAAAAATTCACAGAATCCTTTTAAATCTAAAAAATCTTTTCAAATCCTTTACATTTTTATGATATAAATATATTAAAATACAAATTATCATAAAAATTTTATAAAGAAATTTGATAAGTCATAATATTCTTACATAATCTTTAAAATTCATAAAACTTTTTTATGCTAAAATAATTTTTTAAAATCTTAATCCAACACACCCCTTAATCATATATGTTAGTCTAAAGTTGTGATGTACACAATGTGTGTGACTTAAGCTTTAAAACTAACATATATTAAGGGTTTAAAATGATAGTAAAAATTAAGTTTAAAAATGTAGATCAAACAACTCACAAGTTTAAAGATTTTTTTTGAAATTTTCTTAGTTTTAGGGGTCCATATGATTTTTTTTACAACATGGGTCTAAAGATGATATATCAAAAAGAATTCTATGATGCTTTGCTTGACCCAGCTCCTAAATGAGCGTTGACTTTTAATATAAATTATATCCTTGTGTGTTCAGCTAAAGTTACCTTAGAAAAACTATATTGTGTATCTATATATAGTCATTAGATACTCATCAAAACTATATAGCCATTAGACAAGAAGGATATCATGAATATTTTACTGGAATAATACTACATACATGAACTATCTTCATAATTTTATGCTTAATTGCAAAGCATGATTTCCTTTTTAAAGTTAACAATACAAACTCTAAACACAGCCATATATAGTTAAAACTTAAATAAAGTCTCAGGTGTTAAGCTGTGTGCAGCGCTGTGATTGCAACTATATGAATGGGATGTTACATTCTATTTTTGTGAATTATAAAAAGGTTTTTGTTTTGTTTTTTCTTTGTTTTTTAGCAGAATAAAAAACTGATTGCATAAAAACCTAATATTAATTTATAGTTATTTTTTATATTTTATTTTATGCAGGTTCTTGAAGAGCAATGGAATAAGAACTACTTCTCACTCTGTTGCGTGATAACCATGACATACAATGCAATTTTAGAAATAATAAGGAGCTTCATTATTGTCCGCCAAAGTGGAGTTTACTACAGAGAAGGATGGTTTCTCTTTGCTTTCAGGACAATAGGCTTAATAATTCTCGGAGTACCTGCTCATGGTCCCCAAGATTACTTCAATTCCACTCTTTTAGGAAAGATTGAAAAACACTTCAAGGCAGACTGATGGGCATGAAGATGCATTAGTGATTCAAAAGTCGAATATGATATCGAAATAAAAAGACTATATACGTCACGGTTTAATTGAGTGCATGTTTAGATAAATGCTAGTAAAACTAATTTTGTAAAACTAATTTTGAAGTGATGTAATTTATTTTTGGATGTTTTTTTTTATAAAAGTAAGTTATAAGTAAAATTTTGTTTTAAATTTTTTTATCTATCATATAAATTATTTAAAGTTGTTCTAACTCGGAATCAATTTTAGATAAAAAATCAATTGTAAACTTTTATCGGACATGAAATTTGAAAAAATTTTAAATTTGAAATCAAACACACATTGATTCAATTGCCTGTTGTTAAATTAGAATCAAACTAAATATTACTGAAATTTTTTTGAATGGACAGTACAAAAATTTTTGTAAATAAATATTACTGAAAAAAAAAAGATTTTTGTTTCATATAAGTTGTTTTCTATATTTTAGATTGGTTTGATTTATGAACTTGATTTTTCTGCTTTCTCCTTTCAAGCTATCCCTATATTGCCTTTTCAAAACTACACAGTTTTTATGATTTTCATGGAGTGGGTCCACAGTTAAATATTAACACAAGTGTTATGCAATGTTGTTTTGAATGGACAGTACAGGTACAATTTAGAAAGAGACAGAGAAGTCAGATCCTTGATTTATAGGTTTTGATTTTACGATTTCGTTTTCATATATATTTTGCATGCACACAAATAATGAGCCAGAAAAAGGCTATGGCATTGGCAGAAGTGAAGGAAGGACACTCTTAAACAAGAATGAAAAAATTTAAGTGTGATTAATTAAACAATCAAATTTTGGATTTCATCGGAAAACTAATGGTCATCATTACGGTAGTTGAAAAAAAAAAGTGAAGGAAGGGCTTGGGAGAATATTGGAAGGTGCTAGGATAGAATTCGCTACCTTCGTTGGTACGATTCCCATATCCTTTCCACCTCCTTATGAGTGTTATACTTAATCACCAACAATTCACTACCTTCCTTGGTATGATTCCTAGATATAGAGTTGCCTAACATGCAACCTACCTGGAGCTTACTTTTCTTCTTCAAATAGCTGGGGTCCAAGTTATTCACCGTGCCCTTTCCAGAGGGCTTACCGCTTCCATTCTTTGCGCTCTCTGTTGCTGTCTGTGCCTCGCCTATACCTCTGGCATCTAACATAGTATCCGATTTGGGTATTTTCACGTTTATCAAACATTTGACCCTGTCTATAGTGCCACTTTCGAGCCCCTGCGACCCAGGCTTCTCTGCTTGTTGAGTTTTTACCGGGTCGTCCCCCTTCTGTGCTTATCTTCTTACCTGGATCTTTAACTCTAGTTTCTTCCAGACCGTCATTATTTAGAGAGTGTTGCTAGGTGCACCCAACATTCTTTAAAAATGGCAAAACTGTCCCTGCTAATTTCTCCCCTTCATCCGTAAGTCTTAAAAATCAATTTACGGATCAACTTGATCCGTAAAAGACTTACGGATCAAGTTGATCCGTAAATCTTAAAAATTAACTTACGGATCAACTTGATCCGTAAGGGGTATTTTTGTCTTTTCGTGGTTAGTGCTGGGTACACCAATAATAATGTTGGGTGCACCTAACAGCACTCTTATTTACACATGTCTAGGCCCAACCAATGTTCCTTCATGGTGAGACTCATTTTTGGGTTTTGCTTTGGGCACTGACCCAACTGCTAGTACACCCAACAAATTAGGTGAAGTGGCAAAAATGCCCTTCACCTATTTTTTAAGAGCATTTTCCTTTTTCATTTTCCACGCTACAGTACTCCTCTTCTCCCTCTGTTTAAGTCCATTCTTCGTCGAGCCGTCGCCTTCGCCGTTTGTGCTGTCGTCGCGCCACTAATGACCGCCACCGTAATTGTCTTGTCGTTGTCCATCGTCGTCATAAGTGCCCTTATTCTTCTTTGTCGGGTTTTTTGCGCATTCACAGTGTGGGATTGGGGATCCGTATATTTATTTTAATTTATTTTTTCAATTTGAGATAAAAAATTGTTTTATAATTATTTTAAAATTTTAAATAAATTAATATTTTTGTTTAATATTTTTTGTAATAAATAAATATTGTTGTAAATTTTTTGTGTAATTTTATTTAATTAATTATATTTATTTTTTGAAGATGATTTTTATTAAGAGCTTAAGTAATTTGTTTATTTTAAAACAAATGTATATATATTATTGTGATTTAATTATTTTTAAAAAGTATTAGTAAATTACAATTTTTTATATTTTTTATTTTAATTACACAGTGATTGTAATTTTTAATGAAGAACTTAAGTATTTTTGTTATATTTGATATTTTAAAAAATGTTTTATAGATTTGTTAGATATAATAAATTTCAAATGTTTATTAGTATATATTTGAAAATTTAGTATTAAATATTTATATGGAAGTATAAAAACAAAATATTTTCATTAGTAAAAAAACTTGTAAGTTATTGTAATAGTAATTTGTTGAAAAATGAAATAGTTATTTGTTAGAAATAAAGACTAAAATTGTAGTTTTATTTTGGTCATTACTTTAAGTTTTTGTTAGAGTTTTTTTTTATTTACCTGATTTTATATGATTTATGTATGCAATATGATTGAACAATGTTTATTATTTAATATTATTTGTTTTAGTTCTATTTGAATTTCAAATTAATGACCAATTTACATTATTATGTTAATCCTTTAATGACCCTAATTAGTGAAACCAAGTTAATTATTCAGGTAACACTATATCCTGATTAGTGGATTAAATGTGACATAAACACACTAAGTAACTAAATGTGAAAATTTAGTGAAATACATAATTATATCAACGTTGAAAAAAACACACGTATATTATCGTATTACATGACAACCACACAAGTAACTAAATGTTCAATCTTCACCTAAATCAACAAATTCTATTTTCAACCTCGACAAATTTGTATACTACTGCATTCGACTAATATATGGTGTGGGCTACTACTTTGCCTGATGATGACAATGTATAGACCTTAACAATGCTACTGGCGGTAACAGACAACGGTCTCTTAGAAATACCTGTTACATAAGCACACACACATTAAAAATACCATGGGTCATATTTTTTTTTACAATAATTACACAAAGAGGATGATCATGAATTTACCTGAACAAAATGATTGTCATACACATGACTCGATGCACAGAAGAATCTGTTGGTGGTTGACTTCTTAAAGGGAAAAATGTCATGTTTTGTCGGAGTGCAAGAGAAACAAGGATCACATTATACCTTGATACAATGACATGTCTCATGTCAGTTATATTCATCCACTTGTCCATAATAACCTGCATGTAACAGTCAACAAATTGAATTTATTTAAAGCAAATTTAATCGAACAAAATGTAACAATAAAGTTATATACCATGGATAATCCATCAACAAGTAAGGACCGTTTTAATTCCTCAAATCGGTCTATGCCACCAACCAAGTTCATATACTCATCAAACCATTTTGTAAGTTCTTTAAGCAAATGGTTGCGCACCAATAACCATGAATCTTCACCCATACCTAATAGGGCAGCAATTGCATGATATCCACAGTTACCATCAGATTTGACATCAACAATGTTTACAATAGAATCATGAATGCATGCATGAAATTAATCCAACATCGGCATGATCCTTTTTTGAATTGGTTGCTCAGATGATGATACACTATGTTTAACTGAAGAATTACTATTCTGCACAAAATGTAATGCTTTAACATACTCCCAGTAGAACGAATCATGCTTTACTGATCTTTATTGCTTGGTCATCAGTCTCTTCTAAGCATCTTTTGTTTTCACATTTTCTGGAGGAGCACACATAGAGTTTAGATTAGGGTTAGCAATTTCCCGAAGTTTACTCTTCAAAGTAACTTTGCCACAAACATCAAGCTCTTCAAATTGCTTGGATATGGTTTTCATCTCTTCGGTTATGCTCACTTGGGGCTCAGATAATCCTTGGTCTAAAAAACTTAGCCTCTGCCAAAACATATGGATAGTCTCAAGTGGTATGGTACCAACAATGGTATGGTACCAACAACATATTTGGATAGCTCACATGCACATGGAAGACCATGAGTAGTTCTCATCACACATCCACAACGAGAAGGATTTTTGCCAACATAATGTACACGCTCAAACTCAGCAGCAATCTGATTCAAAGCATACCTTGATACCATGCCAATTAGTCTCTTGTATAAGGTAACTTTAAAAACATGTCCCACCACATGTGTACTTGTCTCAAAAGATGTCTTAGTTTTAGTGTGTTGCAACATGATCGTGTTGTTTGTTAACCGTTTGGCAAGTGTACCAAATGTCCAAGTAGTAAAGACTAGGAAGTTTGAATGTCAATTTCCACAAGGACTTTGTTTTGTACTTGTGTTAGATAATTTCTGATTTATAAGAGGAAAATATAAGATGAGGTATAAGATATGAGTCTAAAAGAACAATAACTAAATAATAGATATTAATATAAAACGAAAGGAAATAATAGGAAATTCAATGAGATGGGAACGTTAGGACCTAGCATGCCTTATTTGCCTAAGATGTATTAATTGAGATTTTTCTCTATCAATTAGGTGAATTTTTCCTACCCACATCTATTAGAATACTTGTCCCTGATGTCTCACAATGACAAACCTATTTTACCTATCTATCTCCCAAATGTCTTTGCAAAGATTCAATAGATAAAATGCATGAAGTTCTAATTCTAGATGTTTGCTTTGATGCATGGGCATAATGCAATCATTCTATGTCTAGCAATGATTTTATTAAGATACCCCTTCCTTTTAGTTCTATTAGAAATTACCCTCTGTCGAGCAACTAATTCCTAAAACCGATGTATGTAAAACCTTCCTTGTATTTTTATTAAGGATTACCCTCTGTCGAGCACCTAACCCCCAAAGATGATGCAATGATGAATGATACATGAAATTAAAAGTAAGAAATGATAATAGGAAAGAAAACACATGTTTGCATTGATAGATATGAAGTATACAATACATCTTTTGGCTTTTTAGGCCTATCAGGCCCTAACTAAGGGTTTAGCCTCTCATAGCTATAAGGGGCCTTACACTTGAAAAGGGGTTTAGAAACTGATGAAAGAGAAGGGATGGAAAAAGGGAATAGAAAATGATGGGAGAGAAGAAAGAATTCCCTAAGGAAGAGTTCTCAAGCTTTAGGTGTGTGTTAGAGTGCTCTGAAACTCGGTATGTCTTTTCTCCTTGGCTCGACTCTTTTTTTTTTTTACAGTTGCTGGAGTGGACTTGGGCCTACATACTCGCGCTAAGCTTGCACTACTCGCTGAGTGCAGCTGCCTGTATTCGCGCTTAGCGCTAGTACATGTTTTCGTGCTTAGCATGCCTCATCGTGCTTAGGGAAGGTGCCTGTATTCACGTTGAGCAGGTGCTGCGCGCTGAGCGCGTCTTTTGCTAGGCCTTTTTTTTTTCAAATTTTTGCTATTTTCTTCATCTTTTATGATTTTAATCCCTCATTTTCATATCTGCAAGCCATGAATAGGAAAAATATCAATTCTTAACAATTAAGCATGAATAACTGCTAAATAATCATTTTTAAGGATATTTCCATTATATTTTTAGTATAAAAAATAGCTCATATTTAGTAGTTATCATTGTTCAAGGCTTCCCAAACAAAACATAGGTCTCCAAGGCTATTTTGTAGTAGTCTCTTTAAGGCCTAGTGAACAGACTCAATCTTGCATATGAAATACACAACCAAGAGAAGAAACACATTATATTTTAATCCATTAAATCGTAACACTTGACAACTACAATAATTTAAAAATTCCATACTTGTTAGTTGTTGTGTTTCGGAAGTGCATTACCTTATTCGTCTAGGCTTTAACAAATCTTTCCTTGCAAGGAATCACCTATGTTTGGTTGACATAGTCAACAAACATTGGCCATGGTGAGCAAGAAATTTCAAACTTCTTAAGGCACTCATCGAATTGTTGCTTAGAAAGACAATTCACCAAACTCCCCCAGGCTTCCATTACCTAATCCCAGGAATTTTTTTGACCAACAAGGGTTTTACATTTTGCCTTCACATTCTTATCAATGTGAAATCGACACAACAAATTCGTAGCCTCAGGGAATACAATTTTCACTACATTCATCAATGCTAGATCTCTGTCGGTAACAATAATTGCAGGGAGTGCATCACGACTGAGGAAAAGACCTTGAAACCTTTTTAGAGCCCAAACAACATTATTCTCACATTCTCCCTCCAAATAGGTAAAGGTAACAGAGAAGGTCATCCATGTTGGACCTTGTGGCCTCAATAACTTAAGAGGGATAGGCTTAGAATGCAGAAGAAGCAACAACAATCAATTTAATAATGTTCTTTAAACATGAAAGGAAAAATTGATTGCAATAACATAAATGAAATAAGGGAAGAGAGAATGCAAACACAGTTTTATACTGGTTCGGCCACAACCTGTGCCTACGTCCAGTACTCAAGTAACACACTTGAGATTTCCACTATCTTTGTAAAATCCATTACAAAGTCTGAACCACACAGGGACAACCCATCCCTTGTGTTCAGGAATCCTTTACAACAAGAGACTCACAGTCTCTTAACCAATCTCATTGAATAAGAAGAATGGAAGAAGAATTCTCTCTTCAAGAGAAGAATATTACAATGAAGATCATGTAAGAATCCTTATAGATTTTGCAAGTGATTGGTCAAGGATTTCTTTTGAGAGAGCATTTGACAATGAAGTTCTTTTGGAATCTCTCTCATTGTCTTTTGAGAGGATAAGACATTTTTGCCAAGCAAAACTCTCTCTTCAAATTTGTGCCCAAGTCACCTATTTATAGGCCTTTGATGGCCATTCATAAATCCAATGAAAAGATGTGACTGTTGGCAGTTTTTCTGAAAACTTTCCATTGGTAATCGATTACAATGTTTGTGTAATCGATTACACAATTATAATTTGAAGGGTTATGACTTTTGAATTTGAATTTCCAAAGTTCCGTTGCTGGTAATCGATTACAAACATATGGTAATCGATTACATGTTCAAAATTCAAATTCAAAACCCTTTTCAATAGCTATTTCTCAACCCTGTCTTCTGGTAATCGATTACACTTCCTGGTAATCGATTACCAGAGCCTTGCATGTCTTGAAAGCACTTTGTTTTAAGGCAAGGCTTGGTCTTTAGTGAATCTTGAAATAAGGCTTTGTTTGTTGAAGCAATCTTGAATTATTCTTGAAGCAAATGCTTATCATTTGAAGCAGCCTTGTTAGATTCTTCTTTGACATCATCAAAATCATGTATACATACATTCACATTTAATCGATTACATGTTGAAAATTCAAATTCAAAACCCTTTTCAACAGCTATTTCTCAACCCTGTCTTCTGGTAATCGATTACACTTCCTGGTAATCGATTACCAGAGCCTTGCATGTCTTGAAAGCACTTTGTTTTAAGGCAAGGCTTGGTCTTTAGTGAATCTTGAAACAAGGCTTTGTTTGTTGAAGCAATCTTGAATTATTCTTGAAGCAAATGCTTATCATTTGAAGCAGCCTTGTTAGATTCTTCTTTGACATCATGTATACATACATTCACATTCTCCCCCTTTTTGATGATGACAAACATGTGATTTCTTCTCGACACCATCAAAGCTTGCATGATTTACATCTCCCCCTTTCTCAAGCAAATTCTTCTTGATATCATCAAAATCTTCATGATTTACATTCTCCCCCTTTTTGATGATGACAACCACCTGTAGGTTAGGAGCAACAACAAAGAAAATATCTATTTGCATATAGTTTACTCCCCCTTGGTTTTACAATGATTGCTTATATGAGACAATTGAAGATTTCATATTTTTCATATATAAAAAGTTGTCTCATAAAAAATAGATAATTTTTTCTTATTATTTTATCTTTTATCTTTCTATTGTTGGACCTTGTGGCCTCAATAACTTAAGAGGGATAGGCTTAGAATGCAGAAGAAGCAACAACAATCAATTTAATAAAGTTCTTTAAACATGAAAGGAAAAATTGATTGCAACAAAATAAATAAGATAAGGGAAGAGATAATGCAAACATAGTTTTATACTGGTTCAGCCACACCCTTGTGCCTACATCCAGTACTCAAGCAACCCACTTGAGATTTCCACTAT
The DNA here is from genome assembly GCF_000004515.6 of Glycine max. Classification (NCBI taxonomy): domain Eukaryota; kingdom Viridiplantae; phylum Streptophyta; class Magnoliopsida; order Fabales; family Fabaceae; genus Glycine; species Glycine max. Next base: position 18,039,643 of record NC_038253.2, read on the forward strand.
CTTTGTAAAATCCATTACAAAGTCTGAACCACACAGGGACAACCCATCCCTTGTGTTCAGGAATCCTTTACAACAAGAGACTCACAGTCTCTTAACCAATCTCATTGAATAAGAAGAATGGAAGAAGAATTCTCTCTTCAAGAGAAGAATATTACAATGAAGATCATGTAAGAATCCTTATAGATTTTGCAAGTGTTTGGTCAAGGATTTCTTTTGAGAGAGCATTTGACAATGAAGTTCTTTTGGAATCTCTCTCATTGTCTTTTGAGAGGATAAGACATTTTTGCCAAGCAAAACTCTCTCTTCAAATTTGTGCCCAAGTCACCTATTTATAGGCCTTTGATGGCCATTCATAAATCCAATGAAAAGATGTGACTGTTGGCAGTTTTTCTGAAAACTTTCCATTGGTAATCGATTACAATGTTTGTGTAATCGATTACACAGTTATAATTTGAAGGGTTATGACTTTTGAATTTGAATTTCCAAAGTTCCGTTGCTGGTAATCGATTACAAACATATGGTAATCGATTACATGTTGAAAATTCAAATTCATAACCCTTTTCAACAGCTATTTCTCAACCCTGTCTTCTGGTAACAGATTACACTTCTTGGTAATCTATTACCAGAGCCTTGCATGTCTTGAAAGCACTTTGTTTTAAGGCAAGGCTTGGTCTTTAGTGAATCTTGAAACAAGGCTTTATTTGTTGAAGCAATCTTGAATTATTCTTGATGCAAATGCTTATCATTTGAAGCAGCCTTGTTAGATTCTTCTTTGACATCATGTATACATACATTCACAATCCATGTTGGTGTCACACCAACAATATCAAGTAACGACAACCTGTACCTATTTGTTTTGTAGGTACTGTCTATCTAAAATACCAAATTACAGGCATTGGTTAATTTGACTGCATCAGGATGACTCCAAAATATGTCATGCACAACATCTTCATCCTTTAATCTATGCCAATGAATATATTGATCCCATTCAAGAAGCTTCATTAGTTGTTACATTTCAGTATTACTACCTCTTATGGAAGAACAGTAAGTATTTCTTGCATTGTATATTTGCTTGATTGTTGTATAAGTATTGACATTGTGCTCCTTCAACGTTAGAAGAATATTTCTTGGTTTCACCATTGACTTTGTCATATCAGCAACAATGATTTTCTCATCCTTAGTCAGTCGACCAACATATGGATGTCCTACTAAAGACTTCACCAATTCATGTTGTGACTCCCACAAATTAAATTCACCTTCCATCCTTTGCCTCTCACAACTAGTTTTGCACGCAGCTTAAAGGGACACCCACGTTTTCTACTGCCAGTACATGTTCTTACCAAATCCTTCTTCTTGGCCCTATACTGACCACTCCTTTCACAACCAATTAAAACAAATGAGATCCTTCCTCTAATACCATTATTTGTGTTTGACCCCATAATCATCGCCACAAAACCAATTTCATAAGCAACGAATCGAGCCCATTGTAGAACATCATCACGGGTAGCAAACACCTACGAAATGCAATCCATACAAGTTTAGTCTTTAACGCTCATTCATTTAATTACTTTAACAACAATAAATCATATTAATATCTGAGAAGTATTGAACGCATCAGAACAATCAACATGTTCTTCATTCACACCACCTTCGTCTTCATTTTGGTCATTCATATAACCTTCTATAGACATAACACTATCATACATCCACTGATCTTCGTCCATCTTAACAAAACATTTAAAATTTTTAATGATAAACAAAAAACCCCTGACCGCACCATAATTATTCTATCATATAATTTTCACATTTTTTACTACATTTATTAATATAATACATTAAATTAAAAAAAATGAAAAAGAAATAAATTTTTGTATAATTTTTTAACCCTAAATATCACTTTCTTACTATACAAACTATAACTATCAAATGAATATTTTGACTATATCTATTTAAAACTTTTATAATTATCAATTCTAATTTTTTCTAATTAAACAATTAAATAAATGTAAAAAAAACATATAAATTAAAAACCAAATTACGGATTGGTAATCCGTATGAAGCATACGAATTGAGAATCCATGTTTCATACGGATTAGTAATTTGTAAGAAGCATACGGATTGATGGATTGCCAATCTGTATGCTTCTTATGGATTACTAATCCAAATGAATATTTTGATTATATCTAGTTAAAAGTTTTATAATTATCAATTCTAATTTTTTCTAATTAAACAATTAAATAAATTTTAAAAAATAACATATAAATTAAAAACAAAATTATGGATTATCAATCCGTAAGAAGCATACGGATTGTCAATCCGTATGCTTCTTACGGATTACTAATCTGTAAAAATCATACAAATTCTCAATTCGTAAGTTAAATTAAATTTATGAATTATGAATCCATAAATTTAATTTAACTTACAGATTACCAATCCATAAGTATTACACAAAAAATGGACCACCTTACCTCCGCCTTTAATGACCAAACCAGCCACAACCATCACTTGCCGACAAACCACCGTAAACAATGTAGTTTGACCAAAGAGGACACAAGAACGAATGAAAAACTCTCACGGAACGAATAATGGTGAAGGAAAAATGAAAACAAGCTCGGACGAAAAATGAAGATGGAAAGCGCTACTTATAACACATGGGTATAATGGGCATTTTTAAAAATTTTGCTGGGTGTACCAACAAATCTGCTAGTGCCCAGAGCAAAATCCCTCATTTTTCCATATAGACGTTTCCTTTTTCTTAGGTTGGCCCAAGAGCTTTTTTGGCTTAGAATTGCAATGGTGATATTTGAGCTTAGCCACTTGGCCCAAAAATTATTGGTGCCTGAAGCAAAATCCCTCATTTTTCCCTATAGACGTTTCCTTTTTCTTAGGCTGGCCCAAGAGCTTTTTTGGCTTAGAATCATAAGGGTATTGCTTTGGGCACCCAACATTTTTGTTGGGACACCCAGCAACTAAGGTGAAAGGGCTAAAATGTCCTTTACCTTTTCTCTATAAATAAAAGCAAGTGACTTGTCCATACGAGTTACTATTCCTTGCTTCTTCTTCGTTGGTGCTTCTTCTTCCTTGGTTGCTGCTACTTCTTCCATGGTTCTTCTTCTTGTTTGCTTCTTCTTCGTTCCTTGGTCCATTCGCACAACAAGCTTCTTCTTCTTCGTTGTAGTTTCTCATCTTCTCCTTTGTTCATTGGCTTGAGGCATTTCTATTCTCCTTCGAGGTAAGTTGTTCTCTTTATCATTTTTTATTTGTTTGTGCATTGTTTTGTTTGAATCATTGTGTTTTGGTTGTTGGTTGTTGATGATGGTAGCTATTTTTGCACTTTTCCGGTGACCCTGCGTTAAAATGACATTTTTTTTTAACTCTTGGGCATACAAATTAGCAATCCATATGACCCATATGGATTACTGATTCGTATGGTTCATACAGATTGGCAATACGTATGAATTATACGGATCAGTAATTCATATGACATTTTTTTAAAATTCTATATTTATATTTCTGATTTATTTTTGAATTTGTTTTATAATGTAATTTTTTTTGTATATTAGCAATAGTTTTAGCAATTTTATAAGGATTAATTTGGTGATATTATTTTATACTGGTATAAAAACAATACAAAAAAATTAGTTTAGAAATTAGATTGGTAAAAAAATATTAAAACCAATATTTAAAAGACATTAAATTTGTTAGTTTTAAAAAATATTGAAACCAAAATTTAAAATAATTTAAATTTGTTAGTGTTTAAAAATATTGAAACAAATATTTAAAAGTGATATTAAATTTGTTAGTTTTAAAAAATGATTGAAACCAAATTATAAAATATATTAAATTTGTTAGTTTTAAAAAAATATTCAAGCCAATATTAAAAAGATATTAAATTTTTTAGTTTAAAAAAATATTGAAACCAAAAGTTAAAATAATTTAAATATTGTTAGTTTTAAAAAATTGTTAAAACCAAAATTTAAAATATATTAAAATTGTTAGTTTTAAAAAATTGTTGAAACCAAAATTTAAAATATATTAAAAGTTTTAGTTTTAAAAAATTGTTGAAACCAAAATTTAAAATATATTAAAATTGTTAGTTTTATAAAAAATATTGAAACCAATATTTAAAAGATATTAAATTTGTTAGTTTTAAAAAATGATTGAAACCAAAATTTAAAATATTTTAAAATTGTTAGTTTTAAAAATTGTTGAAACCGAAAATTAAAATAATTTAAAATTGTTAGTTTTAAAAAATTGTTGAAATCAAAATTTAAAATATATTAAAATTGTTAGTTTAAAAAAATATTGAAACCAATATTTTAAAGATATTAAATTTGTTAGTTTTAAAAAATGATTGAAACCAAAATTTAAAATATTTTAAAATTGTTAGTTTTAAGAAATTGTTGAAACCAAAATTTAAAATATTTTAAAATTGTTAGTTTTAAAAAATTGTTGAGATCAAAATTTAAAATATATTAAAATTGTTGGTTTAAAAAAATATTGAAACCAATATTTAAAAGATATTAAATTTGTTAGTTTTAAAAAATATTATGCAGATAATGGTTAGAACTAGAGGTCTCAGACGGGCTTTAGGTCGAGCAATAGGAAAAGCCCTAAGGAAGAGATAGGCTAGTGACGACGATAATGATGCCCCCCAGCGATGAAGGCCTACCACATCTGCCTGTAGGCAACGATAAGAGGCGCATGTTGTTGAGGATCGTCCTATAGCCACAGAGGAATTAAATGAAGAGCAGCAACAACCACCTATTGAAGAAGGTGTTATTGATGTTGAAGGTTTTCCAGGCGGACCCCATGACACATTAGTTTTGAGAGATTTTGAAAATCACGTTGCTTTGAGAGTTTGCAATGGAGATGTATGTAAATCTTAAAAAACATAAAGCACGTGGCTTAGAACTTATTATTTTTTTGCTACATGATCGATATTATTGTTTCCAGAAACGTCCTAAGCTTAAGCTATCTTCCTATGGAAGGAAGATGACTAAGTTTGGCAGGTTTGCTCCATAGATTGAAGGCCTTGTGGTTGCCAGTGAACTAAGTCCTTTGATCGCATGTTCCCTAGATACGAGCGATTGAGGACTTGTGGCTACTTTCATGGAACACTAGCATAAGGAGACTAGTCATTTCTATTTGCCCGTAGGAGAGGTGACTATCACTTTGGATAACGTGGCGTCGTTGCTGCATTTGCCAATCATAGGGGCGTTCCATAGCTTCAATCTGCTTCATGTCGATGACGCTGTCTAATATGTTGGTGGAATTACTTGAGGTCAGCACTGCAGAGGCAAGAGCTGAGACGATTCAATGTCATGGCTCTTATGTTCAACTATCCTGGTTACAAGACGTGTATTAGACGAAAATCATCGCATGTCACTGGATCGTAGCAGCCCTAGTGTATTTGTTGCATCTGCTTTGATGAACACTCTTTGCTAACAAGAGTGCTCTTGGATGCACTACGTGACTTGACACAGAGTAGGACTTACGCTTGGGGCACTACTACACTTGTGCATAAGCATGATAATTTAAATGAGGCGTCAAAGAGCAGGACGAGGTTGTTTGCAGGATATATCAGTCTGTTACAGGTTAGCTGACATGTTAATAAAACATTTTTTCATTGGCATTGGCTATTATATGTTGTCGCTTATTTTAATGAATATGTTTGCAAAATATCTGTAGTGTTGGATCTACGAGCATTTCTCGTCTATTGGTTCCACCATAGATGCCGATGATTATGACGAGCGGAGACCACATGCATGTCGATGGACCTCTGGCAAGGCATTACCCGTGTCAACGTATGGTAGGCGTCTAGATAGACTGACCCTTGATGTTGTGTGTTGGATTCCATCATGACCACCGTTCATTTAGAAAATTTGAGGTTATCTCCTTGTTTTTCGTCCATCTCAGATGGGGCCCCTTGACAGTCATTCACCGACCGGAGAGGGTTGTACGATGGTTTGGGTACATCTAGACCATTACGCCACATCCTATTGCACCTTTGGCCTCCGTTAAAGAAATGGATGATAGATGGATGCAGTTCAGTGACTATGTTGCACCTGTGGGGCAAATTTGTGTAGTGTCTAGCTAGTGTTCGCCAGATTACATGGAGTGGTTCTACATGATTTCACATCCATTTATGACTCCGGCACAACCAGAGGATCCTCCTAGAGTTTCGTCGATTCAGCAATATGACACATTTGTTGAACTAGATGTGACTCAACAACCAGTGGTGGCAGCGACACCTGATGAACTAGACGTTGATGTGCATCATCCTTGACATGCAGTGGTAATATTTTTTTTCGTATTTTGTGTTTGGTGTTTTGTTTTTTATTTTATTACTAAAACTTTTATGTTTGTTTTTTTTCACTTACTTGGATGGTTATGTAGCAATTGGTGATTAATTAGAGAGGCCATTGAACCTGAGGATCTTGACCGAAGGAACAGAAGCCTATACTGTTGCTGAAGAATGTCTAAGCATCGCCAGAAGCTACATTGGCCAAACAACTGTCGGCCAAAGATTGAGGCGTAGGCAACATATGGATGATCATTGAAGTTTTTTTTGCCTTATATATGTTATTTTTAATTTTGTGGATAATTTTTTTATTTGGTACATTTATTTATTGACATTGAGATTTGGTTAATTCATAAATTTGGTATGTTACTTACGGACACGTGGTTAATTATTTTATACAAATTTTTGTTATTCGTTTATCGTTAATTAATCGTTAATGTTGATTTGAGGAATAAATTAATTCGTCTGTAACAAATTATGAATGTATGTTTTTTGCAACATTTAAGCATGATAAATCATTTTCGAACTTGACAAAACATTGTAAATTGCATGCGTCTGTTTTAAAAAATCAATACTACAGCTGCATACTGACATAGAAATGACTACTCAGTTATTTTATTTTTGATAGTAACAATGCATGTTTGATGCAACTTTAAGGCTTGAAACAACAGTGTTGTACTTGACAACACATAGGAAGAGGCACGTGTCTATTTAAAAAAAAATACTACACCAATAAATCTGACATTCAATTGCCTACTAAGTTATTTAAGTCTAATTGAACAACATATATAAATACCACAAAAACACATTCAACAATCACACATTCTCACCCAATCTACCTTTAAAAACCAAATTGTAGTCTCAAAACTATGGCATTTTTGGGAGAAATAAGCAGTCAGACCATTGTCAACTCCTGTCATACCCTAATTTCGTCCGGGGACCTTTGCTTGATGACATGCGACCTTTCTTTGGTCCTTGTGAGGTGCTTGGCATCCATCATTAGGCAATTTGTGAAATTCCAGGACATGCCGAAAAACCAAAAAAATATTGATGCACAATCCGTAAGTTTCCGTGACACACCGGAAATCAAATGGAAGCATCGTTGCATAATTAAGTGAGGTTCCGTAACATTCCGTAAGTCAAGAAGGGGATGATTATGTAATCCGCAAGGTTCCGTAACATTACGGAAAGAAAACAAGTATCGTTACGAAATTCGTAAGTTTCCGTAACTTTACGAAAAAAGAATCACCAAAAAAACAGAGGGGGTGTACTTAGTAAAAATGGGGGTGCAAATAGCACCCAGGCCCACTTGGGCCCTCCAGAATATTCCTCCAGAAGGCTGTTGCTTCTGGAGGAAGCAACCTGGCTCGCCTGGGCGAGCTGGGCGGCAAGCACCTCCCCTATTTTGCTATAAATAGGGGAGGAAGTGAAGAAGAAAATGGTTCAGCCCCTTAGGCATTTCTCTCTCTTTCGAATTTGCTTGGAAAAATTGTTTCCGTGAAGAAAATCTAAGCCAAGGCGCTTCCGAAACGTTTCCGTAACGTTTTCCGTGAAGAAATTCGCAAAGGTTTCAACCGTTCTTCGACGTTCTTCATTCGTTCTTCGATCTTCAACGGGTAAGTACCTTGAACCAAGCTTTTCGATTCATTCTATGTACCCACGGTGGTCCACATTGTGTTTTGTGTATTTTTATTCCTGTTTCGTTTACTTTTTATACCCCCTCTTGACGTGCTTAAGCCATTTTACTTAAGTCATTTCTCGCTTAACTTAAAAATAAAATCAATTTCCACCGAACGTTTGAATTGTATTGTCCGTTAACTTCGGTTAAAATGAATTCCGACCGTTCGGTCGTGCCGTAACCACGTTGGAAATCAAAAAGAGGTAAAAAATAATATAATAATAAAAAAACATCTTTTAGCAAAATAAAACGGAAAATCAATCGGACGCTTTCTCTTTGGGATTTCTCATTCTTAATTGAATTGATTAATAACTAAAGTGAAACTAAGGCTAAAATCAACTCGCCTAGTCAAGCTCGTCCATAAAAAAATAGGCTTTTGAAGTTTGTCATTTCAATTTCTCACTAAGTAAAATGGATCATTTTTAAGGTCCAACGCCTTAAAATGATCACCACTTAAGTAAAAAGAATCACTTGATAAGAAAGAACTACGTAGGTCTGATTTCCTCATCGCAAATTGAGGAATACGTAGGAGCAAAGGGAAACACCCTTGTCGACCACAAAAAGAGAAAAATATAAAAAGGGTATAAAGGATATAGAGACATAAAAAGGGAACATAAAAAATCAAAGTCATGTTTGCACATTCGATTAAAGGCTGCCGTCCCTTGGGACGGACGTGTGGGGTGCTAATACCTTCCCCGTGCGTAAATACAACTCCCGAACCTTTCATTTAAAAGTTCGTAGATCGCGTCTTTTCCGGTTTTTCCGACGTTTTCCTCAAATAAACGTTGGTGGCGACTCCGCGCGTATTCCTTTCGTGGAACACGCATCCCGCGAGTCACGCGTCGCCCTCCCGCCGAAGGGTAGGTTGCGACAGTTGGTGACTCCACTGGGGACTGTTTTTAGAGAGTTAGGCCATTTAATTTTGTGCAATGTTTTACCATGACTTATCCCTTTGTTAGTTTCCCTTCATTATGTTCTTGTGTGTATAAGCTCTTTATTGCTTTTAGTGCGTTTTAAAATGTATGCACGAGGTAAATATTTATTCATTTGATGCACACAAACACCAACACTATTGGCACACACTGTGAGTGAAAAAGGGCCCTATACCCGGGTTCGTGGGAACATAAGGAGTGGAGGTGAATCCGTGATCATGCTAGGTCTCCGACTTGCTTGATTACAGTGAACCCTCATCTAGAGTTTTTCTCTTTGAAAACATATTGTTGCTAGTAGTCCCTACTGCTGCAGTATGTTCTTCGAAGGGGATGATACCTCTAGAAACCATCAAGAGAGATATGACTACCTTGGGGGTTATCACTAAAAGCCTAGTTAGCTCTCTCCCTTATAGGTCCCTTAAATAGGGGCACGGAGCAAACACGCTGCGTGCCATTTTTCACACTGCCATGCATAAGTATCATATACCCTTTTGCTTATATTTGTTTGTGAATATTGTCGTACTATGTACATCCCCGTGTTGTGCCTTTCGCATATGCATCATGCGTGGGTTTCGTCTTTGATCCCCTCACTTTAGCAAACCGACGGAGGGTCCGTGTCGCCTTCTTAAAAAACATACGTTGGGTGCCATGCTGCCCAAACGTTGTATCCAAGAAGGAAACAATTTCTCGGGCTCCCGTATTCGTAAATTGCATCTGTGTCATATGCATTTCTTCATGCATTCATCCATTCCACCCATGATAGATGTAGGAGTTTTGTTTCGCACTAGATTTTATTTCACTTTAGTAAAACATGGGATCAAGTCAAAAGCCTTCGCTTAAAAAGAGGTTCTATCAAGTCAAAATCAAGAGCTTAGAGGTCACCAGTTTATGAAAGTTGGGGCAATTAATGGGTCAACTTCAACGGCAAGCCTTCCGCAAAGCCTATGGTAAGATTTGGGACCTAACTAGGGTAGAAGTCTCCATGGAACCGATTGCATCCTTTTCCCAGTATTATGACCAGCCCCTAAGGTGCTTCACATTTGAGGACTTCCAGCTAGTGCCGACTGTGAAAGAGTTTGAAGAAATCCTGGGATGCCCACTGGGAGGAAGGAAGCCATATCTTTTCTCTGGGTTCTATCCCTCCACGACAAGAGTTGCCAAGGTGGTGAAAATCTCAGCACAAGAGTTGGACCGTGTAAAGCAAAACAGGAATGGGGTAGTCGGAGTACCAAGGAAGTGTTTGGAGGAAAGGGCAAAGGCCTTGGCAAATCAAGGCGAATGGGCTTTCTTTTATTGACATCTTGGCGCTTTTGATCTTTGGAGTTGTCCTCTTTCCGAATATGGAAGGGTTAGTGGACCTAGCAGCGATTGATGCTTTCCTCGCCTTTCATCATGGCAAGGAAAGCCCGGTCGTCGCCATTTTGGCCATGTATGACACGTTCGACCGGGGATGTGAAAAGAGCGGCGCAAGAATTGTTTGTTGTGCACCAACTCTTGGCTAGCATGGAGGGGCGTCTGTTAAATGGTTCCCTCGCTAGAAGGAAGGAAGAATCAGGATTCTATCTTCATGCGAAGGATGTCCCATGAGAGGAGTGCCATCAGACGAAAGCATCACGCCTTTCATCGCACGAGGTTTCAGTGACCACAACGCGAGGGTACTCCAAGGAGTTCGCAAGGCATGGGATGCGGCGTGAAGAAAGGACATAAAGCTTAGGGGAAGCAGTAATGGGATCATCGGCGGCTATCATAAGTGGCTGAGAGTCCAAACACAAGGACTGGATTGGCTCCCAAATCTAAAGACTGTGAGAGACGATGAGGTTAAAGCTTCGGAAGAAAGTGATGAGGTACAAGCCCTAAAGGCAGAGCTTGAAAGAGCCTGGGTAGTCGAAGAGAAGTTCAAGTCCATAGCCATCAAAGTCTGAAAAGAGTATGATGAACTAAGGGATGTCAATATGGCCACCGATGAAGCCTTGGAATGAGAAACCAAGAAGGCCCGAAAGGAAGAACACGACCAAAGCAAAGTTTTGAGGGGCTTTATAGGGTAGCAATAGTGAGCTCAAGCTCCGAAGAGGTGAAAGGAATCATCACGGGTCAAAGGCATGATCTTGAAGGACGAGCTAAAGGTTTGCCTTAGGTCGAAAAGAAATTTGTCCCAACAGTTAAGCGAGACTGAAGGGAATATGTGGGCCATCATCGATAAGTGCAAAGAGAAGCTAAATCTAGCGGCGACTCACGAGCAAAGGCTAGAGGATGAGTACGCCAAGATATCAGCAGAAAGGGAAGCAAGGGAAAGGGTAATTGATTCATTGCACCAAGAGGCAACAATGTGGACGGACCGATTTGCTCTTACTTTGAACAGGAGTCAAGAACTTCCCCCATTGCTAGCCAAGGCCAAAGCAGTGGCGGACACCTACTCCGCCCCCGAGGAGATCCACGGACTTCTCAGCTATTGTCAGCATATGATAGACTTAATGGACCATATGATTAGAAACCGCTAGGAAGTTTGTATTGTCGCTCAGATCTTGACTAGTTATAACTTTTTGAAAAAAATGAGTTTATCCCACGTTTTTACTCCAAAAATCAGTGCGAATCAAGTCACTCCCACATTTTATCTCTAGCATGCATTGTATGTTGGTCTCGTCCTTTGTCACGGGAAGCCGGAAGGTCCATATCACCTTCTTAATTGTACACATGGGGCACTGCGCCCCCAAATGCGCAAGTAAGAAGAGATAATTTTCCGGGCTCTCGTGTCCGTAAAATGCATTCATATCATGCATCGCATAAGCATCTCTTCATAACATCATAATGAACATATCGTTCCTGCATTTGTCCGTTATCATATTCCAGCCTCACATTTTGCATGAGTCATTGCATCATCATGCATATGCGTTCAACATACTTTTTGTTCTACAAACTGCATACCTTTTGTTTTCATGTTTGCTCATGCATGAGCCTTGCATTTTCCTCTACAAAACGAAAACAAAAAAAGGAAGCATGAAAATTCATGATGCATTCTTGGTTGCATATATTCGGTACCATGAGCCAACCATGTTGGGATCATAAACCCGTTTCACAACAACAAAACAAAATAATTGAACATGGTACCTAATGCATGGTTAACTAGGAAATGGTGTTTCTTCGGGCATCTCAATTTCATAATTACATTTTCCATGCATAGCTTAAAGTATGCCCGAGTCATTCATCCCTATGAGATGTTGTTGAAATATTGGCGATCAGAATTGCCATTCCTTGGATTATAGGGTTGAACCAAGCTCATGCTTTTATAAAAAGGTTCATCAAGTCAAGTTGAAATATGGAAGTAACCGTCTTGCAAAATTGGGGCAAAAGATGAATCGAGTCACATCACTGCTTCGTCTACTGCCAAACATATTTAGGATTGTTGATGTCCTTGTTACTTCCAGTTTCACCTTGACAAAGATGTCATGGACCATGTTGAAAATCTAAATTGATTCAACCCCATGTCCTGCGTAAAAATTTGCAATACTTCAACTGTACATCATTCGCATACATCCATGCTTTTCATTGGTTGCATTGCTCATTGCATTATTTCCGTGAAAAATAAAATAAAATAAAATAAAATGAACTTAATCATTGTTATCAAAAAGAAAAGGACACGCTTTACGGCGCCCTTACCGAACTCGTGCTAGAGCTAGAGTAATGGGTGAAGCAGAGGAGGTGCAAGAGAAGATGAAGGCCGAAATGGAGGCCATGAAAGAGCAAATGGCCACAATGATGGAGGCCATAATAAGCATGAAAAAGATAAGGGAAGTCGATATGGTTGCAGTTGCCGCTACGAACGCTGTTGCTAAGGTGAACCCGACGTCCCCATCCGGCATCAACCAAATGTATCATCCAACCTCAAATATGATAGGCAAAGATTTGGGAAGTACGGATGACCCTATGATGTGCAAATTCAAAACGAGCACGCCTTCCCATCATATGGCTTGTCTCCCAACTATACACCACCCAATGTGGCATACACTCTCAATGAAAATCTCAATAACTCCACTCCGATACTCATTGAGAACCAATAACCTCATCAGGCACATATCTCTCAAACCATGGGGGAGACACATGAAATTCCCCACCACAATTTATCTGACTTCGAGCCTTGGCTCGGATATGCCACTGAAGGGCAAGCAGTTGGTGGTATACCCTTTGAAAACACTTTGGAGGGCCCTCAGTATCATCCACAACCACAACCCTCACGTTCCACAGTGGTTAAAAACCCTCATAACTATGGCAGAAATGGGAAAGCTGGATCATCTAGAGGAAAGGCTCAGGGCCATTGAAGGAGGTGAAGATTATTCCTTTGCTAACCTAGAAGAATTGTTCCCAATACCCAATATCATCACCCCTCCCAAGTTCAAGGTGCTGGACTTTGACAAGTACAAGGGGGACTACTTGCCCCAAGAACCATCTAAAGATGTATTATCGGAAGATGGGGGCATGCGCAAAAGATGAGGAATTGCTGATACATTCCTTCCAAGAAAATCTTACTAAGGTAGCTGTTACCTGGTACACTAACTTAGGAACCTTCCTGAGTCCATTCTTGGAAGGACCTAATGGTTGCCTTCGTTAGGCAGTGTTAGTACAATTCTGATATGGATCCGGATAGGATGCAACTACAAAAAATGTGCAAAAAGGGGGCACGAATCTTTCAAAGAACACGCCCAAAAGGTGGAGGAATCTGGCGGCCCAGGTGGTACCCCCAATGATGGAAAGGGAGACGATAATCGTGATGGTAGACACATTATCGATACCCTACTATGAAAAGATGGTGGGCTGCGCACCCTCAAAGCTTTGCGGATTTGGTCTTCGCCAGTGAAAGGATCGATGTGGGTCCGAAAAGAGGCAAATTTGATCATCCTACTAGGACGACTGAAAAACTGGGGCAAATGAAGAGGGTGAGAAAGAGGGAGAAACCCATGCTGTGACTGCCATTCCTATACGGCCAAGTTTCCCACCAAACCCAACAATGTCATTACTCAGTCAATAACAAACCTCCTCCTTACCCACCACCCAGTTATCCACAAAGGCCATCCCTAAATCAACCACAAAGCCTATCTACCGCACTTCCAATGACGAAGACCACCTTTAGCACAAACCAAAAAAAACACCAACAAAAAGGAATTTTGCAGCAAAAAGCCAGTAGGGTTCACCCCAAATTCCGTTGTCATATGCTAAACTTGATCCCATATCCACTCAATAATTCAATGGTAGCCATAACCCCAACCAAGGTTCCTCAACCTCCATTTTTCTGAGGATACGACTCGAACGCAACGTGTGCTTATCGTGGAGGAGCCCTGGGGCATTCCATTGAGCATTGTATGACCCCGAAGCATAAAGTGTGAAGTCTAATTGATACGGGCTGGCTGAAATTTGAGGAGAATCGCGTGTTGAATCATAACATTGACAAGCAACACCATACATGGGGCAATTCTGGAAGCTGTTGTTATGACTCATCAGGATTTTCAAGTTTATGCCATTATTATAAACCACAGTTACAATGCTAAATGATATGGATAAAATGGACATCCTTGTCCCTCATCTTCTCACAAACGCATGTTTGCTTATTCAACTTTCACCGGAATGTGGGTGCAAGCCATTGGTCTATTTGCTCAAGCGACCTGCGCTCCTGAGTGTTGACTTCCAAGACTGTTCAATCAGAGATTACTCGTCTTGCACGTTGGTGGGGGTGCCGTAAAACAACGAGTAAAGTTCAAAACAAATAAGTTTCAAAATAAAAAAATAAGTTTCAAAATAAAAAAAAAAATAAAAAGGCATTTGATTGACTGTGTTTTCAAGTAAAAATATAGACGTTCATGTGACTTCATTTTATCATTCCAGAAAGTTTGTCTTCTTAGAGAAGCGAGTTGTCAAGAATAGGATGTTGGACAAATGGCCTCAGTTACCTTAAGAAAAAGGGGGGTTGAATTAAGATGCAAAGACTATTCCCCAATTGAACTATCACTCTTTCTTTTTGGATTAACAATGCACCCTTAACATGAATTACTCAAAAGACAAATCAAAATAAACTTCTTTAAAGCAAAAGATAAATAGCAATAAAAGAAGTTTAAAGGAAGAGAGGAATGCAAACTTGATTTATACTGGTTCGGCCACTTCCCGCGCCTACGTCCAGTCCTCAAGAAACCCACTTGAGATTTTCCACTCTCTTTGTAAAACTCCTTTTACAAAGTCTGAACCACACAGGGACAACCCTTCCCTTGTGTTCAAGAATCCTCTACAATAAGAGACTCTCAGTCTCCTAATCCCTTTTCAGAAGTAAGAAGAAGAGAAGAAGAAATCTCTCTTAAAAGGGATAGATTGTACAATGAAGACCAATCAAAATTCCTTATTGAATATGCAAGTGGTTGACCAAGGAATCTTTTTGAGAGGATAAGACAGTTCAGTTCAGAAAAACTCTTAATCTTTTGAGAGGATAAACTTTGTGGGCAATGAAAACTCTCTTTAAATTCGTGTTTCCAAGTCACCTTTGATGGCCATTCATAAACCATTTGAATAGATGTGACTCTTGGAAATTATTTTCTGAAAATCTCTTCTGGTAATCGATTACAAGACTTGTGTAATAGATCACAGGCTTTAAAATTTGAATAAATTGCTGGTAATCAATTACCATCCATGTGTAATCGATTACACATTATAAATTTTGAATTCAAATTTCTAGTGACTGTTATAAACATTTTCAGCTGCTGGTAATCGATTACCGGAGAGCAAATCTCAATTTGAAATGATAGAATTCTTTGGTCAAACCTTTTGTTTTTTCAATTTGGAAACTTCTTCCAAAAGATTCTAGAAATCAACTTGATCATATATCTTGACTTTCTTGGATTCTTGTCTTGAATAAAACTTAGAAGCACTTGATCCTTTAGCATCATCAAGACATCAAAACATCTTGCTTCTACATAGGAGTCATTTGACTTAATCCATCAGCTGAAAAATCCTTCAACTATTTCTCGTCCTTGGAAAATTCTTTTTGCAAGAATCAATTGCGTCTTTCATTCTTCCTCACTACGAGGTTGTGAAAACAAGACAACAATTGGTACCTCTAAGCCCTACACTGGGGCAATGAAAGGCCCCATGCATAAACCTCAAGTGAACCTAGGGGCAGATTAGAAGTTCTCACCCAATAGGTTCCCTCCTACAAGGTCATGACGAAAGACAACGATTGGTACCTCAAAGCCTTACACTGGGGCAATGAGGGGCACCGTGCATGAGCCTCAAGTGAACATAGGGGCCGATCAAAAGTTCTCACCCATCGATGTTTTCAACAAAAAAAAAGGGGGAACAAACCCTAGGATTTCAATAGATTGATTAAACGACAAACAGCTCTATTGCCATCACTCCAAAATGGTCAAGTGACTAAATCAAATAGAACATACACTTTGAGGGGGTTCCCAGAGAGATTTGCAAAAGATAGGATAAGGTTGCATGAATTATCACCTCTTTCAAAAGGACAGTCAATCTGTGTTTTCCAAAAAAATTAAATCAAAATCAAAATCACAAAACAAGGAAAGAATGACATGAACATTGTACAAACTTTCCATTTCATTGCATTATTTCATATGAAGTCCGCATTTACCAAATTTCACAACAAAGGTTGCATGCATCTGCATCCCTCAAAATCATGTTGACTACATAGATTCCCTACATCTAAATGTCCAAATCTTTTGAATTTGGGATGACCGGCTCTCTCGATGAGTCGATCTCTTGCTTTCTCATAAGGATGGACCCTCGGGTACTAGTACCCTGGTCTTCAGAGGACTACACGTCCTCGCCAATAGAGGGCTGCACGCCCTCACCTTAAGAGGACTGTGTGTCCTCACTTTCAGAGGACTGCATGTCCTCACCTTCAGAGGGCTACACGCCCTCGCCATCAGAGGACTGCGTGTCCTCACCTTCAGAGGGCTACACGCCCTCGCCATCAGAGGACTGCATGTCCTCACCTTCAGAGGGTTACACGCCCTCGCCATCAGAGGACTGCATGTCCTCACCTTCGTAGGGCTACACGCCCTCACCTTTAGAGGACTACACGTCCTCGCCAACAGAGGGCTGCACGCCCTCACCTTGAGAGGACTACACGTCCTCGCCAACGTAGGGCTACACGCCCTCACCTTTAGAGGACTACACGTCCTCACCAACAGAGGGCTGCACGCCCTCACCTTTAGAGGACTACACATCCTCGCCTTCAGAGGACTCCACGTCCTCACCTTGAGAGGACTACACGTCCTCGCCAACGTAGGGCTACACGCCCTCACCTTTAGAGGACTACACGTCCTCACCAACAGAGGGCTGCACGCCCTCACCTTTAGAGGACTACACATCCTCGCCTTCAGAGGACTATACATCCTCGCCTTGAGAGGGTTGCACGCCCTCACCTTTAGAGGGCTACGTGTCCTCATTTTCAGTGTGCTCCACATCCGCACCTTAAGAGAATTTAAGGTCCTCTATCCTTAAATGCTTGCACTCCCGGTTAAGGGACCAGTAGTTTCCTTTTAACGGTTCCTGGGCCACCCCCTGATATTGGAGGACGGCCAACTATGCGAGCACAACCAGAGGGGGAGGCTATCACACAGCTACTATGCATACCGGGGCAAGATTTCACCCGTGCCGCTGCAAAGAGACGAGTGCGGATCATGCGCACCAACATGACCACTCTTACACAGATATAGATGACATTGCTACTTAGCAACATTCTGCCCAGCGACCGCAATGCCAATCTCCCCCTGCAAAAGTATCAGTTGGTCTGTGTCGTCCCGACATGGGTAAGTATGCATATGGTTCAACTGATTTCTGATACCATCTATTGTTTGCAGGGATCGCACCCACAAAGACACCCAGTGGACCTGAAGAAGTCCAACAGGGCCCTGGGGTTTCCAGCTCTGGTTACGGGCCTCTGTCGGCCCTACAGGGCGCCCGTTCCCCCCAACAAGTTCATGTCGTCGTGGCATAGGGAATGCTTGTCGCCCCCAGCAAGGTCATCAGGTCCCCCCTACCAATCGAGCTTTCATCAAGAAGTTCTGCGTCTCCAGGCAGGCGCAGGGCGAAACACCACAGCAGCCTGGCGATGGCCGGCAGCGGGCAACAGACGCACCGCCATCACCTCTAGAGTTCACCTCTGCTCATCCACAAAAAGGTTTGAGTATTGCCTACACCACATGGCCGACCAATAGGCGACCAAGTCCAAAGCCAAAGGTAAGCAAAGTACTAGGTCAGTGACCGACAAGTCATAAGGCGTCCAGCTCAAGACGTTAAAGAAGCGCTACTAGGAGGCAACCTAGTAACTTTTAAATTTCTGCTTGCTGTTTGATCACCTTTTGTTTCTCAAGTCATATTGGGACACACCTAGTTGCTCATGATCCTAAGAATTTAAATAAAACGAGCACAAGCTCGGAAGGTAGTCATACCTCACAAAATATATATATGTATGTTTAGGTAGTGAAAATACCTTAGATATGCATGTATGTAATTTAGGTAGCAAACAACTACCTCACAAAATATATATATGTATGTTTAGGTAGCAAGATACCTTAGATATGCATGTATGTAGCAAAAAGATACCTCACAAAATATATATATGTATGTTTAGGTAGCAAGATACCTTGGATATGCATGTATATAGCAAAAATACCTCACAAAAATATACATATGTTTAGGTAGCAAGATACCTCATGAAAAAAAAAACAAAAACAAACGAGAAAAAGAAATGAACAAATGAAAAAACAAAAAAAAAGGAAGAAAAAAAGAAAAATAAGTTGTCTAGCTGAAAAACCGACATGCTTTTGAAAAGAGATGATTTCCAACTTTTCTTTGAAAAAAATTCATTGATCATAACCAATTTTTGGAAAATGTGTCTACACCTGAAGAGTGAATGCTGTGAAATTTCCCCGGACGCCCGAAATGGACTCGGATGAATGCACAAGTTGATAAAAGAACATATTTTGGAAACATTGGGTTGATTTAAAATAGAGGAAATGAATCCTGAGCCCTAGCATCACATGACCATAAAAATTTGACACTTGAGCGTCCACATAGGTGCATGCATGACCAGTTTTGCATAAAATTTCCAAATCATCATTTTTTGCATTTGTGTCATGGAAATAATGTGGGGCATCCCTTTTATCCTTGAACCAAACCAAACCCTGACATGTATCATGTCTAGCCATTCTACAAGCTTTGAGCCAAAATCCTGACTCACCATAAACCTTGACCCGGGGTGAGAATGTCAATCCTTACCCTCGGAAGCGAAAAAAAAGAGAAGGAAAATTTCCAATCAAAGGAAAAAAGGAAAGAAGGAAGATTTCCAATCAAAGAGAAAGGAAAAAAGGAAAGAAGGAAGATTTCCAATCAAAGAGAAAGCAAAAAAAGAAAAGAAGGAAAATTCACAATCAAAGAGTGGGAGAAAGCAAAAAGAAAAGAAAGAAAATTCCCAATCAAAGAATGGGAGAAAGTAAAAAAGGAAGAAGAAGAAGGAAAGAAAGCTCCTGATCAGGGATCGAAGGAAAACAGAAGAAATGTGCAGAAAGGTCTTTGGACCGGACAATATCTGAACAATACAGAATTGTCACCAAATGAACAAAAAGAAGGAAAGGAAACCACGACCTAAAATGGTCTTCTCCCTTTGATTACCAACCAAAATCCCGTGCGCTAGCGACTTTTTCGCCCCGCACTAAACAAAAACAGAAAAAAGAAAAAGCCAACAAAAAAATCAAAAGCCAAAAACACACAAAAGCCGAAAAAACCCATCAAGAAAACCCATTCCCAAGGGAAGTCCTATTGATCCATGATCACGCATGTAATTTTTGATTTGATAGGAAATAATTTGCAAAGTCAAGTCATGACATATCTATGGTTCGGAATTAGGATGAAATACTTACCTGTGCGAGATTGATACACTTTGAGTGATTTTCTTCTATTTTTGTCGGACCCAGTGTTTCCTCTAAATGTTCATTTAGAAACGAAATGCTAACATCCAAAATCTCAGTTAAGGTTATGGGGGATTTCATCAGCAGACTCTCCTTCCCCGGTAAACGCATTGTTTTTCACTCAAAAAAAGCGTATGCTGCTCTAATCAGTTGGAATATTTATCTCTTTACTTAGCATGTTTGCATTTTAGCGAAGAAAACACCGAGACTTTTTCAAGTCTCACAAGTTATCCAGAACTACGTAGGTCTGAGTTCCTCATTGGAGGATACGTAGGAGCAAGAGCCTCGCTTTTGTCGACCACACCGCCTTTTGTTGCCATGACCCAAGAGCTGGTAGCCCGCGGAGACACCTTACGGTTATCCGCACCTCGTCATTCAGTCACCCCAAGTGTGATTGACGAGCAGAGGCCAATATGGTCATCTGCGCCCTTTCCGGAGATGTCAGCATTTTCCGATGGAGACTTTTCAAGTCTCACAAATTATCTAGAACTACGTAGGTCTGAGTTCCTCATTGGAGGATACGTAGGAGCAAGAGCCTTGCTTTTGTCGGCCGCCCCATAATCTTTGTCATACTGACCCTGAGGTCATGTGACATGCACCCTTGTGTCATCCAGAGGCGGCGGGCCCGATGATACGCGGAGATACCTTACGGTTATCCGCACCCTTGTGTCATCCAGAGGCGGCGGGCCCGATGATACGCGGAAATACCCGAGTGGTTATCCGTATAAACATTCTTTTGCTATCTATAAGACAGAACGCTTGATAGCATGCAGAGACTGACATAGTCTTCTGCACCTTTTGTTCCTCCGGGAACAACAAGTCATTTACATGCGGAAATTTTATGGTCACCCGCGACTCTCGTCAACCGAGAGGAGCGAAATTAGTGTCATACACTAATTTTCGTCCGGGAACCTTTGCTTGATGACATGCGACCTTTCTTTGGTCCTTGTGAGGTGCTTGGCACCCATCATTAGGCAATTTGAGAAATTTCGGGAACGACAAGTCATGGTCACCCGCGACTCTCGTCAACTGAGAGGAGCGAAATTAGTGTCATACACTAATTTTCGTCCGGGGACCTTTGCTTGATGACATGCGACCTTTCTTTGGTCCTTGTGAGGTGCTTGGCACCCATCATTAGGCAATTTGAGAAATTCCGGAAACAACAAGTCATTTGCATGTTGAGATTTTATGGTCACCAGCGACTCTCGTCAAATCGAGAGGAACGAAATTAGTATCTTATCTTTACTTCCCTTTTATCTCCAATAAAAGACAAGTAAAGAGGGGCAACTGTCATACCCTAATTTCGTCCGGGGACCTTTGCTTGATGACATGCGACCTTTCTTTGGTCCTTGTGAGGTGCTTGGCATCCATCATTAGGCAATTTGTGAAATTCCAGGACATGCCGAAAAACCAAAAAAATATTGATGCACAATCCGTAAGTTTCCGTGACACACCGAAAATCAAATGGAAGCATCGTTGCATAATTAAGTGAGGTTTCGTAACATTCCGTAAGTCAAGAAGGGGATGATTATGTAATCCGCAAGGTTCCGTAACATTACGGAAAGAAAACAAGTATCGTTACGAAATTCGTAAGTTTCCGTAACTTTACGAAAAAAGAATCACCAAAAAAAATAGAGGGGGGTGTACTTAGTAAAAATGGGGGTGCAAATAGCACCCAGGCCCACTTGGGCCCTCCAGAATATTCCTCCTGAAGGCTGTTGCTTCTGGAGGAAGCAACCTGGCTCGCCTGGGCGAGCTGGGCGGCAAGCACCTCCCCTATTTTGCTATAAATAGGGGAGGAAGTGAAGAAGAAAAGGGTTCAGCCCCTTAGGCATTTCTCTCTCTTTCGAATTTGCTTGGAAAAATTGTTTCCATGAAGAAAATCTAAGCCAAGGAGCTTCCGAAACGTTTCCGTAACGTTTTCCGTGAAGAAATTCGCAAAGGTTTCAACCGTTCTTCGACGTTCTTCATTCGTTCTTCATCGTTCTTCGATCTTCAACGGGTAAGTACCTTGAACCAAGCTTTTCGATTCATTCTATGTACCCACAGTGGTCCACATTGTGTTTTGTGTATTTTTATTCCTGTTTCGTTTACTTTTTATACCCCCTCTTGACGTGCTTAAGCCATTTTACTTAAGTCATTTCTCGCTTAACTTAAAAATAAAATCAATTTCCACCGAACGTTTGAATTGTATTGTCTGTTAACTTCGGTTAAAATGAATTCCGACCGTTCGGTCGTGCCGTAACCACGTTGGAAATCAAAAAGAGGTAAAAAATAATATAATAATCAAAAAACATCTTTTAGCAAAATAAAACGGAAAATCAATCGGACGCTTTCTCTTTGGGATTTCTCATTCTTAATTGAATTGATTAATAACTAAAGTGAAACTAAGGCTAAAATCAACTCGCCTAGTCAAGCTTGTCCATAAAAAAATAGGCTTTTGAAGTTTGTCATTTCAATTTCTCACTAAGTAAAATGGATCATTTT
This sequence comes from Glycine max, assembly GCF_000004515.6. Lineage (NCBI taxonomy): Eukaryota > Viridiplantae > Streptophyta > Magnoliopsida > Fabales > Fabaceae > Glycine > Glycine max. Next base: position 18,062,011 of record NC_038253.2, read on the forward strand.
TAAGGTCCAACGCCTTAAAATGATCACCACTTAAGTAAAAAGAATCACTTGATAAGAAAGAACTACGTAGGTCTGATTTCCTCATCGCAAATTGAGGAATACGTAGGAGCAAAGGGAAACACCCTTGTCGACCACAAAAAGAGAAAAATATAAAAAGGGTATAAAGGATATAGAGACATAAAAAGGGAACATAAAAAATCAAAGTCATGTTTGCACATTCGATTAAAGGCTGCCATCCCTTGGGACGGACGTGTGGGGTGCTAATACCTTCCCCGTGCGTAAATACAACTCCCGAACCTTTCATTTAAAAGTTCGTAGATCGCGTCTTTTCCGGTTTTTCCGACGTTTTCCTCAAATAAACGTTGGTGGCGACTCCGCGCATATTCCTTTCGTGGAACACGCATCCCGCGAGTCACGCGTCGCCCTCCCGCCGAAGGGTAGGTTGCGACAACTCCATATTAGCTTTTATTTTTCCAAATGGATCGATTATTCACAAAGAATCTGGTGTTTATTTCCAAAGTCCCACTCCAATACCCATGTGAGTACCTAATACGTGTAGTTTTGAAACACTAAAGAGAAAAATGCAGAATACCCTTCAACTAAGCAATGCTTAATATTTGGATGAAATTTACTACCGACAACCATTCCCAGATGTAGGCAACCAATTTGCCTTTCAATCTATGCAATTGAAAAATGATGATGATGTTAATACAATGTTAATGTGCAATGATCAATACTCGTGTGTTGGCCCGATTGAGTTATTATCTACCATTGGTAGAACATCGGATGGTATATGAAACATACTTCAAGCCACTATGACTCCTACTCATGATGACCTCTTATATTACAATGGCAGGTGGAACATGTCACGCCAAGGCGACTTTGTGGGTTACTTGTTCACAAGAAAAAATCCAAAAAGATTTGACATTCCTTCGAGATGTAGCATCCACAGACTCAAGTATGTGATCAAGCAAGTCGCACCTCAAGGGATTCCCCCTTATAGTATTCATGAATCACAAACGATAAGACGATTATTTTTTTGACAACCAGGTCATTCTGAGTATTAAAAAAAAGTTATCAAATTTGAAATAATTGAGTTGAAAACTGACGATGACGTGCTGAAGGTCTTAGTACAGTCTAACTACTGGAAACGATTTTGCCCAATAGAAATTTTAGCTGTTTTTAGTAAATCGGAAACCAAAATGGAAGATGACATGTCTCAGTGGCAACATGATTCAATGCAAAATTAGTATTATATAATTGTAGTTTTTGATGCATTTTCTATTTGTTTCAACTCTCTTTTAAGTCAATTTAATGTTTAAATTGATGTCCATTAGCTAATGAAACCGTATGTTTGTTATTTTCAAAGTACTTATTTAGGTCCTAACATTTTAAAGGTATCCTAAGAAAGCAACACAATTAGTGGAAATAACATGCATAACGTAACAAAATGTCAACAAAATAATTATTTACAGAAACATCAGTGGAAATAACATTTTATGTTCATTTTTCACCTAAATCAACAAATTCGATTTTCAGCCTTGACAAATTTGTGTAACGCTGCATTTTACCTATGTATGGGGTGGGCTACTGCTTTGCCTGATAATGACAATGTGCATTCCACAACAACACCAATGGTGGTAAAGGACAATGGTCTCGTAAAAAAACCTGTTACATAACCACAAACAGATTCAATGTAAGATAACCAACAACATTGTCAACATTTATACTAACATAATAATTATGCAATTACCTTAACAAAATGATTCCTATACACATGACCAATGCATATTACGCGATGCACAGAAGAATCTGGTTGTGGTTGACTTCTAAAAGGAAAAAAATGTAAATGCTTTGTTGTCGTGAAAGAGAAACAACGATCACGTTGTATCGTGAAGCAATGACATATCCTATATCCGTAATATTCATTCACTTGTCTATGGTAACCTACATGTAATAAACAACAAATAGAGGTTACTTAAATATTATTTTAAGAAAAAGTGGCATAACAACAAACTTACGCACCATAGATAATTCATCAACAAGTAGGAAACGCTTTAATTCCTCAAATCTCTCTATGCCACAAGCTGGTTGATATACTCTTCTGATCAGCTTGTGAGTTTCTTATGCAGATGGTTGTGCACCAATGAACATGAATCTTCACCCATACCTAATAAGGTAGCTATTGCATGATAACCATAGTTACCATCCGCTTTGACATCAATAATGTTTTCAATAGAATCCTGGATGCATGAATCAGATTGATCCAACATTGGAATATTTTGTCTCTATATTGGTTGCTCAGATGATGATGCTCTATGTTTCACAGAAGAATTATCATTTTGCACATAGTGTAACGCATCAACATACTTCCAATAAGACAGATCAGGTTTTGTTGACTTTTTTTGGAGCACCTTTGGTCTTCACCTTTTCTGGAAGAGGACACATAGAATTCGGATTAGGATAAGCAATTTCTCGAAGCTTTGTCTTCAAATGTACTTTGCCACAAACATCGAGGTGCTCAAATCGCTTCGATATGGTTTCCATCTCCTCAGTTATGGTCACCTCAACCTCACCTAACCCTTGATCTGAAAAACTGAGCCTACGTCAAAAAATATGGATTGTCTCTAGTGGTATGGAGCCAACAACATATTTAGACAACTTGCATGCACATAGAAGACTGTGGGTAGTCCTCATGACACATCCACCACGTGAAGGGTTTTTGCCTGCATAAGCTACACACTAATACTGAACAACAATTTCATTTAAAGCGTACCTTGATACCATACCAAGTAGTTTTTGGTACAAGGTAACTTTAAACACATGCCCAATGACGTGTGTACTTGTCTCAAAAGATGCTTTAATTTGGGTGTGTTGAAGTGTCATCATGTTGTTCATTGCTTCCAAAACACTGCATATGTCACCATGGTTGTTTTGTAGAAGTCTCTTTAATGACCAATGAGCATTCTCAACCCTACAAATGAAATATACAACAACGTATACACAACCGCAACATTTTCAATTAAGTCAACACTTAAACAAATCAACACAAACAAAAAACAATATTCATACCTGTTATTAGTTGTGTTTCCTAGATGCATCACTTTGTTAGTTCATGTTTTAACAATCTTTTCTTTGTGCAGAATCACCCATGTTGGGCACACATAGTCGGCAAACATAGGCCACAGAGAGCAAGCCATTTCAAAGTTCTTAAGGTACTCATCAAAATAACTCTCACATGGACAGTCAACCAAACTCCCCCAAGCCTCCATCACATATTCCCATGCATTTTTTTGACCCACCAGGGTTTTGCACTTTGCCTTCACATTCTTGCCAATGTGAAACCAACATAACAAGTTCGTAGCATCCGAGAATACACTTTTCACTACATTCAACAAAGCCAAATTACAAGAATTGGTTAATTTGACTGCATTAGGATAGCACCAGAACAAGTCACGTATAACATTTTCATCCTTTAGCCTATGCTAGTGAATATATTGATCTCGGTCAAGCAGCATCATGAGCTGTTGCATTTTGGAGTTACTCCCTCTTGTGGAAGAACGATAAGCATTTCTAGCATTGTAAATTTGTTTGATTGTTGTATAATTGTTGGCATTGTGCTCCTTCAACGTCAAAAGAATATTTCTTGGCTTCACTATGGACTTTGTCATATCAACAACAAAAATCTTCTCATCTTTAGTCAGTCGACCCACATATGGATGCCCAATAAATGACTTTGCCATTTCATGATTGTGAGTCCCACAAATTTACTTCACCATCCATCCTTCTCCTCCCAAAACTGGCTTCACACGCAACTTAAACAGGCATCCACATTTTGTATTGCCAGTGCATGTTCTAACCAAATCCTTCTTCTTAGGCCTATACTCACCACTCCTTTCGCAAGCTATTAACAGAAATGAGACCTTTTCTCTAACACTAGTATTTGTGTCTGACCTCATTATCACGAAAACAAATCCAATTTCATGAGCCACTGTCGCAACCTACCGTTCGGCAGGAGGGCGACGCGAGGGCTCACGGGTGCGTCTTCCAAGGGAGGAACGCGCGCAGAGTCACCATCAACGTTTATTTGAGAAAAACGTCGGAAAAACCAGAAAGGTGTTGTCTACGAACTTTAAGTGTGAAAGGTTCGGGAGTTGTTTTTACGCACGGGGAAGGTATTAGCACCTCACGCGTCCGTCACAAGGGATGACAGCCTTTAATTAAATGTGCAATATCATGATTTCAATTTTATTTTCCTTTTTTTTTATGTTTTTTGTATTTTTATGCTTTTTACTTTTTTTACTTTTTGCGGTCGACAAGGGTGTTTCCCTCGCTCCTATGTATTCCTCAATTGCGATGAGGAAATCAGACCTACGCAGTTCTTTTAGAACTAAACGTTGGTTAAGTTGTTTTTTAACGATCTCTTGGTTTTGAAAGGAGAGAAACGTTAAGGCGTTGGACCATTAACGATCTCTTGGTTTTGAAAGGAGAGAAATGTTAAGGCATTGGACCATTAACGATCTCCTAGGGTGGTCGACAAAAGCGGGGTTTTTGCTCCTACGTATCCTCAATTGCGATGAAGAAATCAGACCTACGTAGTTCTTTCAAAAGCGATAAAGTTATGGGTTGATTTTATGCTTTTGAACGGTCCATGTTAATCGATAAAAGCAAAGGGGACCGTTTAAGGCGTTGGACCTTAAAATGGTTTTAAGTGACTTTTACGGACAAATCTTGATTTGTGAGTTGATTTTAGCCTTAGTTTCACTTTGGTTATTAGTCAATTCATTCACGGAAACTTCCAAAGAAAAATGTCTGATTGATTTTTTGATTATTTTATTCAAATATATTTTGATTATTTTATTATTATTTTTTTTCAAGATATTTTGATTATTTTATTATTATTTTTCTTTTTTTGGTTTAACCGACGTTACAGCGTGAACGATCGGTTAGATTTTGCTTTAACAGTGATTAAACGACATTACAACACAAATGATCGGTTGAAATTCATTTTATCATTTATTAGGCGAGATAACGACTTAAATAAACGGTTAAAGCACATTAAAAACGGAAGAAAAGAAAATTGAAAGTGAATGAGATGAAGATGAAAGCAAACAAAACAAGAAATGAATTAAAAGTCTTGGATTCGAACACTTACCAGTTGATGAACGAAGAACACAGGAAGAATGGACAAAGAACGGCGAAGAACGACAAAATATCTTCACGAAAACATCTCGGAAGCCTTACGGAAGCACCTCGGCTTGGATTTTCTTCACCAAAAACAAGGTTTTCACCCAAAATAGCTGAAATGCATAGCCAAGGGGTTAGGGACCCTTTCGAACAACCCCCCTTCTCCTATTTATAGGAAAAGGGGAGGAGGTTGCCGCCCAACTCGCTGATTGCTTCCTCCTTAAGTAACCCAGCTTCCAAATGCGCTGGTCGAAAATTTGAAAATTGCTATATGCACGTCCATCTTGATAAGTTCACCCCCCTTTTCGTAATTTATGGAAAAGTTATGAAAGCCTTACAGAAGCATATAGGACTTGATTTTTCCTATTTTTTCTCTTCCCTTTCACCAATATTAAGTGAAATATGCTTATCCAAGGTTTTCAGAAATTTTACGAAAGCCCCGGAAGCCATTTTTCAACAAAACGGGGGAGGTAGTTGCCACCCAACTTGCCGAGGTGAGCTAGGTTGCTTCCACCTTACCCAGACTTGAAAATTGCTATTTGCACCCGCAGCTTACTAAATACACCCCCTTTTGTATTTTTCTGCCGATTTCTTTCCGAAACCTCCCGAAACTTTACGGGTTTCAAAACAATGCTTGCTTTTCCTTTTGGAATGTTGCAAAACTCTATGAACTACACAACAATGCTTGTTTTGACTTCTAGAATGTTGCAAAACTTTACAGATTATGCAACAATGTTCGTTTTGAGGGTCCCGAAGGGAACAAACAAGGTTCGAAAGCCGATCGCAAGTGTCCTCGGACGAAATTAGGGTATGACAGCCACCAATCAAGTCCAGTGTAAAACTTCACGGGTAGCAAACAATTATAACCCAATTCAAAGAAGGTTTGAGATTAATGGAAATTTATGTAATATAATTACTGTACCAATAACAAATTAGACAAATATGTAAGAAGTATTAAAGACATCAGAGCAATCAACGTATTCTACTTTCACGCCAGCATCTTTCTTATTTTCAACATTCATATCAACTTCTTCAGACATGACAATATCATACCTCCACTGTTCTTCGTCCATCTTAATAAAAAAATTAACAAATTCAATGATAACAAAAACGACTAAAAATTTTTATACAATCACCTCATTTGTTATTGACACAAATATAACTCTATACATAATTAAAAAAATGTATTGTAGATCATATAACCACAAAATATATTTTCAATACATATTTTCATTAATATATTCAATTATAAAAAATAAAAAATAATATTATAATTAAACAAATGACTAATAAATATCATATAAATTCTAATAAATACATCATTCAATTAAATATCAAAATTTTTTAATTATCATTTGTTGTAATAAATATCTAAATATATCATTCAATTAAATATCATATTTGTTTAATTTTCAATCACTGCAATAAACATCTACATACATCATTCAATTAAATACCATATTTGTTTAATTATCAATTGTTGTAATAAACATCTAAATACATCATTCAATTAAATATCATATTTTTTTAATTTTCAATCACTGTAATAAACATCTAAATATATCATTCAATTAAATACCAAATTTGTTTAATAATCAATTGCTGTAATAAACATCTAAATACATCATTCAATTAAATATCATATTTATTTAATTTTCAATCTCTGTAATAAACATCCAAATACATCATTCAATTAAATATCAAATTTGTTTAACTATTAATAACTCTAATAAACATCTAAATACAATATTCAGTTAAATTTCACATTTGTTTGATTATCACATTTTGTAAATAAATTAAATGTATAAAAAATTCTTAACATACGGATTAACAATCCATAAGAACCATATGAATTGACAATCCGTATGAACCATGCGGATTGCTAATTTGTATGTTTTGAAAAAAATACGCACCTCTTCTTCTCCGCCGACAAAAAACCACCAAACTTCACCGTATATCTATAAAACACGCACGTACACCACCGACGACAACAAACGCTCACAAAAGGACACTAACGGAAGCAAGTTACACTAAGGGAGTACAGTTTTATGAAAAAAAGGTGTTGCAAAAATGGAAAAGCTAATATGCTATTAATAACTTAAAATACCCACAAGGGCATTTTCAGTATTTTGGAAAACTGTTGGGTGTACCAGCAAAAATGTTGGGTGCCCCAAGTAGTTCCCGAATCGCAATAGTGATATTTGGGCTTAGCCACTTGGCCCAAAAACTTACCTCATCCCTTAGGTGTAGACTTTGGCCTCTCACGGAGTGGTATTCACACATTGCCACCTAACACTCCATCTAGTTTGTGGGCCATCCCCGTGGCATGTTCATCAAATACTGTCTTGCCATAATCAAAAGGCCTAGACTCTTCTCCCGAAAAAATTTCCCTAATATACAAAAAAATTACCAAAATATACAATTCCCCCCATTATTTGCTAAAATATACAACCTTACATGCAGCACTGACATGTGCACATGACATGTGTAGCTTTTGAGGTTTCCCACAATCACATGTTCTTTGATCTAGCCTGATAGTGAATTTTCCCATTTGATGCCTGATGCAATCCTCCCTAGGAAGGGACCAGTTACTAGAGTCATGAGCAAGAGGCTCCAATAGGATTGGGCTAGAGTTGCTGAAGAAGGCCCTAGGATTCTCAGGGTAGATTTTTGAGCCCGTGGGCCAAGGTTGGGTCCACTTATCTTTGTACATATTAGATTAGGATTTCATTATTTTTTATCCTTGTATTTAGGGCTCCATAATGTAGGTAGGGTACCTTAGAAATGTAGGATTTTTCAGCCCTTGTATTTTAGGGCACCTAGACTAGTTTTTGTATTAGGGGTAGTTTTGTAATTTCACATGCATTAAGTGAATATTTGATGTGTGTGTTGAGAAATAAATTTAATTGAATTGGGAGAAACCCAATCTAATTAAATTTTAGAGGGGGAGGTGAGCATTTGCTTGCTACACCCCATTGCCACATCATATAGTCACACTTTGTGCATGTCCTTCATGCTTTACATGCCTCATGACACCTAAGCACACTTAGTGGAGAATCTTGGACTTGATCTTGGATTAGTGGGCTGAACCATAACTGAAATTGATTACTAAGAATTCAAAATGCTCGTTCAGCACTAAGAATTCATTAAGCACTTAGTTTTTTTCCTAAAAGCTCTCTGGTAACCGATTACTACAATATTGTAATCGATTACCAAATGTTGTAATCAATTACAACGCGTCCCTGCTCCTATATATTCAGATTTCAAAATCAGAAATCAGAAACCTCCATTCCTCTCCCGAAACCCTCGTTCCTAATTCTTCTTTTTGCCATAACTCACTCATTTCTTATCCAAATCACTTCCCACAAAGCCCAACATTCATCTTTTTTTCATTCTCTTTCATTTCAACCAATTGAAATTTTGAATAAGTCTCTCAAATGGCAGAACCATCAAAGAAGCACAAAGGTTCTTCAAGTAGAAGCCAACGACATTCCGAGGTTCAGGATACTCCAATTCTTTCCTCCATTTCCTCATCCTCATTGTTCTCATCAGAAGAACAACGTATACGGTACACAAACCTCTTCTCCTCTCGTTCTATCATTGACCCTAAGTTCATAGATATGAATTTCTTTTCTAACGAGAGTTTTGAATGCATTCAAGTATTTCAAAACTCAAATCTCATTCCCTTTATGTCTCTAAAATTGCCTGTGTATTCTGAATTGGTAAAAGCTTTTTATTCTAATCTTGAAATTCAAGAAAGTACCTTGATTTCAGAAGTCTATGGGATAAAGATGGTCACTGACCAATCCCTCTTCTATGATTTGACCCAATTATCTAGTGACGGTATACCATTTGAAGGTGCATTGGACGATGATTGGAAGTTTGATTTTTCTGTACATAATGCCCGCTGGTTGGTTTGCACCAACCAAGTGGATATGACCGGAAGGCTTCTTGCCGATTCATTGGCTCTTGAAAGTTGCATCCTTCACTATCTTATTGTTCGTATCGTACTCCCAAGATCTTCAAACCTTGCTTAGGTTTCTGAAGAAGATCTTATAGTCATGTGGGCTTTTCATACCGACCGACAAATTGATTGGGCACATTTAGTCCGGTATCGCATGCATAAAGCATTGCGATTAAATGCTCCTTTACCATATCCACATTTAGTAACTCTTTTCCTCCAACATTTCAACATCCCTCTTGATTCTAAACCATATATTCCAATCAAGAGATCTTTCTTGATCAGTGTTGCTATGGTTGCGTCCTTTGGTTACCGCAAAGAGCGTGATGGCTCTTAAGTAAAAAAAGGGTGCTCAACCAAATGATGATGAAGAACAATTACCAGTTGAAGGGGACTCTTCTCTCCTTCAAAGTATTTTGGACAGGTTTGATGGACTCCAAACCTATGTTGGTGAAAGGTTTGATGCTTTGGAACAACAAGTGGACATGCGATTCGATGCAATGGACTCAAGGATCACAAAGATTGAAGAAGATGTCACCATCATTCGCGATTGCCTTGATTTACCTCCAGCACCATCAGTCTAGACTTTATTATTATTATTATATTTTGTTTCTAAAATCCTTGTATTTGGCTATATGCTTATGACATTTGAACACTTAGTATATTTAGTATTTGCTTAGTATGACTGAATATTTATGGATTGTGATATATGACTATGTGATTTGCATTATAATTTGGTTTATGTCTTGCTTCATGAATGGTTTAGTATCTTTTATGTTTATTTTACAAAATATGCTTTGTGTATGTTTTTGAATTATGTATGTTTTATGCACTTTGGCCTTTTTGATGTTGCCAAAGGGGGAGAGAAAAATGGGTATTTTAAGAAATAAAGATGTTATATTTTCAAGACTTAAAATTAAGCATAAATTCAAAAAGAAAGGGATGAGTGAACGGTAGAACAAAAATTGTATACATTCTCTTGATTTCAGGATTGTCATCATCAAAAAGGGGGAGATTGTGGAAGCAATGCCTTCCAAGGTTATTTTGATGATGCCAAAGAATCAAGAGTTAAGCAAAGTTTCAAGCAAAGATTCAATAATCAAGTTTCAAGATTCAAGAATAATCAAGATCAAGATTCAAGACTAAAGATTCAAGAATCAAGAGAAGACTCAATCAAGATAAGTACTAAAAAAGTTTTTCAAAACATTGAGTAGCACAAGAAGTTTTCACAAAATCATTACCAAAGAGTTTTACTCTCTGGTAATCGATTACCAAAAGGTAGTAATCGATTACCAGTGTTTTAAAACGTTAAGATTTCAAATTTCAAGAGCTACAACTTGTGTTTAAACATTTTCAACTTGTGTAATCGATTACACAATACTTGTAATCAATTACTAGAGCTTCTAAACGTTTTAATTTTCAAAATTTAAAATGAAGAGTCACATCTATTGATGTGTAATCGATTACACCTTAATGGTAATCGATTACCAGTGACTGATTTCGAAAAATAAATTTCCAAAAGTCACAATTCTTCAAGTGACTTGTTTCTGAAGATTTTTTCAAAAGTCACAACTTTTTAAGAGACTAGTTTTAAAGAAATTGCCAAGAGTCACAAGCTTTGACTTGAGTCATCAAGAGATTATAAATATGGGACCATGGCATGAATTTCAATAATAATCAATAATCTATCTTTCAATCTTCTCTCAACATCATTCAATATCTTTCAACTCTTTCTACAGAATTTTTTGATTCATTTCTGTTCATCTTTCTAAAAGTTTTTGTTCAACACTTTCTCTTCCAAGAAAAGTTCTTTGTTCAAAAACTTATGCTATTCATCTTTTTCATTCTCTTCTCCCTTTGCCAAAAGAACAGAAGGACTAACCGCCTGAATTCTTTTGTGTCTCTCTTCTCCCTTATAAAAGATTCAAAGGACTAACCGCCTGAGAATTCTTTTGATTCTTCCCTTCCCTTTAAGCAAAAGATTTCAAAGGACTAACCGCCTGAGATATCTTTTGTTTCCCCTTACAAAGATTCAAAAGACTAACTGCCTGAGAATTTTTTGTCCCAACACATTGGATGGTACATCCTTTGTGGTACAAGTAGAGGGTACATCTACTTGGGGATTGTTATACTGAGAACAAGAGAGGGTACATCTCTTGTGGATCAGTTCAAGTGGAGGGTACATCCACTTGGTTTTTCAAAGAGAACAAGGGAGGGTACATCCTTTGTGGATCTTTGGCTTGTAAAGGATTTTACAAGGTTGAAAGAAATCTCAAGAACCGCAGGTTGCTTGGGGACTGGATGTAGGCATGGTTTGTGGTCAAACCAGTATAAATCTTGTGTTTGTCTTCTTCTTCCCTACACTCTTTAATTTCCGCTGTGTAGTAAAGCCTGAATTAAATCTGGTAACATTAAGAAGGATAAGTTTTTAATTAGTCAAGGCACATTAATAATTAATTCAACCCTTCTTTCTTAATTATTCCGAGGCCACTTGATCTAACATGACTAAATATGAGAAATTCGATGATATGTTTCCAATCATCCTATCATAGAAGGGTGATTGGAGCATATCAATGAACATTGTGACCATGTCTTTTTTGGACAATGGAGGTTGTACCTGAGCTGCTACTCCCTTCCAACGTTGGGCATACTCTTTAAAAGCTTTATTCTTCTTCTTCATCATGTTTTGTAACCGTGTTTGGTCTGTAGCCATGTCCATGTTGTAATTATATTGTTTCAAGAAAACCTTTGCCAAGTCTTTCCATGTGTGAATTCATACTTGCTCTAGGTTCATATACCAGCTCAGAGCGACCCCCCATAAGACTATCCTAAAATAAATGGATCAATAGTTTATCATCATGAGCATATGAGGCCATCTTTCTACAATACATGGTGAGATGGCTCTTCAGACAAGTGTTTCCCTTGTACTTGTCAAATTTGGGAACTTTGAATTTGTGGGGGATCACGACATCTAGGACCAGGCATAAATTAGCTACATTAAAAGCATAGTGATCAAACCCTTTAATGGCTCTTAACCTTTCTTTCAAAAACTGTAACTTATCTTGGGATTGGGTATCTTTAGACTGTCTAGGGTGAAAAACAATAGTTGGGGTAAGGTTGGCATTTTGGTGGTTTGGGAAGCTTTCGGGAGAGGTTGTATTGTTTTACAGTGTATTCACAGGAGCATAGGGTATATACGCAAAGGGTTGATGCGGAATTACTGGGGAATTGGTTTCAGGTTCTTGGGTTTGGGTTTGGTCTGGAGGTGCGAAGATGAAGGTGTTGGGGTTATTAGCCACATGTGGTGTGTAACCTTGAGGAAGGCCATGTGGAGGGTTTGAAGCAACAGTGTGGCAGTTGACCTCTTCACTATTAGAGGCCATGGGTGGTGCTGACGACATATGATATGGCCAAGAGAGGTGCCTCTGACGCCGTAGTGATTAGATTAGCGCATGCAATAGAGGTTCATGATAAGACCGAAAATTGAAGGGAAGAGGGGAGGACATGAGGGAGAAAGGAAGAAGAATAGTGGAGGGAGATGCCGCCACCAAAAATTGTCTCTGGCACACTGACGTAGAGCTTTCTTTTCCTTTTTATGTTGTTTTATTTTCTTCTTTTAATGATATTTGTTGCTTTGTTTTCTGTTTAATGTGTGAGCAGATTTGGATACTAGATGGTTAAGCATACACCCCAAAGAAATCAAGTAATAGAGAACCAAAAATTATATACTAAATTGTGTAGCCTTGGTTGCTTTGATTTTCTTTACCTCTATCATTGACTTCTTTTCTCTCACAGCCAACTCTCACCTTCACTCAGGTTTCAAATTTTAAAAAATGTCCCCCTTTTTTAGCTCTCTTTCTTTCATATTTCAAACCCCTTTTCCTTGTCTGTTGTCATGGTATTTATAGACTCATATTGTGTTAAAGTTGCTTGAGATTGTTGGAATTTTCTATTCCAATAATTAATGTGGGCTAATATTATAAGACAATTATATTAGTTATTTATCATTAGTGAGTTTTATTTTATGTGATCAAATTAAGTGAGCTCGTTAGACAATCAAATAAGATGATATGGACTTAAATAAGCAGATGTTAGTATTGGCCCGTTAGGGGAACTTTATTAGGTTAACACACTATAAAAAGATATGGTCCCCAGTATACCAAGCCATCACATATAGTTTCTCTTCTCCCCATCTAAAGAGTTACGAAGATCCTATTAAGGAATAAAGAGGTTCCGGTTGAGGAAGAACCATGAAGCCACCGGTTACGCTGTTAGTCGGTTATCCGTTCTGTAACAGATCCTAAGAAGAGTACATAAATCATAAATCATATACGGATTTAGATTCCGCTACGTTTGTTTGATCAATCATTATGGATCCAGGTATTCCTAAAACTCTTATTGATAATCTAACGTAATGTATTCCTGGTGGTTATATTGGTGTTTTATAAGGATCCTCTAAAATTTCAACAAGTGGTATCAGTGCCACCACCATTACTATTAGACTATTGGGAATTAAAGGTTTTTTTTTTTTTTGCAATAGACTGGTTTTAAGAAATTGGGTTGTTTTTTTGTTTCGTCAAAAAAAAAATAATGTTGCTTAGAAGTTTCTCCGATCTCCAAGGTGCATTACACAAAGATCACAAACAAAAATCAGTACTAAGAAAATATTTTTATGAGTAATCTTATTATTTTTTATTTATATAAAATCTTTTAAAGATTTCTTTTAGGAATTTATACATGATTTTTTTAAATTCTTTTCATAAATTTGTGATAACATTATTTATGGATGTAATATTTACTTCAAGTATTTTAAGTATAAATTAATGATAGCATTAAATATAATTTAAGCATATAATATTTACTTGTCATAATTAATGTTTTATATTTTTTTGTTATCATGATTGAGTGTAAATTTAGCAGTAACAAATCCTTTCCATTTATTTGTATGTCTAGTATTTTTTTAATTAAATTGATTGACACGATATATTACAAAAGTAATCTCTATTGTGAAAATTGATTTAATTAAAATTGCATAGATTTTGTATGAAATTATTTATGCTAATTGTGTTCGGCCCAAAGGAAGACGCAATTTGGCCAAATAATATTTTGTACTTGTGATGATAAATGTGTGACAATTATAAAGGTATTTTCATGTGAATAATAGTCCGTCCAAAGAAAGACTATTATTTGGCAGAATTTATTGTCAATATTTGATCATTGCATTGAGAGTACTGATTACAAATTAATTTCTCTAGGAATTAATGTTGTGCTAGGTATCTTGCGATGGATCTATTTTACAAAATATTTGCATGTTTTGTTATATATATTTTTATATAACTAAACTATATGTGAAAGTTGTGTAATTTTAAGACCTCTCATTTATTATATTAAATTGTCTTGTATTTTTTGGTTAAATTGATTGAAACAACATGTTGCCAAAGTAACATCTATTGCGTAAGTTGATTTGATTGAATTTACATGGATGTTGCATGGAATTATTCATGCGAATTGTGCTCGGGCCAAAGGAAGACACAACTTGGCAGAATAATTACATGCTTGCAATGGTAAACATGTGGCGATTATAAATAGTGTGATTTTCCATGTAGATAATGAAATATTCAAAGGCAATCATTATTTGATCGGAATAATCATCATACAAGTTTTCCATGTGAGCAATGGAGTGTCCAAAGACAACATTTGTTTGACAAGACTTATCACCAATGTTTGATCAATGCATTGAGAGTACCACTTGCAGTTAGTCTTTTTCAATTCAAAGATTGAGGATTAATGGTGCACTAGGTATCTTGTTTGGATCTTGAAATTTACCATAATGATTATTTGTGCGTTGTATGTTTATTGTTCTCTTCTTTAATTGTTGTTGTTGTTACTTCTATGGTTTAAATTACTCATATTATTTAAATCCCAAAGTTGCATGTATAAAATTTAGAGTTTGAGGGGAGTCAGTTGAGAGTTTAAGATATTGCATAATTATTTTTTTCTAGAGAAGAAACAAGAGAACAAGATAAGGAATTTCCTTTTTTCTTTTGTAGGATGAAGCATATAAAAAAAGGTCCTATTTACACTATTTAGTGTGTGAAAATGGTAAACTTCTCATTTTATTTGTTTTAAAGTTAATTTAGTTTTGTACTGAAGGACGTTAATGGATAGATTTTGGTTCTACTACTCACAAAAGCATGTCTATACGATGCTACCTATGGAGTTATCCGCCAAGTGATAATAAAAGATTCTTCTATGTGGGTGATGACATAAAATTATAGTTGAAATTATGAGAATTTTTATGTTGCTTTAAAAGACTCAATTTCATTTGAATTTGGTTGAGACATATATTGAGCTATTTATTAAACCAAATTTTATTTCTAATTTGGACAAATATAATTATTTTTTTTCAATTAGAAATAATAAAGTTAGTTTCTTGTGTGGTTCAAATGTTGCAAGTTATGAGTTCTTTTATGGATATTTGAGTGTTCCTATTGCAAACATTTTTTGGGTGGTACAAAAATTAAAATTAAATGAGAATTTCGTTACTTTATAACCTAAGCGCTTAAGTTATATATCTTAATAGATAATTTGGATGCTTGTGTGTATAGAAAATTCTGGATCCTTTATATTGGTTGGACCTTATAGTCTATATTGAGTATATAAAGGGAAAATAAACAAACAAAATGGAATTCAGGTGCTGAAAGAAATAAGGATGTCTTAGAACTAATACATGCATATATTTGTGTTCTATTCCTTATGGATTCATGGAATGAACAAATATATTTTATTATGTTCATAGATGATTCCTCTTTATTTAAATTATGAGAAGTTTTGGCCTCTAGACATTTAGTCTTTCAAAGATGAAGTTAAACTTCAATTAAGAAAAAGAAAGAAAATTAAGGTTGTCAAATGTGACCGTGAGAAATACTATGGTATATATGATATAAGGTACAACGTTTGGAGCCTCCCATGTGTTTTTCTTCAATAATTGTGATTTTTTTTACAACATGTAATGTTAGGCAAACCTAGCATGAACAAAGTTGCAGAATGATGAAATTAGACTTGTACAAATATCGTAAGAAGTTTAATTCTTCTATACCAAAGTCACTTTGGGGAAAGACATTAAAAAATGTAATTTATATCCTTTTAGGGTACCAATTAAACTAGTCACTACCCTATAGATATGAGTCGGGGAAATTCCAACATTAGGCATATATACATTTAGGGATGTTCAGTCAAAGCAATGTCTTATAGGCTGCATGAAGGTAAGTTGAACATAAAGATAATTAGTTATAATTTTGTTTTTGTTACATTTAAAGTTCTCGCATGTATAAGTTTTACAATCTCACTTTAAGTTCATGTTTGACACATGCAAGACTCCTTGAGGAAATTGAGTTTGGAGAGGAAGGAAACACAAGAAGTGTTGTCTTTAAAGAATAATCTGTTATTGGTAATAGATAAGCCTTTATACTTACCATTGTTCAAGAAACAGATATGGTAATTAAATAATGATGTCACTCCTAACATTATTAAAAGACAAGACAAAACTAAGATTCCTTTTCAAGCACCACCTAAAGTTCAAACTCAATAACCTCAAGAAGTGTCATTAAGAAGATCCACTAGAGAAAGGAAAAATGTAATTTGATATAATTATGTCATATTTCTTTAAGAACATGAATATGACATTAGATTGACTGAGAAAGTCTAATTGACCTTAGTCAAGTCATGTTGTGCTCTAACTTTCAAGTGGATTGATGCCATAAATGATGTAATAAAACCGATGGTTGAATATGACATTTGGGATATAGTCAAATTGCTTGAAAGTGTGAAACCCATAAGTTGTAGATAAATATTTATAGTTGAAAGGGATTCAATGAGTAATTTTGAGATATATAAAGATTGTCTTGTCGCCAAAAGTTTTAGAAGAAGGAAGATATTGATCACAAATAAACTTTCTCTTTGATTTCTTAGAGAGACTTTCTTAGGACTACAATGACACTGTAGATCATTTTGATAATTGTTTTGCATAGATGAATGTAAAGATTGCGTTTCTAAATGGAAATATTGATGAAACAATTTATACGGTACAACCAGAAAACCTTGTTTAAGATGATCTAAAGTCTATGGTATGCAAACTAAAGAAATCCATTTATGCTTTTAAACAAGTCTCTCGTCTATGGTATTATAAAATTCATCAAGATTATCTCTTATGGTGTTGAGGTAAATTTGGTTGATGATTATGTGTGCTAAAAGTTTAGTAGGAGTAAATTTATTATTTTGGTATTGTATGTTGATGACAACCTATTATCATCATACAACTTATTGTTGCAAAACAGTTATATTACAATTTATCATGTATGCTTAAGTTTATTTTTTTATTGTCCTGAAATATTTTTTTGTGGGAGTCCTAAGGTGATATATAAGTAATCTTGGTATACAACACTAGAAAGTAGTAAAGTGCATTATGTGTTAATTGAAGAGAACAAGAAACTACATGTTTTCATATCGAAAGTCTAGAAGTTTTGAGATCATTGGGTATTCTAATTTCAATTTTTTCAGAATGTCTTAATAGCAATCATTTCACATAAGGATCCACATTTAACCATGTTGGTGGAGTTAATATTTTGCTATGAGACATCATACTAGAATTTATGATTGCTAAATTATTATAATTGATTTGCCTGTTGTCGCCAACATTAAGTAGCCATCAGGTGTTTATTGGGACAATATCTTAGCGGTCTTATTAAGGATTCAACTAAGTAAAAATTTGTTGACATAAAGTATTTGGTTGTTAAATAAAGAATCCAGAAAATATAGATTTGTATAGAACATATAAGGATTCATTTCATGCTAGCTGATCCACTTACTAAAGGTATGACACTTAGAGTTTTTCATGAGCACAATACTCATATGGGTGTAATTCCTGATAGTACCTTAGTTGAGTGAGAGTCTTACTTATGTTCTATATCTTATGGTTTACAAATATTTTGTTTGGATTTTTTGTAGAAATAAAGTTGAAGTTAATCATTTCATTATAAGCTTGTTTTGTTTGCAGTATTTATGTTGTGTTTGTATTGATCTCTATAAAGATTTAGACCAATTGAAAATAGGCATGACTGAGATAACATTGCATGTAATTTTCATGTTGCTTATCCATATTGACCTATGTCATTGAGTGTACTGATGTGGTGATCATTGGGGTCTAGTTACATTTGTTGTAGCGACAAAGACGCAGATGCGCGCTTAAGGATTTTTGATAAAATAGTTACAATATGTAGCTCAAGTAAGAGATTGTTTGGATTTTCTATTCCAATAATTAATGTGGGTTAATATTATAAGACAATAATGTTAGTTATTTATCATTAGTGGGTTTTATTTTATGTGATCAAATTAAGTGAGCCTGTTAGACAACCAAATCAGATGATATGGACTCAAATGAGTAGGTATCAGTGTTGGCTCATTAGGGGATAATGGAAATCCTATTAGGTTAACACACTATAAGAAGACTATGGTCCCTAATATACCGAGCTATCACATATAGTTTTTCTTCTCCTCATCTGAAGAGTTATAGGTCCTATCAAGGAATAAAGAGGTTTCGATTAAGGAAGAACCATGAAGCCACCAGCTACGCTGTTAGTTGGTTATCCGTTCTGTAATAGATACTAAGAAGAGTACATAGATCAGAAATCATCTACGAATTTAGATTCCGATGGATTTATTTGATCAATCATTATGAATCCAGGTATTCGTAAAACTCTTTTTAATAATCTAAGTTACTGGTGGTTATATTGGTGTTTTATAAGGATCCTCTAAAATTTCAATAGAGACCACCAGAACAATATGTTCACTTGTAGAAGCAATTAGTACCATTATTTCTTTCGTCTTTGATTAAGGGACTTGGTGATAGCAGAAGCCATCAAACTAGTTTGCATCATTAGTTTGAACAATAGATGAAATTTGCAGAAAGGGCATGGGGAACATGACGAATGCATTAAAGAGGGTGAGAGTTGAGAGGAGAACACATTTATTTTATCATTTTTTATTTTTTTACCTACTATCTTTTTATCAACTCTGCTAAAAAACATAACTGAATTGCTGGTCAAATTGGTCTGTTCACAGAGTGATAAAAGAAGAGAAGAAAAAAGAAATAAATAAAAACAAGAAAGTTGAAGCTTTTGAAATAAAATGATAAAAAGACATAAAATTGGGTGTTCGCATGTTGTCCAAGTTGTTATTTAATGCAGTAAAAAAACGTTCTTATTTAATTAATGGAATACTGACAAAAAGCATGCGCTACTCCTTGATCTTATATATTTATATAAACTAAACCTATATGAAATTATTGAGTGTTGTCTGGAAGCAAACATTAACTATTCCAGTGTACGTGGAACATGAGGGCAGGGGATAATTTTCTTTATTAGTCAAGGTCCACCTTAAGTAGATATTAAATAAATAGATATAAAATTATTTAAATAAATCTAACCACTAAGCTAACGTAGATTGCTAGGTTTTTTTTTTTTTGAAAGGAACGTAGATTATTAGAGTTAATCACTTCTAATCGCAGAAAATAGAAATTGAGAATGAGATTTACAAGATAGTAGTAAATTTAATATTTTCTTTCGGGCCACCATACGATTTTTTTAAACCACCACGCGATTTATCACGGCTGAAACTGAAACCTTCACATATTAAAAATTAAATAATACCAAGTAAATAAAAGTATCTTTTTCATTAAAAAAAGTAACGTTTAAAAATCATAGTCACCTACCATACAATAATAATTTATCTTCTGTACCCATCGACCCATTATTCCGTTCGATGGCTCTCCTATTCCTTGTGGGGCAGGAAGACGGATAATTAAAGGGAGAAAGTTCCATATCATTTTTTTTCTTTTTCTTTATTATAATTTTAAGAGCAAAATCATGGTATATATATTCACAATTTAAAACCTTAGAAGGGACGGGAAATTCCCTGGTCTCCGCAAAACTTCACGTGGTTTACTCACGTTTTATTTTTAAACAACCAATCATTATTCACGTTTTATTATTGTTATTTTCTTCGAACCTTCCCTTCATTATTATGGTTCTATATAAGTCTAAAAGAGTTTGCGACAAAGAAACATAGCTCAAAGAAAAGCACTATCCTTTAAGTTTTGCATAATCTTGCTCCTTGTTATTGCTTCGTAAGCCATGGCAACCGATTGCAATTGCAACAAGGGCTTCGCTGATAGTTACATGTTGTTGAAGCCCGAAGATGCGAGTTTCTTTGATCTCTTTCGTGTCTTATTTAAGGGAAACTTATCACAGAGGAACTTTGTGGAAAGCCATGCAGATGATGATGCTTTGGACGAAAGTTTGGGCCATCGATGGCTTATAGTTATTTCTATTTTGGCCCAGAAGCTTTTGCAGCTTGTTGCCAAGCCACTCTCACTCTTTGGGAGTTGCGTTGAGTTTTTGCTCAACCTTGTAGCCCTTAATGGAGGTGTATTCAGCATCGTCCTTAATTTTCTCGGAGGTTAGTTCTTCTTCTTTCTGTGTCAATGTATATCTTTGATGTATGATATGCCTTTTTTTTATTTCGTAGGAATCAAACATAAATATTAAAAATTTTATAAGAACTTATATATATATATATATATATATACATATATATATATATATATATATATATATCGTTCAATTAATCGAATTTGATCACTTTAGTATATGTATGACTTGATTTGTGTTTAGAAACAAATTCCTCTAATACCTAGTTTGACCACATTGATTACTGAGAAATTTCCCTTTAATTTGAAGACATACAAAGGTTGACTACTTCTTAAATCTTGCTTAGTATTTAAAACATTTATTTATTTTCACTGTTTTTTTATCTATAAATATTTAAAAATAAAAAATAAACTAATATTTTAATTATTTTTCAAATAAATAAATAAATAGATTCATAATAAGACTAAGCCTAGTAGAAGTGGTTAATGATGATAAACCAAGATTCAAATCAGTACACGCACTATGTTTAATTAGTTAGTAAGAAAAATGAAAGAAAAGAAATTATAAGGAAATTAAGAAAGAGAAAGGAATAATGATAGTTAATGAGATAAACAGGTAAATTGGTCTTTTGTAGCTATCGGAATTATGATAATATTATTATGCATATGACACTAATATGAAATGTATGATTATTCATTTGAAAAGATTCAGGTATTTAATTTTCTCTTTTTTATCTAATATAATATGTTTTTATATAAATAGGTAAATTGGTCTTGCCCAATCCTGAATCAGAAAATTATTTATCCTTTATTGGAAATTTGGACATTCGAGCAAAGTTGGAAGACGCCGTCCAGCGCGAAGATTCCAAGTACTATCCAGCACTTTCGATGATGGCTTCCAAAGCATGCTACAATAACGCGGCTTACCTTAAAACTACTGTGGAAGATTACTGGAAGGTATGAAAATAGTGATTTTGTTAATGTCAGTCCCAATTTTAATTTTAAATAATTAAAAGCGATTTTTTAAAATATTTATTAAAGTTCAAATTTTCTGATATAATAATATTTTTTGGATAAAAAAATCCTTTACTTAAATTACATAATACCTCTCACTACAAAAATTGACGTTAATAGAATAGTAAAAATAAAATTGTTGTGCTTTGATCCTTTTATCTCTTAAAGTTCATTTTGATGTATCTCTAATTATATTTTTTTTATATGAATTCTACAGATGGAATTTGTGGGGTTTTACAACTGCTTGAATGGTAAGATCTGAAAAACATAATATATATATATATATATATTCATCTCTTCAAACATTTTTTTCTCTTTTTGCTTTGTTGCATTAAGGTTCAAACCTATAATAATCGCATGCATATATACTAGTCTAATCTCCCACAATTAGTCCAACCGTAGTTGATTCTAAACTTGCAAATTAATTCCTTTTGAACATTAACATAATTATCATTAAATTTAAGAAACAGTAGCACTTTTTCTATTTTTTTTTTATAAAAAAAGACACTAGCATGGTTTTATAATATACTATTTATTTATTATGTGAGTCACCTTAGTTCCTATTCAATAAGTCTGGTGTAATTAATTTAAGGATGAATTACATCTTTAGTCCCCTTTTTATTTAATTGGTTTAATTTAATTCTTGTATTAATAAAAAAAAGTTCAAAATCGCATTAATGTTATCTATTCCTTTTAATTGACCATAACAATCTTAGCAATTTGGACACATGTTACTTCCAACTTCTAAGTTTGTTATGATATTTTTACATTCAATTGGACGAAAATGATAACGCTGACACGATTTTAAAAATTAAAAAATCAAATTAAACAACTAAATAAGAAGAGAGATCATAGCAATAATATTTAAACTTAATTTAGTAATAAAGATTATGTTCCTATACACTGATATATATTTGACTTCACTAATCAGAGTATCAAGGAAAGACAACAACTCAAGTCTTGATTGCCTTGGATAAGCATGAGGATCGCCATACCTATGTTGTTGCCTTCAGAGGAACAGAAGCCTTTGATGCCGATGCATGGTGCACTGATCTTGACATCTCATGGTATGGTATTCCTGGCGTTGGAAGAATGCATGGTGGTTTTATGAAAGCCTTAGGGCTAAAACAGAATGTTGGATGGCCTAAGGAAATTGGAGAACAAGACGAGAATCTTCCCCCCTTAGCGTACTATGTTATCAGGGACATTCTAAGGAAAGGTTTAAGTGAAAATGACAAAGCTAATTTTATAGTGACAGGGCATAGTTTGGGAGGAGCACTTGCAATCCTCTTTGGGACAATCTTGTGTTTGCACGATGAGACATTGTTGTTGGAGAGGTTGGAAGGAATCTACACCTTTGGACAACCAAGAGTAGGAGATGAAGCATATGCAAACTATACGAGACAAAAATTTAAGGAACATTATATAAGGTATTGTAGGTTTGTTTACTGTAATGATCTTGTTCCGAGGTTGCCCTACGATGACAAGGAAATGATGTTCAAGCACTTTGGGACATGTCTTTTCTTTAACAGACGCTATGAACTCGAGGTAAGTGTTGAGATTTTAAGCAAAGTATTAAATCACTCAAGTAATAAAATTTTTTACTATATTGTCGGAGACTTGTATCTCATTAATGGGACAAAATTTTTAGTAAAACACAAATATAAGATTATTATAATAATTAATAAGGATAACACAAAATAGAATATTAATAAAATTTTATTTGAAATAAAAGAAAGTACTTTCTCAATAAACACTACTACAAAAAGCAGATTCTACATCGGTCAAACTAAGCTATCTACGTCGGGCCTCCCACCGTCTTTGTTACAGATGTCGTTGTAAGTCGACAACAACGACATCGGTCAGCCTAACCACCGTCTTTGTAATGTCAGAAGACGACGTCAGTGCGCAATTAACAATAGTCGTTATATAACATAAGTCAACGACGGATTTTCAGGAGCACCGTTGTTGTTCGGATCGATTTCAACGTCGGGTGTCATTTGGGCCCGACGTTGTTTCAGAAATCTATAAAGACGGGTGGAAGATGCACCCGTTGTTGCTTTTAAAAATTTCAACATCGGGCTTACGCACACCCGTCATTGTTGAAGGAAGGTATAAAGACGGGTCTTGGAACGACCGTCGTTGTTGGAGAACGCTATAAAGACGAGTCGACTAACGACCGTCGTTGTTTTATAAGGCTATAAAGACGGGTCGACTAACGACCGTCGTTGTTTTAGTTGCCCTGCTTACAAAACTGGGTTATACCATTCACGCAGAAAGTATAATTATATTAGGAAATAAACTAAAATAAACATAAAGTGTAATTTGGGTTATACCAAGTTATCCATCAGTTGCAAGATCAGCTTATTTTTACATGAAATTCACTGAAAATCACAAAATCCAGGAAGCAAAACACCCAACAGAACATGTTATAAAATTTCATACCTGATGAGAGAGCATTATATCAACAATCTTCAATAGATCTTCAATATATCAACAAGCACATCAGCCTAGACATCAAAGGAAAGGGACATGAATGTTGTAGAAAAGTAAAAGATAAAGAAAACATGTTTTATATTAAAAGAGCTACTTAGTTCCTGATTTAGATTTTGTTGCATCATAAGCCAATCATTTGTACATTGGAATGAACAGGCAAAAAAAGAAAAGTAAAATGTGTTGATCAGTTTTTATATACACCACCCCAAGACAATAAACAAATCATTTGTTTTAGAGAAAGAAAAAATATATAATGATCTATCATAATGTTGTAAAAACTAAAAATAGTAATGCAGAAGCCTGTTTGACATAAGGAAAGTATTTTCTATTTCTATTTTCACTAATAACTACAAACACCATTCCTAAACAGAGAAATGGTAGCAACACTGTCTCTAACACATTCTCTTGAACACTCTTTTTTGTTGGCTCAAATTTCTTAAAAATCACAAATTTTACAGGTCCAACTACTCATATGATGAGTCATTATTCTGATTTTATAATTCTCAATAAATTGAGGACCAACAGTGGAGAGTGTGTTAAAACTCTAATAAGCTTTATATATAAAAGTCTATATATATAGTGCCTCTTCTTAATAATTATACCTAACACGTAGGAAATCTTATTAGTTTATAACATGTACCTCTACCAGGCAACCATCCAATGACTGTGGACACTTCATTTGTTCAGTTAACTGCTGTAGTGCCAAGCTTGGTGGTACTATAGCTGCACTTAATTCAGTAGAAGGGGGTAAAGACAATATATTACTACAATTATATGAACAGAAAACCATTGCACGCAATCACCATTATAGGATTTGTGATTCATTATGAATCACAGTAGCATGACCGAAAATAAAATAGCCGCTGTGTAAAATAACATAACAATTGTCTCAAATACAGGAAAAAAGAAATACTCCTACGCCATCATTAGCCGTTTTTACTTATTGCCATCTTTAAAAAAAATGTTGCCCATTTTTTTCGAATTGTGGTGATCATGTCGATGTCCAACGGTGTGTCATTAGCAAACCACTGCAAGTATTCATAATTGTTAGTTAGTACTGCAAATATAAAAATTCAGTTCCAATTGCACTGAAGTTTATGCATACCATGGACCAGTCACTCTTTATGTCGCTGGCTATGATGTTCTAGATCCAATGCATTACATAATATCCACATTCATAACAGCCGGTTTGAACGTGACTCTACATATGGAAAACATTTGAACATCGTATACATTACATAATTTCATGACTTACCTAGACAACAATAACGCATGGTACATAGCTGACTAACCTTTACTTCAATCCACTTAGGTGCAACTGCCTTAGTTTCAGGAGACAAGGTCGTCTTCAATTTCGTCATTACACTGCTTTTAAAAAACCACATCAACACATATACAACATGTCAATCAATAATGCCCATTAAAGAAGGCTTGTAAAAATTTATATGGTATGAGATAACCTATTAATTGTAGCTTTGATATGCATATCAGGTTTCCTACGCAAGGAACAGAACCAAACAACAACATGTTGCCTAGGACACAAAACTACGAGTTGCCAATGTGCCCTGCATGTGATGCACATTAGATACGTATACACCCAAACATCATTTGAAGTATGTTTGTTAAATAACACTTACTGATGGAAGTAAGGTCCAATGTACACCTCTCGGTCAGATTCCTTAAGCCATCTTAGAAGATATTGTTCGCATTCGCTGCGTCTTTCCTTTGAACAAACCAACGACTGTGGCTCAAGGAATGCATACATGAAACCTTGACTGAATATCTGACTCCACTCATGAATATACCTATTCACATGATTTGAAAGTATTGTAGTGGATCATGATATAGAATGAATGACGAATAAATAAATGAAGGATTTGACTTACATTAACCATAATTGTATGACAGATATGTTCAGACTTTTGTCTCCTGCTATTATTTCACTAACATCTGAATATGTAATGAATATCGATGCAGATGCATCTACAATTCCAAGAAACCTCCCATCAAAGTTGATTTCAAGTGGGTTGTCGTAAATATCGAAACTATACTTTATCAATCCACGCAACGGATCATCTGCGTCCACATTAGTCGGCTTCGGCACATGTGCATCCTCGTTGTGTGGAATACTTTGTGGAACCTACATGGTTAATGAAAGTGGGTGAGTATTTGTACTGTAATGTCTCAATGTTTTACTTTATGTATGTCAAATCAAACATGTTACCTCATCTAATACAGCTTTCACAAGGTGTGTGGGCCAAGCTACAAATGTATCGACGGCCTGCTTCACATATTGTATTTCTGACGTGGCATAGGGGACCTCAGCCTCAGGATCAATAACTGTTTCTACACTTACCCTGACAACATCATCTGCATATGCCACTGTGTGTATGACTGAATCCCCCTCCATTATTTTCCCCATGGCCACCAACCTTAAATGAACCATAAACAAAGCAAAAATTAATGCATATAAAACAGAAACTAAACGATGAACAAAACACAAACCAAACCCAACAATTACAGCTGCAAGAAAAAACAAAAGTCCGATTAAATTGTAAGTAAGGTAATATTTCTACAAACCTTGTTGTACCATCCTTAAGCTGCACATACAGTCCCATCAATGGTATGGCATCAGCATGATGTTCTTGTGAAGCCTGGACATTGGTAACAACATTACTTCCCTGTGTGCTGACACGCGCAGCTACTTGTTGTATGTCCGACTGAATTTGGAGTAGCTCTGGGGATCCTTTATTTGACAACTCTTTTTTAATAGCCTCTTTCAATGCATTGGTCATTATTTCCAAGCTCCTCTTATTTTCCTCTTCTAGCTGAGTCCTCAATTCTTCCTTAATTTGAGTCCTCAATTCTTCCCTAATCTGCCCAGTCATGTCTTCCCTAAGCCTTGCAACAACTTCATCTAGTTGTTGTTGGCTGATGGATGTGGATGAGCTGCTGCATGTCCTTGATGCCCTTCCGTAGTACTGAGTAATAGTGACACCTGAGCCTGCTGCCCGAACGCGACCCCCATGCTCAGGTCGGCCAATCGCAGTGTTCAGAATGTCTTGCCGACCATGGGGTACAAACGAGCCCTGCGTTACCTGCTCTTCTAAGGAGTCCTACACAAAACAAGTGACACAAAAATACACCACGTGCAGTCATTGTTCTACTCAAAATACTTAAACATATGAACATTGCAACATATTGGTGAACCTACTATTTTATCTGCAATTTCTTGTGCGGACTCAGATGTCATATTGCCAACAGCCCTGGTCCGAGCAACCTTCCACTTAACATGTCTTTTTATTATGGGACAGACTTCCCACGAAGGACAACTTGATCAAGAGGCAGATTCAGGTAGATAATGATTTATGTCCCTTCTGTCACAATCAACCCGAATCCGCATCCCATCTATTTTTCACCTGTGGCAAAACTATGGCTATATGGTGGGAATACCTTTCTTGGGTAAAGGAAGACAAGGTGTTTCACTGTAGGCCTTTGGATAATTTTATCCAGCACTACTCCTCAGCAACTTCAAAGGTTTCTAACACAAGAAGGACAATGTGGTGGATAGCAGCTACAGTATAAATTTGGAGGCTCAGAAATGCTATCATTTTTCAGAATCAAACTTTTGATCTCAATAGGCTGACAGATAGCACTTTATGCTAACTAGGATTCTAAATTTTGGGAAACTATTCAAGATTACGAATTTTATGTTATTCCTGGAGTGGATATTACTGTCCTACTTTTCTCTATTTAAGACAACAACCTTATTTCTTAAGGATTGAATTTTGATTTGACTTTAAATGCAGGACCTATCAAACTTTTACAATGGGTTTGGTATACATCAATGAAAATGGATGAAAGTGTGAGGAATGAAAAGAGATGAAAGAGAGTAATGTATACTATTCTCTGAGTGGCTGTCATTTGTTTCTAAAAGGAAACAGCATACTGACTCAATAATTATAATATAAACACAAAAAACAAAAAAAAACATTTGCATTTGGATATACTTATTAGTATAAATATGATAATCTGCTCCTAAATACACCATAATGATCTGATATCCTACTGTGGGTCGTGTTGAAACATTCAAATAGGATCTAAGTCAAAATGATTTTACAAAAAGAATCCCTTTGCAGAGGGAGCCACAAATTGTAACGCAGCAACTACAGAATCTACAGAAACACCAAAGATACACCAACTTACCAACCAATAACACCCCATAAGAATTTTTTTTTTAATCATTTGTAAACGCACAATCAAAATTAATAATCAAAAAGTACCTTGTGCCAGCAATAGATGCAGAAGGTGGTTCAGTCCTTATGGTCTTCAATTTAACCTTGTTGAGTAAGTCTTCCAATTGATCTAAGTTCCTCTGAAAAATGTAACAAAAATAATTCAAACCCAAAGTACACAACGCAAATAATTATCCAACTCGAATAGCAGTTATTGGACTCTTAGTTTGAGCTGTGTGCTTAATTACTCCAATTTGCTGACTATGTAAATGAGTGAAAAACCTGTATACATTGTTGATCCGATAACCAAGTAACACATGTTTCCACAAAGAAAATAAAAGCGAAGCTAACTTTTTCTGACTAAGTAGAGAAATGCCAAAACAACACATAAAAAATGGAAATACTTATAAAATCAATGATTTTAAACTGCATTAACTGCACTTTTACACGTAAACAAGAAAAAGAAAAAGAAAAAACACATGGTCAACAAAAAAAAAAACAAAAAACAGGTTAGGATGTTACCTCTTATAATCTAACCACGTTCGGATGCTTCAGCAGCTTCAAGGTGGATATTTCCCTCTTTATCTGCTATGAAAAAATGAAGATGAGAAAACTGATCTTATGTATTAATTTGAATCATAAATTATAAGCAAAGAGAGGTAAAGAAACAAACAAACATAAATTTTGCACAAAAATTGCCAAACAAAACCCAATTACACTGTAAGAGTTTTTAACACCCAAATTTCCAGAACATTTTGGCACATTTGATTCATGCTTCTCATTTGATTCATGCTTCGCATATGTAATAATGGAAGAAAATAATCGAAACCACAATTGCATATGTAATAAATCCAACAACCTATGCTCGAAGTGCACCAATCCAGATAACAAAAACGCGAAACCAAAACAACCAACAACATCAACTTCGTTAGTACTCTGACTTAACTAAACCCTTTGGCCTTCAAATCCTTTTCGCATATTCAACGATGACATTGTTAGGGCAACTCAAGAAGTCGATAATCACATTTTAAAAGTCTTATATTATGAAACAAGAACTAAAAAACTTATATTATGAAACAAGAACTCAAAAACTTCGACATGCTTACCTTCACACAAGCAAGGTCACGACACCACTCCAAAGGGCACGAGATCGGATATGTGGTGGTGGTCAGAACAATGGCTAGGGTTTTTGTTCTTGGTGGTCGAAAAGGCAATGTGACGGTGGGCACGACGGAGTCGTCGCTGGGATGACTTCAGGCAACAGAGCGCTCAGGTATTAGGGTTTTGGTATAGCTTTTTCGAGGACGCGAGAGTGTTGAATCATCGTGAAACAAGGAGTATTTAAAGAACAAAATTAAAGACGGTGCACACGTAACACCGTCTTTGTCTCTGACCACAACTACGACGGTGTCTTCAAACACACCGTCTTAGATTAGTTCCACCAAAGCTACAAACGCGGCGTTTAAGTGAAACGTCGTCGTATACGAAAGGCGCCGTATATAAAACTTATATATTTACGGAAATGCCACCGTGTGCATTACTACGTCGGGTAATGTATGACCGACGTAGAATGTGCGTCGTAAAATACAATATTTCTAGTAGTGAAAATATAAAAGATAATTAATAGGGTAAATTATTCTTTTGTTTCCTAGAAGTATTATAGATGCTATCGTTAGTATTATTGATGCTATCATTTTAATTTCTGAAATTAAAAATTAAAAAACAAGTCTTTAGAATTTTAGTATGTAAATCTTATTAGTCTAATGTTATATAGAATGTATAACTTAAGTTATGACATTAAAAATCGAGTTTAAGAGCCTAGATAAAATATCATAGTTTCATATTTTTTTTGGAGTTTTTTTTAATATTGGGGACTCATAGATATTTAAAATATGACAAAAGAAGGAGATCATGGATATTTTACAGGAACAAAACTACATATATACATGAACTATCTTGATATTTTTGTACTTAATTGCAAACATGATTTTCTTTTTAAAGTTAACAATCGCAACTTTAAACACAACCATAGTTAAAACTTAAACAAAGTCTCAGGTGTTAAACTGTGTGCATGCAGCTGTGATTGCAACTATGTCTATATATATGAAAGGGTTGTTACATTCCACTTTTGTTAAAATTTTGTTTTTTTTGTATTTTTTATTGTTTTGTTTTCTATATTTCACTACCCTAATCACCTATTTTTCTTAAAAAATTAAAAGAATTTTATACCACAAAATATTAGAATAATTTTAATTTATAATGTTTGTTTCCCGAATAAAAAACTGATTGATTAAAAGACCGATTGAATAAAAGCCTAATAATTACTTTATAGGTATTGAGAATATTTATTTATATTATATTTTAACGCAGGTTCTTGAAGAGCAATGGAATAAGAACTACTTCTCACTCTGGTGTGTGATACCCATGGCATACAACGCGATTTTAGAAATAATAAGGAGTTTCATTATTGCCCGCCAAAATGGAGCTTACTACAGAGAAGGATGGTTTCTATTTGCTTTCAGGACAATAGGGTTAATAATTCCTGGGGTACCTGCTCATGGTCCACAAGATTACTTTAATTCTACCCTTTTAGGAAAGATTGAAAAACACTTCAAAGTAGAGTGATGCGCATGAAGATGGATGTATCAATGTTTTAAAAGTCAAATTTGAAATCGAAACAAAAAGACTATACGTCGCGGTTTAATTGGTTCAACTAGCCAATGTTGTTTTTAAATTAGAATCAAACTAGATAAATAACAAAAGGCAATGGGACCAAAATATTGTTAAGGTTCAGTTAGGATTAGTTAATTTCTAGCTTATAAGAGTTTTTTATTTGTAAAATATTATGATAATTATAAGACTTGTTTAATATTTAGAATGTTCAGTCTTATTAATTTTATAAGTGTTCATTGAGAAGTTACGTAGGTTACTTCTGAAAAAAAAATGAGGTAAATAGTTATTAGTACCAACATTTTTTTGTCAGAAATAAAGGAGAAGAAATATAGTTAAAAGGAAGAAAAAAATGTTGTGTCGTAGCAATAAATATTATTCTGAAAGCAAATTTCGATAAACCTCCCGTGCAATCCATGACCAAAATCCGGTTTGTTCCCCAAGGTTTAAACACGGTGTTTAAACTTTTTCACTCGAAACCAAACATGTTGGAGATCACAAATAATGTCCATGAAAATACAAACTAGAAGAAAGAAAGAGAAAAAATATAATTGTTGAAGAATAACTTTTTCTGCTTCTATCAAAATGTAGGCTGCCACACCTTTAATAGTGTTTTTTTTTTTTGCGCTTCAATTATTTAATTTTTGCTTCAATTTTTTATAGTGTTTTTTATTGTGAGTACGGATAGTTGCATGGAGGTGTTTCCTACATTGCCGAAAATTATGATCTATTTTGCATTTAAAAATATACAACAATAATAAATAGAGAAAAAAATAGATTTGTGTACAACAAACAACAAATTTTTTCTTCAATAGTGTGACTATATGTATATTTCTTTGCTATCAACTCTTTGATGAATGAAACTCTATGAAACAAATCTTCTTTCTACTTTTCAGATCTAAAACTAGACTTGAACTTTTTTCTATATCCGGCGCACTTTGTCTCGAGTAGATGTTTCTATTTATAATATTAAAAAGATATAGATTTGAGCCCTTTTTCAAAGTAAAGAAAGGAAAAAATTAAAATAATTTCATATCTCTTTATCTTTATAAAAATAAAAATTATCTCATATCTTTTATTTTAATAAGCGTCCTGATATAGGACATAGATAATTCACGATTAATCACATGATTAATTACGATAATTAATCACATACATGATTTATAGCAATAAAATATTATTTTTATTTTAGGGACAACTTTCACATTTATAAAATAATACTCCCCTTTTTTATATTAATTATATTCTTGGTGCTAGCAAAAAAATATAATAAATATTCCATTAAAATATTTATTTAACTAAATTAAATTCTTTAATTTAATTATCAAATAAATTATTTTCTTTTGCAAAGATTGAAACACTCGTTTGTGTTTGACCCCATAGGTTCAATACTAAACCCGTAGTGAATTAATCATAATTAATTTACTAATCAAGGTAGGCGTCTAACAACACACTTCTTAACGTTTGGATAACATGAAGTAAAACATCTTTTACCTTCAAGAACCAATAGAAGAATAATGTAATCTTTCCTTCCATCATTTATAGCTCAAGGTTAACTCTAGAGTATAGTCTTATTGTGAAACTCTAATAAGTTAACATATTTAATCAATGAATGACTTAAGAAACTTTTTTCTTCTTTCATTTAATTGTCTTGGTCAAGGTCTTAATTCTATCATAGAGTTTAAACTCATATCTAGAGTTGATGGATTCCTTCTTGATGAATCATTAATTCTACAACTATTTAATCATATACAATATTCATTCAACTAGTACCCTAAGATATTAGATGTTTGAAATTAAAATATAACAAATACTTGTTAAGTACTATGATAATCTCATATCAAAGGAAAATATTATATTTCTTCTTGAGAACTTCCTATTGACATATCAAGGTAATATTAACTATTAGAAATTTTCAATTGAGTTAGTTCAATGATGACATCCACATATACATCATCTATATATGCAATTTCATAAATAAGATTTATTAATCTTTATCCAATAAATATCATTACATATATATTGATCTATCTGGATTATTGATGTCCTATTCACAATAGTCCTATGATCAAGAACAATTTATATTAAAATTATAAATGACTTGTTTCTCATTATCATAATCTCTATCATGATAACAAGTCTCTAATTTTAATCAAGGACTGGTCAAATTAACAATTTAATAAAATAATAAATACGATAATAAAATAAAGATAATTCTTTACTAAAATTGATAACATGATGGATTGGATATTGGGTATACATACTTATTCCCAACAATCTCCCACTTGCATTAGAGTCAATCACTCATGTATTCCATTACTAATTCCAACTTGTGCTCATCAAACTACTTTAGTTTTTAATTTTGAGTCTCCATAATGAGGCATAATCTTTAGTTCTTCTTAAGTACTTAAGAATGGTCTTACCCACTTTCAATGCTCCCCACCAAGACTTTCTTGATATCAACTTGTTACACCCAGTGCATAAATGATATTAGAACATGCAAAAATCTTGTCATATACAATAGTTCTCACTATGCTAGCATATGGTGCTCTATCTCACTTCATGAGTTTTAGGACAATCCTCCATACTGAGATCAACTCCAATTCTTATTGGCAAATAGTCACTTTTGGAGTTTCCATGTTATACCTCTTTAGGATGGTATTAGTGTACCTAGATTGGGAGACACCAAGCAACCTTCTAGATCTATCTCTATAAATCTTTATTACTAAAATGTAGGTTGTTTCTCCTAAATGTAAGTGGGACCATCCCAAGCCTTGTTGTGTTTGAGATTCATTCTAGCCCTTTCCATATCACATATGGAGTTGTAGATACTAATTTTGCAGAAACTTTATTTGGCAAGTAAGTTACTCCTTCTAAAGCATATATGCACATAAACTTACTAGAAGATCATAGGTAACTTGATTCTCATAGTCAATTAGCATATTAGGCATCTTATGCATGAGAACAATTCTTAGGTAATGATACTAATCATCATAATTGGATCCAACCAATTTTGTTTCAATGTTTCTTTATGTGGGAAATTCCTTAAAACTATGAATGAGTCATTTGGCTATCAAGTCATTTCTCAAACATATAAAAAGGAAGAATATATCACATATATTTTTCTAAAACATGATGTATCACATACACTTTGAAAAATAATCATACCAAATAAGTACTTGGTTGTCAGTTCAATCTTATTGGTATCTACAACTTAAATTTAATACTCCCCCGAGTAGTCCAGATGTTTAGTATAAAAAATAATTTTGAAATCCACATCTCATGTTATATTAATTAATTATAAGTCCCCTAGTTGTCAGGTCGTTCCTTATTATTAATTAAATAAACAACTTGCATCACATGTTTTTATTTTAAGTTATAGGTTTTTTGGTTGTCAGGTCGTTCCTTGTAATAAAAATAATTTTCGTCACATACTCCAATTTATTTTTCAAATTACAAGTCTCTTATTAGTCAAGTTGCTCCTTGTAATAAAACAAATCAAAATAGTTTGCATCATATGCTCCAATTTATTTTAAAAATCATAAGTTTCTTGATATTCTGGTTGTTCCTTGTAATCAAACAACTTAATATATAAAACAATCTGGATAATATACCACCATATAATAAAACACATATCATCACATGTATTTCCATAAAGACTATAAACAAAAGGTGGAGAAACAAAATTTTACTCCTAAAATAAGATTTTTATACTCATTGACAAGATACAACTTGAATTAAATCATTTTAATTTGAAATCTTATTTTTATGTTAGTTGTTTGAAATTGAATTTGTGTTTGTTGTCAAATTCTTTTACAAGCGGAACAAAGAAAAAAGAAATTAAAAATTTTGGTGCTTCCATCCTGAGAGAATTAGAAGAAAAGAGGTAATTGTGTGTTTTTCAATAGGCAATCTAAGGCTCTTATAGCACACGTAAGAAATTTCTTTTTCTAACCATCCAAAAAATAACTCACAGTACATTCTCTTTTGTTTCTATCTAATGTTTAAATTTAAAAACAAAATTCATTTTTGTTTCTGTTTGCCAACTATTAGCATATAAAAAACAAAATCATTTTTGTTTCTAATCAATAAATCAAATATCTCCATACAGAAAAAAATAATCCCGAGGGACTTTGTTTATACTTAGCATATGTATGTATATATATATATATATATATATATATATATATATATATATATATATATATATATATATATATATATGTATGTATGTATATATATATATATATATATATATATATATATATTAATTTATTTGCAAGTGCACCAAATTGTCTTAAATGGTAAAGTATTTGGAAGTTCGAGTATCAAATCCCGAGGGACTTTGTTTATACTTAGATTGATTCAAACCTAATTTACAAGCAAGAGACAAGAAATTTAAAATAAAAGATAAAAAGAGGTAGAATATAAGATAAAGATTTTTTAAAAAAAGATAAGAGGTTTAAAGATAAAAAATAGAAGATAAAATAGATAAAAGATTTAAAGATAAGAAAAGTAAAAGATAAAGATGATGATAAAGAGATAATTTAGTTCAAATATGCAGGGGTCTACCATGCCAAAACTACTTGTGATGCAATGTTACTGATTCTCTCTATGATATCTTTGTTTCCACACACATATATTAAAACATTCTATCTTTGGTTTTCCGTATGAAAAGCCTAATTTATCTATTCTTTTCTCCTAAATTTCTTTGCAAAGAATAAGATAATAAATCACACTAAGATTAGAGAAGCATGAAATAGGCTAAACGAATATCAATCTATTTCTAGCAATGATTTCATTTAGATACCATTTCCCAGTTATTTAGCAAATAATCATTTTTCAATGCATTATCTCCTAAACACTATATGGATGACCCCGACCATAATAAACAGTTAAGTACAGAAAAAAGCAATAGAACATGATTGCATTTAGGGGCTGATGTGGATGGAAGAAAAGGGATGGATAGAGGATGAAAAGAGGATAATGAACCTAGAAAGAGAGTTTCCCCTATTAGATTAGGATGTATTCATTAGAGAGCTCTGAGTCTCCGGGGTGGTGTTGTCCCGATGTGTAGGTTATGTCTCTCCCTTCTGCTTCCTACTCCTTTTATAGGCCTAAGGTAGCTTAATTTTCACGTGACCTCGTGCTTAGCGCGGGCTTTCACGCTAAGCATACCTTTGAGCCTCTTTGTGCGCCTTCTTTGAGGTAAGCGTGAGTTGGCCGCTAAGCGAGGAGACATGCTGAACCTGTCTTGTGCATTATGCGAGCTGTCTCAATCTTCAACTTTTTCTTTAAAACTTTTTTTTTCAAATTTTTGCATCAATCTTCCTCCAAAGCACTTGAAATCTTCTTCTTTTAACTTCTGCTAATCAAAAACTGCAAAGATATTAATTTCTTTATTATTTCATTAAAAACAAATATAAAGTAAAGAAATTACAATATTTTTACTTTCATTGCAATCACCATATATTATACAAGATATAATATTATAATAATAATAATAATAATAATAATAATATTAATAATTTAAAGTATATATTAGAATCTTGATTCACATGTCAAATATACACAACTCATTAAACATAATCCAACAATTGAATATAGGTTTTAGATTTAACAAATCAAGTCAAAGATATTTCAGCAGGCTTATATAACAATATGTGCATTAACAATTTCGATCTCAAAAAACAATTTTGCAACTATTGCCATACAATTTAATAAAACGCATTTTTGATTATTCATAATGATGTCAATAAAAGGTTTTATAACAAAAAAAGAGCACACACACGGTGCTTTATTTTTGGATCAGACTTTCTTCCCAAAATATCACGATTAAGCGACGGTTGAAGTTAGTTACTAGGAGTTATTAGAAGTTAGGTGAATAGTTACTTAATTATGTTACTAGAAGTTATTGAAGTTAGTTACTAGGAGTTACTAGAAGTTGGTTATTCTCTATATTTGTATAAATAAACCACCTTTGTAATACTTTGATGAATGAATTCGAAAACTATCATTCATTTCTTTCATTCTTGATATGGTATCAGAAGTTTTTGCTTCCGTACTTCTTTCTTCCTATTGAAGTTATTTCTTTTTTTATCTCATGACCATGGCTGCCATTGATGATTCTAACCCCTTCATTCTTCATTCTTCTGACCATCCTGGCATTGCCTTAGTTTCTCATCCTTTTACCAGTGATAACTACAATTCTTGGAAGAAAGCAATGCGCATGGCTCTTCATGGGAAGAACAAATATGGGTTTGTTGATGGTTCAATTCCTGAACCTGCTTTGGGTCACTCCACTCATGCTTTGTGGCATCACAACGATAGTATCGTTTCTTCCTGGCTCATTAATTCTTTATCCAAAGAAATGCAAGTCAGTATCTTACATTGTTCTTCTGCCAAAGCAATCTGGGATGATCTTCAAGAACGTTTGAGCAACGAAATGGTCCTTTAATTTTTCAACTTAAGCATGAATTGATCACTTTGCAACAAGGTTCCATGTTTGTTTCCTCTTTCTACTCCAAGCTTCGTTCTCTGTGTGAGTCATTATCAGAACTGAAGCCCTCACATAGTTGCACATGTGGAGGAATTAAACCTTGGTGCGATTTTGAACAAATGGAGTATGCTATGCAGTTCTTGATGGGGTTGAACGAATCCTTCTCTACTATCAGAGGTCAAATTTTATCCATGGATCCCTTTCCCTCGATAACTAAGGTTTTTTCCTTAGTTGTTCAAGAAGAAAAGTAAAAGGAAGTTGGTGCTTCCACCTCTGCTCGTGAAGTTTCACATGCTTTTGCCTTGAAGCCTTATTCTATTGCATGCAATCATCCTACAAATCGCTTCAAAGGATCTTCCAAGAATCGCCCCTTGTGTGCTCATTGTGGTATGTTGGGTCATACTCAGGATCGTTGCTTCAAGTTGCATGGTTATCCTCCAAATTATCAGAGGACTAGTTTTTCCTCAGAAGTCAAGAAACATTTTTCATCTTCTGAACCACCACACAAGGTTGCTCAACAAGTATCTGTTGATATGTCTCACTCACCATCTTCCTCTGGTGACTCAGGTTCCCAGTTTCAACTTACTGCCCAACAATATAGCCAATTGATGAATCTTTTAGAAAGTCATGCTACCAATGTTGTCATCCCTCAAGGTGTTTCATCTGCCAGTGGTATGATCCTTTCTACATCCACTTCTAATTTTCTTCATGATTGTTGGCTTTTAGATTCTGGTGCCAGCATTTATATTTCTTGTTCTCTTCATCATTTTCGATCTTACCAACTTGTTTCTGATAAAACTGTCACTCTGCCTAACAATGATGTTATACCTATCGTTGCCATTGGTTCGGTTTGCTTAACCAATACCTTACTCTTGCATAATGTTGCCTACATTCCTAAATTCAAATTCAATTTAATTTCAGTTAGTGATCTTCTAACCAATCCTAATTTGTCCATTTCTTTTTCCCAAAATGCATTTGATATTTAGGAGAAGCAAGCTTGCAAGAGGATTGGTAGAGGGGCTCTCATCCAAGGCCTTTATGTCTTAGATCTCAAGGACACTCTTGATTGTAAATTTACTTTTCCTGTTATCAATTCCCATCCAAATTCCATTCCTTGTAAAAATGCTCATATTTGGCATTCTAGATTTGGTCATATCTCAGACAAAGTTTTCAAACATTTGAATAATAAAATTGGTTTGCACCTTTCTCCTAATTTCTCTCTTCTAATTGTTCTGTTTGTCCTCTTGCTAAATTTAGAAGATTATCTTTTCCTAGCTCTAACCATTTATCTAAATTACCATTTGACTTAATTCACTGTGATATATGGGGTCCCTATGCTCACCCTACCTATGAGGGAAGGAGATTTTTCCTTACATTGGTTGATGATTGCTCAAGATTCACTTGGCTATTTCTGCTTAAGAACAAATCTGAAGCTTCAATCTATGTGCAACAATTTTTCACCATGGTTCAGACTCAGTTTGGTGTATCTATCAAATGCCTCAGATCTGATAATGCTAAGGAACTTGCCCTCACTCAGTTTTTGGCTTCCATGGGCACTCTTCATTAATTTTCCTATGTTGAAAGGCCAGAACAAAATTCAGTAATGGAAAGGAAGCATCAACATTTGCTCAATGTAGCAAGAGCTTTGTTTTTTCAGTATAAAGTTCCTATCTCATTCTGGGGTGATTGTGTTACCACTGCATGCTTTCTTATCACAAAACCCCTTCACCATTACTGCAACACTGCTCACCCTACAATATTTTGTTCAAAAAGGAACCTGACTATCATGCCTTAAGAAGTTTTGGGTGTTTAGCATTTGCTTCCACTCTTCCATCCTCAAGGAACAAGTTTTCTCCTCGAGCAGTGCCTGCCATTTTTGTTGGCTATCCTCAAGGTTATAAAGGATACAAATTGTATAGCCTAGACACTAAGAAATTTTTTGTGTCTAGAGATGTTGTCTTTCATGAATTCATTTTTCCTTTTCAAACCATCTCACAGCCTCAAGTCATTTCGGATCCTTTACTTGATTTGTTTATTCCCATTCCCATAACTAATACCTTACCTAACCCTGACCAGACTAGTAGCCAATCACCACAACCAACTAATCGCTTTAACCATGACCCAACTGATTCATCCTCAATCCCTGGTTCAGATCATCCTCACACTTTGCCCTCTGTCACCTTAAGAAGGAGTACACGCCACTCTAAGCATCCCTTATACTTGTCTGATTATGTAATATCATAATCTCAGGCTGCATATCCCATACAACATCATTGTTCCCTATTGCCTCTTAGCCCTCCTTACAGAACTTTCATTAATCACATCTCCTCTATCTATGAACCTCATTTCTATCATCAAGTTGTTCCTTTTCCTGAATGGCGTCGAGCAATGCATGAGGAAATCCAAGCTCTTGAAGCAAATTCCACTTGGACACTTGTTCCATTACCACCTGGTAAGCATTGTATAGGATGTCGATGGGTGTATAAAGTTAAATACAAAATGGATGGCTCTATAGATAGATACAAAGAACGATTGGTTGCCAAAGGTTATACACAACAAGTTGGGATCGATTTCTCTGATACTTTCTCTCCAGTAGCCAAACTTACCACTGTAAGAGTTCTGCTTTGTGTTGCTGCTGCTAGAAATTGGTGCCTTCTACAATTGGATGTTAACAATGCTTTTTTGAATGGCGATTTATTTGAAGAAGTTTATATGGAACTTCCCAAGGGATACAAGTCATCCAATCCTTCATTGGTATGCAAATTGACCAAATCATTATATGGCCTAAAACAAGCCTCTAGATAATGGTTCTGTAAGTTCTCCACTACTCTTCTTAGTCATGGATTTCATCAATCCAAACATGATTACTCCCTTTTTACCATTGGCTCAGGCATTTCCTTAGTCATTTTACTCGTATATGTAGATGATATCATCCTGTAAGGGCCCAATATTGCCTTCGTGCAAGCTGTTCAGACCAAATTACAGTCTTTGTTTCAATTGAAGATCCTTGGCCCTTTGAAATATTTTCTTGGCTTTGAAATAGCCAAATCCAGTAGAGGTATCTCATTATCCCAACGAAAGTATGCTCTATCTCTTTTGGAAGATACAAGTTTCTTGGCCTGCAAACCTTCCAATTTACCAATGGATCCCAATCTGAAACTCAATCTTCATGATGGAGACTTACTCCCTGATCCATCAATGTACAAAAGATTAATTGGTAGATTGTTTTATTTAACCATCTCACGACCTGATATCACCTTTGCTATGAATCGCTTAAGTCAGTTTATGAAAGCACCTAGAGTTCCTCACCTACATGCTGTTCATCATCTTCTGTAGTATATCAAATCTGCTCCTAGACAAGGTTTGTTTTTCCCTGCTCAGAACTCTCTCAGCCTCACTGCCTTTGCGGATGCTGATTGGGCCAGCTGTGTTGATACCAGAAGATCCACTTCTGGCTTTTGTGTCTTTTTGGGAAATATCCTTCTTTCTTGGCGTTCTAAGAAACAACCCACTGTTTCAAAATCATCCACTGAAGCTGAATATCGTGTCTTGTCTTCTGTTACTAGTGAAATTGTTTGGTTAAGCAAGTTACTTCTTCACTTTGAAGTTGATGTGCCCTCTGTGATGTTATTTTGTGATAATAAATCTGCTATAAGTCTTGCTTCAAACCCTGCTCATCATGAACGATCCAAGCACATTGACATTGATCATCATTTCATTAGAGAATATGTTCAGTCCAAAGTAGTCAAGCTTGTCCATATCAAGAGCCAACACCAGGTTGCAGATGTTTTTACAAAAGCACTTCCAAGCCTGATTTTTGGTAAATTTATTGCCAAGTTGGGAATGATTAACATCTATTTGCCAACTTGAGGGGGGTATCACGATTAAGCGACGGTTGAAGTTAGTTACTAGGAGTTATTAGAAGTTAGGTGAATAGTTACTTAATTATGTTACTAGAAGTTATTGAAGTTAGTTACTAGGAGTTACTAGAAGTTGGTTATTCTCAATATTTGTATAAATAAACCACCTTTGTAATACTTTGATGAATGAATTTGAAAACTATCATTCATTTCTTTCACTCTTGATACAAAATAAGCGATATCACATATAATAATCTAATATAATGACTATGCATCTCGGCATGTTTCAGATTCAATAAAACACATATTTTTCACAACAATTACAATATGTTTGATGGCACTGAGTAAAAATATATTCACTTTTAGAAGAAAAACACATTTCACAGTATAAATTTAAACACAAAAGACCTATGACTCTAATACCAATTGATAGTTACATAGAAGTGTTCCCAACACTTGTAGCAAAAAATTCTGATTTATTTTGCATTCAAAAAATATATAACAATAATAAATAGATAAAAATAAGCTTGTGTACCTGGATGTGCATTATTGAAGCTAACAATTTATGTTCAATAGTGTGAAAGTTTTACATGTATCCACATCGAGACCAATCTCGCTTATCAGATGAGTGGAACTCTATGGAACAAATCTTCTTCCTACTTTTGAGGTTTAAAAGTAGACTTGAACTTCGTGTATGGTGCATTTTGCCTCGGGTAGTTAGATATGGATTTGGGTCATTTTTCAAAGAAAAAAGGAAAGATCATTACATGTATATTGATCTATTCAGATTATTGATGTTTTATTCATAATAATCCTACTATCAAGAACAATTTAGATTAAAATTATAAAAGATTTATTTCTCATTATCATCATCTTTATCATGATAACAAGTCTCTAATTTTAATAAAAAACTTGTCAAATTAACAATTTAATATAACAATAAATATGATAATAAAATAAAAAATAATTCTTTATTAAAATTGATAACATGATAGATTAAATTTTAGACATACATATTTATTCCTAACCGTTACAATATATATATATATATATATATATATATATATATATATATATATATATATATATATATATATATATATATATATATATATAACTAAACCTAGTAAATGAAAGTATTGAGTAGGTATTGACCATGAAGCAAACGTAAAATATTCCAGAATGGAACATGAGCGATGGAGATAATTTTCTTTTAGTTAATATATATAGTCAAGCATCATCTTAAATATATATTAAAGAAATTAAGTGGATGGCATATATAATAG
The DNA here is from genome assembly GCF_000004515.6 of Glycine max. Taxonomy (NCBI): domain Eukaryota; kingdom Viridiplantae; phylum Streptophyta; class Magnoliopsida; order Fabales; family Fabaceae; genus Glycine; species Glycine max. Next base: position 18,104,704 of record NC_038253.2, read on the forward strand.
TAATTTAAATTAACTTAACCACAAAAGTAATGTAGAATTGTTGATGATTAGAGTTAATGAGTTCCACTTGCAGATAATAAAAATTTCAGAACGAGATTTACAAGAGTTGTAAGTTTTCTCCTTTCTTTCGGGCCACCAGGCGATTGTTCACACTTCACGGGTTGAACCCTTCACATTTACCCTTTTAAAAACTAATGGGTACAGTAGCCATGATCCAACAAAGCACTCGACAGAATAATTGATGAGAAAAAAGATTATATATTGAAAGTGTAAAAAAATTTATACAGTCATTTAACCACAATTCATCATATATAATAAATTTATTAACTTTTAAAATTCATTTAATCACAATTCATTATATATAATAAATTTATTAATTTTTAAAATAATTATTTTAAAATAATTTAAATAATAATTTATAATTAAATAATAATATAAAATTATATTATATTATCAAACCATATAATTTAAAACTCGTAACTGATACTTACCTCTGAATATTGTAATACATAACAGACCCGGCCCCTACCCAACCTACACAGAAGTCACCAGAGAAAACAACACAATACTACCAAAATAAGTTGACCACTAGATATAGACGATAACATCACATCCTTACCCAATAAAAAACAAGTTTAAGGACCCTGCATAATTGCTGCTGAACACTTATATACATATAATACTGATCAAGACTGTTTTATACTAACCCAACTGCCATGCCCCTCCAAGCCCCGCATACTATATCATGATTTTAAATTACTGTTATGAACTCATTTTGATAAATTAAAAAACCTTTATATGATGAATAATTGTGAGAAAATGTAATTGATGTAATTACAATTGTAATCGTAATTAGATTATAAAGTGTCGTAATATCTTAAGTTGTGACCGGGATTCAAAATCATGTATTATATTAAACCACTATATTATTTAAGCAGACACGTGGGTTGGTGTTGAAAAGTCAGTCACCTGTCATGACATGCACCACAATAACTTATTCAATTCTTTAGCCAATTCCATCGACCCATTGTCCCGTACTATGGCTCTACTATTCCGTGTAGGACCGGTAAAAGGGTAAGGGGAAAAAAGTTCTAAATCATGGTTTTTTTTAAGACCTAAACCATGATCACATCATTAAGATTTGTAGGGTTTTAAAAATCCCATCGTATTCATAATATTTTACAATATTAAGATTTTTTTTTATCATTTTATAACTGTAACGATAATCATAAGTTAAATATATTTTTAATCCTTTAAATTTGAGACACTTTTAATTTTAGTCTTTCAATTAAAAAAATATTTTCTAACGCATAAAAAACTATTATTTTTAGTCCCTCAAAATCTTGAAATGTTGTTTTCAATTCCTCAACTTCACTTTGAGGGACTAACTTGAAATTCACCTTGCAAACTAAGCCCATCATTTCGCTAAGTTGAGAGACTAAATAAACACATTTTTAATTGAGGGACCAAAATCAAATATGTTCCAAATTTGAGATGAAAAACATATTTAAGTTTGATTTTTTGTGTGTGATGTGTAATGTGTAAGATTTAATATCCCATGTGAGATGCATGCCACTTATTAAGGACTAATACATTAATAATTAATGGTTATGAACTAAATTGTAAATTGGGTCGTGGGTAAGTAAAACAACTTTTAAAGATAATTGCTATTTCATGGATGAGAGTAATGATTTTAAATAGATTAATATACACTAACATGAAATAAAGTCTATTTTCTGATATTAGAGTATTTTCTCAACCCTAGCCATCATGAAAGACAAAAGGAGTAGAAAGAAGAGTCAAAGGAAGCAAAATATTATTTCCTTCCTCTATCATGAAATCAAAACACATTGGAGAAAAGTCTCACTATGAAAAAAATATACACATTATTTATCTATTAGTTATGAGAATCATTGATTTTAAATCATGTTTGATTTTTTATTATTGAACCCTAAAACTATAACTTACATGTGATATTAGAACATGTGTTGTGAAATTATATGATTTTTCATCATAGATATTTCTTTTCACAATTTATAAATCCTAACTATGAAATTTAGGAATTTTCTGTGTTGCTTAATTGTTATTGATGGTATGCTTTTCATTGTTATATATTTTTTTTCCGCTGGGTGTCAAAATATGTATGATGGATGAAAAGAAGAATAGCACCGAGATTTGATGATGAATATAAGATAATCAATGTTTTGCTTTATGGATATATACGAGAATTCTTGGATTCATATTTCAAAGTCATTCTTTTAAAAGGCCAAAGTTTTATTTCTAATTCTTGGGAGTAAATATCCTGTGCGTACGTGAAATAATTAGAATCATGAAGTTTTATTATTAATTATTAGTTGTTTCACAACTTTGAATTTTCCAGAATATATTTTTTACTATTGGTCATTATATGTATTGAATGATATGTGGCCTGCAAGGTGATAAGCAGAATGACTATGAATTATTAACAATAATAAATGTGTGTAGACCGTGTATTTATATAGAATTAATTGTATGATAAATTTATTAGTCATTAAAATGACTAAATTTTTAATGTTATGTAATTAAAAAATCAATGAGCTTTTTCAACCAATAGAATAATGGATATTAAAATATATAATTATTGGTGTATGAGTATATTGCAATTCATTGTTATAAGATATTTAAGGATCGTCCAAAAGGTTGATTAGTTATTTTTGTAATTAATGAATATAATTGTAAGTAATTTGTGTGTCATTAGCTTTATTTATATATCTATAGGTAGTAAGTGATTCTAATTGGTGCATATTTAATTGTCAATAATGTTATAATTTTATTAGCATCATTATATTGTATGTTGTGTGTTGATGTATCACCCAAAATAGAACATCGACATACATGTATTGTTTGAATATATTATATGTGTAACATGTATTTTATGTCTCAAAACACTTATGTAAAATTTAATTATGCAATATCAGTTTCTAACTCACTAAATTCTCATGTTTCATTTGTGCCAATTTTTAATGGGCTTAATTTCTCTAACTGAAATGAGTAAGTCCAATTTCACTTCGATGTTTTAGATCTTGATCTTTCTATATTGAAAGAGAAGCCGAATATTATTACTGATGCTAGTCGCACTAAAGGGAAAGCCAATCATAAAACTTGGGAAAGATCTAACAAACTTAATCTAATGCTCATGAGAATGGCTGCCGCAGACAATGTTAAGATTATTATCTCGAAGACTGAAAGTATTAAAGAATTAATATGGTCAATGGAAAGCACTCCCAAACAGTTGATAAATCTCTTACTTAGACATTAATGAGTACGTATGTCATTGAGATGACAAACATTTCAGCAATGTTTAAGACCTTAGGAATGACTATGAATGAGGACTTTCCTATATAGTTCATTCTTAACTCATTGTCGTCTAAGTAAGGTCTATTTCATATGAGCTATAATACCATGAAAGACAAATGGAATGTGCATAAGTTGCACAATATGCTGGTTCAGGAGAGAATCAAGGAGCTGAAAAAAACATTATGAAGAAGCATGATAAGGGCGTAGGGTCATTAAAGATCAATGAGGCATTTGTGAAAATTCAAAAGAAAGCATCAAAGAAAATAATTGCCACTTTTGTGGGAAAGGTGGAGATTTCCAAAAGGATTGCCCAAAATGTAAGGCATAGTTCAAAAAAAAAAAGGTGAGCTTAATGCTTATGTATGTTTTGAATTAAATTTAATTGAAGTTCCCCATAGTACATGGTGGATTGATTCTTGATATATGACTTATGTTTCTAATATGATGCAGAGATTTCTTACAATCCAAACCAGAAGTCCAAAAGGTAGTATTTTTTTAGATCGGTTTCATTCGTTTTACTTACAAAATTGTTATCATGCTTTTTTTTTAAAATCAGTACTCATACAACTGATCCAAAAAGTTGATATAATATGCATTTTTTGCACTAGTGATGGCACCCCCTTATGTTTTTTCTTTGAATGGGCCATGTCGTTTACCTTCAGTGCCTTTTTGCTCTAGATCGTTTATTCATCATGTTAGCAAACTTCATTTTCCATGTTAGGGCTTTCCTTGATTCCCTTCTCTTTGTCACTGATAACGAACTTGCTATCACTACTACACAAAAAAAATTTATGATGCGGGAAGAATGATGGTTTTGCCAAAACTGTCGTTAAGAAATGACTGGTGGCATTTTCATAAATAAGTGGACGCGTTAATGGCAGTTTTAGGTAAAACTGTCATAAAGCTAATCAATATGACGATGGTTTTTTAGATTCACTTCTATGGGAAAGTTGGAGATTTCCAAAAGGATTGCCCAAAATGTAAGGCTTAGTTCGAAAAGAAAGGTGAGTTTAATGCTTATGTGTGTCTTGAATTAAATTTAACTAAAGCTTGATTAAGCATTTGTAGTTTAATATTTTTCTATTCTTCTTAGCTCAATTGACATATCTTTGACCCTTATTTTCTCACCTTAACTCAGTTTTGGTCTAAGGCAAATGATTGAGCTTAATTGAGAATTGTAGCTAAATTTCAGATTTTATGCTTACTTGACCTATCTGCCTGGTATAGGGCTTAGAGGACACTAAAGAACTCTAAATGGAATGTTTGAGTAGTCCCTCGAAAGATAAGTAAAAGATATTCAATTTTGTTACAAATAAGCTTTGGCCAATTCTACCATCTCAAGGGTCAAATTGAGCTTGGAAGTCAGAACCTCTGCACTTGAATAATTGGACTGCGAGTTTGGGCTTTTGTTTTGTGTAATTAGTTTAGTTAGGTAGTTAGTTACTAACACTCTATATATTGGTGTTATTTAGTTAATTAGTGACTGAACTTCATTGGGAGAAACACTTCACTAGTTACTTCACTTTTTTTGTACAAAACGTGTTGTGCAAGTTTTCTCTTTTCTCTTTTTTCCTCTCAATTGTTCTTCATTCTTCTTCATCTGTTCACTTCTCTTCCACCATTTTCTTACACAAATTTCATTGTTTCTCTATTGGTGATGATCATGGACATCTAAACAATTAATCAATTCAAGGATCCACTCCAAGCAAAGCTGAATTTGAGTCCTGTTTGATTTTTCTACTCTTTGTGAATGTTCTTCTTTCTCTTCAATCATATTTTCATTTTTCATGATTGTGATTATGTTTAGGATTGAAAATGGATTAGATTATGGATTCATTTCCTAATTTTGAAATTTAATCACAGATTTTTTGAATGATCTTCCAACATAATCTGCGATTTCAAAGAATTTAGAGATTTGATTCGATTAAACTCTCTCTAATGCCTTTGTGTGAACTTTCACATTGAACATCATTCATAGTAACTGTGATAATTCTATTTGCATTTGTTTGGTGAATTGGATTGATGTTTTTCATCTTGAATTGTATTCTATTCTTGTTTTGTTTTGTTATTTCTTCAATTTTGTTTTGTGTGTTTTCACATTCTTTTAGAGTTGCTTACAAACTGTTTGACAAAAATCTCCCTCCTTGTTTATAAGTGAATGAATGTAGGGGTCATATTGAATCATATTTCTGAGTTTGACCTAGGTTAATCATGTGCTACAAAATTCCCTAGTAAATTTGTTTTAAAACGATTCAACATTTGTTTTAATATGACTCATGTTTCTAATACGATGCAAAAATTTCTTACAATCCAAACCATGAGTCCAAAAGGTAGTATTTTTTAGACCGATTTCATTCTTTTCATTTACAAAATTGTTATTGCATTTCTTAAAAAAAATCAGTGCTCATACAGCTGATCCAAAAAGTTGATCTAATATGCATTTTTTGCACTAGTGATAGCACCTACTTATGTTCCTTCTTTGAATGGGCCATGTCGTTTACCTTCAGTGCCTTTTTGCTCTAGATCATTTATTCATCACGTTGGCAAACTTCATTTTCCATGTTAGTGCTTTCCTTGATTTCCCTCTCTTTGTCACCAATAACGAACTTGTTATCACTACTACACAAAAAGCTTTTTACGAAGTGGGAAGAACGACGATTCTGTCAAAACTGTCGTTAAAAAATGGCTGGTTGCATTTTCGTAAATAAGTGAATGCGTTAACAACGGTTTTAGGTAAAATCATCATAAAGCCAATCAATACGACAACAGTTTTTAGATTCATTACTACAAAAAATAGTTTTAACATTGCAACGTTAACATCAGTTTTCGATAAAACCAATGTTAACAAAAACGCGATGACATTTTGGTAAATAAGATGTTTTTGATAACATTGGTTTTATGAAAAACCGATGTTAACCATAATTATATAATAACCCAAATGTTGTCATTCTCATTCGATTCATTATGTCTCACACCCAAAGCTTATTGTGTCCAAAGCGTTTCTTCGTGTCGAAAGTCATCTCCTCGTTGTTGCTTTAATGTTAACATTGGTTTTTTGGAAAACCGATGCTAACATCAGTTCATCAACATCGATTTTTAAAAAAAAACCGATGTTAACCATAATTATATAATAACCCAAATGTTGTCATTCTCATTCGATTCATTATGTCTCACACCCAAAGCTTATTGTGTCCAAAGCGTTTCTTCGTGTCGAAAGTCATCTCCTCGTTGTTGCTTTCGCTTCCTCTATTGCCTTCATTGTGCTCATCATACTTGTCGTCATCATCGTAGGTTCGTTGTTGTCATTGGTCATGACTGCGTCTGGAGCCCTAACTTCTCATTGCTGGTGCCGGTCTAGAACTTTTGTCGCTATCGCTGCCACTTTCAGGTTCCCTAGCTTCTCATTTCCTTAGTGTGTTTTTACCATTTCCTTCACCTGTTTTGTTATGAGTATGAGTTTGAATCTCCCTAAAGCTACTTGTTTCATTGATGAGAAATCTTCCTTATAAAGATCACCTAATTAACACCTAGAGACTAGTTGAGTAAGAAGTTGCAAGTGAGAGTAGTTGACAGCTCCAACATATCATTGGTATTATGCCCAATAATATGTAGGGTACCTTATATTTATAGCCATTTATCAATGACAGTAGAACCACACTTTCTTCCTAATATTTATTATTATTATTATACTTATATTGTACCATTCCTCTTGAGCCTATTAGTAGTAATAGTGAACTGGAGAAATGGTCGAGTGTGTTTTGCGTCAGTGTTTTAGGGACTAATGGTGGAGAATGAGTTTTCAGAGTTAAGATATAAGATATATGCTATCTAATGCCTAGTGAGATATAGGAAAGGACCTCAAATCTTCTATCTTTCATTCACACACACATCATATTCTTTTAATTGTTAGTTCTGAGTTCTAACCAAAGTTATTGATTTCAGTGTTTGTAGCATATTTGGGGTGTCTTGACTTGCTTGGTTTTTTGTTGAGCGTTGACTTGCTTGCTCCAACTCCAACCTAACTTCACACTAGCTTGTTGCTCCAATTCTTGGTAAGTTTCTCCATTCACTTTTTTATGTGACATGTTAGCAATAAGGTTGAACAAATTTGGTTGCTTTAATTCCTTCTCTCTAGTTTTTTTCTTTTTTGGAAACTTGTGATTCAATGGTAGTAAAGAACTTAATGTCTTCAACTAGAGATTGTGAATAGGTAAAGCTGCAAATTTGCACATACTTTAAGTTGCTCAAGCTCTTGCTATAATGAATGGCTTGGAATGTTATTAACAACCTGTGATAAAATTTGGACTCTCATTTATTTATTTAGACTACCGAAAGCTGTAGGAACTCTAGATGTCTTAAGCCCATTAAACTAGAGTCTTAAATTGACTGTTTATAGTTTGGATTTATTCAGTCCAACAAAATATACAGGTCTAGTTTTATTAACATCCTATGACAAAATTTGTATTCTCATTTATTTATTCTTTAAACTACTAAAAGTTGTATGGACTTTTCTTTATATGTCCAAAACCAAATAAACTAGAGGCTTAAATCGAGTGCTTTCAGTTTGGATTTGTTCAATTTGACACAATATATAGGTCTAGTTCTACTAGCCCTAAGTAAAACTATTTACGTCAATCCAGAGCTAAAATTCATGAACACTAATAGAGTAAGTGCAATGAAAATCTAAAATATCTATAAATTTTAGAGTTGCATTATGTCTAACATGAATGTTCAACTCATGTCTGGTAGTAGTTTTGGATTTTTTTTTATCTCAAATGGCTAAACTAAACTAACTGATATGCACAGGACACTTGCACCTATCAAATCGAAATCCATCAACATGGTATTCAGTGACCCTACAATAAAGTCAAAATATTATTAATAAAAAAATCTAGTCTAAGAATCTGAACACATGAACCATAACAATTCAGTATGCAGGACATTTTATTACATTTATTTTGATATCAGCATGCTCATAGTCAAAAGAATAATGATTGTACATTACTAGCAATTTATTGTACAGTGCCCTACAAAGATTAATTAAAAAGGTGAAAGTCTCTCATTTTGTTGGATTGAAAACACATGTCCCTCTTCTTTCTCATTCCTTATCCCCCATTCCCCAATCAAAAAGTAATAACACACGATTAAAAAGTAACACACTTGTCAGTTTTGAACTAACAAGTTGTTCATGAAATTTAAGAGTACCCTTGTGTTGCACAAGGTTCCATTGAAAGGTAACAAGGAAACACATACTGCATAGCTTTAGGTCTCTTGACTCTCAGTGGAAGTGAGGATACATCCAAATACTTTTAGCATTAACAAAAGTAGTCCAACAATTTGGTAAAATGTGAAAATGACATGGCAAGCTTGTTATATATTCAGCCGGCAGAGAATAATAATGTCAACCATTGAGCAATAGACAAAGAAATATACAAACATGATTGGGATGATTTATTTTGTTTGATATGATTTATTTTGTAGGCATTATTCATTTTCTTGTTTGGATCGTGATCACGACTTTAATTAATGTTGTTTTTTAACAGGCACATGGCTACACCACCCAACTCCCCTCCTCCTCCTCCTCCTCATGAGTCATCAACACCTTCACCGTCTACATCGAAAAAGACAAGAAAAACAACACAACTCAAATCATTGGCTACTAGACCAGTTGGGACAGAGAGACCAGTGGTTCATGTGGATCCTGCCACATGGAAAGTTGATGGTCCCCACAGAAAGAAATTGAGAACATATTTGGGGATCGTCGCTTGCGATAAGGTGGATGTTACAATTGATAATTGGAAACAAGTCCCTTTAGCTCAAAAGGATTTGATCTGAGAGGATATTTAGGTATTTCAATTAAATGTTGAATCTTTTTGTAATTGGTTGTACTAAAAATCTTAATTATATTTGACTAACTATAAAATGTATTTATGGTATCTTAGGTTGAATTTGATATTCCTGAAACATTCGATTTATGGACGAAGAAAAAAGTACTTAAGATTGTAGGAGGGCGGTGGAGACAGTTTAAGTCAGATTTGACCTCCAAACGAGCTCTAACAGATGATAAGGAGGGCGAGGATGATCAAGTATGTGAAAAGTACAACATAAGCAAAGAGAAGTGGAACTAGTTTTGTCAGAGCCGTAGAAACCCTTCATGGGAGGTTAGTTGCTTTTCATTGTTTTGTAAACTTTTTTTTAACACATTATTGTCAAGCTTATTAAGTTAGCCTAATGTGTAATTTGTACAAGATGTTTGAAAGAAGACGCAGACCATTCAAAAACAAAACACTACCTCTCATGAGTTGTCTCATGGGGGTTAATGATTTTCTAGAAGAAAAGTTGACCGGAGGACAAGAAAAAGAAAACGTTGGAGACAACAACCCAATCTAGGAGCACTGACACAATCGTTGATCCTCTATCTCCCATTAGATGACACGTGAAGTGGAAGATGGCCCACACGAAAAAATCTGGTCAAATGCCATCTGAGGCAACAAAGGAAATTTCAGATAGAATTGTAAGTGACTCTCATTTATCAGTGGTCATTTTTTATAATAATTGTTGAATTAGTAAACCAAATTTGTTTCATCTATTGACTACAGGATTCCTTGGAAGAGCAGGCCTCACTGTGAAACTTTGTCTCCCATGGACGTCAGGATGTACTGACTACTGCCATTGGGCGACCAGAGCACCCTGGTCATGTCTGTGCTGCTAGAGTCAATGTCATGATCAAACAGTACTACAAACCGGCTTCAAGGAGCTCCCGCACGTCTACGTCCATGGCTCCCGAAGACCTGGAGCAGCTTACACAAAAAATTAGGGATCAACGGGAGGAGTCGATCATAGAAAAAGAGACTCGACAACTAATGTTGTCCTTTAACCAGATATAGTCCCATATGCAATTGCAGATGTAACCACAGGGACTCGCACTGCCTCCTGAGCCTAAGGTTGGTCCGTTTGCTACTCGTGGCAACACAAAGGAAAGTTGTGTCATTTCCTTGGGGCAGGACCCAGACACTGGTGACTTAGAGAAATCTGGGTTGTATGTCGATGAGAACCTCCCTGCCTAGTTGCCCTTGGAAGACTTTATGAGGGGTTGACGACCGTCTATAACGTCCCTTTGGGCAATGATCAAGTCAAGGTCAATGTTGAGGAAAGTCGAGATGCTGATGCTCGTGTTCCTGCACCCACTCAAGAGGTTCAGTTAGTGGGGAATGCACTTAACATCTTCCTCATTTGGCCGACACATCTTGTAAAGCCTTTTTCAAAATAGGTATTTCATTTTGTTGTTTTTCAGAATTATTAAAAAAAGATTTGTTACAAATAAAGTGTTGATTGTCATTCACTTAGGTTTATTAACTGTGTAGGATAAACAAAGAGTTGAGGGACCGGTGAAACCTATAGATAGGTTGGATCCTGATGTCGATCTCTTATACCTGATGACATTGACCATCCCGCAAATTTTTCTCAAGCCTTTGTAGGTGTTGTGGGATGCTACAATGTTTGGGGTGTATAATGATAACTTCCCCTTGTACATAAAGCATGAAAATTTTTCTAAAATAGCACACGATGGTCAATGTCTCAGCTTCTATGTTATAGAATTGAGGACTTTGTAAGTCACTTTACATTATTGTGTATTAGCTAACTAATTGTTTTAAAGAACTGACATAATTTACTTTATTTTAACAACAATAGGCATATGCTTGAAACAAGTATGCGAGCGGGGAATGTCTCTGTGTATGGATTCCTCGAGCCACAGTCCATACAAGAACCTGGGCAATCACAATTTCAATCAGAAGATTATATTAAGAAATAGATGCAGAATTCACAGAGAGATGTCTACCTAGGAGCCTACTTGAATGGGTAAGTTAAACTGAACAAATGAATTTAAATAATGTATGTACTATAATAACTTAATGTTCTCCAATGCAATGCATATTGGCAAATGGTCGTTATATGTCCTAAGGACAATGTTGTCATCTAGTTTTGTTCCTTGCACAATAGACCCGACAACTACTTGAAAGGAATTATTAACAAGTAAGTTGTATTTTGTAATACATTTACTTTATGATTAGTATTTGACATCAATATTTTAATTTTACATTACACATGCATGTTTCTCTTAATCAGTGCTTTGAAGGTATTTAACGATAGTCAAGGAAGTAAATCCAAGGCTACAGCTAGATGGATTCTAGTTAAAGTAAGTCATTTAAACATTGTTTGATGCCTTAAAAATTACATTTATTACTACGTATAATAATTTTCTGTTAACTTTGGATATCTGAATATCCTATTCAATTTAGTGTAATAAACAAAAAGGAAGCACTGAGTGCAGGTACTACGAAATGCATTAGATGTCAACGATAGTCCTAGGAGGTTTCAAGGATAATTGGGAAATGGTAATTGTTTACTTGTAAACCAACTCAATTTGTTATAATTGTTATTATTTATACTTATTAACTTATGTTTTATTATATCATGCAATATTTTACTGATCCAAGACCATTGGAACTAGAGAGAATGAAGACAATTCACATTCAATGGGCAAGATATTATCTTAAAGTTAAAAATCAAACTCTAGGTGTTTAAGTAATTTTAGAACTGTAGAGTTATGTTAATTTAGATTAGGTTACAAATGATTTTATGTATTGACTTTCATTACTTTAAATATTTCTTTCAATTATTATGGACAAAATTTGAACTGTCTGATAAAAACTGTCTAGATTGGTTCTATTTTTCAATTTGCAGGTTAATTTGGGGCAATTAAAAAAATAGACAAGATATTAAAAAAAACCAAAAAACAACATTGGTTTTTCGAAAAACCGATGTTAATGTTAATACTTTTAACGTTGGTAGTTTCAACATCGGTTAATAACTAATGTTGAAAGTCTTTAATAACCAATGTTAAAAGCCTATTTTCTAGTAGTGATTGGACAAGTTTGAAGACGGTTTTGGAAAACTGTCTTCTTATTGAATCTAAAATTAATTTGCTTTTGTATTCTTCTTCACTTGTGATTCTTATCTCATTGAACTCTCTTGTTAATCGAATTTCTCACTCCGCACAAACCTTCAACAATGGCCACTGAAACAATTCTGTACCAAAATGACATCGTTGCCAACTCCAACGACTTCACTGCCACAACCAAGAAACCGCAGGAGAGTGATTGTCACCGCCAAAAGCAGAAGAAGAAGAACAAGGCATCTGACGAAGAAAGTGACGATGTGAAAGAGAATGACGATTAAAAATGTTCTCATCCATATAACTTTTAACTACTTTGATACTTTTGTAGGCTTTGCTATGTTGGTTATTTCATTGGAGGTTTTTTTATTGATGATGACTTTATTGCCGAAAAAGATAGATTCATAGGAAATTGATTCTGAATGTTTGTATTTGCATTTTGCTCCAAAAATATTGCTATAAAATTAGGTTTTTCGTACTTGAAAAGAGCTTGCCACATTTCAGAGCTTTTGGTTGAGAGTGAGAGAATCTCTAAGGCTTTGCTAGGTGAAAGGGAATTGGAGGGAAAAGATAGGAAAATGATCTGTGTATTTGGACTAGTTATTCCTCCATTGCAAATTTACCTTTTTTCGATTGAAGTTCTTAAACGTGACTAATTACTGTAATTATTGCATTGAGTGTCATCGTTGAGTGTTTTGGAAGTATATGGGTGATTAGGTCATGACTTGTAGCAAATTATTGTTTCCATTTAATCATAGATTGAATTTTTTTGGATGATATTTGAAATATATTGTCATTTTAGTGCAAAAATTTTGTTGTTAATTTTCTTCAATTGGAGCTTGTTGAACAAATTGAAATTGAGTACGTACTAGAGAAGGCAGAGTTAGTTAAAGGCATGGATGAAGAATTTAGAAAAATCTTTGATAAATTTACTTTCACTGATGCCATTGCTTTGGAGGTAATCTTATGTCTCAATTGTCTTATCATTACATCTTCTTTGTATATTTTTGGAGTGAATAGGTATTTTGGTCCCTGTCTTTGTAGCCATTTTGCACATTAGTCCCTATCTTTTTGAAATGTAAAAAATAATCCCTATATTTGCATAAGTTTTGCAAAATAGTCATTCCGTTAAATTTTAAAGTAATTCCGTTAGTGAGGTGTATTGTTGGCAATTTTAGTGCCACGCAGACTATCCAACGTGGCACTAAAGTACGACGGGGTACCAAAATCTCAAACCTCTTTCTCTCTTGTGATTCTCTTTCTCTCTCTCTTTCTTCAAACTCGGACAGTTTATGGCAGCAGCTAGATTGTCAGGGCATGAATTGTCCGATCTGTGTCTTGGGAAACCGCCGCTTAGGTCCCTCTCCGTCCGCGACACCATAGCCGACAACCTTTCTCTTTCTCTCTTCTGATTTTGCTTAAAAATCCATTTTTTATTTTCTGTGCATGGCTTTTTCTGAAATTAATTTATACGCAAATGAATAATTGATTTGGAATTTGTTTCTAAGAACCCCTTGTTTTGTGGGTAGCTTCCTACTTTGTGGTGGAATTGGAGAAATCAATCTGAGGTATTTGCTAAGAATTCCAACTTTGTGATTGTGTGAATAATGTTTTAATGGGTGTTTGGAAACTCTTGATCTTCTTTTTTCTTGTTCTGGGCTTTTAAAAGGCTTGAATTAGCATGTCCCCACTTTGTTGTTTTAGTTTGTGGGTGAAATGAATCCTTTTTTAACCCATTGATGCTTATAAGGTTGTTCAGTTTTGATTGCTTATGGGAAATTATGGAGTTTTCTCATAGAGTATTAGTGGCGTGATAATTGTTAAGTTTCAATCTCAACATAAAGGTGCTTCCTACTCTTGAAAAGAGAAATTGGCTTATACATAATGGAAGCTAAAACTGCTACAGATAAAAGCATTGTGGACCAACGGTTCAATTTATCAAGTGAAAAAAACATGATAAATAAGATCAGCTAATTTATTCTTACTTCTCATGTTCTCACGTAATATGATCCATGTCTCAACCCATCTTGTATATACGCCAATACTATAACAAGTGATGAAAGTTTTAACCATAAAGTTTAAATAATGAGTTAATTTTAGCATTTCATTGGTATCCAATACAGAAGACAACAGCAGTGCATCATTAGTAATGTGTACATGCACACTCCCAAAAAAGTATATGTCATGCTCTTGACATTGACATATGATTAATTTGGTATGTATCTGCAAAGAGTGAATTAGTATTTTGTTTTTTATCTTCAAACACTTAAATGAACAAGAGTTTAAATATATTACAACCAGAATTCCGATTGTCATACATCATTTCATATTCATATACAGGTGCTATGTGGAGAAAATAAGGCTCATGTTGTAGTTTCTAGACATAGTAAATGTAGTGAAGCTCTTATTGGGGGAGAGTTGCATTTCTAGTCAAAGTACAAAACATTTATGAACAAAAAGCATATTCTAAAGACCTTAAAATGTTAACATTTCTAGTCTCTGTTTACAACTAGATGTTCTTATGGCAGAGAATGATGAGCCAATAAATTTACACCAAGGCATAACTTGAATTTATTTTTGAAAGGAATGTGAACTTTCATATGACTTTGGCCTTTCTATAGTCAGTTTATTGTGTATGATTCTTATGCCAAAAGCAACATATAACATAGTTGTACTTGAAAATCTGATATCTCCTAAAGAGTGAAACCATGCCAACAAACCTGCAAAACTTCTGTTACAAGTCCAACACTCCTCCCAAAATGAAAGTATTCAAATTACAACAAAAGGCTCACCAAAGGCCCAATAAAATTGCACTCAAGAAAAACAAAGGCTCAATCAAGAAACATACAAAACACAATGGCGATGTAGCATAAGGATCACCGAAGAGAACAATGCCCAGAGAAAGGTTACCCACCAAGCCAAAAACAAAGCCACTTCCTTGAAGAAAGCAAAGTTGGGTTTGAAGAGAGAGAAAGAAAGAGAATCACAAGAGAGAGAGAGAGAGAGAGAAAGTTTTGAAATTTTGGTGCCCTGTCATACTTTAGTGTCATGTTGGATAGTCTATGTGGCACTAAAATTACCAACAATGCACCTCACTAACGGTGTTACTTTAAAATTTAACGGAATGACTAATTTGCAAAATTTATGCAAAGATAGGGACTATTTTTTACATTTCAAAAAGATAGGGACTAATGTGCAAAATGGCTACAAAGACAGGGACCAAATATTCACTCTATATTTTTGGCTAAAAGTTTGTTATTATACAACTAGGATACTAACAAGAAGGATGGTTTAGAAGAAAATGCAGCTACTAATAAGAAGGTAGATCTTGATTCTAAAGAGGAAGAAAATGATAATGAGCAAAAAGAGAAAGACGTCTCAAACTAGAAGAAAAATGTGTAGTAATATGTAACATTTTTTTTCTTTTGTTTATTCATTTTTTACTATTGTCTTCCTTTTGATAATTATTCTAAAAGAAGTTTATTTTTTTTGTTCAACTTCAAGGGAGGATGAAAATTGCTCAAGTGAAACAAATTTGCTCGAGGCTAGATGTTGTTGAGGCATGTTTTTGTGTAGCATGCTTAGATTTCAATTGTTTGGCATCCCTTTCCCACTATTAGTTTGGTCTCATGGCCATTATGCAACTGTTATATAATGGTTTATTTTTAATTTTTAAGGTGTGGGATGCTATTGCATCATACCCAAAGTTGTTGGTGTTCTTGAAGTCTTATAGGAATAATATACCTATACCTAGGCATTGGTGTCAGAAGAGAAAATTTGTACAGGTAAAAATTTGCATTATAAATTGATTGTTATGGGTTTAAGACGCAATGCAAACATGCCTGATAGTTGTAGCCTGCATAAGGGATGTAGTGATGGGGTATGAGAATGATGCATAATTTTTTTCGTATCGGGGGGTAGCGACTGATCTACCTTATGGTTGGGTAGATAAATGTTATGATTTCTATGATTATTGTTTAACAAGAATTGTTGAACATCAAAAACTTATTACGCGAAATCCTATTTTTTTAGAATAAAAAAATAAAAGTAACAATATATACATAAGGTACAAATAGTAAATTGAGGTACCCATTTTATGATAAACTTTCCATCCATTTTTGTTCCTCTAGTAGGCCTAGTATTTTCGGCAATTGCAATGGATTCTTCATTTCTTCATGTTCAAAAAAACAAGATTTTTTAGATACAAAAAACAAAGTCAAAGATAACGTTGATAAGGTTTCTCTTATCTATATGTATGTGGTGCTTGTAAGGGAGTTACTAAGGCAATCACCATTACTAGACTTGTTGGTTTTTGGCAATGGGAAACCTTGAGTCATTTCTCTTTTATTGTCTTTGTTAGATTGAATAGGAATATGGAGCTTGCATTATGTTATATAATGGGGAACTATAATGAATCATCGTGACATTTTTGCATAATTTTTATAGGCATTTCTTTATGGCAAAGATGCTAATAGTTTTGTTTTGAATTTTCATGTCTTTCCATTGTGCTTAATGCCTGGGATGAATTCATCTTATCTTCAATTATTTATGATTGATATTACTTAGCCCCATTGCATAGTGTATGTCTACATAAAGTACTTATATCTCATCAACTTTTTTCTGCCAGGGTAGACGAGGTATAGAGAAACCACCCTTTCAACTTCCTGATTTCATTGCTGCCACTGGAATTAAGAAAATCAGTCAGGTAATATAATATTTTGCATATTTTTTTCAAGAAATTATCTATTTTCATATGTTATGATTTTAATTTGGAGTGACTTCCTACAAAAATAAATTAAATATTTTGTGATTTACTTACAAACTTTATATGCTATTTGTGATCTTGAAACTGCATTTCTATGTACTATTATAAACTGTTCCTTTTTTTTCCTAATGTTAGATTATGAGCTTCTAATTCTGGAAGAAGCTCTCTTAAGTTTTAGAATTTTGTTATTTATATTTAATGGATGGTTGCTGGTTTTAATAAGAAGTTTGCATTTATATAAAGTGTTGGTGGTCTGTTATTAAATCAACATATTGATGCCTAATTTGTGGTATTGATCTATAATATCAAGGATGCTGATCAAATAGCCTTGTGAGTGCCCAACAACTTAATATATTTATATATATATATTAGAATTTCTTCATTTCTCTTTACACGTGTGTCTTTTAATTAATTTACCTAAATTATTGCTATAGTCGTTGTTTTTAATTGTCATATGTTATCTCATGCTTGTATTTTTTATTCATATTCTTCTTGTAAAATGTTGTCTTAATTACAAATTGAGAACTTGGAATGTGAGATCCAACAAAAAAAGGAAGTAAAGGACACTTTTTAAGACCATACTTTAAAAAATCGTCTTAGAAAGTATACTTTTATAAGACGGTTTTGTGAAAAAATCGTATTAGAAAGTCTTCTTCCTAAAACGGTTTTTTGAAAGAACCATCTTAGAAACGTTAATTTTTTAACATTTTTAAAAGAAAAAATCGCATTCTAAGACAGTTTCGAAGAGAACCAATGTAAAAATCGAGATTCTAAGAGAGTTTAAAAAACGTCATGAAAAGTGTTGACTTTCCACAATGACGGATTCAAAGACAATTAAAAACCATCATGAAAAGCCACAAACAACCATCTTTGAAAGCAATTTTTGTAGTAGTGTATGGTTTCTATTAACATTGTCTTTGCTCTTAGAAGCTTATTCTTTATCATATCATAGGAGCTATAAATGCATCATTTCAAGAAATAGAAGTTACTTTTTCCTTTTTTTTTATGTGGTGAAAAAAAAATGAAAGATAACACAAAAGGTAAGCAATATGTAATGGAGTACAAGAAATTTTTGTTGTTTTACGTAGTGAGGACTTCACATTTTTCTACCAATTATTTGACAACCGATTAGCCTTTCACATGGATGAGACGACTCACAATATGAACCGTCAAACAATTTTATACTTTTATGTATCCATGTAGCTTCTCTATTATTGTTGCCAATATAAGATTTTTTTATGGAAAAGAAAATTGTTTTATGAATTGTGACATTTATGAGATTTCCATATCTTCCATGCATTTCGTGCATTGCTGCATTACCATTTTCTTAAACCAACGCTACTGAATCTCTTATAAAACTCATGGGCCACAAGTTTTTACATCATTTTTTTATAATGTATGTAATTAAAAATACTACCTTTATAACATATGTACAAAAATGTTTTTTTTTACATCAGTTTAATATTCAAGGTAACAAATAATACTACATAAAAGGACTTTAACATCGGTTCTGGAAGAGTTTCAACATCAGTTCTAGAACCAATGTTGAAATGGTTGTAGTTGAAAGTAGGCATTTTCAACATCGGTTTTAAAACTAATGTTGAAAATCATTATCTACATTGGTTCTAACTGAAACCAACGCAAAAATGTGGGCAAAATTGTGTATTCAGAAGCACTTTCCATATCGGTTCTGGAAAAAAGTGTCTCTACAGCATTGGTTTTGACAAAACTGATGTTGAATGCGCTTACCACATCGGTTTCGTCAAAACCGATGTACAAAGTGCATTTATGACAAAACTGATGTTGTAAAGACACTTTTTACCACTACTAGAAAAATCGTTTTTCACATCGGTTGTTTAGCACATTCCACGATGATTCTAAACCATCTTTGAAGCCGTTGTCGTGAAAAGTAAACACTTTCCATGACAATTTTTCAACCGTCTTAGAATATCAGTTTCTACATCAGTTCTTTTAAAAAAAACATCTTAAATAATTTTATTTATTGTTTAAAAATGTTAAAAACATCAGTATTCTAAAACGATTCTCTAGAAAACTGTCTTAGACATTCCACATTCTAAGAGGGTTTCCCAAAAAATCGTCATAGAATCTAAGAAGATTTTTACCAAAATCCTTACATTCTAATACAGTTTTGCTGAAAACCGTATTTAGAATCTAAGACTGTTCTTAGTAAAACTGTCTTTGAATGTGAGGATTCTAATTTCACCAAAAATTGTCTTAGCGGTTTTTACTGAAAACCATCTTAGATTCTATAGATTCTAAAACAATTTTTTAGCAAAATCGTCTTCAAATGTTAGGATTCTAAGATGATTTTTCTAAAATCTGATATTTTTTTAATTTTTATTTTCTTCTACATCAAACCAAACTTGTAATTTCACTCATCCAGACCCAAACTGATTGTAATAAAATATTAATAAATTTTCTTTTTCACTAAATCTAATTATACCACTTTTGTTCCTTGCAATTGATTGAAGGAAATAATGAATTCATGAGGCACTAATATTCCTTACTAGTTACTACAATAAAATATAATAGCGAAATACCCTAAAAAAGTTCTAGCTAGTAAATTTGTAAAAATTATTCCCTTCTTGCTGAACCAAAGAGATGCACCTGGTTTGCAACCACAACTTTCATGGCTTCCTTTGCAGAGGCCATAACATGAACTACATCAAAAATGCCACTTACACTTACTTGCTCTGTGGTAGAAATGCAACAAGCAACCAAGGAAATTCATCCTTGCTTCAAGGCACCTGGATGGATATGAAAATTTTAGCAAAAATTTTATCACAGTAAAACATGTAAATTGTGTACATCATTGAAAAGAAAAGACTTATTGGCAACCTCCTCAACTCAGATTCTCTCTATTAACGAAAGTAGTCTAGTGGCATCCAAGATTGGTGGTATATATTAAGAGTGTAAATAGATAACTGGAAGCAAAGAAAATGGGTCTTATATACTAGGTGATCCCACTAGAAAAATTCAAAAGATAGAATAGTAAAATAATCACTATACGTACTCTAAATAGTTCCAAGTCTTATCTATAATAAGGATTTATACTCTTTGAGAGGCCCTCACATTCCATATTACAAGGTTCAATTACTTCTTTCTGTAGCAATTTCCACCTTTCATAGAATGGCAGCTGCATGCATTAGACCGAATGGTTAGGTCAAAAGTCGGCCAAGCACAAGGGTGAGCATCAATCCAAGGACTTACATGGTTCTACGCATGCATTATCTAGTATTATATTTCATTTTTTTAAAATTTTTTACCAACAATCCAAATACTCATGAGAAAACATTACATTTGCAACCATACTTCAATTGGAAGTTAAACAAACACACACCTGATCCTAAGAAATATTGAATAATATCTGATATTTTGATTGTATTAGTAATTAATTACATGTTTACAAACTAGACACAACTACTCCGATTATCATGCTTCAAATTATTTCACAATTTCCCATGTCTAGCCAAATCCAAAAATATGAATTACTAGTGATCCTAGGATTTCAAACTTACTAAGGAAATGACCCACAATTCAGAGGTAGATTCAAATCCAACTAGAAGCTTACAGCCATTCATTTTAATGCGGCATTGTATGGAGATACTTTAATTAAATGACAAATGCAAATACCTTAATTGGAATATAATTTGGATTTTGGTTGACCACTAAATACAACAACTCAAAATAGCAAACATAACATAAACAAGAGTAAAGCAATTTAAATTTCTTTACTTCATATAATATAGTAGGTATAGGACAAATCCACCAAGAAGTCAATAATATCTCAACACTATAGTTGTTCATAAATGTGCACTTCTGTCGTAGAGGCTAATTAATAACCATCAAATCATAAATGAGGTATCTTCTTTCTTGCTTATGTGTATGTGGATTTGTGTCAATAATCATCTCCCCATCCAATAATGTGTAGTGGCGATTCCTTTCAGGTGTACCCTAGAAATGATTGTGATTGAAAACAATTTAGTAATCCATTCAAGAATCTAAAATAAAATTTACAAAAGCCAAGACACGGCTTCCTGACACCCAAGACACTCACTCGGCAACCAAAGTAAATATTCACATATGACCAATTTCGAGCCTCCCCTCCTGCCAAAGCAACCTCATATACCAGGTGCAAGAAAAGGAAATGATTGTATAACCATATGAAGATCAAAATATATTCAGGCTTTCTTATATTGTGATTATCTTGAACAAAAGAATTTGCATATGAAATTTGAACTTTGTGAACATAAACCATTGATAGATATTTAAGACCAAATTCTGCTTCATTGAGTAATAGTAATACATAAAGTTTTTTAGTAAAAAAATATCGTTTTCTAAAATATTAATTATCTGTATCTTTCTCTAGTTTTGCTCTCTTACTTTGCTTTTTGTATAGAAAGAGTGAGAGAGTACATCATAAAATATAATCATGACTTAAAATATAAAACGAAAGATTCAAAATTAGTAGATACTTGATAATAATATTATAAAACAGAAGAAACTACGAAGCATAATATTGAATATCGCTTAAAAGTTTAGGGAGTAATACACTTACATTCCACCTAAAATTTTGATGATGTCATAAAAAAAACCATTGCAAACTTATAGAAGGACCGACTAGCAACATTCTAATAGGGAGGCTCCTGGTAAATAGATTGGCTAGCCCAATATTTCTGATAGCTTGCACACAGAATAAGTGGAGCACATTTAGTGTGATCTCTCCTATCTCTCAAGAAAGTATCATAAACAAAATTGTAAAGAAACAAATAGCAATGCAAGACTATCAACATCAACCTTTCTGTTATAAAAAGAAGATAAAATATTGTCAATCGGATTAAAAATGAAGATACCTATAGATCTAGTTGCATATTCAGGTAAACATGTTACACCAGGTTGTTGACCTATTGAATAGTCCCCCCCCCCTTTTTACCACGTTCCGATACAAACAATAAATAGAATTCTCAAATGCTGAGAACATAACCATGGAAACTGTTCAAAAAATAAGCACAACACTTAATATTCACTTCATTATTGAAGAGTTAAAGCTCAGCCACTGACACCAAATATTTCAATGTCATGCTACTCAGAGAATGAATATAACTATTACAAAAACATGTCCCAATGTATATTTCAATACTCAACATGGTTAGCTTGAAAGAAGACAATTGTTATTTTATTAATCAACATCTCTCGTATATTTTTAATCAACAGGAAACTACTATGATTGAAACCCGGTATCTTATTAGAAAGGTGAGGGATTTCTCCCCTTGATACAGTGCCTAAATTGCAAAACTTTGAGCTCCCAATGCGCAAAGGCCTTAATTCTCTCACAAATGAGAAGATGATCTCTCTCACAATAGGCAGCATGCCTAATTTCTCTAAGTAACCTAGCCCCAACGAACTAACTAACTCTCTAATTATTTAACTAACTATGGGGGTTACCTATCATAATGCCTCTAAGCAGACCAATCAAGTAGTTACTTGAACCTCGATGTACATAATAATATAATGATTTTACAATTTTCTGGGACTAGAGTGGGAACGATAAAAGGAACATATACCACTATAGGCATAAAGAAAAGCAAGAAAATTTTGCCTCGATCATTCCAAGTGAAAATACAGTCATGACTAGTTGCATTAACTATGCATGTTGACCCTTGCTTAATACAATAGACACAACCATAGTGAGTGGATTCAATATACCTTCGTATATTTAATTTTTTTACCTAAACAAATTAAAGCGACATGTTATCTTTT
The DNA here is from genome assembly GCF_000004515.6 of Glycine max. Taxonomy (NCBI): domain Eukaryota; kingdom Viridiplantae; phylum Streptophyta; class Magnoliopsida; order Fabales; family Fabaceae; genus Glycine; species Glycine max. Next base: position 18,127,542 of record NC_038253.2, read on the forward strand.
TAGAACTTAAAAATGTACAAACTAAGATGCATTAACTATATCTCTTATTTATATACCTTCTACAAACTGCATAGATGCTGACAATCCGCATATGGAAATAAAACATAACAGATTTAGTGAATAAAGGGATTAGAGGTTTTACATCACATAGGTTTGAAGATTTGTAGCCAAAGGAAACATCTTTGGCAATCTCAGTGTCCCCAACAAGAACAAGATATGTAGCATTACTAATATGAAAGCATTGATAGAAAAAATTTGTTGTCATACCATTCTTTGTCAATGGTTATCTACATCATCATGACAACGTGGGGTCTTCTGATTCAGATCAACCAAAAGAGCAAGTGAATGCAAGGAAGAAGTTTTTAAAAGGTTTGGGTTGTAACAAGTTTGTCTATGGGACAAAGTGTGGTAGTGTTTCAAACCAACATCAATAGGAACAATCATACTAACATCAAACAAAGAAAAGATGAAAAGAACCTTGTTGTTATAGTTTTCCTCTAACAAACCTTTGACGACAACAGTTATCACAGACTCAGGTTGGTGCGGAGAGGCAAACTAACGAGCACGACGATGCAACCAGCTATCATAGGAACAATTATGATAGAGTGACGATGGCAAGTGCGATGAACCAGCTGCAACTGAGGCACTGTGCATTTGGGTCGAGTGAGACTCTAAAAAGAGGGCACGAGCTGAGAATATATCAAAAGGCAAAATTCGTTACATTCAAAGGTGGTTTTCGAAAACCGTCTTTGAATACTCAATTTCAATGATGATTTCCCTAAAAATTGTCATCGACTTTCGGTTTCAACGACAATTTCACGAAAACCGTCATTGAAATGCTACTTCTAATTACGAAAATGTCATCACATCTATAATGACGACGATTTTGGTAGAACTGTAGTTGAATGTGCATTGTTAAAGTTTTTATTTGTAGTAGTGTACATCGGTTTTAGACCAATCGATGTTGTTTTTTGCAAAAAAAAATAATAATAATATTTTGTCTGATTTTATAATGAGCCAACTTGCAAAGTAACAAAGAAACATCAAACACTCTTAATCTCCAATTTTATGAACATCATTAAATATTCGAGAGGTATTGAAAATAGACATTAATTATACTTGTCAAGAATATTTTGTCCCATCTTTGCTCTAGAAGTTGTTGGGTTTCTTGTGGCCCTCCTTGGATGATCTTAATGGCTTTATTATCCAAATAAGTGGAGAGATTAGAAGCAAGTAGAGAAGAATATGTTGGAGACAACTCTGAAGGCTTTAAGAATGTTGCCTTTCCTGTAGCTATTGCTCCTATCAGTGGCAACAAGGATATTCCTGTAATTTTATACATCAATACCTCTTAATTAGTTAGCTACACAAACCTATATATGATGAACATATAATTAATGCAATGATATAAATTTTGTTTCTAACATCAATAAAAACCAAAGTATAATCACGAGCAAGCTTTAAACTCAACTTCCAATGCATGAAAAGTAAAGTTTGTTCCTGTAGATAATTAAAACTTGTTTCTTTTTCTCTTATAAGATTTTAAATTTATAACTTATAAGGCCATATGTGTTTCAATCATACAAACTCAAAATGGGCAAGTAAAATCACCAATAAAAACATTACCATCCCATGAGCCAAGTGAAAGAATAGTGACACTAGAATGGATCTCATTGAGATGCTCTTACAAATTAATTTGAAGAATCAGCTATACAGTTAGTTACAAATGTCATCTCCTCAATTGTTAGTTACATTTCCCTCTATAGTTTTCCCCTTATTCATCCTAACATAGACCTTTTTAACTATATATAGGTCTCCTATCACACAACAAAAATAGGTTATGTAAAAATGATTTACATAGTCCTTAATCAAAATCTTTAATGGGAGTAAAGAGAATAATGGAAAAACAGAAAACCCATGGCATGAAATTCTTAGGCATACAACTATATATTGATCACTCTTGTCCCCGCTCGCTTCCCCAAATTTCATTTCATTAAATACATGGTTTTTGGCATATGACCACTCAATAAAGCTCATAATTTTAATTTTAACTCAACATTTTTACTGTTAGATATGATTGCCATCTAATCTACGTTGTCTCATGTGAATCTATGACATAACATGGGACATGATCACTTCCTAGATCAAAATAAAAGACACAAACACCAATTTATAGTCAGAAATTAGTCACACCACCAATTAATGGTTGATGGCGGTTCATGGCGGAAAGCCAAAAATCCGCCATAAAAATATCGTGGATGGCATAGCGGAAAATGGAGGACAAAAAAAAATATACATATATATAATTATAAATAACCAAGTTAAAAAACTAAAAAAGTTTCATGAGTTCATACAATAACCAAGTACCAACACCAAATAAACTCATTAAAGAGTTCAAAATAAGAAAAGGATAAAAACATAATGCAAAGTGCCATTTAAAAGAGGACTGAACAGAAAAAAACAAGGTGTCAAATAGAAAAATAAAATAAAAATGGGTGTCAAAAATTAAAAAAGGTGTCAAATAAAAAAACAAAAAAAAAACTCTGCAGACATCAAAAATGGGTGTCAAACAGCAAAAAAAGAAAAAAAAAACAAAAAACAAAAATGCACACTGAAGCTGCGCCGTAGACATTCGCTATTCGTACGGGTGCGGGATACGGGGTCATGTGCGTACTGCGTCGCCTTCGCGGGGTGGTGGTCATGTGCTGATGTTCGTCGCCTTCACGAGGTCGTCACTGCTGGGTGCGAGGTCGTCGCCGCTAGTTGCTGCTGGGTGCGGGGTGGTGCGTGCGGGTTGTGCTGTTGTGTTCAATGTTGTGCGTCCTCCCACTGCGCTTTTACACTTCAATTTCGGGTAGGGTTGGGTCGGGTCAGCCCAACACCTACCGTGCAAAAAACCAAAAAAAAATCGCTATTCTACTATTCCGCCATGGCCGCCATGGCTGTGGCGGCGACCCGCCATACCACCGCTATTTGGTGGCATTTTTTCAAATTTCTGCCACGCTTTTCTGCCATGGCGCCGCCATGGCCGCTATTTGATAACACCGCACACCACACAAAACAAGCATCTTAATCATACAAAATAAAAGCTTAAGAATCCTTCTCTAAGATGTTCCTTTGACACACATGCATAATTGCATATGCTTTAGCTTTGTCTAGAAGGCTGGCCATTACTAACCTCACCAATGCAAGAAAGAATTACAAGGATGATGACAATAGAAATGATGATTGTATAAAGAATGGCATTTGGAGGGTACTTGAAAGAGGAGTGATGAATTTCAGGGTTAAGAACACAACCACTGACATCACAATATTAGAGACTGCAGTTTGGTAGCCTACCATGTAATTTACCGTAGTTCAAGAGAAAAAACCTGAAGGTAACAATAACATATATCAGAGGCTAAAAGATTAGTCTTTGAAGCATTTGACTATAAGATATTTATAGTCCCAATTCTCTTCATGTTCAAATAGACATTCAACTTTTTATCAGAAGATTAATGGAAGTGGAAAGGATTGAAAGCTTGACAGTTTAGTCATAGAGGCTCTAATACTATATCAAGGACCAACTGTCCCAAAAACTTCAGCTAAAACCATAACTCGTGATTGGTTTAATATTTAACATTCAGTAAATACATACAATGAGAAGCAAGAAGAGGCATAAGAATAAGACAAATACATGTAGTGCATTTGGCAATGATCAAATTTCTTGAGGAAAAGCTTATTTAATGAAAAAATCTCTTAGATGTAAAGATTCCATATGTCTTGTCCTTTTCCTCTGTCTACCCCACAACCAACCATGCCATCCACAAAGGAAATATCAACTTGCTTGTCATTTTATTCCGCCATCCTTCAACACTTTTCGTTGCTCATTATCAGGATCACAATTCTTTCACTCTCCAATACCTAATTACACATCCACTCTACGTTTTACTTTTTAATTACTTAATAACCTGTCCAACAAGGGTTTTAAAATTAAAAAACATAAGGTCTATCAAAATTATAAGTGTGATCTCAATTTATTGTAGTCTTTAACATTAGTAATTTTCATGGTAGAAATCAAATAAAAATGTTTTGAAGTCAAGGTTTAATAATTTTAGACAAGTCATTCAATGTACTCTTGACATTATAAAATTTAGACAAGTCATTCAATGGTATGCCCATTGTATCAATTAGACTCCAAGTGAATTAAACTAAACTCTTACATATTACACTTCAAAATTATTACAAACAATTTTTTCAAAAAACTTTCAACAATAGCATGCCAAAATAATTAAATTCTTTAATTTAATCAAATTTTTAGTTTTATTTTCTTACAATAAATTCAAACATGTTTAAAATATCAAGTTGGCAAAGTAAATCTAGGCAGAGATCAGCAATAAGAAATATAATAACTAGTTAATTACTCAACTGTGACCTTTTCAACCAAAAACAAACTTTTAAGTTCTAAGTAACTTGTAGTTGCATCTTTCTATTATCTTTTTCAATTGAAAGTTCAATCAATCAGTTTTTTCTTTCTTCCTCCTCAAATTTCCACACTCTTTAAAGAAGGTAAAGAAGAATTCCCCCTTCTAATTAGAAATTTTCAAAGCATCATTGCTTCACAAATTGAACAGAACCTGCTAATCTAATTTCATTTCATAAACAATGAAGATATTCATTTTTTTTTCAACAGCTAAATATTACCCTTTCTATGTCTTGGGAAAAATCTATATATGTGCCAGGTTATAGATCAAATAAAAAGAGAAAAGAAAAAAGCCACAGCATAGCAAAATATAGAATCCTCAATTTTTTTTCAACTTAAGCATAACATAAGACACAATCACCACTTGCTTGATCACCAACACAAACACACACGCACAACATAAACACACATACATAAGAGATCAAAATCCTATTGCCTCCACTCACCTCTCCTATGTGCAAGGGCATCATGTGGCAATAACCAAAAGCTACACAAACTCTTTTCCATGTGGCCTTGCTATGTACAAGCTCATTACTCATTTTCTATAAATGCAGAGAACTCGCCTAATGAAATTAAATCACACTTTAACAACCATGTAGTTGGAAAAGATTCACTTAAATGCCATACTTGAACATTATCACATGACTACACTAATATTAACAATATTCTACTTTCACTTTACTAATCATTAACAATAATAGTTTCAGATAAGACATACATTAAACACCTAATAAGTGACACATAACAAACCAAGTAATGTAACATCATTAGAACCATTAACCTCAAACCACTATAGTCCAACAATTCTGTTATAGCCATGGAAAAGCCAAATGAAACCCTAGTGCACAAGAACTAATTCAACATAGTAATATTGAGTTGTGAGTGTAAATCATGAAGATTTTGATGATATCAAGAAGAATTTGCTTGAGAAAGAGGGAGAATGTAAATCATGCAAGCTTTGATGGTGTAAAGAATAAATTACATGTTTGTCATCATCAAAAATGGGGAGAATGTGAATGTATGTAAACATGATTTTGATGATGCCAAAGAAGAATCAAACAAGGCTGCTTCAAATGATAAGCATTTGCTTCAAGAATAATTCAAGATTGCTTCAACAAACAAAGCCTTGTTTCAAGATTCACTAAAGACCAAGCCTTGCCTTAAAACAAAGTGCTTTCAAGACATGCAAGGCTCTGGTAATCGATTACCAGGAAGTGTAATCGATTACCAGAAGACAGGGTTGAGAAATAGCTGTTGAAAAAGTTTTGAATTTGAATTTTCAACATGTAATCGATTACCATATGTCTGTAATCGATTACCAGCAACGAAACTCCTAAAATTCAAATTCAAAAGTCATGACCCTTCAAATTATAACTGTGTAATCGATTACACAAACATTGTAATCGATTACCAGTGGAGAATTTTCAGAAAATCTGCCAACAGTCACATCTTTTCATTGGATTTGTGAATGGTCATCAAAGGCCTATAAATAGGTGACTTGGGCACGAATTAATGAGAGAGTTTTGTTTGGCAAAAATGTCTTATCCTCTCAAAAGACAATGAGAGAGATTCCAAAATAACTTCATTGTCAAATGCTCTCTCAAAAGAAATCCTTGACCAAACACTTGCAAAATCTATAAGGATTCTTACATGATCTTCATTGTAATATTCTTCTCTTGAAGAGAGATTTCTTCTTCCAATCTTTTTATTCAATGAGATTGGCTAAGAGACTGTGAGTCTCTTGTTGTAAAGCATCTGAACACAAGGGATGGGTTGTCCCTATGTGGTTCAGACTTTGTAAAGGATTTTACAAAGATAGTGGAAATCTCAAGTGGGTTGCTTGAGTACTAGACGTAGGCACGGAAAGTGGCCGAACCAGTATAAAATTGTGTTTGCATTCTCTCTTCCCTTATCTTATTTATTTTGTTGCAATCAATTGTGTCTTGCATGTTTAAAGAACATTATTAAATTGATTGCTGCTTCTTCTGCATTCTAAACCTATCTCTTATTTTAGAAGGGGATTAAAAGTTTGTTAGTGGGAAATTAATTAAGTCTATCCCTTTTAAGATTATTGAGGCCACAAGGTCCAACAGTGAGTTAGGAACAAAGCTACTAACCTAGGGAGGAAACACTACCACGGAGGGATTCGGAAGCGTTGTAGCGGAGAAAGGGGAAATGCCACCAACGAGGATGTTCAACAAGAATCTCAACATCAACCCTTTCAACAACGTCGTCGTTTCGTCATTCTCACTGAGGAAACACCACAAGGTTCTCTCGCCCAACATCCTCGACTTCCCCGCACTTGTTCTCAGCCCCATCACACCCCTCATACCTGACCCCTTCAATCGTTCCCGTTCTGTTAGCAAAAACGGTGTTGTTGTGGTTATGGACACTGCCGAAGCTGATGAAGAGAAAGCCATGAAGGAGAAAAGGTTCTTCTTGCACCCTTCTCCCGCATCCATTTCCTGCGACATAAAGCCTTGCCTTTTGCCCCTTTTGCCCCTTTTCCCCACCACCACCACCGCCACTGCGTCCCCAGGTTCTGGTTCTTCTATTAATTTTTATTGACCTCGATTTTCCTAATATCGATCTTTAAGTGATGAGATTAAAAACCTATTTTCTATTAGGGAAAGTTTCACATTCTCTATTGTTAGGATCTTTATGGATTTTACGACCAATATAGAATGTCTCGACTGTAATAGTACATTCTCTCGTGAGATTAGAAAAATTATCCATAGCCATGGGATAAGAGAGAGAAGTAAATGACAAGATAGGATTGAGAGTATTAGATTTATCTATAATTAAATGTTAAGAATTAAATAATTTTTTTATCTGTTAATATTAGTTATTAGTTTTTTGTAAGAATAATGTTAGTGGGAAGATTCAAAATCAGGAATTAAATTATTTTTTATTAGATAATATTAGTTATTAATTTTTATTAAAATGCTAGTGAGAGAATTTGAAATTATGGCTTCTTTCTCTTCCTTCTCCTTTCAACTTTTAACTCTCTTTCCAACTATAAGGCAATCATATAACACAAACCAGAAAAAAGAATCAACCTTTTTACATACATAGTATTACGAAAGTCAGAATCAAAGGAAAATCTTATAAGAGAATTAAATGACAAGATAGAAACTTAATTAATTCTGCATAGCTGAGTGCATGGACGTACGTACCAATTAATCCAAATCTAGTGAGGGAAGCCCCAATCGGGTCACATTAACATAATCCTGGGGAGAATGAGCTGGTAATCCAGCAAGAAGTACTATGCCCACAAGCCTAATAAATCTTAGAAGCCATCCTTCTTGATACTCAGGTCCATATTTACGCACAATAGTGAAACTCCTTACAAGCTCCCAGAAAGCATTCACCTTCTTCGGTATCAAAGCTTTCCACGAGAAGTAGTTCTTATTTGGCTCCTCTTGCACTTTCTACGTTAATTTCGTACATAAAAGAAATTATTTTTGTACTCATCAACTATTAACTTCAATCTATTCAATATAAATGATTTCTTTATATATATATATAACGATTAAACTCAGAGAAATTATTAAATTTAATTTTTTTAATATTTTGAATTCGAGTCTTATAAATAAAATTGAGAAGGAAGATCTTACTAAAAGTAATCAGTTAGATTTTTTAACAGAGACTAATTATAGTAAAATTGTTGAATACTCCATATTAATGTCATGATAATCCAAAAAGCTCGAGAAAAAAAAAAGTTGATTACAATGACGAATATATGCATGAATCAAAAAAATTAAATACTTATATATGTACCTTGCATGTATAGCTCCTGTCATAATAAAGACATGTCCCAAAATGCTCAAATTTCATGATATCTTCATCAAAGGGCAACCTAGGAACAATATCGTTGCAGTAAACAAACCTAAAATACTTAATGCCATAATGTTTCAATTGATTTTCCATGTATTTAGCAAATGTTTCATCTCCAACCCTAGGCTGTCCAAATGTGTACACCCCTTCAAGCCTTTCCAAAAGAAATGTCTCAGCATGCAAAATTAGCATAGCGGGAAAAAGAATTGCAAGTGCTCCACCAAGACTATGACCCGTAAGAATAAACTTTGCTTTATCATTTCTATTCAAACACTTCTTTAGCAAATCCCTTATGGAGTAATAGACACGTGGACGGTTCTCATCGGTTTCAATTTCTTTAGGCCATCTCAACTCTTCTTTATTGAAGTCTAACAGTAACCCTAGGGCTTTCATGAAGCCAGCATGGGTTCTTCCTACACCAGGAATTTCAAACCATGAAATGTCTATATCAGTGGACCATGCATCAGCATCAAAGGGTTCGGTTCCTCTGAAAGCTACAACATAGTTATCTTGGTCTTCACTTTTGTCTAACATAACGAAAGCCTGAGTTGTAGCTTTTTCTTGATAGTCTACAAAATTTCAAACACCAACAAATAATTAATCTTTTTTATGCTTTAATTAATCAAGTAATGGGATGCATGGAGTTGGCTTTTTTTGGTCAATTAGTTTGTGAAAATGCTTTCTGTTTTTTATTTTTTTATTTTAATTGCAATTTTTTTTATTATTTTATGTTTTTACTTTTTTTTTTCTATACAAACTTTTGAAAATAAGAGATAAAATGGAAAATAGGACACTTTATAATTAAAAAAACGAAAAAATAAACTATTTTCTCAAATTAACCAATTGCTTGCCTCTTTAACTTCTTACCATTCCAGTAGTCACCACATTCAAGCAGCTCCATCTGCGTGAGAGCAGAGAATTTCCATGAGTATATATAAGACAGACATACATACTCCAATGCAATTAGCGTAATATCTTTCTAATAATTTATGAGACTGACCCTTTAGGTTGAAATGGTAGTTAAATAAAATCCCTTCTGCAGTATATTGATATTGTGGGTAAAATTCTATGGTTACTTAGCTTCTACTACGATTAAGAACCTGTAAAAGATCATTAGGTTTTTCTAATGATTTAGAATTGTTTTTAAAGATTCCAAAGCCTGGTTATTAACAATCCTTTCAAATGCATTAAAAAAATATCCTTTGAAATGAAACTAATTAATGACAGAGAACGAGGTTATGGTCATGTTTATATTGATAAAAAAAAATGATGATCGAAATGGAGGGAAATGAAATACAATGTTATTATAACCCTTTTCTATTTGAATTGGTAAAATGAGAATGAATTATAATAGAAATCAGTTAATGAAACCCATTTCATCTTATTCTGTGCGTTTACCTTCATTTTTACCCAGGATTTGGAAAGGAAAGGGATGTAAAAGCATAATATATCCAAACAAAAAAACAAAGGTTTTATTACATTATGCTCCATTTCACTTCAGTCAATTTTAATCCATTTCATTTCATCTCTTTCCATCCATTCATAAACATACCTAAAAGGTTTGTTATAGAAGAAATTTAAAATATTATTCTATATATACCTTCCATTGATCTACGACAATAGCATGAACGTTAGCTTGATTCTCGTACGATACTTTAGAAGCCATCATAGACAAAGCAGCATTGTACTTGTTGGGGTCTTCACGTTTGATGCCATTATCTAACAAGCCCACTCGCTTGTCCAAATGACCAATGAATGAGATATAATTTGCAGAATTTTTATCCAGTATCTGCTTACCTGTTCGCAATAACAACAAAGGGATAATCATAGGAACTTTTGATAAAATATAGGAAATATATTAATTACTTCAATTTATATTTATATCTTTATTTCAGCAATAAAGATTAATAAATTATAGTGGTTGAGGTACCCTTTGTATTTTGTAAAACAGAATGACAATTTTTTTATCTGTAAAACTTAAATAGGATACTAAAAAATTTACAATACTCACACATGATATTAAATTTGATAGTTTTGTTGACTTTGTAAAAAGGATTGGAATATCCTTTGTAACTCATCTAATTAATATAAAATTATTTTTGACTCACGACAAAAAAATTAATAAATTATAATTAAAAATGAAAAAATGTAAATTATACTAACATATTAATAGTTTGAATGAGATTGAATTTGATTCTTTTTTAATGATTTTGAGTTTGAGTCTTGAATTAAAAAAAAAACATAGATTAAAAAAGAATATCCATTAAAATATAAATTAATCATCAGCTGGTAAACATGTTACACTAATATTATATAATATTATAGTAATAGAAAATAATATAACTTCACCTCACCAACTCAATATGATCAATGACATTTATTTCTAACACATTGGTATTGGTAACGTATATTAGGTATCAGTTTGCACTAGCCATTATATATATATATATATATATATATATATATATATATATATATATATATATATATATATATATATATATAAAACACAAAATTGAGGACACAAGGAGGAATATAACAAACCTCTGAGACAGTTAAATACAAGCATGAAGAAATTGTCGTTGGATGAAGCTTGCGGGTTCAAAAGTGACTCAACGATATCGCCAATACATTGTAATAAATAAGCCATGGAGTGTAGAACCTTTTGTATTAAGAGCGATAGAAATATAAGCCACTTTGGGTAGAACCTTGGCTCCACAATAAAATCAAGGTAGTGCACAAAGTCTATTTCGTTTAAGTCTGTTCCAAACAAGACCATAAAGAGTTGAAAGAAACCCATCTTTTCGGGTTTCAACAGCATACATTTGGAAGAAGAAAAAGGCTTTTCATTACTATCACTACTCATGACTAACCAGAAAATAATTGGGGGAAAAGAGGATTTTCCTATGCCTTTGCTTGTCTCAAGACTTGAACGTACCCCACGTTTATATAGTGTCGCGAATGCCAACAAGAACAACCATAAATTGTATGGGACGAAGAACAACATTGCACCCTAAGAATAAAGGAACAAATTAAGAAGTATATTATGATGATTAATAACAGTAGTGATACATGGAAGATGGATATCACTCTATTTTAAATACTTCATCAACAATGATTTTTGTTCTTCATCATATCTCTCTTTCTAACACATCATATTATTTATATGATACCTACTTTCTCTCTCTTTTATCTCTTTATCTCTCTAGATATAGAAAATGAGTGACCATTAATCATTTTTTAAACAATAAAGGTTTTAACCTAAAATAAATAAAGGATTAAATATGACTCGGATCCTTCAAATATTGTCTCATATTGGTTTTAGTCCATAGTTTCAAAATTAATTTTTACATTTAGTTCCTGAAATTTTTAACACCGTTAATCTTTATGTTAAAAGTTTATGGCAGTAGTAATTATTCCAATATTGGCATTCAGTGTGCTAGACAAGAATAGGGAAAAAAAATCAGATTACAACTCTATTATTTTCAAACAAGTACATACAATTAAATTCATATATTATATCACCTTTGTTGATGATGAAACCTGATACTGGAACAAACATCAGCACGTGCATTAACTATAACAATTTGAGTCTCAATCACCTTATTTATAATAAATGGAGGTAACTTACATTTATAAAAAAAAATTAACCAAGTTAAAGGTAAATAAAAGATAGGGAATTTTAAAAATTTCAGAAACTAAAAAAAATTAAATTATTTTTACAGACTAAAATCAATATGAATCAATATTTATATTTAGAGGACGAAAATTATATTTAACCCCTAAATAAAATAAGGATAATCTAAAGAGAGTTGACGTTAGTTGAATAGTAATGCATGTGTGCTTCGATAATAATTCGAGTACGAAAATATATATACTTACCATAATTACTATGAAAAGGAACATAAATAGCATTTAACATTATTTTAACTATTTAAAATGAAAAATGATATATACATTTTGAGATCATAATTATTATTTTATATTTTAATCCCTTTAATTAGTTATCTTTATCAAAAAAAATTAATAACTTTTTCCGAGTCTTGTATGATGTTATTTGACAATACATGTGTTACACGACCACTTTTCTCCATAGATTCCTGTAACTTGGAGAAGGAAAGCACAAAATACCTATATTTTTCAAGTGTAAGTTTTATGCCAACCTTTGGATTGAGTGTCCTAATTGATTTAGAATATCTCGATAGATTCATGAGACTACGTACCTTCTTGCAAAAATAAAGAAAAGCATATTTTTTATATCCAAAAAGAAAAATTTATTAACAGGTAACCAAACTTTGCACGTGGGTGTGTCCCGGAGTTTGATAGTAAAGAACAACATTAATTAACACAGATGATAAACAAACTTTCAGGGCTACCCAACCAGATAACACCCACAAATAACGATTTCAACATGGTTTCAATCGACATGTGATATAGTTATAGATAATTTGTCCTAGTTAGAGATTTGAGTGCTATAAACTGAATTGTGAGGGTATATCAAAACATGAATACTGGACACGACACAAACATGAAATATTACCTACACATACAAATTTAAAAATTTTAATGAAATTAAATATAGATAATATATAATAAAATGTTTAAATTAATGGTATATTCTTCTTTTTAAATTAATCTTTCATGTTTTTCAAGTGTATAAGTTATGTTTTTTTAATATGCAAATTAATATATATTGATATATGAAGGCACAAAGGGTGCCCCAACATATTTACATACACAACTCAGTAATCTGTGCCTTGGTTACAAAATATGAATATATATGACTATAAATATTTGGTAACCAAGGATCCCTGCAAAAGGTAGTATTCAAAACCCAGCAAACAGATTTATACCGCTGCCTGCCAACATGTATCCACTTATATGTTGCTATATCAGCCCCTTACCCACCAGCTACCAAGGACCATGTTACTAGTAAATGCAAGGCCCCGTATTTGACTCCCATAGCATGAAAGAGTAGTTAAATTTTGAGTCATATAAGTTTTCAGCCAAGATCAGCATTGAAAACGAATTTCATGCAACAACTTTTCCCTGTCATACACAGCACCTCTAAACACAATATTGTTCCTACAATTCCACACCATCCAAGTAATGGCGCACCACAACACTCTCCACCTACTGTTTGCTTCCGTTGATCCCCTCAAGATATTGTGTTGGCTGAAGTGATGCTGTACTGTCCCGGGCCATACATATATCATTTTGATTCACGAGTAGCACAGTGTCCATATTAATACATGTACAATTGACTAATCTTCCAAACCACAAAAAGTGATGTAATCCTATCCCGCAAGGACATTGGATAGAAGACTCCAAGTAGACTGGGCTAGAGATCCAAGGGAAGGTCCTAGGATTCTCATGAGCTTTATGATAGATTTCGAGCCCATGGGCTAAGCATGAGCCCGCTTATCTTTGTAAATATTAGAATAGGTTTTTTCTTCATTTGGGCCTTGTATTTTGGCCATTCTAGTAGTATAGAGTTTTAGCCTTGTATTTCGGGGCATTTTGAGTAGTCTTTGAAGTAAGGACTTTTTTTTTTGTATTTTCATGTTTTTGTCATGGGGGTGAGCTTAGCTATTATAGGGGTGTGTAGCTAAGCTCTATCTTCTCATCTCAAGGAGGTGAGCTTAGCTATTAGAGAGGTATATGTAGCTAAGCTCTAGCTTCTTTAGGAATCTTCTTAAGGAAGCTTCTCAAGGAGGTGAGCTTAGTTATGAGAGGGGTGTGTGTAGCTAAGCTCTAGCTTCTCAAGGAAGTTTTCTCAAAGAAGCTTCTCAAGGAAGTTTTCTCAAGAAAACTTCTCAAGGAAGCTACCTAGTCTATAAATAGAAGCATGTGTAACACTTGTTGTAACTTTGATGAATGAGAGTCTTGTGAGACATACTTCAAAGTTCCACTTCTCTCCCTCTTTTATTCCTTCAATTTCGTGCTCCCCCCTCTCTCTTTCTCTCCCTCTTTCTTTTCCTCCATTGAAGCATCCTCTCCAAGCTTCTTATCCAAGGCTCATCTTGGTGGTGAAGCTCCTTCTTCCATGACTTATTCCTTAATGGATGACGCCTCCTCTAACCTCTTTTCCTTTGTCTTCAGCTGCATCTCCATGGTGGAAAATCACCATTAAAGGACCCCATTGAAGTTCAAAGATCCAGCCTCCATTGAAGCCCCACAAGCAAGTTTCCATCAAGTGGTAATCAGAGCACAAGAGCTTCAAGTAGGTGCTCCTTAAACCTCCATTAATTTTTTGCTTAACCTTCACTTCCATTGTTGTTTCTTCATTTTTCTCCATGTATCTCCTCACATGTCTTGTGATAAATGTTGTTAACATGATTCTTTAGAGTTTCCACCGATTAAACTTGCTATAGAAGCTAGATTTGATTTTCTATGGTTCAAATTTCTTGTTCTTGTTCTTGAACCATGAATTGTGTTGAGTTTAGGTTCCTTTGAGTTTTGTCTTGTTATTTTTTTGTGGCTGAAACCTAAACCATAAAATTCTTACAAAAATATTAAAGTAGAATAAAACCTCAAAAATCTAGAGTGACTTGTTCACCTATTGTAGTTTTGTCATAGAAGTCATGTCTAATCATGAAACTTGTCACATAAGATTTCTTATGTTGTGCTGAATTTTATTTTCTTGTTTCTTTGTCTAACTCATTTGTTCATGAGTGTATGAAATTCTTTTAGCCTATTATTTTATTTGAGTCAAATCTTTCATGTTAATTAGTCCTTAACATGTTCATGCAAAATTCTTAGAGGGTCTTCGATTGTGAACCTTTTCTTGAACTTTTAGGTTTCCTTATGATTGTGTCTATTGTGAATTTGAGTTTTGGTGATTGAATTGCTGGCTGAAATGTTGATCCTAAGTGAATATTGAACTCCTAAAATTGTGGTAAACAATCCTAGTGAGTTCAACATACATAGGAAGGTTGAAAGTAAGCCCAAGGCAATCAATATACCATGCTTAAAAAACAAAATCGCTGGTGCTGGCAGCTTGGACATACAAACTTGTAAAAATTACTGAGAATTGGTTACTTCGAATTTTGAGCTGAAATTTTTACTGAATTTTCTAGACATCTGGAAAAAAGTTATAAAAAAAGAAACAAGTGATTTGGATAAAAAGAAAAAATACGAAAAATCGCACAAGTTGGCAGGAAAATCAGTATCCAGAAAAAAAAGGTGAAACGGAAGTGTGCTTGTTGTTTTGGCTCAAAATTTATTCTATAATTGGAAATTTCAATTCAAAATTAGTGTGAAGACAAGTGCCAAATCTAGATTTTTGTTGAGTCCTTTTTTCAGTTTTTTTACTCTACTGAATAATCCTTGAAAAATTGTCTTGTTAAAACTCCATTGGTTTAGCTTTCATTTCATTTTTTTGGTCTTTGTTTATTGCTTGTCTCTTTGTTTCCTTGTTTGTGGGTTGCCATATAGGGAATTGGAAGGAGGATTGGTGCCATCCCTTGAAGAATTTGAGTCCAGAAGCAAGGGGCCAACCACCTTAAGAGCTATTGGACTAAGAAGCACTCCAAATTGAGTGAATCACCAAAGAGAGAACAACCACCAAAATTGAGGACCGTTTTGTAATTTTGTAATTTGCAATTTACTTACCTTCATTGCTTTCAAGTTTTTGTAACAAAAAGGCCTTTCATTGGAAGTGTGTTGGGAGCCTCCAATAGGTTACCAAACTTCCATTTGTGTGTAATAATTTTAGGCAATTTTTACTTAGGATAGTGAGTGTTTTGTTGGGAACCTTGAATGTGGTCATCCAAACACTCTTAGGATTCACCTAGTTTACATTTCTTGCTTACTTTCATAGCTTATTTCTTTTACCTTCCATTGTCAAACCGCCTAGATAGCTTGCATTTTACCAATTAGTTTTTTTACCTTATCTTTCACACCTCTTTTAGTGTTTATTTGGCTAGTTTCAACCATAGTTTCTTTTATCTTTTGTTTTCAAACCTCCAACAAGAAAGAACCACAACTTAGGAACCAACATGAGTCATCATTCATCTAGTGTTAATGGCAAGGGTACTAGTCATAAAGACCCTTTATATAGAATCTTAGATGAGTTGAGTTCCCTCAAGTTATGGAAAGAAAAACAAGAGAGAAAAGAAAAAGGAAAAAAAAGAGTGGAAGAAATAAGTCAAGATGAAAGAAAGAAAATAAGAGAGGAAGAAAGAAGAAAAATAATGAAAGAAATGAAAAGAGAAAAACATGTCTCCTATAGTAGTCAAACTCTTGCAAAAGCCTAAGTGAAGAACTTCGTGACTATTACGAAGGAAGGCATAGGTCACATCTTAGACCTCACTCCCATAGAAGAGAAAAGGAAAGAAAGCCTCAAGAGGCTAACATTAAACTCTCATACTTCCATGGGAATGACAATGTAGAGGCTAACTTAGATTGGGAAATAAGGGTAGAGCAACAACTTAAAAAGAAGTCTACTTCAAAATCTTATGGCTCTCACTCTTATCCAAAGAAATACCAAGGTCAAGGCATCTTAGGGGTGACACCTTCTAAGCCCAAAGATGATAAGGGGAAGACAATAGAAAAGCAAGCCCCTAAGGCTAGTATGCAAGAGAAAACTAGCTATATAAAGTGCTTTAAATGTCTTGGAAGAGGACACATTACTTCCCAATGCCCCACCATAAAAACCATGATTATGAGGGGCCAAGACATTTATAGTAGCCAAGATGAGGCTACTACTTCACCTTCCTCTAGTGAAAGTGAAAAAGCAAAAGGGGAAGAATCTAGTGAAGAAATCTACCCCCAAGAAGAAGGACAACCATTAGTTGTTAAAGAGAAGTGTAAGGAGGTAAGTGTCTCCTCCAAGAGTTTAGCTAAGAAGGAAACTCATTTTACATTAAAGAAACTTTCCCTCTTAGACAACCTCCACATTTTCTCTTTTGTAAAAAGGCACTTGCTAGCATTGCCACACCTCTTGGGCTTGAGTTTATTCCTCAAGTAAAGAAGTTGTTGGATGAGGGTTTGGTTCGCAAGAGCTTAAATCCTTGTGCTTTGTTGGTGCCCAAAATAGGTATTATTAGGCACCAAGTCCCTAAAATAGGTGGTATGATGAATGTTTTGAGTGGTGCATCCCTCTTTTGTAAAATCACTCGTACACCTAACATCTTCATGGTGTGTGTACATAGGGACCCATTAGGTAGGTTTGTTCTTATTTTTAGTTTCAATACAAACTTAGGTACTCATATGGGACACCTTAGGTTTCTCATACTTTTTGGTAGGAATAATCAATATGAAAATACAGAAAAAGGTATGTTTTATTGCGTTACTTTTCTTAATTTTTCAAATAGTGATCAAGGGGTTCCCATGAACCCTAAGAGAATAAAGGTCATTCCTGAGTGGCCCACTCCACCAAGTATAAGAAAAATTTGGGGCTTCCATGACTTAACAAACTTTTACAAAAGGTTTGTCCCATATTTTTCTATACTTGTAGCACCATTCATTGAGTTGGTGAGAAACCATGTTCTTTCATGGGAAGATGCCCAGGAAATGGGTTTTCAGACCTCACCTTACTTCAACATACCAAACACCACTAATACATATATTTTTGTTCTTTTTACAGGTGTTGAGGGAAGAAGCCCAGAGTATTAAGAACCTCGGGATTTGAGGTCAAATCCTTTCCAAGGTGGAGGGAATGATGCAATCCTATCCCGCAAGGGCATTGGGCAGAAGACTCCAAGTAGACTGGGCTAGAGATCCAAGGGAAGGCCCTAGGGTTCTCATGAGCCTTAGGGTAGATTTCGAGCCCATGGGCTAAGCATGAGCCCGCTTATCTTTGTAAATATTAGAATAGGTTTTTTCTTCGTTTGGGCCTTGTATTTTGGCCATTATAGTAGTATAGGGTTTTAGCCTTGTATTTCGGGGCATTTTGAGTAGTCTTTGTAGTAAGGACTTTTTTTTGTATTTTCATGTTTCTTTTCATGGGGGTGAGCCTAGCTATTATAGGGGGTGTGTAGCTAAGCTCTAGCTTCTCATCTCAAGGAGGTGAGCTTAGCTATTAGAGAGGTATGTGTAGCTAAGCTCTAGCTTCTTTAGGAATCTTCTTATGGAAGCTTCTCAAGGAGGTGAGCTTAGTTATGAGAGGGGTGTGTGTAGCTAAGCTCTAGTTTCTCAAGGAAGTTTTCTCAAAGAAGCTTCTCAAGGAAGTTTTCTCAAGAAAACTTCTCAAGGAAGCTACCTAGTCTATAAATAGAAGCATGTGTAACACTTGTTGTAACTTTGATGAATGAGAGTCTTGTGAGACATACTTCAAAGTTCCACTTCTCTCCCTCTTTTATTCCTTCAATTTCGTGCTCCCCCCTCTCTCTTTCTCTCCCTCTTTCTTTTCCTCCATTGAAGCATCCTCTCCAAGCTTCTTATCCAAGGCTCATCTTGGTGGTGAAGCTCCTTCTTTCATGGCTTATTCCTTAATGGATAGCGCCTCCTCTCACCTCTTTTCCTTTGTCTTCCGCTGCATCTCCATGGTGGAAAATCACCATTAAAGGACCCCATTGAAGCTCAAAGATCCAGCCTCCATTGAAGCCCCACAAGCAAGTTTCCATCAAAAAGGACATTTAAAATCACAGTTTTCAATTTCTAATTTCTATGTTCCTTTTTCTTAAATTATCTCCTGTGGGAAGAGCATTCCTCATGGCCCTCCAAATAAAGAAAGACTCATTTCCATAAAGAAGCCAAAGTGTCTTGATGAATATTAATACCATGAAACTCCAGTAGAATCCCATATGCTGTGTTCACACTATAAAGCCCTAAATTTTCCTCCTTCCACACCGACAAATTTTCCCATCTGGGGTAGTTTTAGAAACTATTTCCCCAGATAGGGTCGTTTCCAAATTATTTCCAACATGGTGTAGTTATTTACGTGAAAACCATGCATGCAGGACCCAAATCGCCAGAACCAGTGGCGAGTTTGGTGTCCTTGAGCAAATCGCCAGCACCTATGGCGATACATGCATGCAAAGAGGAAACCGCCAGTCTAAATGGCGATATGCTCAGCGCTTTGGGAACCGCCAGTCAAACTGGTGAGTTCCATGGAATGAGGCTGCAGGGCTACGTCGCAGGCCATGGCAGTGCAGCTGATGGACGCGTCAGTGCAGGCGAAACCGCTATTACCATTGGCGGTTTGCCTTGCACAGGGATTGCCAAGAAAACGCTATTACCATTGGCAGGTTGCTTCGTTTGAATTTTTTTTGGCCCTCTTCCATTATAAAAGCATAAGCTTCGTGAGTGCACTGCGCTGCTTCCTTCCTTTGCTTCCATTGCTTTGCTATTCTTCTTCCTTATTTCCTTCATTAGACTGACTGCGTTTTTCTTATTTGGTTGTTGTCTTTTGTTTTTGGTAAGTATTTTTGAATGATAAATATTTATTGTGTGTGTGTGTGTGTGTGTGTGTGTGTGTGTATATATATATATATATATATATATATATATATATATATATATATATATATATATATATATATATATATATATATATATATGAATGGTAAATATTTTGTTAATGTTTGTAGGGGTGTGCTTTATTGTTTCACTCTTGGTACGTGGTTTCTCTCCTCTTCATATTACGTGAGTTCTCTGTGCTTGGTAAGTGATTATTAACTTTGTAACTTTAATTGATAGGTTAATGTTAGGTTTTAAAAATTATATGTTATTAGTTGTGTTATATATATAGATATATGTTAGGTTAGTTATAGTTAAATTGATATATATTATTTTCTTTAAATTTTGTAAATTAGCATGGTATTAATTATTTTATATATACATATTACGTTTGTTGATGTTAGATGAAATTTTTAAATTTTAAGTAGTACATTGAAATATTGAGTTGGTATATTATGATTTGTACGTTAGTTGTAGTGGATTTATTAATATGATTTTGTTAAGATTTTTTAAATTTGTATCTTATTATTTGTGATAAAATTATTTGTACGTTAATTTTAGTTATATTATTATTATTTGGTTTAGATTTAGTAGGTTTGTATGATATTATTTGTATTTTATATATGGTATTTTAGGTTTAGTTAGAATGTGAATATTATTTAATTGACTTATTTATAGTTTTTATTGAAATATATGAAATTTTTTTATTTATATATATATATATATATATATATATATATATATATATATATATATATATATATATATATATACACACACACACACACGTTCTTTAAATTTTTTATTCCATGAAATTTTTTTGATTTAATATCATTTTTTTGTGTCTAATATTTGTTATTTAATTTAAATTTTAATAATTGGAAAAAAAATATGGTCATTTAATTAAATTTATGTACATATTTGAATATTTAATTTTGTTATGTATAGAGTATTTTAGTTAGTAAATTAAGTTTTGTTGTGTTAAATTTATGAACGTGTTTTATTTTATAATTTTATTATGTACGTATTTTAATTTGGTCATTTATTTCAATTTATGTTGCTATGTTAATTTTTAATTTTGTTATTTGTCGAGTATTTTAGGTAGTATTTTAAGTTTTTTTGTGTAAAATTTATGTACGTGTAACAATTTTTAATTTTATTATGTATTTTAATTTGGTCATTTATTTAAATTTTTGTAGCCATTTAATTTTTAAATTTTTTATTTGTAGACTATTTTAGGTAGTATTTTAAGTTTATTTGTGTACAATTTATGTACGTGTTTAAATTTATAATTTTGTTATGTATTTTAATTTGGTCATTTATTTAAATTTTTGTAGCTATTTAATTTTTAATTTTGTTATTTGTAGACTATTTTAGGTAATATTTTAAGTTTATTTGTGTACAATTTATGTACGTGTTTAAATTTTTAATTTTATTATGTATTTTAATTTGGTCATTTATTTAAATTTTTGTAGTTATTTAATTTGTAATTTTGTTATTTGTAGACTATTTTAGGTAGTATTTTAAGTTTATTTGTGTAAAATTTATGTACATGTTTAAATTTTTAATTTTGTTATGTATTTGAATTTGGTAATTTATTTAAATTTGTGAAGGCATGTAATTTTTAATTTTTTTATTTGTAGACTATTTTAGGTAGTATTTTAAGTTTTTTTGTGTTAAATTTTTGTACGTGTAACAAATCTATGTATTTTAATTTGGTCATTTATTTTAATTTGTGTAGCTATTAAATTTGTAATTTTGTTATTTGTAGAGTATTTTATAACATTTATTTAAATTTGTGTAGCTATTAAATTTGTTCATTTTTTTAATGTAAAATTTTTGTTGTCAATTTTTTGTATTATATTTAACTTTATAGCATCAATGACATCTTCGTCATCATCTTCATCTAGTATACACATTAAGTCTGGTCTAATAGATGGATACGTCTTATGGCTGCAACCTAAACATGTTTCCGAACATGTTTGGAATGGGGAAGCAGACAGAAAACTACATATCATATGAGTTGTACCCATCTATCAAGGACAAGAAGAAATACCAGAGGAAATTATTCCTCTGCTTCGCCAATCAGGATTCTATTGGATAATGAAAATGGGGTACCTGAAAATTAATTCTTCATTAATTACAGCCTTGATTGAAAGATGGAGGCCCGAGACACACACGTTTCACTTGAGATGCGGAGAGGCTACGATTACTCTTCAAGATGTGTCAGTCTTGTTAGGTCTTCATACTGAGGGGGCACCATTAATTGGTCAGACTAATCTTGATTGGGCTTAATTGTGTGAAGAATTATTGGGAGTCAGACCACAGGAAGGTGAACTTCAAGGCAGTGTGGTCAAATTAAGTTGGCTGGCTCACCATTTTTCAGAAATAAATATCCATGACGGTAACGTAGAATAATTACAAAGGTTTACCCGTGCATGGATCCTCAGATTCATAGGAGGAGTTCTATTTGTTGACAAAAGCAGCAATAAAGTTTCCCTAAGGTACCTCCAATTTTTACGGGACTTTGAACAGTGCAGCGCGTATGCATGGGGACCTGCCGTGCTTGCTTATTTATACAGAGAGATGTGCAGCGCCACCGATTACAAAATAAAATCAATCGGAGGTATGTGCATCTTAATCCAAATGTGGGCATGGGAACGCTGCACGACTTTGGCTCCAAAGAGAACTCCTCCTATAATAGAAAACAAACCACTCGGACACAGGTTAGTTGTTTTGAAAAAAAATTCATTTGAAAATAATCAATAATGTAACGCGTCAGCACTAATTATTTCATATTTTTTTTGTAGGTGGCTGCGACATGGAAACCAACATATTGGCAATGATGATCTAATAGTTTTCCGTCGTAAATTAGATATCATGAAACGACATGAGGTAACAAGATCATCATGTATTCGTTAAATAATAAATAAAATGTCATGGTTTAAGATAAATTAACAATTGTGTTATTGTATGCAGTTTCTGTGGGAGCCTTACACAGCAACTGTTACGTCGATGTTGCCTCCCATTTGTTTGGTTGGCAGTATGGTGTGGTGCGCAATGGTGCCACTCATTTGTTTCCATGTTGTAGAGTGGCACCAACCGGATAGAGTGTTGCGACAATTTGCAATGCAACAACCTATTCCGGAGTCTCCTTCGCAACCATGGAATGTCCACGGGCTAACACTGAAAGGCAAACAAGATGAAAATTGGTTCCAGTTGTTGGCCCCATTTATCAGTCAGTGGAATAATCGAGCTAAGTTTAGGGTCAACATTTATGCTCGACAAGAGGGCCTATTGAGTTTTAACTCGGATTACATGGTGTGGTATAGGCGCAAAACAAAAATATTTATCGACCCAAACAATGCAAACACGGCTACATTGGTATTTATTTATTTTTAATTATTTAACTTCAATTTATTTTTTAAAGCATCGACATTAATTTCCTTACCGTAATAATTGCAGGGTGAAGTTACCGAGACATTGCAGTATATGGTGTCACCACAAGGGCGAAACACATGGACAGTTGATGATCTCGTGCCATATGTGGAAAAGTTAGCGATTTTATCCCAAGAGCAAGAGAGGATCACTGAGCCTGTGACACATGGTCCAGCATCAGAGCGTCGATTTCCCCCACAACAGTTTCACATGCTTCAGTCAAGTGTTGAAACTCGAGGTTTTGACAGACGAAGGGAGATTGTTCAAGCGGAAGATTTTTCCCAACATATGGAGCAACGTGGCCATGGAATGTATTACACGCCACCAACTTTTTCTCAGTATCCTTCGCAGATGTATCAGTATCCTTTCAAAGGCCATGACACTGATATGTTTGCAAGCGAACATTCGTTTGGTGGTGTTGCAGAAACACAACCTCATTTTTCATGGCCGACCATGACCCCTTCGTAGCAACATGATGCCTCAATGGCAACACCTAATGCCCCATTAGGTCAGCAATGGGATGTACCCGGAGTAATCCCTGATATGGGTGACTTATTAGGTGTTGATTTGTGTCACGAGTTTTCTGCAGAGGCTGAGGAACAAGGGCGGAGACAGCGTGCAAGAAGAAATCCGGATCGTCAAGCCCGAAGGTGGGATCGACCATGTGGCACATCCTCGCGCCATCACGGACACCATAATGACTGATTTTGATGTCTCTATTTGAAATTTGTTTTGTATCTTTGTAATTTGAATTTCAGACTTAATTTATGGTATCTCATTGTACTTGTTATGGAATTTGTTATGGAATTGCATTTTCAATCACCATTTGTTATTGAATCACCATCGCGGACACCATAATGACTATTTTTATGTCGCGCATCAAACTGGAATAATAAATAAAGTCATACAGCAAAATTAAAGTTGACAAATACATAGTTAGGGTTAGGGTTTATGAGTTAGTTTTAGGACTTAGGGGTTATGAGTTAGTGTTAGGGTTATGAGTTAGGGTCAGGGTTATCAGTTGGGGTTAGGGTGAAGGGTTAGGTTTAAGGTTTTGAGTTAGGGTTGGGGTTTATTAGTTAGGGTTAGGGTTTATGAGTTAGTTGTAGGACTTAGGGTGTATGAGTTATTGTGAAGGGTTATGACATAGGGTTAGGGTTTAAGGTTTTGAGTTAGGGTTAGGGTTATGAGTTTGGGTTAGGGTTTATGAGTTAGTTGTAGGATGAGTTAGGTTTATGACTTAGAGTTTATGAGTTAGGTTTTAGGGTTATGGGGTTGTGTTATGAGTTAGGGTTAGGTTTATGGGGTAAGGTTAGGGGTTATGGGTTAGGGTTAGGTTTATGAGTTAAGTTTAGGGTTTATTACTTAGGGTTATGAGTTACGGTTAGGTTTATGAGTTAATTTTAGGGTTTATTAGTTAGGGTTAGAGTTTATGAGTTAGTTTTAGGACTTAGGGTTTATGAGTTAGGTTTAGGTGTTATGGGTTAGTGTTATGAGTTAGGGTTAGGGTTATGGGTTAGTGTTATGAGTTAGTTTTAGGACGTAGGGTTTATGAGTTAGGTTTAGGGGTTATGGGTTAGTGTTATTAGTTAGGGTTAGGGTTATGAGTTAGGGTTAGGTTTATGAGTTAGGGTTAGGGTTATGGGTTAGTAATCATAATGACTATTTTTATGTCGCGCATCAAACTAGAATAATAAATAAAGTCATAAAGAAAAATTAAAGTACACAAATCAAATAAGTAACGGTAGTAATCATAATGACTATTTTTATGTTGCGCATCAAACTAAGTATATGGTTTAGGTTTAGGGTTAGTGGATAGGGTTTAGGGTTAGCGGTTTATTTTTAGGGTTAGTGGTTAGGGTTTAGGGTTAGTGGTTTATGTTTAGGGTTAGTGGTTTATGTTTAGGGTTAGTAGTTAGGGTTTAGGGTTAGTGGATAGGGTTTATGGTTAGTGGTTTATTTTTAGGGTTAGTGGATAGGGTTTAGGGTTAGTGGTTTATTTTTAGGGTTAGTTGTTAGGGTTTAGGGTTAGTGGTTAGGGGTTATGGTTAGTGGTTAGGCTTTAGGGTTAGTTGTTTATGTTTAGGGATAGTTGTTAGGGTTTAGGGGTAGGGGTTAGGGTTTAGGGTTATTTGTTAGGGTTTAAGGTTAGTGGAAAGGGTTTGTGGTAAGCGATACGGTGTGGGGTTAGGGTTAGGGTTTCTGGTTAGGGTTAGTTGGTGGTTATGGTTTAACGAATTCATTGAAGCCCATAAATAAGTAATGTACAAAAGACAAAATGTTTTAAACTACCGAATTCATTGAACCCCAGAAATTCAATACATTGAACAGAACGTAAACAAATACAAATCACTCGACTAACATACATAAATCAACGATTTGAACAACTCCCACGCTCAGATTGCATTGGACAGCGACGCCTGTTATGCCCTTCGGCTCCACATCTACTGCATTTTGTTCGGTGCTCAGATGGTTCGACCCAATCCATCTCATTTCTTATCCTTGTTGATTTTGGCCGACCTTTTGCACGAATTGTAGTTGGGTCAGGGATAAGTGTCCATGCATCATCAGAAGGAGGAATAGCCGCTTCATTCCCAAGAGGCCACCATTGTGCGGAGTAAGCTTTTAAGATGTGCTAGTTTGTATAAACAACATCTATATATTGATAGTAGTTCATGCTGACGTAACCACAAGCTGCAATTATGTGTGAACATGGATAGTGAAGCGCAGAATACCTTCCGCATTGACAATGATGACCATTCAAGTTAACTGCCCACTTTTGTCCGCCACGTTGCGTTATAGGGTTGAAGCTCTCCTCTACTTCAAACCTTGTGGAGTGGATATCATACACGCGAACGATGTGCGTACAAGCTTGTTCTAGATTTTTCCTTAGTTCTTTAACAAGCTTTGAACAATATACTTGGCCTTCATTTAACTGTCTTTGGGCTTGGCGGCCACGCTCAACAAAGTACTTTCGACACCTACTGTACGTTGATTTCACCAATGCTGTTATGGGAATGTTGCAACAATCCTTTAAAACCTTATTGATACATTCTGAGAGGTTCGTTGTCATGTTTTCGTATCGACGTCCTTCTCTATCGTAAGCCATCGTCCATTTTTCCTTTGAGATGCGATCAATCCATGTTGCTATGGCTGGACTCAGTTCACGAAATTTTTCTAAATTTTGATCAAAAATGTGCTTGCATGGAGTGTAGGCTGCATAAAATTAGTTATGAATAACAATTTTAAGTATAAATGAAAGTAAAATAAACGTGACCATCAAATATGAAATCTTACCCAATTTCTTCAACATTTCTTTTTGTTTGGCATTATTGAATTTTCGATTGAAGTTGCTTGCTATGTGTCGCACACAGTAGACATGATAACTGTGGGGAGGTTGCCACCCAAGTGCTTCGTTAGCGACAACGGACTTTATACTCGCATGTCGATCAGATATCAGACAAATACCATTTTTATCTGTGACATGTTCACGCAAGTGTGCCAAAAACCATGACCACGCTGTCAACGTCTCACCTTCCACCACCGTGAATGCTAGAGGAAGGACACCACCATTTCCATCTTGAGATGTGGCCATTAAGAGGGTCCCACGGTATTTTCCGTACAAATGTGTGCATTCAACTTGTATGATTGGCTTACAGTACTTGAAAGCCTCTTTACATTGGCCAAAAGTCCAGAAAACTCTATGAAATTGGCGGTGTTCGTGACTAACCGTATTTCCAACGATAAAATCGTCATGTAGTATTTGAAAATACAATCCAGGAGAATGATTTTGCATGTGTGTTAGCCACGACAAAAGTTTCGCATATGACTCATCCCAATCGCCATATTCAATAGCAATGGCTTTCTGTTTCGCCAACCAAGCTTTTTTGTACGACACCTTGTACGCAAATTGACTGTTAATCCTCTCTTGAATCAATGAATTTTTTATGGATGGATCTTCTCTGATCATGCCTGTGAATAGAATAACAAAATTTAAATGACAATTAAGGGTAAACAATAACATAATATGAACATAAAATACGTACCTACTACACAAGTGGCAATTAAATCTGAATCAAGTTTCTCGTGATCTTGGGTCATGGTCATATTGAGACATGTGTGTGGTCCACCCCATTGAGTGACTTTCCATGAATCAGTTTTTTTAGATAGAATTGCCCTCATGTAGAAAGGGCAAGGACAATCTGCATATTTATTCACGCAACAAACCACATACTTGTCCCATTTACTTTCAACCACTTTGAAACTTTGATGCACCTTCATAACATATTGTTTGACCGTATTCTTGACCGCATCTTTACTATCAAATTCCATGCCAACATATAATTATTGGCCAACATTAAAATTGGATGGCATCTCCAAACCACAAATGTCCTCCTCATTAGGATGACTCCAGTTGATATTATTATAATACAAAGCATCATTCCAAAATGGATTCTGAATTCCTTGTACACCTTATAGTCCAAAAAAAAAATTCAAATCATACTTATTTGGCCTTTAATACAATTGTCGTTAAATAATAAATGTATTGACGTATTTTTTAAGAGGAAATCATACCTTCTGCTGGGTGAACAATTCTTACTGGTGGAATCATGTCGAGGACTTCACTGTCGGTATCTGATAGACCGTCAACACTGTCATCTTCGTCTAACGACTCTTCAACATATGAGTTAGACACAAGATAATCATCATCATCATGATCATCATCTTCGTCAAGATTTAAATTGCTCATATTTGTTGGCGGTTGTGTGTCATCATTAGATAAATAATTTCCACATGATGTAAGGGAATTTGCAGAATGAAACATTGAACCACTGGCCACATCCTTTTCTATGTACAATTCTAGAACTGACATTTCTTGTTGTTGTTTAAAACTTTCCAGCATCGTTTCAACGTCTTCGTCATCGCAAATTTGCATGGCAATATATTTTCCTGACACTAAAAATCTACAACTGATAGCATAAATAATTTCATTATTTTCTAACTTTACCTTGTCTCCAATTTTTTTCTTCAAAGCATTGAAACTAATTCCATGTTTAATTTGAATCGCTTTTTTACTGCCTTCAAATATTACACCATCATTATCTTCAGATATCCTTCCATTGAAATACAACACTGTTATAACCGAATTCATCGTGTACCTACAAAAACAATATTTTAAATAATTATTCATAATAAATTCAAAATAGTAAAATGTAATCACAAAAAATCTCATGAAGCAAATTTCAACCTTATGCGCACAAATTAAAATCTCAAGAATGCTCACACTTTTTCAAAGCTGAAATGTAGTTTTTAATATACAGCAACACTGAAGAAATTTAATTAAAAATTTGATGACACAAATCATTTTACTGAAAACTAGTTTTAATTAAAAATTACTTAAAAAATTATAATACAAATTATTTTACTGGAAACTACTAAATAAAATAAATTACTTTAAAAAAATTATAATGCAAATTAATTTACTGGAAACTAAGAAATAAAAAAAATTACTTAAAAAAATTACTTGAAAGTTGAAATCTACTTTTAATTAAAAATTACTTAAAAAAATCATAATACAAGTTATTTTACTGAAAACTAACAAATAAAAAAAATTACTTAAAAAAAATTAGTTGAAAGCTGAAATCTACTTTTAATTAAAAATTACTTTAAAATAAATTAGAATACAAGTTATTTTACTGGAAACTAACAAATAAAAGTGTCATATTAAAGGATATTAAACAACAAGACAAAGCCCCACAAGCCGTACTAGAGAAGTAGATAGATTCATGCTCGTGTGTAAAGAGAGGAAACTATCAAATATTGTTTGACCTAAGTAGTTTAGTATTCTCATTTCTTAATCAATGTCAATGTATTTAAGTTAAGTTCTTAACTATATTTTATTTTAAAATTAAGTATGTTTAGTCTTTTTATATCAATTCTATATTTTATAAAACTCTTAAATTCTCATTTTTTTATCTAAACATTTGAAATTTAATGATATAGTGAAATAGAAAATGAGAATATTTTCTTTCAAAACTTAAAATTTTAGTGGTACTAAAATTTTAAGATTTTATAGAATTTGAGAATAAGGCTTTTTTCAAGAGAAATATTTTTATTTTTATTGTGAGTAAAATATAATGTTTTAATTGGTAATTTTTAATGCGAAGGTTTAAAACAATTTAATTTACTTAAGTTTTTTAAGATTCTGAATAAAAGTGGTAATTTAAGAATTTTAAATAATAATTAAATAATTAATTTTTTTTATTATAAAAGACAAATAAATAAATTAAAATAAAAAATTTAACAAACTAAAACAACACTGAATTTAAATGAGCAAAATATCACTAAACCTAGTTAGCAAAAAAAAAAAAAGAGACTAAACCTAGTATTTATTATAATTTGAGAAAATAACTCATAGATGAATCATGCATCATAAATTTATTGCCTTTTATAATAAATATTCTAAAAGTTATAACAATAATAATTTTTAATTGATTCATCATGTAAATTTTTTGTTTTTTTACATTTTTTATCATTAAATTCTTATTATATTGCCTTATGTTTGTGGCATGAGTAACGAAATGCTATATATTTTTTTGTTACAACTACAAGTTAAAGCTTTTAGCGTATCATATATTTTCATTAAATTGTAATTTTGATTTCCTCATTTCTTTAATTGTAGAATTCCACTCACAGTTTTGGAAAAAAAAATTATAACACAGCTCAAATCTAAGTAAAATATCGACTGAAGAAACAAATACAAAACCTTATGCGGATTCCATAACCTTATGCGGATAAATCTGAACAAAATCTGAACAAACACAGCTCAAAATCTGAGTAAAAATTAACACAGCTCAAATCTGACCAAATTTCATAACCTTATGCAGAAAAATCTGAACAAAGAACAACATACTTAAAAAGAATTATAACATAAATTATTAATTTTGAAATTACAAACCTGATTAAGATATAGACTGAAGAAGCAAAAAAGAAAACCCGTAGCTCAAATCTGAGTACACATGCAACAACGTTGAGAAGAATTTTGTCTATTTAAAGCCCTTAAATCGCCATTAGGAGTAGCTATTTGCTCTGCCCTAAATCACCAGGGGGAGTTGCAACTTACACTCAAATCGCCAATGGCAGTTGCAACTCCATTTTCTCTGGAAAAAAAAGCAGCATGTGCCTACGCCTGAAAAGCCTGCAACCTATCCAGCAAGCCAACCCGCCAGTTTGACTGGCGGTTTCCAAAACCAGGACCAGACTCGCCAGTCATGCTGGCGATTTCCACCTGCAAGCAACTCGTCACTCATGGTGGCGGTTTCCATGCCACATGGGCGTTGCACAGCAAACTTGCCATTGGCAATGGCGGTTTGCTAGCAGCCCCATGCAAATCACGTAAATAAGTGCCCCCTGCCGGAAATAATATCAAAACAACCCCATCTGGGGAAATAGTTTGTAAAACTACCCCAGATGGGGAAATTTGCCTTTTCACACCCATCTATCACAACCAACCTTAGAAAACCTCTTATTTGAAATTCGAGTGAAGAACTCAAAAAATAAAGGCCTTTCCCATACAAACCATTCCATCCTCCACGAAAATTTCCATTCCCACACATCTCCTACCCACTTACCCACATTAGCAATGAGTTCATCTTTTTGGTTCAAATTTGAAAATAATCTAGGATAGACATGGGCAAGCGATTCATGTCCATCCACTACTACAAAATATAGATTTAACATCGCACAATTAACATCGTTTTTTAAAAAAATCGATGTTAAGAAAAACACAGTGGTATTTTTGTAAATAAGTCGAGTTAGTTAACATCAATTTTGTCAAAACCGATGTTAACTACTTGATATTAACATCGGTTATTTAAATAATCGATGTTAAGTACTTCAGGTTAACATCGGTTTTTTTAAAAAAACCGATGTTGTTCTTTTCATAAATTAAAACACAAATTCATTTTGGCCCCCGCGCGCTCAAACCCTAGCCTTTTCTCCTTTGTCCTATCTTCTGCATGCTCAGACCCTGTGATTGCCAGAAACTGCGCTGAAGCTACCACTGTTGTTGAAGCTGTGACTACTGCAAACAACTTCGTCTTTACCGCGATTGAGGTGCGTCACTGCAACCACATTGTGTGCATAAGGAATGTGGTTTCCATTCACTCTTAGTCATCGATTCTTCGAATGCTTATGTCAAACATTCAAATAGTTTTATTTCTATAATTAGTTGAGGGTTTTTATATGAATAGGATTTTGAACAAAACATAGTGAAGACCTAAAATGTTGTTCACTGTGTTTTGATAGAATGGTTGTCCATGAAAATGCTATTAGTTTCAAAAAAATAGTAGTTTTGGTCATGTGGTTACACAGAATGATCACTGTAGAGCGTTTCCATAACCCTATTTTATTTTTCTATTTTTTTGGCTAGTAATGTGAAACTGTGATGGTAGTTTTTATTTTACTACCTTTGATTTTTATTTTTCTTCCTTTTTCTTTCTATTTTTAAAATGCAATTTCATTGGAATGTTGAATGGTGTTGTTCTCCACTGCGTGATAGTTAGTTGGTTGCAGAGGTGACATGTGAAAAAATGTGCATGATTGTATTTGTATAATGGAAATTTAACTGCCATCATTGCACACATAATACTGGTCCAAAGCAAAATCAATTTCTTCTATTATGATTTGTCATAGCTCTCTATGGAGCAGAAGCTGCTATACTGTCTTTGTTGAAAACCCAATGCAATGAAATATTGAAAGGTGTTATTCTGATTTTGTCGTGGCTGAAGCAACAAACTGCATGTAAGTTAAAAGTAGCCATTTGAAATTTCAATGGCATGGTAATTGTACACATTGAGACTTTGCCAATGCAATTGCATTGCATAACTACTTACAGACTATTGTATACTTTGTTTTAATCTCAGCTTCATTGATTTTGTATTCCATTTAAAGTTAGTATAGATTATTGCAACAGTCATTTAAACTTGAGGAGTCTAAAAGAATATTCATTAGCTATAGTTTATATCATCCTATTTGTTTTTATACATTTGCATTTTAATTAAAAAAATCAAATATTTAAAATAACAATGTTAATGCAATAGTGAAAGAAAAAGACATGAAAGTCAATCCAAGATGAGAGAAGAAGTGGAATGCTCCGAAACAAACACATTATTGACCTTTTAGAATTTTTTATTGCAACGAAGTTACTCAATGTTACTATAAGCAGTTTTTAGTTTTCACATTAAATTAGTTGTTCAAAAATCTAAAATGTGGATTTCATTGTGTACACGTGAGAGTTTTTCTTACTAAGCTCTATGTTGACACTAAAAAACTTGGATATAGAAGTCCTAGTTTTGAAGTTGTCTCTCTTTATAGCAGAACAATCTCCACAAACTCATTCTTAAACATCTGAATTGGTGCACCTATTTGAGAAGCAAGTGATCCCAAAGCAACAACCAATTTCTCACTGTGATAACCAACTTCCTTAATTCTTCTTATGATTTCATCAATCTTGGAATAAATCTCAGCTTCCCTTGGATGTCCTCTATCTTCAGAAATTAATGTATGCACTCTGCAGGAGTCTCCTCCCTTGCCATTCTTAGGAAGATTAGTCTCTAAAAACAGAATAATTTTGCAAGGAGGGAAGCTAAGCAGTAAAAATGAGTTTCATAGTGTCTCTTATACATAGACTTATCTTGACTGGTGGTTGAGAAGAACTGTTTGTATACATTGGAATTTAGTCTTTGTTGCAAATTTTGGGTCCCAATTAGACTGGCGTTGGGATTGGATTTCCAGTTCACCCAACATAAGGATTGAATTAGAATGGTGTATATGATCTCCTTAGTATTCTAAATTTAATAATTGTTTCTGTTTGAGCTCTAAACATGTTGTCTAATTGTTTGTTAGCTCTCATGCATGTATTTACTTTTGCTACGAGATTGAGGAAAGTAATTCTATTTTTACTCTGTAATATTTATAGTGTAATATTTACTGTTGTGTTTCTTTCAGGGTTTTGTTTCTGCAGTAAGTCATATGTGCTTATTTGTTCTTGCCATTTATGATATAACAGTAAGTCATATGTTCTCATTTGTTCCTGCCATTTATGGGGTGAAATTTAAGGATAGTATGTTTACTTAGTTGCATTAGATTCGAAATCCAAAATATGTCTATCAATCCGGTCTGCAAAACTACTTATTGACAGTCTTAAAATTCTATTTTCTTCACTCAACAAGTCCAACTCTTTCTTTAAGTCATTGTTCTGCTCTTCAAATCAGGTATTTGATAAAATGTGTACAAAGAAGTTCATTTTCCTCCATTACTTGGTCTATTTTCATCTTCAATTCAGTGTTTTTCACTTCTAACATGACATTCTTCTTTGTTATATCATCCTGCTAATCAAAGAAGCTAATTTTATATGTAATGAATTAATGTGGAGTAGAAAAGATAAAGATCAATAATCTATGACAAGACCGAAAAGATTGAGGTAAAATAAAATCTCACATGATAAAAGCTCAACTTAGGGGGAACCACAAAAATCTTAATCAAACAAACCACAAAAAGATGAAACAAAATAGTAATAGTAATATAATATAACAATGCCACATATATATTATACTAATAAACAATAATAATAATAATAATAATAATAATAATAATAATAATATATGTAGTAGTGAATTCATCACAGCCTGAGCTTCAACTTACAACTACTGCTAGAAATTCTAATATCATTACTAGCACCAAGATTATCCACCTCAAGCCTACACCTAACCCTGAACTTGACTTTGAAGAGCTTCAGCTTACCAAGCTTAACTCTCACAGGCTAATTCACCTTAAGATTGAGAGGAACATTGTTGGTCTGTTGCAACTACTCCTGAATTCTATTGACCAAACCACTTGCATCATGTGCTTGACCAGTTAGAGGCAAATCAAGCACTGTTGTGTTCCTATGACCCTGGTAGAACTTTGGCAAGGACCCTTCACACAATTTTGTGTCCATGTACGAAACACAAATCCACTGATGCTTATAACCTTATTTCTAATATGCAGCTGGGAATTAATATTGTACCTATCTAGACAGGGTACTGATTCTTTGTTAATTTAATGTTTTGACACTTTATTATGCAACTTATAACATGGTTGATTTTAATGTTTTGTCAGGTGTACCCAATAGACATATATGCTTTTGGACTTGTAGCTTGGATTGGAAATCATGTCTTGAATACAAGGTATACCTACTTCTTTATGTACTGAACTTTGTATTAGCAAAATGTTTAGGTGGATGGAGATAAACAATTCTATTAATATGAAAAAACATGTTCCTTAATTTTCTTTTTGTTGCTTCTGAACAGCCAAACCCAGGAGAAAGCCTTTCCTCTCACTCCCCTTTCTTAATAATCTCTAGCCTAGCTCCAAACAAATTAAAATTCCCACAACTATTGCATGTGTCTCTAATCATATCTTCACATATCTTTCTCTAATTATATTGTTGTCTCATACTCCAACACCATCCATCATCTTCTATGCTAGCTCCAAAACATGTGACACACATACCCTTCTATTTCCTCCTTTTCATACTTGAATATAACATCAAAAAGCTCCAGCTCTTGGTCTTGTTCTTCTTGTTCCACTAATAGCTAGGAAGAAAAAGCATTACAACAACAATGCAAAGTAAAAACAATTTTGTTACTAATAATACTACTACTGCTACTACTATTTTTGCTACTGAACACAACATTCTTAATCTTTTTATTTGGCATAGTCTATTGCACCTGTATCCTATATTATCAAATATTTTTCATATCTTCATATTCCACATTGATGTTATGTGTTTTTGTTAAAATTGGTTGGATAGAAGAATGCATGCAAGCTATTATGATAATATCACAGATGATTTATGTGAATGAACACACGTAAGGGGGGAGTCAGGGAATTTAAACATAGTTGTACTCACTTGCCATATATGTATAGGGCCCAGAAATCCCATATATTCCTCAGTTTCAGTGAACATTGACTTAAGCCAACTGAGCAAATTACTACTCCATTTTATCCTTTGTTGTTACTTCTTTAAAATGGAGGTTTGAATGAACTTTGTCTATTTTTTTGTTTAGCCACAACTGACCCATTAAGCTAAGGATGCATGTTTTGTCTTAGTGCTGAAATTTCCTCCTGCTGTGAGCAATGATTTGGTCTTGGAATGAAGTATTGGGTTGTCCCACTAGTTTATTAAGTTGTACATGAGTTATAAAAGCATAATTTACACCCTGCAATGAACATATAATTGGTAGTTGTAGGTAGATTGTTGGTGCTAAATATTGTAGTACCCTATACCTAGCCTAGAGATGAAATTGTCTCAAATTATGCACAAATGGGTTGATCACACACACTGATCAGTGTACTGTATCTGGCTTTATGTGAGCAAGATATATTAGTTTTTCCACTAGACTCTGATACAAATGGTTGTCAACAATTGGTTCCTCCTAAGCTTCATATGTTTGTTTTGTTCGCCTTTTTTTTCCCATCAGGGCACCGTCATCCTATTAGGTTCAACAACATTGCATGAATGAGAGAAAGCCTGAAATAGTTATAAACCATAAAGTTTTAATTTATTGCAGATTTTATAGCATTATATTGGTAATTCGTGTTGTTATGGAAGTTCTTTGATTATAGCAACTCCAAGTATGTATGTACAGACTAGTATGTATATTATTATTATCACAGACTAGACTTTTGAGATATAATTGACAACATAACACATCGGGAAGAACCCTAACCAAACAAGCAACCAATGGTTGTCGAGTTAGGGCAACAGACGGTGGACCTATCCACCCTCGTCACACGCGGTGCTAACGATAAGTTCGCTGATATGTTAGCGGCGCTAACAAATCAGAGGACTCATCATTAGTGGCATGTGTGACGAGGGTGGATAGCTCCACCGTCTGTTGCCCTAACTCCGCAGCCATTGCTTGCTTGTTTGGTTAGGGTTCCTCCCGATTTGTTGTGTTGTGTTATATCTCACTATATTTAATTTGTATGTCATTAATGTGCTTTGCATTAGATTCAACTTTTGTTCAAGATGAGTGAACCTTAGATTCCTGTTTGAGATTGAATACAATGATTCTTGCAAAAAGTTTGCATTAATCATTGTATTGAATCTTGAATTATCCGTTTGGACAATTTGGGGAGACTCACATTTTTATGGTACATTCATGTGTTAATGTTAACATTATTTTCTTTAATTTGATGAAATTATGGTACAATGCATTTCTAGTTGTTCTCTGAGTGCATACTTGATTATCGGCGAATTAATGTCACCGATTTCATGTCATGTACTTGGAGACCAATACGAAATGCTGTCGAAATTTCATCAAATTTAACAAAATAAGATTAACCTTGACGCATGAATGTACCATAAAAATGTGTCTTCCTGAATGGGATATGGCCACACCTTAAATGAAAAAGTGAGATATCATGCATTGAATGAGTTTCGGAGTATAAAGGAGTTATTTTTTAGATGGATCGAAATTGGATGAATGAAAGCCGCTTGAGCCCTGCATATGAGGAAGGCGTGAAATAGTTCCTACAATTTGCTTCAGAAAGAAGTCGACCGGATGAAAGCAGGAAGTTTTTCTGTCCATGCATAAATTGTTTGAACGAGAGACGGCAAAAAATCGACGACATACGGGACCATCTGTTGTGTGATGGAATTAAGAAGAATTATACGACGTGGATATGACATGGTGAAATGACAAACATGCAGAGTGGGCCCCAATCTGAACCGTTTGATGTAGAAATGGGAGATCGCTTGGAGGATATGATTTGTGACCTTGGACAAGAGTTTTTTCAGCAAGCACATCTATGTATGATACATTACAAAGTGATTCAAAGACACCTTTGTATCCGGGGTGCAACAATTTGTTGGCGTTGTTGTCGGTGGTGTTAAGTCTAGTTAATGTGAAGGTCAGATATGGGTGGAGTGACAAAAGCTTTAGTTCACTGCTTCAAGTAGTGCACGATATGCTTCCAGAGGAAAACACATTGCCTAAAAGTTACTATCAGGCCAAGAAGATAATGTGTCCGATGGGTATGGAGTATCAGAAGATTCATGCTTGCCCCAATGATTGCATACTGTACAGACATGAATTTAAAGAAATGTCCAAATGCCCTAGGTGTGGGGTATCACGGTACAAAGTCAAGGATGATGAGGAGTGTAGTAGTGATGAAAACTCAAAGAAAGGCCCCCCAGCGAAGGTATTGTGGTATCTGCCGATCGTTCCAAGGTTTAAGCGTCTTTTTGCTGATGGAGACGACACTAAAGACCTTACATAGCATGCAAATGGCAGAAACTGCAATGGAATGGTTCGCATCCGGCTGATTGCTCCCAGTGGAAGAAGATAGATCGTTTGTTTCCGGATTTAGGCAAAGAGGCATGAAATCTTAGGCTTGGACTAGCCAGTGATGGAATGAATCCATATGGAAATTTAAGTCGTCAACACAGTTCATGGCCAGTTCTACTAGTAATTTTCTATTTTCCTCCTTGGTTGTGCATGAAGTGAAAATACATGATGTTGCCCATGATGATATCGAGCCCAAGACAGCCAGGAAATGACATTGATGTTTATCTAAGTCCGTTGATTGAAGACCTAAAAAAGTTATGGGACGAAGGGGTTTTAGTGTTTGATGGGTTTCAGAATGAGACTTTTCAAATGCATGCAATACTTTTTTCTACCATTAATGACTTTCCAGCATATGGGAATTGGAGCAGTTATAGTGTTAAGGGTCATCATGCATGCCCCATCTGTGAAGAAGACACAAACTACATACAACTGAAATATGGTAGAAAAATAGTTTACACCAGGCATCGGCATTTTCTAAAACCTCATCACCCTTACAGGCGATTGAAAAAAGCATTTAATGGAAGTCAAGAGCACGAAATAATGTCGATACTGTTGACTGGTGAGCAGGTCTTACAGCGGGTTGAACACTTGCATACTATATTTGGAAAGACCCAAAAGAAGGAAAAAAGTAAGAGTTGCATATGGAAGAAGAGGTCGATTTTCTTTGATCTTCCGTACTGGTCTGACCTTGATATTAGGCATTGTATTGATGTTATGCATGTGGAGAAAAATGTATGTGATAGTGTCATTGGGACGCTCCTTAACATTCAAGGCAAGACAAAAGATGGTTTGAATACTCGTCAAGATCTAGCTGTGTTGGGCATACGATCGCAGTTGCATCCAAGGTCTGATGGGAAAAAGATATACTTGCCTCCAGCTTGTCATACTTTGTCAAAAAAAGGAGAAGATCAGTTTTTGTCAGTGCCTGCGGGGGGTCAAAGTCCCACAAGGATACTCTTCAAATATTAAGAGCCTTGAAGTTGAAGGAGCTTAAGCTGGTAAGGTTAAAGTCTCACGATTGTCACGTGTTGACAATTGTTAGCCGGGGCCATACGAGACATTTTGCCTAATAAAGTCAGGTTAGCCATAACTCGCCTGTGCTTTTTCTTCAATGCCATATGTAGCAAAGTCCTTGATCCTATCAAGTTTGATGACCTGGAAAATGAGGCTGCAATTATACTGTGCCAATTGGAAATGTATTTTCCTCCTGCTTTCTTTGACATCATGGTTCACTTAATTGTTCGTCTAGTCAGAGAAATCAAATGTTGTGGTCCTATTTATTTGCGGTGGATGTACCTGGTTGAGCGATACATGAAGATCTTAAAAGGGTATACCAAGAATCTACATCATCTGGAAGCATATACTATTGAAAGGTACATTGTAGAAGAAGCCATTGAATTTTGTTCAGAGTACAATGAAAAGGCTAAACCTGTTGGGCTTCTTGAGTCTCGCCATGATGACAGAGTGGGCAGTAAGGGTTCAAGAGGGTTGCATGTTATCACTCCAAGCCTAGAAGATTTGTTACAAGCTCACTTA
Organism: Glycine max; assembly: GCF_000004515.6. NCBI lineage: Eukaryota > Viridiplantae > Streptophyta > Magnoliopsida > Fabales > Fabaceae > Glycine > Glycine max. Next base: position 18,166,614 of record NC_038253.2, read on the forward strand.
TATGTCTTGAATAACAGTAATGAAGTTTTGCCATACATACATCAGCATGAAGGTTTAGTCAAATAAAGTAATCCAAAAATGTCAAAGAACTGGGTCTTGAAAAAGCATAACAAGACTTTCTTTGATTGGTTTAAAGATACAATCTTTGATGACGAAAATGCTTCTGAAACATTAAGAAAGCTAGTTGATGGGCCTAAAAAAATGTTATAACTTGGCAAGGGTACGACATAAACAAGTATTTTTTTATACAAAAGCACAAGACGAGAAAAGTACAATGCAAAACAACGGGGTCACCCTAAGGGTTGAATCTTAACACATCGCAAGTGTACACGATGACAATTCCTCTGTAGCTTCCATCCCTTACTTTGGGTTCATTGATGAAATTTGGGAGCTTAACTATGTCAAATTTACTGTTTGTGTTTTCAAATGTAAATGGGTTGACAGCAACACCGATGTACGGACCGATGATGTAGGATTTACGTTGGTAGACCTAAAGAAACTAGCTTACCAAAATGACCCTTTCATCATGGAAGAACAAGCTAAACAGGTATTTTATGTTCAAGACCCTTGTGATGAAAGGTGGTCTGTGGTTCTACACGGGAAAACAATTGGTGTTAATGTAGAAGATGATGATTCATACATTCATAGTTATGTTAGTCCTTTATCCACACAAATGACTCCTAACGTCGTCGGAGAAGAAGAAACTGACGATGTTCATGCTAATCGTAATGATCATAATGAAGGAGAATTAATTAACATCGTCTAATGTAATTTTGTTATTATGTATTTCACTTAACTACATTCACTTACATAACTAATTCACTTTTTTGATAATGTTAACTAACTCAAGTTTTTTTCTATATAGGCCCATGGCTACTCCACTTGCCTCGCCTTATCCTCCTCCTCTTTCTCCTCCTCCTCCTCCTCCTACAGTAGCATCACAGTCTCCGTCTACCTTGAAGCGGACACGCAAAGCCACACGGCTACGATCCTTGGCCACTAGACCACTTGGGGCAGAGAGATCGGTGGTCCACGTCGATATAACAATCGGGAAGGCCAATGGTCCCCACAAGAAGAAATTAAGAACATATTTGGGGATTGTCGCTCGTGATAAGGTCGACGTGACATACGAGACTTGGAAGGAAGTCTCTGCCGTCCAGAAGGATTTGATATAGGAGGATATTCAGGTATTTTAGTTTTCATCTTTCATTTTCTTTATTAGCCAAAATTTATAATTTACTAACAATAAAACCTAATTTATTGTTTGTCAAGCTGAATTTGATATCCCTGAAGCTTCTGATGGTAGGACAAAGAAAAAAGTACTTCAAACTGTCTGGGAGTAGTGGAGACAGTTTAAATCTGATTTGACGAGGAAATGGGCACTTGCAGCCGACAAGGACAGTGTGGACGACACTGTTTATGAAAAATACGGCATTAGCAAGGAGAAATGAGCCCAGTTTTGTCAGACCCCTCCTGGGAGGTATGTACTTTGTCATTTTAATTGTTTTCCACTAAAAATTTAGTTCTTATAATACATTGTAGTAATGATTTTCATTAATGTTCGATTTTTACAGGATATGCAGAAAAAGGCACAAGCCATCCAGAAGCAAAATACCGCCCCCCCACGTGTTGACTTGTGGGGGTTATGAATATTTAGAATAGAAGCTTATGGCTGAGAAGAGAAAGAAAAAACTGGAGGAAACTGCTCAGTTCGGAAGCACTGAAGGCGTGATTGACCATCCATCTCCCATCAGACGACACGTGAAGTGGAAGATGGCCCACACTAAGAAAACTGAGCAAATGACGTATGAGGCTACAAAGAAAATTGTTGAGAAGCTTATAAGTCATTTTCAATTAAAAACTGTAATTATCTTTGTTTATTCTGTGAATGACTAAACAAATATATGTGTTTTGTGCAAGATTCTTTGGAGGAGCAGGCGTCACAGGGTTCCCTTGTCCCCCATGGACGTGAGGATGTGCTCACTGCTGCCATTGGGCAACCAGAACACCCTGGTCGTGTGCATGCTACTAGAGCCAGTGTGACCATCAAGCAATACTTTGGATCGGCTCCACGGACCTCCCGCACTTCTTCCTCCATGGCTCCAGAAGAACTAGAGCAGCTGACTCAACAAATCAAGGACTAGCTGGAGGAGTCGACCATAGAAAAAGTGACTTGGCAATTGATGTTATCCTTCAGCCAGATATGGTCCCAGTTGCAATCACAGATCCATTCACAGGGACTTGCACTGCCTCTGGAGCCTGAGGTTGGTCCCTCAAGTGCTCGTGTCAGCACAAAGGGGAGTTGTGTTGATCCCTCACCAACCGATCCAGACATGGGTGACTCAGACAAATGCGGGTTGTACATCGAAGAAAATCCTTCCCGCCTAGTTGGCCTAGGAAGAGTTTATCAAGGATCCATAGCGGTTCACAACATCCCTTTGTTGCATGGCCAAGTGAAGGTTTGTGTTGAGGAGGTTAAAGATGCAGAGGCTCCCGTTCTTGTACCTACTGATGAGGTTATTTTAGTGGGGCAGACACTTAACACCTTCCTTGTTTGGCCGACACATCTCGTGAAGCGTTTATCAAAATAGATATTTTACTCTCATTATATGTTTCTTTTTTTCAATTGAATTGTTCACAGTCATTAAATTATGTTAATTAACTATGTTGGATAAACAGACAGCTGTGTCTCCAGCAAAACCTGCAAATGGGCCAGATCCTCAGGTACATGATCCCCTATATTTGATGACTTTGACCATCCCACAGCTTTTTTTGAAGCCTCTACAGGTTATGTGGGATGCTACCGTGTTCGGGGTGTTTAATGAACACTTCCCGTTGTACATAAAGCACGAAGATCTTTCTGAAATTGCACACGATGGTCAATGTCTCAGCATATCTGTTATACAATTATGGATTCTGTAAGTCAATTTAGATTATTGTTAATTACCTAAGTTATTGTTTTAAATTCATACATAATTAACTTTGTGTTAACAACAATAGGCATTTGACTAAGACAAGTATGCGAGCAGGGAATTTCAATGTGTATAGATTCCTTGAGCCACAATCCATTCAGAGATCTGGGCAATTGCAATTTGAATCAGAAAGTTACATGAGGAGTTCGATGCAGAGTTCAAAACGGGATGTCTACCTTGGAGCCTACCTGAATGGGTAAGTAAAACTGAATAACTGAATTTAAATAATGTATAATACTACAATAACCCATATTGGTCTCCAGTGCAGTGCACACTGGCAAATGGTCGTCATTTTGCCTAAGGAAAATCTTGTTATCTGGTTTTGTTCCTTGCATAACAGGCCAGACAACTACCTTAAAGGAATAATTAACATGTCAGTGTTGTTTTTCAATACATTTGCATTAGCATTACTCAACAACATCAATATTTTAATGTTCCTTGTATTCAACAATGCTTTGAAAGGACTTGATGATACTTCACATCCTAAATCGAAGGTTGCTGCTAGGTGGATTGTTGTTAAGGTACGCCATTTAAATAAAACTTCTACTTATATATATTTTATGTGTGTGTACACTCATTGTAGTTAACATTTAATATCCAAATTTCATTTTGTATTTAGTGTAATAGACAAAAAGGAAGCACTGAGTGTGGCTATTACGTCATGCACTGGATCTCCACTATAATCTTAGGAAGTTTCAGGAATAATTGGGAAACGGTAATTGTTTATTTCAAACAAAGTTGATTTTCTTATCATTGATATTACATTATTAACTTATGTTTTATTTGATCATGCAATATTTTAATGATGTTAGACCATTGGAAGCAGAGAGATTGAAGGTGTTTCGCATCCAGTGGGCACAATATTATCTCAAAGTTAGAAATCAAACTTAGGATGTTAGCGAACTTAGGATGTTAGGGAACTATGTAATTTTAGGTTCCTTAATTACTTTACTAGCTTGCTTTACATTGTTAACAATTTTTGTTTCATTTTAACATTGAATATTCTTTATCGATAGTTATTAATAAATTATTTATTCATAGTTATCAATTGATTTTTTAGAATTGGTAGTTTACTATCTAGCTTTCTGCTAAAAATTGTTTGAAAGCAAAATACAAATGATATATGTTGTGTTGTATGGTCTGATATGAAATTTACAGGTGTAATTTTGGGTTTTTTGTAAAAATAGAAAGTGTATTTAAAAAAAAATTCTAATAACAACATCGGTTATTTAAAAAAACCGATGTTAAAATACACAAACAACATCAGTTTTTCCATAAAATCGATGTTAACGTATAAGTTAACATAAGTTTTTTGAAAAACCGATGTTGTTTGTGTATATTAACATCGATTTTTCAAAAATCCGATGTTAATATCCTAAACGTTAACATCGGTTTTTGTAAAAAAATTGATGTTAACTTATATGTTAACAGTAGTTTTTGTTAAAAACCAATATTAACATAAAAATTGTTAACATCTGTTTTCTACAAAAATTGATGTTAACATATAAGTTAACACCGGTTTTTGACTGAAACCGATGTTAATGTTTGGAAGTTAACATTGGTTTTTATACAGAACTCATGTTAATCTATACGTTAACATCGGTTTTGTATAAAAACCGTTGTGAACTGTCAACATTCATACATTTTTTTTTGTGTAATTCTTATTATATAAAATCGGTTATTCAAATAACCGATGTTGTCAATTTTACGTTAACATCAGTTTTTTTAAAACCGATGTTAACGATAATACTTTCAACATCGGTTAAAAACCGATGTATAAAGTCATAAATAACCAATGTAAAAAGCATATTTTCTAATAGTGATCGCAACAATCAAGCCAAAAGTTAGTTGAACCTACATCATCGACCTTCCACTCCACAGTATTATCAAACCATTTTGACACATTTTCTTCCCCCACACACTTTGCAAAGGTCTTTCCATGAATAGGAAGATTTCCTAGCTCCCTCCTGGCCTTTACTCAACCTTTTCCATCCTCCATATTTTGATATTAAAATATGTTTCCACAAACCTCCTTCGACCCCATCAAAAAGGCTCCACTTCCATTTAGCAAGAAGGGCAAAATTAAACAATTCCAAGTTTTTTATTACCAATCCCCCGAGCTTTTTTGGTTGACAAATACTCTCCCACCTTACCCAACACACTTTCTTTTTCCCCACTGCACCACCCCACAAGAAATTTGTTTGGATATACTCAATTTTTTTTCCTCATAAAAAGGATGAAAGGATGAAATTTATAAGGAACACTCTCCCGGCAAATGAAAGCACTCTATCATTCCATCTAGATAATCTTTTCTCATATTTTTCAACAATTGGATTCCAAATGGTCACTCTCCTAAGATTAACTCCAACAGGAAGACCAAGATAAATAAAAGGAAATTGGAGTAACTTAAAATTTAGAAATTTTGCGTACCTCATAACAATGTGTGGGTCCACCCAAAGAGAACCAAATCTACTCTTAAAGAAATTAACTTTTTAGCTATAGAGCCATCTTAAAACACCTTAAGATACTTTTATTTGTCAACACATTGCTCCAATAGGCTTCTGTAATGAAAATAGTATCATCCGCAAATTGAAGGAGGTTAATTGGAGTACTATTGTTTCCAACCAAGAAGCTAGTGAAAAGATCCTTTTTTATTGCTTCTCTCATTAGTCCACAGCCCATTTGCCACCACATTGAACAAGAATGGTACCAAAGGATTCTGTTGCCTCAATCCTTTAGAAAGCTTGAACTCATTTGTAGGGCTCCCATGAACCAAAATAGATACATTGGAGCTTTCCAAGCATATGACCTTAGAAATCCACTTATCATTGAACCCCAATCTCCTAAGCATATACAATAGAAAATGTTAACTCACAGAATCAAGGATCTTCTCAAAATCCACTTTGAAAATCAAACACCTTTTCTTCCCCCTTATTGCTTCCTCCACTGCCTCATTAGTTATCAAAGCACTATGAAGCAAAGACCTTCCACTTATGATCACACTTTGCCTACAATCAATCACATTAGGCAATGCCTTCTTAAATCTATTTGAGAGATTCTTTCCAATACCTTGTACATGCAACCAACAAGTGAAATTGGCCTAAAGTCCCCCAAGTGGTTTGGCAAGTCCACTTTAGGAATAAGTGATGTGAAGGATGAATAACAGCCTCTTGGAATTACCTCATTTTCATGAAATTCCTCAAGAAACTACAAAAAATCCTTACACAATAAATCCCAAAATTTTTTGATGAACTTGAAGTTAAGTCCATCCGACCCTGATACTTGTCATTTCCACATTCCCACACAACCATCTTTACCTCTTCCAAGCTAAATTTCTCCAAAAGATAGGTGTTATCTTCCTAAGAACTTTCTTTAAATTTTACTCCATCCAATTGCGGTCTTACATTATCCATTTCCATATACCTCTCCCCGAAAAAAGCTTTTAACCCACTCTTTAACCTTGCAAGGTTCATCCACCCAAGCCCCATTCACAAACAAGCCATTCAACATATTCTTTTTCGGTCTCCAATTGATCAAAGTGTGGAAAGACTTTTGAATTTTTGTCTCCTTCACAAAGCCACCTTGCCCTAGATTTTTGTCTTAATAAGGACTCATTACACCTAGCCATTTTTCAAAACTCCTTTTGCAAACCTTTTTTTTCTAGAATACTCCTCCAAACTCAATGTTTGCACATCCTCCTTAGCTTTAATCTTATTCAATTCATATATCATCAACTTTTGTCATTTTTCAACATTTCCAAAGTTGCTCCTTATTCCACCTACGCAAAATACTCTTGAGAGATTTTAGCTTTTCCTTCAACACATAAGCCCCTCATCCTTCCACTTTGATGGCCTTCCATTCCAACCTCACAAATTCCATGAATTTACTATCAAGAAACCAACAATCCAATGCCCTAAATGGCTTAGGTCCCCAATTCATATTGGAGGATTTCACCGATATAGAACAGTGGTCGGAAATGTTCCTCTCTAGTATATATTGTGAGTTATCCGTCCAAAGGTTAAGCCACTCCTTAGATGCCAAGGTCCTATCGATCCTGCTTCTAGCTACCCCGTTTGACCAAAACCATGAGAATTTTTTCCAACAAAAGGAAAATCATCCAACTCCAAATCATTTATAAATGAGTTGAAATCTCTATATCTCTCCAATCCACATCTCCTCCACAACCAACTCTTTCCTCCGACCTTTGATTATTTACCTGAAAGGCAACTTAACTTATATAAAGGTGACAACTTAAGTGTTCAAGCCAACAAAAATAATTTTTAAATTAAACACCTAATAAGAATTGTCAAACATGTGTTGGAGTGTGTCGATATTGAAAACCTATCCCACATGACGACACGATGAAAAAGAGGTCTTCGTGCTTTATATAAGTAATGGTTAAGTTTATAATCACTCAGGTAGCTAAAGTTGGTCTAGGTGGTGTTTTCATCATGGATCACTGTGGTGTAGTGGTTTTTGTGTTTTCTTTTGATATTGGAGTCTGCTTTATTGCTCATTCTGAGTTATGGGCAATTTATATTAGTATCTCGGTTGTTTGGACTCATGGTTTCAAGTCATTTGTTGTTTAATCAGATTCACTTGTTGCTATGAATCTTCTCAACATGAATTCTCATCCTTGCTTTGGGATTGTGAAGATGATCAAGAATTTAATGAGTAAAGGTGGACATTTTGTGTGGTCTCACACCTTAAGAGAAGTAAACTAGGTCGTGGATAAATTATTAGCTGATTTTGCTTATAATCTAGATGGTCAATTGAGAGTTTTTTTTTTATCTTATTCCTACATTCATTTTGAATGTTGTTTTGGCTTATGTAAGTGTAACCTATCAATGTAATTCCACAGTATTTCTAGTTTCTTTTAGGAGGGTTTCCCCCATACATTCACTAAAAAAATTATATATGTTAAAAGATGTATTCTTTATAGTACCTAAAAATATTAGTTTTTATTTCCCAACCATAGTGATCAGACTCGACTCAGACCAATTGGGTCGATTCATTGGCCTGAGAATTGAACACCCAACTAATCTAAGTCATCATTTGGTTTGGACACACATTTGACCTAGTGTGAATCAATACGACTTGGCCTAACCCAACCTTGACCTAGCAACAAGATTGATGTACCCAATGTTTCATGCAATTATTTATTTATTTTGACAGCTAAACAACATCCCTAATGTGAGAAAATTCAATCTATATCTTATAATTTACTTGTAGATTTTTTTTTTTTACCATGCATAATCGCATCTTGCAATTTTAGATGATAAAGTTATCGCAACTTTCAATTTGACTTCTTTCCCTTGAGTTATATTGTTATCAATGAGTAAAAGATGTATTTACCCTATCCAATCCAGTACACTTACCGGTTTAAAAAATGACTAATATTTATCAGAGCAATAATGGAATGAATGAAAAAATTATATTGTCTAAATAAAATTGGTTTTGTAAAAGTTTATTGGCTTCATTGAATTTTATTTTATATTTGCTACTCTCTCTCTCTCTCTCTCTCTCTCTCACAATTAGTCATTTAACGATGATATAAATATATAACTAAATAAATTTGACACAGTTTAGTTATTTAAATAAACATTTATATAAAATAGTAAAGTTCTAAAAAATTAAAATTTAAATATATGTTATTATAGGTTATGGATATGTTCATGAGCAAGTCATTTTAGTTCATTTCTAGTTTTTTTATTAGCTAAAAAGCTTTTAAAAAATGTTAGTTTCAGAATTCTAAGTTTTTTTATATTATATTCTTTTTTATCCATTTTAAATAAAATAGAGTTTTATTATTTTAACCATAATATTATTATTTTTCATAAATTTTTTAAATTAAAATATTTATTTTATCTATTGTAATTTTTATATAATATTAAATTTATTATTTCAACATTATACTTCACAATCCTTCTTTATCAACTATACTATTAAATCTGGCTACATCCAAGTCAAATTAGACTGTACTAAATAATTAAATCCCTAAGGTTTTAATGTTAACAAAGTATAATTTTTTTGTATTAATCTTTCATGCTTAAGCTACAGGTTCATATATATCTCTATGAGATACAAGTAGAAAAGCATGAACTGAACGACTCTGGACAAAAAATAAAGTATTAGTCATTGGACGATACTGCTTCAATGTCAAGCCCTAAGAAGGCAAGTGCTTTAGCGCTTGGCTCACAATACAAAAGAAATGGAACAGTTACTCAATCCTCAAGTACTAAAAACATTCACAAGAACGTAACGTCCATAGGCTCAATAAGAAACTCGCACCATAGTGCACAAAAAGGAAAATTTAAATTATCTTGTCTTGACATTTTTAATTCCTTTTATCTTATGTTGTTAATGTTTCCTTCGATTTATATGATGAAAGTCAGCTCTGAGCACTAGGCAGCACTAGCAAACTGTACTTCTCTAAAGATATTCTGTAGAAAGCGTTTGTGGTCCCCACTCTCTTTCTCTCTCTGCATAGCAGCATCCTTGTGTCAAGCACCAAAGCTATTAGAAAATGGCTAGTTGGGATCTCTTAGTGGATTGAAGCTCTGAAGTCTATAAAAAGCTTGAAGATGTTTGTGTTAAGGTTGTCAAATTAGAAGGGAACATTCTGAGACAAAATGAATAAGTGTCGTAACATTGTCAGACCATTGGACGAAAGAAACTTGAGCGAATTGATTGAATCTTAGCTCTGCTAAGCTAGCAAGGTTCATTGTATTTGAGCTTACTATGTAACCACTCTCTGAGTGATTAGAATACATTTTATTTCAAACATACATTGTTTATGAAAGCTAGGAGTGACTTTGTGGCAAATAATACTTGTGTCTTAATCTCAGGGGAAAATTAAGGATAGTGTCAGGATTGGCCTAAAGAGTAGTCATTGTAACCAAAAGTAGCATAGAGAATGCTTGGTTATAATCAAAGAATTGATTAGTGGAACCCTTCAAGATTTGAAGGAAAACTAGACATAGCCCAAGAGTTGAGGTGAACCAATATAAAATTTATGTGTTTTTTTTATTGCTTCTATATAACTTGTTCTTTTCTATAAATCTCTTTTACACTACTATATCCAAGTTTTGCAAACTATTTTTTTTTTTTTTGCGCAACCTGATTTCAAACCCCTTGGATGAAACCCTTCATCCATTGATATCTATTTGAGAAAAGTTTTTAACAATTTTTGAAAGACTAAGTTTTTATCCATCACATTATTCAATTCCCCTTCTAGTGTGTTTTAGGTACTTTAGTTGGTATTAGAGCTTGGCCTCTAGGTTGAGATCTTGGCAGAGTAGAGAAAAGAAACCTCCTAAAATGATGGAAGAAAGATATGCAATGAACAAGTCTCCCATGTTCAAGGGAGTAAACTACGACTACTAGAAGGAAAGAATGATTGCCTTCTTTGAATCCACTCACATCGATATGTGGGATGTTGTAGAAAAAGGCAATCATATTCCTTTAGAGGCTCAGAGAAACGAGATCCCCAGGGACAGATGGATGGATGAACTTATGTCTAGATTTCTTCTCAACTCTCGAGCAAGAAATGCTTTGTTGTGTGCTCTATCTCAAGAATAGTATTCCAAAGTTCACAACTTCAAAAGTGCTAAACAAATGTAGGACACCTTAGCCAGTACCTATGAAGGGTCCTCTGAGGTAAAACGTAACAAGTTGAACCTTTTCACACGTAAGTATGAACTCTTCAGTATGGAAGAGGGAGAAGATATCCAAACCATGTTTGGAGGCTTCCAAACCATTATGAATGAGCTTCGCTCTCTAGGTAGACATTATGATAATTATGATCACATTGATAAAATCTTATGAAGTTTATCTAGAAAGTGGAGACCATAGGTTACAGCGTTAAGAGCCATCAAGAATCTTGACTCTATGACTCTTGAAGAGCTTGTTGGGATTCTTAAAGTCCATGAGCAAGAGCTTGCTCAAGATAAAGGAACAAAGAAAGGGAAGTCATTAGCCCTTGCAGCTCAAAGACCAAAATGTAGCACTACGCTCAAAGAGTCATCATCCAAGGCCCTTGCCGTAAATGAAACCTCAAAAGAAGAATTTGATGATGATGACTGTGATAAAGAAGATGGTGAGTTGAGTCTGATCACAAGAAAGATCAGAAAAATGTGGAAAAATAAGAACTCCTCCAGATTTAATGGATCGTCTAGGAGATCATTCCACAAGGAAGAAAAAATTTCAATCAATTTCTATGAGTGCAAAAAGCCAAGGCACTTCAAATCAGAATGTCCTGAGCTTGAAAAGCCAAAGGATAAAAAGAAGAAATTCTTTAAGTCCAAAAAGAGGAGCCTTATGAGCACTTGGAAGAACCTAGACAATTCCTCATCTAACGAAGATAGTAAAGAAGAATCCAATCTATGTTTGATGGTTGATGCTTCCACCAATAAAGCAGAACCAGCATTGGACCCAAGTTCAAATGACGAGGACTCTCAGTCTGATAGAAGAATTAATTAAAGGGTATAATCAACTTCTATCTGCCTCTACTCAAGTTTCTAAAGCATATAGAAAATTAAACAAACATTTTCAACATCTTGAATGAGGATCTCAAGAAAGTTCATCAAGTTCACTTAGTTGATTTTTCCTAGAAACCACTTCACCTGATAATGCACAAGACACCTCTATTTGTGAGGAAGTCAAAGAACAACTAGAAAAAAAGGTATATTATGGATGCAAAATTCTTCTTAAGGAATTACAAGACTTGGAGTTAAAATCCTTAACCACAACTCTTGAAGATTCAAAAGAAGGAGGCAAGGAAATGCTTAAACAAAAACTCTTACTTCAAAAACAATGCATCCTTACTATAATGAACTTGATAAGATGAAAAAGAAGAACTCGAATCTTTGGACGAAATGTTATCATTACAAAAAGATATCTTCTGATTTGAACTATAAGCTTAAGGGGCGTGAGGTATTAAAGTGTACAACTCTAGAACCTTAACTATGGAAAAGACTATTCATGTAAGATTTAACCACAATAAGCCTGACACTACAACGTCAGAGCTAGATGAGTCTTTCGTAGAGATGAAGATAGAAAATTTCGTGAAATCTACTGCTACGTCCAGTCAAGACAAACATGTGTCCAACTCACCAGTGGATGATCAACCTAAAGAAGTCAGAGAACCAATTGGACGAATACTGAGGAAACATCATCCAGTGTCCCAGATCATTAGTAATCCTAAGGACAAAGTCTAAACAAGGAACTCTCTCAAGCATACAACATTACTCTAAGAGATCGAGCCAAAACACATAGATGATGCTATGCCTGATGAGTATTGGCTTAAAGAAATGCAAGAAGAGCTGGACTTGTTTCAGAAGACCGATGTCTATAAGATTGTAGAACTCCCCAAAGGAAAATATGTTGTCAGAGCAAAATGGTGTTCCAAAACAAGCTCGAAGAAATAGGTAAGATTGTGAGGAACAAGGCTAGGCTTGTCGCCAAAGGCTACTCACAACAGGAAGGTATAGATTATATTGAAACCTTTTTTTTGTTGCTCATCTAGAGACAATATGCATTCTACTATCCTGTGTTGCCCATCATAGTATAATGTTGTATCAAATAAACGTAAAAAGCGCGTTCCTCAATGGTATTATTAAGGAAGGAGTCTATGTGAAACAATCGCCAGGATTTGAATGTTCTATTTAACCTTATCATGTTTTCAAGCTTAATAAATCCATGTATGGTCTAAAGCAAGCTCCTCGAGCTTCATATGAAAAGTTAAGTTCCTTTTTAACTTAAAATGGCTTTATAAGAGGAAAGGTAGATACCACTCTATTTCACAAAGATTATGGAAATCAATTCCTAATCATCCAAATATATATGGATGATATGATATTTGGTGCTACTAATGACTCTTTGTATAAGGATTTTTCAAAGCTTATGCAAGCGGCGTCCAAAATAAGTATAATAGGAGAATTGAAGTTCTTCCTTGGACTACAAATCAAGCAAGCAGACGAAGGCATATACATACATCAAACCAAGTACGTGAAAGAACTTCTGAAGAAGTTTAAGCTGGTTGATGCAAAGCATATCAAAACCCCTATGCATCCAACCACTATACTTGGACTCAACAATGAATCAAAGAAGGCAAACGAAAAGACATTTAGAGGAATGATAGGATCCCTTTCATATCTCACTATGTCTAGACCTAACATTATGTTTAGTTTATGCCTTTGTGCTAGATTCCAAAAGGAACCAAGGGAAGTTCATCTATTTGTTGTTAAACACATATTCAGATATTTGAATGGAACTCCTAGCCTTGGTTTATGCATGAAGAAATAAAAGGAATACGGGTTGCTTGGATAGCGTGATGCGGATTTCACTAGAGATAGAGTGGAACGATAAAGCACCAGTGGAGGTCATCACTTCATTGGTGGATGTTTAGTTTCTTGGACGAGCAAGAAACAATGAACAATAGCTCTATCAATAGTAGAGGCAGAGTATATATCAACTGCAAGTTGTTGTTCTCAACTCTTGTTAATCAAATATCAGCTTGAGGACTACAACTTGTTTGAGTGTAACATTCCTAGTCTCTATGATAATATTGCTACCATAGATCTTTCTAAAATCCTATCATGCATTCATATGCCAAACACATAGAAATAAAACATAATTTCATAAGGGATCACGTTTAGAAAGGTACTGTGGAATTACAATTTGTATCCATAGAAGATCAACTTGTTGATTTATTTACAAAACCCCTTATTGAGGACAGGCTAATCATGTTAAGAGAAAGGCTTGGCATGTTTCCTATGGAATGAAGCTTCAAATCTATGTGTATAGCTTTAATAGATCACTAAGTGTCCAAAGGACCTATCATCCAATGAGCTTAGCCAGTATCTGTGCACTACACATGTCTGTCTATCATATGGACTGTGACCTTAGATGCAGGTTTAGTGAAATGCAACATTTTGAGTGTTTTTGTTCTGAGTCACCTAAAGCGGGTCTTTAAAAAAAAAAGCCCACTTTGTTTCATCTTCCCCCTATGTTTTCTCTCTCTTCACCCCCCAAACACTTAATCATCACCATCATAAAATCACCTCGACCTTTCACATTCAACCTTCTACATATTCTCCACATTTTCTCTCTTTCTCTCTCTCTCTCAGAATCCTCTATGCATAAATCTTCCCCTACCTTGAGAAACCCTAGCAATGGCCAAGAGACAGAACCAAACCCAAACCACCCAAGCTAAACATGACTTCAGGAATAACCTACCATCTGCTTCGTGTGAGGATGGTGAAGTTGTACATATCGTCAGACCTATGCTAGTCTTCATTCTTACTACAGAAGTCTGTTTGAAGGACAAAGAGCCCAAAGTTCATATCAAACACTTTTTGGATATTGAGTCTTTGGAAAATGCTGGATATGTCATCAAAGCACCCCTCATGTTATGTGGCATTCATAACTTCTTTGAGAACCTCGAGGTGGTGGTGCTTGAACTCATATGCGAGTTATGGAGAACAGACAAAGTCTACCGCAATGAGGTCATTGGAGGATACTTCGTTGGTAAGTTTCTTGGTATATCAGTAAAACAGATTGGTGAAACGATTCCCCAAGCCATTGGGTGTAAGCGGTAGGGAACAAAGTTCATGAATAGTTGAGACAATGAACTTGAAGAACACATTGGGCACTCTCTATGGGGACCCAACTAGGCTAGCATGCCAAGGAAGTATGGCACCTTGCTAAGCAAAGCAAATATTTTTCAGCAGATTGTCAACAAACCTATCATCCAAAAACAAGGTTCAAAGGACTTCCTGTCCAATGTCCACAAGTTTATTCTATACCACTTGATGAAAAGCACTCCCTTTGACTTTCCCCAGATTCTCTTCAATTGCCTTCCCACTAAAGTGATGAAGGACAAGAGCATTGCGAAGGACATCAACCATACAATTGTCTTGACCAAAGTCTTTGAGGCTCGTGGAGTCATCAGAAAGTTCTTGTACGAGACACCTGAAGAAGTTCAAGACATAATTTATTTTTATGGGTGTTTTTGCCCAAACAAAAGGCCTTCAGTCAAGAAAATATTTCAAAGATGAGGTTGGTTGATGATTGCTCCTTCAAGCAAACTCCTCCGATGGATGATTCTGTAGAAGCAAAGCTTCCAAGATTATTTTGATGATGCCAAAGATTATTAAAGATCCATTCAAACAAGATTAAAGAATCAAGAAGATTCAAGAGAAGACTTAAGATATGCAAGAGCCTCAAGAAAAGCATCAAAATAAGTATAAAAAAGAATTTTTCAAAGAAAATATTGAATAGCACGATTTGTCCAAAAGAATTTTTCAAAGAAAAATCTTTTATTAGAGTTTTTACTCTCTGGTAATCGATTACCATAAGGCATTAATTGATTACCAGAAGCCCAAAACAGTTTTATAATTGTTTTACAAAGTAGTAATCGATTACCATGGGCATGTAATCGATTACCAATATTTTTGAACGTTGAATTTCAAATCTCAAGAGTCACAACTTGTGACAAAATATTTTCAAATAGTGTAATCGATTACACAATATTTGTAATCGATTACCAGTGGTTTTTGAACGTTTGATTTCAAACCTGAACATGAAGAGTCACAGCTTTTGATAAAATAAATTGTGTAATCGATTACACTATTATGGTAATCAATTACCAGTGACTGGTTTTGAAGAAATTGCCAAGAGTCACAACTTTTAAAGTGACTAGTTTTGAAGAAATTGTCAAGAGTCACAACTTTTAAAGTGACTGGTTTTGAAAAATAAATTGTCAAAGAGTCACAACTTTTAAAGTGATTAGTTTTTGTCAAGAGTCAAAACTTTTAACATGGTTCTTCAAGAGCCATCAAATGACTATAAATATGTGACCATGGCACGAATTTTAGAATATTGATTAAGGCAAATTTTCTCAACATCTTTCTAAAGGTTTTTGCTCAACACTTGCTTTGTCAAGAAAAGTTCATTGGGCAAAAACTTGTGTTATTCTATTTTCTTCCTCTCCTTCATTCTTACAAAAAGTTTTTCAAGAGACTGACTCTGGGTTGTAAAAGTTTTCAAGAGACAGTCTACTTGGTTGAAACACTGAACACAAGGGACCAACGTTCCTTGGGTTCATTGCAAGAAGCAGGA
The DNA here is from genome assembly GCF_000004515.6 of Glycine max. NCBI lineage: Eukaryota > Viridiplantae > Streptophyta > Magnoliopsida > Fabales > Fabaceae > Glycine > Glycine max. Next base: position 18,182,708 of record NC_038253.2, read on the forward strand.
TTTTCTTCTCGATTGATCACTGGACACAAAAGACCAACGTCTTTTGGGTTCATTGCAAGAAGTGGGTATAACTTCTTGGTTGTTATCACTGGACACAAGGGACCAACGTTCCTTGGGGTTCATTGCAAGAAGTGGGAATAACTTTTTGGTTGTAATCACTGAACACAAAAGAGGGAAGTCCTTTGTGGTTCATTGCTTGTAAAGGATTTTACAAGGATAGTGGAAATCTCAAGCGGGTTGCTTGGGGACTGGACGTAGGCACAGGTTGTGGCCGAACCAGTATAAATCCGATTTTGCATTCTCTTTTTCCTTAATCTCTTTTACTTTCTGTTGTGTTTATATTTCTTTAAGTTTACTTCTCCTTATTTATTATTCAAGTAACTTACAATTAAAGAAATAATTGAATCTAGGGAATATCTAAGAAAGAAAAATTTTTCAATTAGGAATAGTCAACAAAATCTTAATTCAACCCCCCATTCTTAAAATTTTTTAGGCCTCTTGTACAACAGACTCCATCCTTTCTGAACTTCATCAGAAGTTTGGACTCAACACTGGGTGAGATGACCAACTGGACGCAGTGTGGGAAAAAGCAATTGAGGAAAAAGATAGGGTGGACGCAGACGCCTCTTAAGTTGAGAAGAAAACCAAAAAGAATACGAATGCACCTTTATCCAAGGTTGCCCCTATACCACAATGTCCACCACCTTCTCTAGTTTCTCCTAAGGCAACAAGTGTCATGGCCCATGTATCAAGAAGGACAGCACCTAAGAAACAACAACCATCGTCCATTGCAGATCGCTTTAAGGAGCTGAGACAAATGATGATGAAGATGGGTTGGTGTTCACGAAAAAGAAAGTTGCACCACCTTCAGATGAGACCACTACGCCTCAAGTGAAGAAGGTGAAACTAACACCACAAACTCTTCCTCCTCCAACTCAACCTCGCACCAGCAAGCGAGAGAAAAAAGGGGCTCAAAGAACCAAGTGTTCAACGGATGAGCAAGTTATTGTTACTGTTGTTAATGATCCTCAACCTGCTGAGATTCTTCCCATTCGGGAACAGACCTCTACTGTTCTATAGTTTGAAAGAAGCTTGAGAAGAACTGAGGTTATTCACCTCAAGAAAAGAAAGAGAGTTGAGTCCACTGATGACATGGACGATGAATTTCAATACCAATCATCTCCATCACCCATCCACCTTGATCACTTTGAACACCAAGGACCACCCGTCATCGATCCAAACCTCACTGCTGAAGACATAGCAAGGTTACGATTTCCTGTGGCTTTTCTCTCTGAGAATGCTTACAACATTCAATAGAGACTAGATGCAGAATTCCAACCCTTCATAGACTGGACAAAATTTTCACTGGATATTGAGGAAGAAGTTGTCACATGCCCTCCATCCATGCACAAAGATCATGAATTGTACCATCTTTTGCTGCATTGGATCATCTATAGGGATTGAAGTCCTTCCTCCACCAACTTAGAAGCGTCTTCCCCTGAAGATATCCAAGCCTTCATCATCAGCAGCCCTGCGCAAGAGTGTTTACAAGATTCCATCCAAGGCTTGTAGAGAAGTGGCCAGTTACGATAAGGACATCGTTGGTTAGTGTAGGAAGATTGATGCTCAACATATTGACCTATCTTCTGATGAATTTCAGCCACTATTCCTGCATCCATAGCACATCCAACTCTTCACTCCAATGTTGCAGTTTGTTCCCTTGGTCTATGGCTATCAAGTCATTCCTTTGACTAAGGACGACATCTTCAACATTTGGATGATTATGATGTAGTGTGGTTTAACTGACTAATGGCCAAGCTACCCTCTAGGTATTCATATCTGCCCAACCATAACCATCAAGTTCTTGCCAGATAAAGTTACTCTGAGGTTGGCTCCATTGGACCTCAGGAAAAAGAAAGGAAAGGTGTCTCCTCACACAAAGCCAATACCTCACCTTAGTCCCAAAGACAACATTACCTTGCGTCCAATTCCCTATGATTGGAACAAGTACTTTACTAGGGACACGGCTAAGAAGACAGTCACTCTGAAGCCAGACACTAAGTTCAATTAGAATGACGCCATGCTCTTTTACTTCAAAGACATGTATGAAAACTCACGTATTGCATCCACATCAGAGTATGACAAGGAAGACACATCCAATCATATGCACATGGTGCAAATCTTGAGTCCAGCAAAGATTTACAGATTCAACAATTGGTAGATGTGCTTCTTGAGGTAAGAGGGATATGATGAGTTTTATAAGCACCTTATTGATGGCTCCCTCCTATTTGCACTCGCTTCATTTTTAACTTACATCGGTATCCTGAGGCTGCAATACGAAGAGCCATTGTCACTGCTTGGGCGCGCCATCCTAAACTCAAAGAGCATCCATTATCTCCTAATCAGAACCCTTGGGTTCTAGGTCAAGGAATGGCTGCTGAATTAAAAAGGAAATAAGAAAATCTCAACCAGTAGCTCATGGAGATGCAAAAAGAAGTTGAGGCAAAGTAATAGTAGGAGAAGCTCGAATTTGAGGAGCTATTCAACAACTTACAAGCTTATCTTGGACCTCAAGTCGATGTAGTTGAACCTCAGCTTGCTGAACTCACTTCCCAACCCATAGCTGAAGATGTCCTTGCAACAATTAGCACTTCCAGTATTCCATATAAAATATCTCCTTTAACCACCTTTGCTTCAACGGGTGTGTCTAAAGAAAGGATTCAAGAAATGTTGTGCCTTCAACAGGCCAACCTAGAAGAAACCATGGAAAAGAGTTTCCTCTTTTAATGCATGGAAACAAATTTGCTTATCAAGAACACCTTGGAAGCTTCACTCAAGTCCTTCAACGACTTTGTTTTGTTCAATATGAATATGCTAATGCAACAACGACTGCCTCCAACCGTCCAACCCCTTCTGCCACCACCAGCTACTTCTTCCACACTCACAACTTCTAAAAAATTTGTGTCTGTGCCTCGACCTTCACCACCTTAGTCACCACCATCCAATCCTCCACCTCCGTCCACTGAGGGTTGATTTTGCTGTTTAGAATCATTTCCTTTTTCTCTTCGACCCATGTCTTTTGATAATGACAAATGGGAGTAGAATAGGAATTTTGATTTTTTAACACACTTGTACTCATGTTTTTTAATAAAACAAGTGTTTTGGTTGTCACATATGTGTGTCTTTCATATATTACACATATATGCGTTGATACTATGTATGCTCTGATTGATACATATTCTGTGATATTTGCATAAGGTAATGAACTCAACGAGAGTTTCAGCTACTTCAACATGTAATTTTATTGAACACTTATAATTTCATAAGCTAGTTTAATAATGTTTAGCTACCTTCTAGCTTTTCAGCCTTAAGTCTAGTTAGCTTTTTCGCAAAACTAGTTGATCGAAGAACTAGTTATAGTTGAAAGTTGATAGTTAGTAGTTGAAAACTTTTAAGCTAGCTCATTAATAAACAAGTGTTTGGTAAGTTGTGTTCAGCAACACTAGCAAGAAGTTGAAAACGAATGGAAAGCTAGAAGACTAGCTAGTAGCTGAAAGCTCCAAGGCTAACTGAAAGCTTAAAATTGCTAGATGAAAGTTTTTTAGCTACTTTATTATTCTATAAAATTACCTATTAAAGTATATGAAAAATGTAAAAGAACATAAATGGATATATTTACATGATATTTTTATATTAATTTCAATTTTATTTTATGGACAAAAATATATTTTGAGGTGTTATGATTTTAGTTTTCAATTAATTTTAAAGTCTTATAATAGTTATTATTTGACTTATTTTTATTCTAATAATATTGCATAGGATGGCGGCAAGGGATGGCTAATTTAATTTCCTACGTTCCAACCTAGTTGGGATGTGAGGAATTATCCTGATGTTTTTTTTAGTACTAGCCCTTATTCAAAAAATTTAAAAAAATCTTGTAATTTTTTATTTATGGATAAATTTTTTTATTATATTTTCAATTTTAATTATTACATTTTTTTCATATTAAGTATTTTACTACTAATCCTACTATTCTTAAAATATTTATAAACAAGCTTAAAATTTTAAAAAATACATTTAAGTAGATATTATATTTTTATTATGTTAATTAGCATCATAGTTAAAATAAATAGTCTAATGTGAAATTATCAAAAAATAATAGAAAAATAAAATAATTCAATTTCGTGAAGTATAATGTCAAAATAATAAATATTATATATTATAAATGGTACAATGATTAAAATAAATAATATCTTATAAAAATGTATGAAAATTAATAGTACTATGATTAAAATAATAAAATAAAACTCTTTTTTTAAAAGACAATAAGAAAAAAGAAAAAGAGTTATGCAATGACATATGTAAAATAGTTTTATATTGTCGTCCAATGATAAATTATTATGTATAATAAGTTTGTAAACTTTTTATAAAATTTTCTTAAAAATCATGCTAATAATGATTTGTGATTAGTTGATAGTGTAAAATCATTTTATGTACATGACCATTAAACTCATACAAAAATTTAATAAGTATTTTAAAGATTAAAAGGTAATAAAGTATAAAAAATATAAACTAAAAATTATTGTTTTAAAAAATAATACTACAATTAGTATTTCAAAAATTACAAATAGTATTTCAAAAAATACTAGAAGTTAAAAAAATTGTTTATCAAAAGGGTTTTTAGATAGTAAAAAAATCTTAAAACTAGTTGAAATAATTTGTCAAACATAGACTAAAATAATTTGTTGAAATAACTGAAAAATATAAAATAACATAAATTGACATAATTTATATGATATTTTTATTTAAATTTAAATTTTATTTTATGGATAAAAATATATTTTGAGGTTTTATAATTTTAGTTTTTGATTTTTAATCAAATTTAAAATAAAATAAGAAAATTTACACGTAAGTAAATATTATACTTTTATTAGGTTAATCAATCTAATACAAAATTATTCAAAAAAATAAAATAAATGTAATGTTTATCATTATCAATTTGGTGAAGTATAATATTAAAATAATAAATTAAGTAAAATATACCCACTGCACCGATAGGAAAAGAACACGATAAATTAATTAATTTCATTGAGAGTGAGAAAGATAAAAGGCAGCAAATGTTGTGAGACAAAATAAAATTTGATGTTGGCATGTGTGGTATCAATTTCATGTGTTGAGTCATGTTTGTTTCTTTCTTTGACTAAGTATTGAGTCAGTTTTTTAGTTTCCTAGAATGGAGGAGCTTGTTATCAGCTTATAGTTTGTTTTTGGTTTGTTATGCACGTTACTTTTATCTAGGAGTTAGTGGGTGCACTTCTCCATATTGTTATGTTATTTTCTGTTTGGAATTGCCTCTATATAATGCGCGTCTGATTTGTACAAAAATATATAGCAGCAGTAAAAGAGCAATTTTCCTCATTTTAGTGCGTTATTCATATTCTCTCTTCTAAGTTTTAACAGCCATACAAGAACAATAAAAACTATTTGATAAAAAATTAAAAATAGCATTACCTTCAGAAAAACAAAAGGAGAGTGACCAAGAATATTGGAGAAAAAAATAGAGTGATGAGCAAGAACATTGATACATCGGACGTGTGAATGGGTGAAAAAAAAAACAAAAAAAAAAAATAAAACCATGTTTTATTTAAAAATGGATAATAAGAAAATGTAGTTATAAAAAAATAAAATATAAAAAACTTTTAAAGAAATATTACCTAAAGTAGCGTACGTAGTCATAATACACAAAAACAGGTCGAAAAGAAATATCAAAGCTTTTAATTTTTTAAAAAGTAGTTAAGATTTTAAAAAATGTTATAATATATATTTTAAAAAATTATATAATTTGTTGAAGTATTTTTTTGTTCTGTTTTGTAATGTAGTTAAAGACATTTGTGTGCTTTTAGTTACTTATCTTATTTATCAATGATATGTTGGCTTACGTAAAAACGATATGTTAAAGATAATTCTTTATCTTTATTGTTGCAAGAAGGTAGTCTCACGAGTTACGACACTCAATCCGAAAGGTTGGCATAAAACTTACACTCAAAAAATAGGTATTTAATCTGTGCTTTCCTTCTCCAAGTTGCAAGAATCTACTTAACCGGTAGCTTTGGAAAAAAGTGGTCGTGAAACACATGTATTGTCAAATATCATACAAGACTCTAAAAAGTTACTAAAATTTGATAAAAATAACTAATAAAAGAGATTAAAATATAAATTATCAATAAGAATATTTATTTTGAGCTCAAGAAGTATATATTATTTTTTATTTGAAATAAGCAAAAAAAATGTTAATGTTATTTATAATTTTTTAAAGTATCATTTCATTTGATAAGAGACTAATATATTTAGATATCGTCAAATTTTCCAAAAAAAAAAAAGAGAGGTGTTAAGCGAATTGATTGAATAAATTTTAATCAAATTAAAATAGATGGGTTAAGAATAACTCATCAATTTATTTATGGTTTATTAAAAATATAATCCATCCATGACACACTCAATAAGAAAACTATCCAACTTATCCATTAATCTTTTTTTGGATGAATGTTCAACCCATCCATTTAAAGATTATATTTTATTTTTAGCAAATATACTTTTTCAAAAAATAAATTTTAATATTTGTGTACATTATTATATTCAAATACAGTAGAGTTTAAGATCCACCAACTTAAAGACCTATATTTAATATCCCATCATACTTCGACATATATATATCAAGAAAAAGACTCTATGTTCAACCGATAAACTTAATTTGGACTACTTATTCTGTCCAATTACAAAAATATGTTGCACAGTTATTTTTCCAACAACAAATGGTGGTTCAATCCAAAGATTTATTCATTGATTTTTACTTTTATAAAATTGTTTGAATAGATGAGATGTTTGATAGATAAATGAATTTTATTGTCACTAAATGAGATAGAAAGATGTAAAAAGAAAAATAAAATAGTATTATAAAAATTATTGAAAAAAATGTTATGTAAATAATATATATAACTAATTTTTTCCATACACTTAAGTTTCTGGATGGAGTTCAAACCGTATGTGCTTAATTAATAGGTCTTGACTTCCCTTTCCACTCGAGGAACAAATTAACAATATTTAATAAAAATATTGCCCCAAGTTATATGTATCAACTAGTTTAAAATAAAATTACCTTCAAGTCTAATTTCTTAGATATTCGTAAATCAATCGTTTCATACTCAAATTATTATATCAGCACACATGCATTATTACTATTCAACTAACGTCAACTCTCTTTAAAATATCCTTGTTTTTATTTATTTACTTGTTTGTTCCTTTCTTCTTAGGGTGCAATAATAATGTTTGTTACTCTTCATCCCATACAAATTATGCTCGTTCTTGTTGGCATTCGTGACTCTATATAAACGTGGGGTACGTTCAAGTCTTGAGACAAGCAAAGGCATTGGAATTGGAAATCCTCATTTCTTCCTCCCAACCCAATTATTTTCTTGTTAGTCATGAGTCATATTAACGAAAAGCCTTTTTCCTCTTCCAATTGTATGCTCTTGAAACCCGAAAAGATGGGTTTCTTTCAACTCTTTATGGTCTTGTTTGGAAGAGACTTAAATAAAAAAGACTTTGTGCACTGCCTTGATCCCATTATCGAGCCAAGGTTCTACCATAAGTGGCTTATATTTGTATCGCTCTTAGTACAAAAGGTTCTGAACTCGTGTGCTCGTATATTAAAATGTATTGGGGATATTTTTGAGTCAATTTTGAACCCACAAGCTTCCTCCAACAAAAATTTCTTCATTATTGTATTTAACTGTATCCGAGGTTTGTTGTTTTCTTTCTTGTGTGCTGATGTTTATGTTTTTTTTTATCGATATTATTTTGTTTATTATTAGTTTTTTTGTTAGAGAAAGAAATTGAACCTTCAACCTCTCCTCCATTTCTTCCTTCTTCTTTTACCACACAATAAACCTTATAACATCTAATGAAATTTATGTTTTGATACCTGTGTAACGGCTCGTGCAAACTGATATGGATAAGAGATGCGATAAACATAATAATTTCAATAATTTATAAACATTATTTGTATTTTGTATTCATGTTCATTATGAAACTATTGATATGAAAGAACAATTTTTATTATATCATTTATTATATCTTAAATTTCTCTTTTTTTTTCCCTCTTTCTTTCTCATAATTATACAATTTTTTTGTACAAATAACATTTTTCTACTCAAACTAGTGATAATATGCCTTACCAATGTATACCAATGTGTTAGAAATAATTATGTCACTGATCATGAGTTTGCCGTGAAGCTATATATTAAACATAGATATTACAATTTACATGTTTGATTCATTTCATTTTTAATTATAATTTCTTAAATTGTTAATTATTACAACAGGTAAGCAGATACTGGATAAAAATTCTGAATATTACAAGTCTATAGTTGGTCATTTGGACAATCGACTGGAATTGTTAGACAATAGCATCAAGCGTGACGACCCAACCAAGTACAATGCTGCTTTGTCTATGATGGCTTCTAAAGTATCGTACGAGAATCAAGCTTACGTTCATGCTGTTGTCGTAAATCGCTGGACGGTATATACATAGAATATAGTTAAAAATATATTTTTCATATTAATAAATATAAAAATATTTAAAATTTGTCTTTACATCATTTTTAATATTTTTTATCTTCATAAAATTAAAATATGTTATTTTTTTCTTAAAATAGAATTCAGATATTCCAACCTATATGCATAATTTTTTTTATATGGTTACATGTATAATTAATATAAAAAAAATCACATTTTACATTGGTTATATACATAACTAATATAAAAAATGTTACATTAAAATCATCGTTATAAGTTTGATTAAAAAATAATACATTTTAATTTTGTAATGACATAAAATATACTGAAAATTTTAAAATTTTTTAAATATTTTCATCTTTATAAAAATGAAAAATATATTTTAGTCTAAATATATAAATTTTAAATTTCTTCTATAATAAACCTTTCAGGTTAGGTTTCAATGCGGAAAGAAGTGAAACAAAATAAAATATATGAATTAAAATTAAATGAAGTGAAATAGAATATAATAAAATAAAAACCTTTGTTTTGTTGCTTGAATATATTATGAATTTCCATCTCATTCCTCTCCAATTAGGGGAAAATGAAGATAAACACAAAATAAGAGAGATTTCATTAATTATTTCTATTATATAATTCTCGCTCATTTTACCAATCCAAAAATGGGTTATAATTGTATTTCATTTCTTTCTATACCATCCTTTTCTACCAATTTAAACAGGGCCATAATCTCGTTCTCACTCATTAATTAATTAGTTTATTTTCAAAGGATCATTAGAAGAAGCTAATAATATCTTACAAGTGTTTAACCGAAGTAGAAGCTAAATAAACCATACAATTTTACCTCGAATATCAATATACTGCATAAGGATTTTATTTAACTACCATTTCATCCTAAAGGGTTAGACTCAACGATATTAATGTTTAGGATGCCTGGTAAGTAACAAATCTTTTCCCAGTTTCTAGGTATTGATACTTTTTTGTGTTTTTTAAATTATTAGAAAGATGTTAAGCTATTAATTTGCATTGGAGTATCTCTATTTTTCACTCATGCAATTTTTTTGCTCTCGTGTAGATGGAGCTTATTGAATGTCGTGACTACTGGAATGGTAAGAAGTTAAAGAAGCACTTTAGTTTGAGAAAAAGCACTTTTTTCATTTCTATTTTTTTAATTACACTGTCATATATTTTGTATATTAATTTTGTCTTTTATTTTTAAAAAATTATATAAAAAAGTGAAAACAGAAAAAAAAAACATTATTTTTTATACTTTTTTTAAACAAGTGTAAATAATATAATATTTGTGTATTTAAAGTAAAAGCATAAGACATTTTCTTTACCTAATCCCTAAAAAAGAAAATTCTGTGCATCCTTTTAATTGACCAAAACATAAAAAATATTAATATATAGTACGTGTGTTTGGTAACACGTTGATTTTCACTCAACATGACTTTCTGAAATAACAAACATGTTTTTGTGCGTGTTTGAAAATTCACTGAGGATGAAGGAATCATATTTGAGACATGAAAGTTATTATAATTATTAATTTCTGAAAATCAATCTGGAACGAATAAAATTACATCCAAAACGTGAAATCAATCATGCTAAACGTGTTGCCAAGCACCCCCTAATTATTTTTTGGTGGTTTTGAAATTTTTCAGATCATCAAGAAAAAGCTACAACTCAGGCTTTCATCATGCTAGACAAAAGTGAAGACCAAGATACCTATGTTGTGGCTTTCAGAGGAACCGAACCCTTTGATGCTGATGCATGGTCCACCGATGTAGACATCTCATGGTTTGAGATTCCTGGTGTAGGAAGAACCCATGCTGGCTTCATGAAAGCCCTAGGGTTACTGTTAGACTTCAATAAAGAAGAGTTGAGATGGCCTAAGGAAATCGAAACCAATGAGAACCGTCCACGTGCCTATTACTCCATAAGGAATTTACTAAGGAAGCATCTGAATGGAAATGATAGAGCAAAGTTTATTGTGACGGGTCATAGTCTTGGTGGAGCTCTTGCAATTCTCTTTACCGCAATGCTAATGATGCATGATGAGAGACTTCTTTTGGAAAGACTTGAAGGGGTGTACACATTTGGACAACCTAGGGTTGGAGATGAAAATTTTGCCAATTACATGGAAAAAAATTTGAAATATTATGGCATTAAGTATTTCAGGTTTGTTTACTGCAATGATATTGTTCCAAGGTTGCCCTTCGATGATGATATCATGAAATTTGAGCATTTTGGAACCTGTCTTTATTATGACAGATTCTATAGAGGCAAGGTACGTATATACGTGATTGTAATCAACTTTATATTTTTCTCTTGTTCTTGATCATTATACATTAAGTATATATAAACAGACCATTTATATTAGAAAATATTAGAAATACACTTTCTGATATACTCTTTTTTAATAAAAATATTTTTTTTGATTAAAATTTATTTAAAATAAAATTTTATGAGTCTCATGTCATATATATTTAATAATTCTATTATTTTTAATAAATTTAAATCAATTAAAAAGGACGTGTTTAGAGAAGTACATTAAATAACATGTATTCATCAGTTTTATCTATAATTCGTATTAGATTAATTAATTCAAGTTAATAGTTGATGAGTACAAAAATAACTTCTTTTATGTACGAAATTTTTGTAGAAAGTGAAAGAAGAGCCGAATAAGAACTACTTCTCGTGGCCATGGAAAGGTATGATGATACAGAAGAAGGTGAATGCTTTCCGGGAACTTGTGAGGAGCTTCACTATTGTGCATAAACATGGACCTGAGTATCAAGAAGGATGGCTTCTAAGATTCATTAGGGTTTTGGGCTTATTATTTCTTGCAGGATTACCAGCTCATTGCCCCCAGGATTATGTTAATGTTACCCGGTTAGGGCTTCCCTCACATTTGGATTAATCGGTACATGCACTCATCTACATATGAAGAAGACTAAAAGTCATGATTGATTAGCAGAATTGAGTTTCTATCTTTTCATTTAATTCTCTTATAAGATTTGCCTTTGATTACCGACTTTCATAATACTATGTAATAAATAGCTCTTGTTAGGGCTTATATATATTGTGAAATAAGATACTACTTCCCTTGAATGCAAATTATCTTTATGCTTATTCTTACATATGCTGTGCAAGAGAACTCTTTTTTAGAGCGTGTGGGTTTTGTTTGTAGATCTGTAGGTCGATTATAAATTTTTGAAATACAATTTGAGTCATTGTTATAAACTTAGGACGACTTTGACCAAGATATAAGAAAACTAACCATATACAATATTCATAATAAATAAATATGTTTAGATATATAAATTATATTTTAGATTTATAATAAATAATTTAAATTATAATATAAGCTTATATATTAACTATTGATAATTTCTTTTGAAAAAATTATTCAATTCGATTTTGAAATGAAAATAAAAAATATAAACTATTCAATGATATATATATCAAATTCAATGATGTGGAAAAAAAATGAAAGAAAAGTTATTTTATATGTACAAAAAGGTAACATAAGAACACGGTTCTACATTAAGCATCATGGCCTAGAGTGTCGTGTCCCTACATTAAATTGTATAGAGTTGTCAATTCCGTTTAGACTGACCCATTTGAGCTAATCCATCACGGATCAACACATTTTTGTGCGAATCAGGTTATGTCAAGCCAATTAAGTGACAAGCTAAAATTTTGCTAATCCAGTACAGTTATTAACAAACTGTAAGCCAAATTAATGAGCTGGCTCATGAACCATCCATTTAATTTTTAAAAATTTATAAACTATTAAAATAAATTAACTTTTATATCAAGTTTATAAAATTTTCTTATAACTATACACTAAAAATAATACTATATAGGTTGTCATTTGTACTACAAAAATAATAGTACATAGTAATAGAAATAAAATATAGTGCATCAATTATAACAATAAACAAGTGTTACAAATTAAAAACAAAATTCTATCGGCACAAAATATCACATGATCTTATCAATAAATTATAAAGAGGGGGTGTCCTGGCCGATTACAGGTCATCCAACTTTAGACTAGTAAGAGTTGAGATTGGGCTGAACCGGGTCAAAATAAACTTATTATTGTAACCTCCTAGATCCTGTAAAACTCAAAAAACACCCACTTCAGAATTTTGACAAGTAAAGTGGGTGCTGCTTGAATTTGTAGGGTGCAAGAAGAAATGTGATAAGTTTAGGCCTAAATTTGCCTACCCCAATCTAAGCTAATCGGTCCATCTAGTTCCCTCGTTTTGACACTCCTATTGTCAATTTACAAACCGTTTTCATGTTGGGCGGCTGCCTGTAGTGCCAAAAATTACATGATTTTGCAACAGTTGCTGGGTGTGACTCTCATTAGATTATGTTTGGAAGTGGTGAAAAGGGGAGAAAGGAAAAGGAGAGATGGAAAAGATTAAATATGTTTCCTTCCCTTATTTGGTATGCTTATAAATTGGTAGGAATGATAGAAATTTATGTTGGAATCATGTTTTTTTTTTCTCTCCCATTTGAAAAGAAAAAGTGAAAGTATTTTGTTGCATTTAAAAGATCAAATTAGATAACTATCCTACTATATTCACTATTGACTATCCTGTTATTTGAGATAGATAACTACGGCTATGAGATAGATCATACATATAGTTTCTGTTTCTCTCGAAGGTCTCATGAGATGTGTGGACATATATATTAGGTACGTACTTATCGTGCATTATCACCCTCTTGCATCCATTTTCATTCTTATGAAACTTGAGCAACCATGTAGCTGTAGTAGTACATACTTAAGTACAACTACACATAAATAATGCGTGCCAAATAATTGTCCGTTACAAAATATCTTTTTTTAATAAAACTTTGACAAAAATAATAAAATGGCCCATGCAAATTTCTAGCCACCTTCGGATTATTATTAGTACAATACTCTAATAAACTAAAATAATAGGTCATATATACTTTTTATCTATACATTTTTTAGTCTGTTGAAAAGTCACTTTTATCCTCTTTTAGTTGATTGACACGTATTAAATTTTTGGGTTTTTTTGGTCTTTTCAACTTCTTTAGAACCGTAGAAGTTAACTAGTGGAGCAAAGAAGCAGAGGAACCGAGCAAACATCTTTGACTTCACCGAATGTTGTTGCGGTTGAAATCGGTGTGAGAAATACCTTCTCTGCTTACCATTTCTTCTTCTTTTATTTTTTTTCGGCGTTCTCTTTTCAACTCCTTCTTCTTCTTCTACTCATAATTGTTTAAAAATCAAAATTTAGAATTGTAGAAGTTAAATAGCGAAGCAAAGAAGCACAGGAATGGAGCAAAGATTTTTTACTTCACCGAATGTTGTTGCGGTTGAAATCGGTGTGAGAAATACCTTCTTTGCTTACCATTTTTTCTTCTTCTATTTTTTTTTCGACGTTCGTGGTTATGTTGTTTTGAAAACAAATACCTATTTCGGTTTCATATATTCCTAAAACATTTAAATATTTCTTTTTATTTAGGTTTAACAAAATGTCATGTGGTATTATAATTCTCAGTTTAGTGGCATATGATATACTAAATACTAAGTTTTAAGCTTTGTTTCTATTTCATTCTTTCGATTTATATTTTTATTCTTTTTCATTGTTTATAAGACTAGGAACTTGTGTAACGACCCGCCTCCTCGCTATGATATCATCACTCTAATAACTCAAGAAATTAAATTCTTTTTCTTTTTCTTTTATGAAAACTCCATTATTTTGCTTATGAAAATCATAGTAAATTTGAATTTTACAAATATATATATATATATATATATATATATATATATATATATATATATATATATATATGTTCCCAAACACGCACCAATGTTTAACTAAATACATGAATATTAATATAATAGTTTAGTACACATCATACACATAATAAAGATTAAATCAGTTCGTAGATATAATTAAATATGTGATTTACATCCTTAATCCAAAAAAAGAAATCATGAACCACTATGGAGGAGTTGATTAACAAAACACAACTCTCTCCCCAAAATAATCTCAACGTCATCACGTCGGCTTGGCGGCTCCTCAACAAAATCTCATCCTTGCACCCTACTGTTGTCATTCTGCTCCCATGAACAAGGTTCGCGATCATCACAGGTATCAACCACACGATACAAAATTGCAAGGATGAGTTCATTATAAAAAGAACCAATGTTAAATCCAAATAATCACAATTAGCAAGAAAACATAAGTAAACATCATGAGCTTACACAACATTCATTATTCAACACTCATATTCAACAATTATTCATCATACACATTCAACCATTATTCATCATCCATCCATGGATCCAAATCAAGACTGTTCAGAATGATGCATGCACCCGACCTCAACTCTTGGATGCAATGCGGTATATACTGTATCCAATACCAAGGAAATAGCCCTAAGCGTGTCTACCCAACACCTCACTTAAGAAACCATGCAGTATTTGTCGAGGCTACCCAGTCGTGCACCGTAACTCCCCTCCCCCCTAGGTGATCAACCTGGGGCCACAAGGAGTTCCCTACCAGGTGACACACCCCCTAGTACAAATTATATACTGCCACAATTTATACTATTTCCCATGTCATATGAGGTATGAAACATGGGCACCATCAAGTACAATGACCATGGATGAATTAAAGTTCCTAAGCATCCCCTTAGAAATGCTTATATTTTTTAACCACTTTAGTTTCCCACACAAGGGACGTCCGACAAGGTCAATGCACACCCCCATGGACATAGACAACATACGACGTATGAACGTGGGCACCATCAAGTACGATGACCATGGACAAATTAAAGCGCCTAAGCATCCCCGCAACGAATGCTTAGATTCTTTAACCACTCTAGTCCCCCACGAATGGGCCGTCCGACAAGGTCAATGCACCCCCCATGAACATACACAACATGCACATGCCAATGCATTTCCAACATCAATCAACATTCTATGTTCACATCATTCTCAATATAGACATCATCTCGTCTCAATGACGTTATCAACAACAACAACAACAACAACCTCATTTCATATTCACATAATCATCAACAATAACATCAATTCATGGTGACATGATCACCATTAACAACGTCATCTCAAATCAATATCATCGTAAATATCAACATCACCACATATCAATTAAAGTCACCAATAGCAACATCAACAATGAGTCGCATTCCGCATATAAATATGTTTTCCATGCCTGAGGTTCACACTCCCCAGATCTTCAAACAACACAAGTTTAATAAACAATAATGTTATTCATCAACAATAAATATATTGCATCTCATTCGTTAAAAACATAGCTTTTCTTGAAAACCAACATTCACATCAATACCAAATGTATCACATCCCATTGGTTAAAAACGAAGTTTTCTTGAAAGAAAATCAGCATGCAACAGGGACAAACAGATATTCTCATAGTTAGGTTCCCTGACCCTAACTATGGTGTCAAAACGGTAAATTTTATAATAACTCCCCTCACCTATCGTGAACTCCCCATCGGTTCCTCTTTGCGTCACTTAGAGATCCCTCTCTCGTTCGCGCTTGTCGGTCCAACGCAAGTCTCTATTACGCCAAAACGAAAGGAATTTAATATGGATTTCAAAAATAAGGTCAAAGGCAACATTCGGGGTCAAATACCTCTGTCAAAACATAAAGGGCTGAGGGGTGTTTCGTATTCTACAAATGAAAACATCATTTTGAAATTCCGATCATGCCAATATGATCGAGGTTCAGTGAATGGCGCAAAAATAACCTCAATGTTATAAACAGATAACTTTTACAATGTTTCATTCTCTAGGTTTTTTCAAAGGAAGTGTAAAAACATCCTATTATAGCAGCACATAAGAGACACTAAGAGGAAATCAAACTAGCTAGGAGAAGGTTTAGAAGTCAAGATTTACCTCAGAGAAACTTTGAAATGGAGGATTGAAGGATTTTCTCCACCGAATCTTTGAGGAGGATTTTGAGGATTTCGCTCCGATTAAAGTGTTCCTCTTGGTGTGGGGGTCCAATAGCAAGCAACGGCGGCCTACGGTGGCCATCGGTGATCTTGGGTGATGGAAAATGAGGTTTTAGGGTTTGGGAGACGTTTTTGGAGAAGAAGAGAGTGAAAATCATGTTTTTCACGCTGAGAACGTATTTATAACCTGCAAATTTCGCTTAACGGGCCTGTCGCGCTAAGCCAAAATCCACTTCTTGTGCTTAGCACAAGAATTTAGGCTTAGCGCAGCCCTCTCTGCACTAGGGCTCGCTTAGCGCACCTTTGGGCCGCTCAGCACAATTCCCCTCGGTTGGAATTGCACTTAGTGCGCCATTCACGCTTAGCGGGAGATCAAAATGTATTATTTTCAAAATCTCAACGGTCAGACTGTAGAAAAATATCTTAGAGAGATCCAGACAAAATTTAAAGACGATCTAACGGTTAACGAATCCGGTATCGTGATTTCACTGAACTAGGTTTTGGTAAAATCTAAAATCTCATAATTTCAACTTCGCTCAACAAAACTCCACATCAAGAAATTCACACATGACTAATTCAAGTCATATTTCAAATCATTCAAGTCAAACATATATTCAAACAACAAGCTAAACACAATCAAACATCGATTTATAATTTATAATATCTCAAGGTGTTACAACTTGCATTTCAGAATTAAGATTGAACATATGTGAAAATAAACTAAACCAAGTGAACTAATATACTTTTATTGTGCAGGATAATGGATAAAGAGAATAATTTCAGGAACAATGATGCAGCTTAAGCACGACTGAAAAGGAAAATTATATTACATGACAAACGTGTTTGTAAACCTTCAGCTGGAGAAAAAAGTAAAAAAGTTATGTGCTGAGACATATTCTAGAAATTATTTTCAAAGATAATCAGCCAGCAGTCTAAGATTAATAATCATATTAATCAAGTGTTCACTCAACCAAGTCACACTTATAATTATTTTCAAAGTCATTGATGCACAACTGTGATGCACTTGGCAGGGGTTAATTTAATGTCAAGGTTTGATGCTTCCAATGTGAATAACTCCACTACTGATTACACTGAGAAAACCTGTAATCTGGTGGAAAATTTATCAAATTTGAATTGTTCAACATCAACACTGTGATCTTCTAAAGGAACAACAAATACCAATTTTTTAGATGAAAACATTAATCTTGATGCTGATAACAATGTAGAATATATCAGATCTTCTCCTCAGTTGGAACAGATACAAGGTACAAGATTGAAAATAATTAAGAGCTTTGGTATGCTTTTTATCACCTGATTAGTTTATCTATGTTAAAAAAAATTCTTCATAATGCAAACTTAATTTATGAAAATAATTTTGATTCTGAGGAAGATGACCTATTTACCAATCCCACAACAATTTTTGTTGACGACTTACTAGAAGGTATTGTATATTGTATATTGGTTATCAATTTAACTTGAGTCTTAGTATCTAATATCAATTTTATTCATTGTAGGATATTTTGATATTGGAGATCCAATAATCTAATGTACACATTGCCAAGCTTATATGTGGTATCAAGAAAGAACACGAACACACAAACACACTACAATCCCCAAATTTTATCTTTGTTGTGGTGATGGCAAAGTTCAACTCCCTCTTTTGAAAGATCCAACTCCTCTACTCCAGCGTCTTCTATTTGATAACAATGCTAATGATAGTAGAAATTATCAACAACACATTAGGATCTATAACATGATGTTTGCATTTACATCATCTAGGGCTAAGCTTGATAGATTTATTAACAATGGTGCAAGACCACCAACCATAAGGATACAAGGTCAATCATGTCACCGAATGGGGAGTTTGTTACCTCTTCCTGGCCATGCGCTTAAGTTTGCACAACTTTACATTTATGATACAAAAAATGAGATACATAATCGGATTCAATCAATCGGGTATGTATAAACCTTTTGATAACAGTAATTAAAATTTTAATGTAGTTTATTCTATTATCTTAGTGTCAGATACTATACTAGCAATGCCTTAATAGTACTTTAATTAATGTAGGAACCAAAAGAACATAGATGCGGAAATTGTGTCTAAGTTATCAGCCATGCTAGATGAATACAATGTACATGCAAAGTCCTTTAGAATGGCGAAGGAAAGGCTAAAAACTGAACTTGTTCATGATCTAAAACTAGTGCTAATTTCTAACAAAAATAAAGATGGTAGAATATATAGCATACCATCTGTATCTAAAGTTGTTGCCCTAATTGTTGGGGATGTTGATACAGGTTCAAAGAGAGATATTATTATGGAGACGTAGAGTGGAAAACTTCAATGAATTGATGAATTGCATACTAGCTATTTAAGTTTTCAATACCCTCTTTTGTTTCCTTACGGTGAAGATGGTTACAGACACGATGTTCTTCACCGATCAACATATACTTCTCAAAAAAGGATTCGACTTACAAGCAAGGAGTGGTTGTGTTTTAGAATCCAAACTCGAGCAAATGAGGCACAAACTTTGATTCGGTCTAGGAGACTTTTTCAGCAGTTCCTGGTAGATGGTTATGCAATACTAGAGGCAGAGAGACTTAATTTCTTTAGAAGGAATCAAGCAAAACTAAAAGTTGACAAATATATTAACTTGACTGAATCACAACAAGGTGTCCAAACTGAAGGTTCAAGCAGAGGAAAAATAATGATTTTACCTTCATCGTTCATAGGAGGTCGACGCTTCATGGATCAACTTTATTTTGATGGAATGTCTATATGTATCCATGTTGGATTTCCAAATTTATTTGTTACTTTTACATGTAATCTCTACTGGCCAGAAATTGAAAGGTTGTTGAAGTCTATGGATTTGAAAGCACATGACCGGCCTGATATAGTGTCAAGAGTATTCAGAATCAAATTTGAAGAACTTTTGGCAGACTTGACAAAGAAACATATTTTGGGAAAAGTGGTTGCATGCATGTCACATTTTTTTTTCAATACAAATTAAAAATTATTCATTGACCTTTTAACAATAAAATTATAAGTTACTGAAATATGTTTAATTTTGCTTTGTTTACAGATATGTACACAATTGAAAGGTTATTATTTCTCTTACCTGTAGAACAAGCAGTCTATTTTAAAGATAACGAAGTGATTGATGATGTTCTTTTAAACCCAAGTGTTACCAAATTGATATTTACCTCCTGGATGGATGCAAATAGAAAATATCCAGAGGCAAAGAATCTAACCTATATTCAGTTTGTGTCCAAGTTTGTCTATGTCAAAACTAGAAGAACTTGGAAACCACACAAGTCAGGTTATACAATTGGAAGGTTGATGTGGGTTCCTCCAATCACAACATTATGTCACAACACATTTGGGACATAGGCTCATTTGTGCAGAGTTGGATTATGATGTTACTGAATTGAAATCTCAATTCGATAATTACTTTAAATCTCTTACAGGTAAAAGAAAACTTTTAAATGTACAAATAAAGGATGTATTGATTAAATTTTTCATTTCAAGTACTATTTTTTGTTCTCTAATATGATGTATTTTATTTAACTACTTCTAAATATGAGCAAAGAAATATATTTGACAGAATTATGATAGCTGTGGATAGACAGGAAGGTAAGATGTTTTTTTTATACAACTATAGTGGTTCAGGAAAAACCTTGATGTGGAAAACATTAACTTTGACATTAAGAAGTCAGTGACAGATTGTTTTAACAGTGGTTTCAAGTGGAATAACATCATTGTTGTTACCTGGAGGGCGTTACCTGGAGGGCAAACTGCACACTCTAAATTCAAGATTCATGTTTCTACTTTTGATGACTCAATTTGCAATATTCACCAAGGTAGTGAATTAGCTGAGCTATTGAAAGTGACAAAGTTGATTATATGGGATGAAGCACCTATGGCCCATAAATTTTGCTTTGAAGCACTGGATAAAAGCCTGGGAGACATCATGGGACTTGGTAATGAATCTCTACAATATTTGGAGGAAACGTCATTGTTTTTGGTGGAGATTTTCATCAAATCTTACCAGTTATTCCAAGAGGAAGCCGATTTGATATTGTTCATTCAACGATTAATGCATCATATATATGGGATCATTGTGAGGTGTTGATTTTGACAAAAAAAAAACATGCATTTACAGTTTGGTATGAACAACTTATCTGTAAGTGAACTCAACAGTTTTTCCCAGTGGATACTTGATATTGGAGATGGAAAAATTTCTGAACCAAATGATGGTTATGCTATAATAGAGATCTCGCAAGAGCTTCTCATCTTAGATTTTAATGGCCCTATACAGGGCATTGTCAGCAACACTTACCCAAATTTAATGGACTAATACAATAATGAGTATTTGCAATGTAGAGCTATTTTGGCTTCTACAATTGACACTGTTGATGAGATAAATGATTTTTTTCTATCATTAGTGCCAGGTACTAACTTATTTATTATAGTTTATGCATAATTCAATTAGAAATAAGTGTTGCAAACATAAAACATCCTGCATTAATCTGTCCATTTTTCTAATAATTGTAGGAGGTGAAAAAGAATATTTAAGTTTAGATATGATATACAAATCAAATGCAGCAGACAACCAAGCATGGAAAGCACTTACTCCTAAATTTCTAAACTCTCTTGGGACATCAGGACTTCCTAATCATAAAATTAAACTTAAAGTAGGAAGTCTGATCATGCTTTTAAGAAATATAGATCAATCTGAAGGTTTGTGTAATGGCACAAGGCTGTTTGTGTAATGGCACAAGGCTGATTGTGACAAGATCAGCAAACCATGTCATCCAACAAAAAATCATTGATGGAAACAAATATGGAAATCAGATATATATTCCTAGAATTTTATGTCTCCATCATAGTCACCATAACCTTTTAAACTGATTAGGAGGCAGTTTCCTATCATGCTATCATATGCCATGACAATAAACAAATCTCAGGATCAATCATTGGAATGTGTTGAACTTTACTTGCCTAGACCAGTTTTTAGTCATGGTCAACTATATGTAGCAGTCTCAAGAGTTAAGAGTAAACAAGGATTAAAGATCTTGATACATGATAAGGAAGGAAGACCATTGAATACTACGACAAATGTAGTCTTCAAAGAAGTGTTCCGTAATCTTTAACTGGTAAAATTTTGATTATATCACACATGAAAAGCACTTTATGTTATGACTTCCAACTTTTAGTAGTTCAAACTAATATTGAGGTGTACATTCTACTTTGACTTAAGTCTTACTTCAATTCTCAAGTTCTACTTTCAGGAATGTGATGGATGATTTTGGAGATGTTTTGTCCAATTTATCAGTTTCACACTCTTCTAAAAATGTAAGTTGTTCTAAACATCTACTGCAACTTCTAGTACTATTTCATTTAATTAAATTTAATTTTAGTTTTCATCTTGAACTATCACTAAAAGAATTACTCATAAGATTTTATGAATCTGATCAATACAATGATTTACTCAATTAGGTATTTGAATTTGCAGGTTAGGAAATTAAAACACGAGACTACCAATGATTAATTTTTTGAGTTATATTTTCATAATAGAACAACTGTTGAGGTTTAATCTTTTATTTTGTTGTATATCTTTTCACTCATTGTTCCTAATTACTATTTTAAAAAATGAACAACTTCAACCTCAAGAGGGTGGAGAATGTGATTAATTTCCCAAACCTCAGTCACCTGATGCAACCAACTAAGAAGAGGTCTTATTTGAAGCAACCTTGACCTAGTACAAAGCAATATGAAGCCAATTCATATGGTTAAATTTTTTGTCTTTCACTTATTTTATTTTCACTTTTAATTTGGAATACAATTATTTCAATTCTTTGCATACCCAAAAATTTTAATGGTTATTATATTTCATTTTTACCAGAACTTACCCTTCCATGTTGTGAATATCTTAATGCAAGCTAAGTCTGATTCAGTCATTCTTGAGTTCCTGGGTGGAGTTATTACTGAATGCAAAGGCTTGATCCATCAACTTCACAAAAACACAATGAAGATTGAAAAAGGTTGGAAGCGTTACTGCAAATATAACAAACTATAGAAGGGAGACAAAATTCTCTTTACCTTTGATGCTGCAATGGGAAACGTGATTGGAGTGATAAAAGTTAACTAAGAGTTATTGAGTTTGAGTTTAATGTTCTGTTTTACAACAATAGTTTCACTTAACATTTGGTGTTGATTATCGGTGTATCTCTTTTGATTTGCCATTGCTAAAATGGTTTTTCTAAAATGTCAGCATGTCTGACTTACAATGACATACATATAATAATTATAAATTATATAAGTTATGGTATAATATCTTCAATTTGGATCAATTATCAGCAACCCTCTTATTCTTATCTTTTATTACCTTAGCGTATAATGTTTTAAGTTTGGATGAGTTATCGACAATTCTCTTATTCTTATCACAAACTTTCTTATATATAATATATTTTTTCCAAATAAATAATATGATTCCACATCTAACTTAAAAGATAATTGAATTGAGTTAAAGACACTACACACATTATTATAAGTCAATTAAACTCTTAAAAGTACTACATGGATGATAATAAAAAATGTACACATGTGTAAATATAAAGGACGTCCGTGCGAATGCACGGATAGAATACTAGTATCTCTTTAAATGTTTGACCTTGTATAGTTCATATATGATGAAAATATGTTGGCGTCTGTTATAAATCTTTCAAGTGTATATATACACATTTTTTTGGTTTCAATTTATTCTAGGATCGCAAGGACAACTATCGTCATTCACGATGCAGAATAAATTCATATACTTCTAACCGTGATTACACCTTGACAAGAAGTATACAACACTACTGATATGCTGACTTTTCTGAGGTGGAAGATCCTTGGTGAGTTTACAAATTACAAGTACGATACAAAATTGAATATCAAAACACACTGATAGCACGATATCAAGACATCTGCTGTGTTGGACTTTGTCACCATTAATTAATACATGACTACCATGTACTAATTATGTAAAGAAAAAGTGTTAATAAAATTCAATTATGTAAAGATTAACTGAGATTAAGGTACTCTTTAGACAATGCAATAATTTATCCTCAATCACCATCTACGAGTACTTGGTGTGTTCATAAAGAAAACGAGAGAAAAAAAATGTTTATAAAAGAAAAAGGAAAAAAGTTCGTCACAACCATTGTGCTTTCTTATATACACAGAATAATACATAGGTACCTAGGTGCAAATAATGGTGTAAGGCTTTCTAACACATGCCAATTGCGTGGAATTGTCTGTCATCAAGACAATGTAGTATTTTCTTTTATAAAGTGGTAAAAAAACCTCAATGAATTGAGGGATTTTACATAGGATCCTTCACTGATCATGGCTTCTGAAGCAAGTGGTTGGAGACCATATCTGAGCATATTTGGAGAACGAAAATACTGTGCACTTGGAAACCTCCTGGCCCTGTTGTACAGGTAATGAGCTTCTCATATTTTCAGCTTTCAACTGTGCCCTTCTCAGCTTGTTTAGAATCTTATCCATTGATGACGATCTCTTCTTTTCCAATTTCATCTGTGTTAAATACTATCATGGTTAGAAGAGATTAAATTGTTGTGTTGAAGACCGTTAGGAACATACTCTTTAACACACTCCTTTAAACACATTCTTTAATTGGTTAAAATTTATTAAGAATTACAAAATAAGGATAGAATTGTTAAATATGATGTGGGAACCACAAAATTTTGTGACTTTCAATAAATTTCAACCAATAAAAGGAAATGTGTTCCTAGCATTTCTGGTGTTGTGTTATATATACACTTTCTACGTATATTTTCTGAGCTTTACTATAGTCTATACTGCAATATAGCAACCTCTTTCAATGAATTTAATATCTTCTTTTAACTGATTGTGTTAGACCCCAAACATACATGATATAAGAAAATACACTATACTAATGAATAGAAAAAACCTCAAGTTTCCGTATTGCAGTTTCAGCCTTTGCTTTCTGCAAATTCTCCCATGCGATGATTTTGGCTTCCTCTCTCTGTAACCTGCGCCAAAACAGCTAGAAGTTCATGGATAAATGCAGAAGTAAAACACTAGCATTATATGCATGTTGCTCTCTGAATGAATGTGGAAGAGATTCAAATATCATGTCCATGATGATCTAAGGAACTGAAAAGCATTCATTAGCAGCCTCCAAATTGATTTTATATCCAGAAAGGAGAAAACTTAGATAGTGTTTTAGTTATTGTTTGTACTGTTTCCAATCAGAATTGAAGTTTTATCTCGATAATTTGCATAACAAAATTTACATTAAAAGATTTGACAAATGAACGATGTAAAGCTTCAATTCTGATAGGATAACAGCAAAAACAACACCTAATGAATAATGTAACCTTTTACAGGATCAGCCCAAGGATAAAGAAACTAAAGCTTGAGCTTATCAACATTTGGTATTAGTTTTTTAAAGTAAAAAAAAAAAAGGTCACATATGTTGACTAAAAGACCCCACATATCTCACTATTTTCTTTAAAGTAGAAAAAGTTTCTCAATTTTCGTTTTAGGTCTCACTTATGTTGGGTCGACCTTCACCTTTTAGCCAAGGAACCAAAATGACTAATGTAACATGAATTTTAAAAATTGTGGTATTTAGTATTTAAGCAACACATACTTGGAAGTGTCAATGTTTGGCTCATCAATATCCCATGATGCTTGGTCTTCTTCCCTAATCTCTCTTGAATCTTTGCTGTGTAAAGTGTCTTTTTTGGGCAATTTGGTTGCATGCCTCTTGGACCACCTTATAATTGTAGATTGGCTGTCGACTTCCACATCTCTGACCTCTAATTTAGGAGAATGCCATTCTTGTTGTTCCACAACTGAAGTGGCACAAGATTTAGGAGATGAATGTGAATCATTCTCTGCCTCTCCTAGACTCATTTGGGTACCTTTGTCACACCTTGAGGAATGAGATGCTACGTTTTCCTCATTCATCGCTCCTTGTTTCTCATCTGTAAATTCAAACAACAATCCTTTTGAACGTGTAGATTCTCGAATGTCAACTAATAATGGTGTATAGATTATGCGGTAGAATCTAATTAGCGTAACTCAATTAACAATTACATGCCAAAATTTATAGAAAAGATTTAAATTTGATTCTCACTAAATACATTATTAAGAAAAGACATAAAGCTTAAGTGTGATAAAATAGTAGAAACTCAATTGAAAATGAGTTTCATAATAAGCTGATAGAAACTTATAGAGATACCTCAATGTCCTAAAGGAGAGTAAAATAAATTAATTATCATTATTAAAAAAAAAGTTCGGTGCGACCACCTCATCCTAGTGATTATAACAATATAAAAGCACTTGCAACACTTCACCGATTTACCGGCTAGCGGTGGATAACCCAAGACCAAAGTTGCCCAATTATATTAGCAAATGATTAAACAATGCATATACTTTGAAAAAATCTTTATTTCTTTAATGAATGAATTTGTCTTTTTGGCCAATGTTATCTGAATACAGCACAGTCGCATTAATTATCCCCTGAAATCTAGGCACAAACAGTAGCCATCACGCGTCAGAAACAGTTTCTCCTTATACTAATCAAATTGATTACATATATTAAGCATATTCTATATACGGAATATGCAATGTAATTAGAGAAATTCTACCTTAGAAAATTTAAGACATACAGTACTAATACAGAAATTATCTCTCCTATTACATTTGTTCAAACTAATTCATGAGCTATTGGACGAAATACCAAGACTCTCAAATTTTTAAGGATAACATAGCAACTCTCGTGTAATTATAGTATTTATTGAAACTAATTCAGGTAATACATGATAAATTTATGGGAAAGAAAAAATTCTGGTTCAATTTCACATAATATATTTTTAGAGAAAGAGTGAAAAGTTCAAGTGTGACTAAGTTCTTAACCGGGCATTAATGTCATAGTTGATTTAAAGTACCAAAGCCTTAAGGTATGAAGCATAGACTCTAACATGAACACAAACCCTTTAACACGGCTATCTAAAATATATGACACAGAAACATCACATACACACACAAAGATGAAATGAAATATGAGTAACATAATAAAACATTTAAATTGATGAGATATTCATCTTTTTAAACCTATTTTTTATGATTTTGCAAGTGTGTAAGTTGTAAAAAAGTGTTGGTTTAAGTGTTCAAGAAAAAAAATTAATATTAAATTGAAAATCTAATAAGAAATGTTGAACAATTACTACTCTCTGAACAAGAGAACTGTTTGCACTTCATATATATGTATATTTCGGTTCATACCAAAAGTCCTAATTAGAGTAGTTAAAAAACAAAAAGACAATGATTTACCTTGAGAGATGGGAGATGATTGGTCACAGGGCTGTTCAGAGCACGTGGGTTCAGCACTGGACAAAGAAGAAAGCACCACGCCATTCTCATTGATCCCAGGCCTAGAAAACTGCATTCCACTGTCCAAGTCATAGCCAAAAACATTGCCATCATGTGCATCAAAGTGGTGAACAGAAACAGCAACAGGTGCCAACACCCCAGTTGAGAAGGGTGAACCCACCACCAAGTTTCTCACAACCAAACCCTGATTTGAGTAGAAAGAAGCCACACCAGGAGGCACAATAGGGCCACTTATTGACTTTGGCCTTCGCTGAAGCTGTGCATGTGAACAACTTCTGCTCTCAGCATACGCAGAAACTGGGCTACAAATCCACCTCTCAGCTTCATCCCATTTAGATGGCAGTGTTCTTCCACCACAAAAGGGTGTTGTTATTAACCCTGCCATAGTGTGTCTTCTGCTTATGCTACTAGCACTAGTTGAAAGCTTTGAATTTGAAACTCTCTCTGAGCACCAACCCTTTTGGCTCCTAATGTTTCTCTCCCTATAATAGGGTGCCCCTGGACTTGGGAAAGATCCCAAGTTCTGGAATGATGATGAAGAACTCTTCTTCATGACACTGGAGAAAGCAAGAAGAGAAGAATCCCACTACGAAAATGGAAAGCTGAACAACATGTTTTGATTTTGACCCATCTGTGTTAAGTTGTTCTAACCCTCTTTCTACTTTTTTCTTTTTTTACGTGAGGTTGATATCTCGGGGTGTACTTAAATCTGATCAGATTCGTTGTACCCAAAAGGAACCAACGTTTGATTTTGACTAGTCATGCTTCATCACTCAACCACACCACTTTGAAATGTTACACCAAAAGAAAAAAGTGGGTAACAACTTAACGATTGACAAACGTATATATATTGTTACCGAATGCTGTAATTAAGTTAAATATTTTAAAAAATAAATTATTATTTATAATAAGTTTATTTAAATTAAATAGGACTGTTTTTAATAAATAATATCTATAAAACAAACGTATTAAAATATGTGTTTAAAAGAAAAAAGATCATAACTACTAAAAAAAATGAAAAATATATATTATTATCAAGTGGATCAATTGGGATAATTAATATTGAATTCTTCTAACTTAACACCTTAATATGTAGTTATGTTGTTTTTTGAGAAAGAATTTAATACTTTATAATAGTCACCACGTTAGTGCAACCCCATAGTGAAACTAACCATTTTTCTTAGGACAAGAACCATTCATTGAAGGTGGAATAATGAGAGTGAGGAAGGTGGATTTGGAGGGAGCAGAACGTGGACATCGTCTGTGAAACATTTTGTAGACTTCCAAGAAACCCATCCTTGCACTTGTCATGTCGTGTGTAAATTCCAAATGCCACTCACATGCAGTGCACCGCAGGGCTATGACATTTTTTTGATTTTTTTCACATGATGAAAGGGGCGTATTTGGTTTCGATTTGAACTACCACCTTAGCGGTGAGATTTGTGGGTTTGCTGTTCGTAGCTTTATTGTTGTCAAAAGGATATTTGTAGTAAAAAGAATTGATGTAAAAAATTATTTTATTGAAGGTAGCATTGGGATATATAAAAATAGTTAGATGGTTAAGAATGAGAGGAAGGATGAAAAGATGACGAGTTTGATATCTCATACTAATAAAAAAAAATTAATAATTAATATTTGTGAATCTAAAAAAATATTTAAGGTATGATTGGATATCAATTCTATTAGATTGAAACGGGTGTTTTTTTAATTCAGTTTATTTTTAAATAAAAATAAAAAATTAATCTCTCAAGATATAAAAATATATTTAAGAGATTGACATCTCTTGATGTTTATTTTTTTTTATGCATGCGGATACAAATATCAATCTCCTTATTATATACTTAAAAAATAAGATTATTTCTTAATCATAATAAAATCATAGAATATTTTAAAGTGTGATTTTAAACAATAAAGAATGTATTTAATCATTACTTTGATATTAAGTATATGATGATTATAGTTCATCTCCAATTAAAAATCAATTATACATATACATATTAACTTAATCATAAATTAAAATGGTGTGACATGGTTATCAAGTAATCATTTTCATTAAATATGTGAAATGTTTGATCCCTACTTTGTACATATGAAAAGAGTTGGATAAACGGACTCAACTTCATGTACTACCTGCAAAATTCACAATCCACACAATATATGAGCCTTAATATCTTAAATGCATTTAAATTAATAACTTTTTAACCGTGAGTTTAATGGATTTTATCCATAGGCTTTGTGGGCCCTCATGGGCTTTTATATTCTGATATAAAAATATATATTATACTAAAAGATAAATCAATCGTTAAATAAGTTTGATTATCTTTTGAAATTAACTATTGATTTCTAACTAAAAGATGCTCCAAATCCAAAAAAAAACAACAAAAAAAAAGATTGACTTAATCACGTTATATACATGCAGATTGGGTTTATGTTGCATGGTTATTTAATATTTTCATGTTTTATGTGGTAAATATGGCGTAATCATTGATGGGCATTTACTTTTCAGAGGACTCCCGGATTTGGCCAGGACATGTAAAACTTTCAAGGTATTTCTTATTACCCATAATTATATATGTTTTCTTTTAGCTGATTCAAAAATTAATTTCAGTGTAATTTATTTCTGTAAGGGTAAATCGGCATTGCAAATTGGTAAATAAAGAGAAGCATATTTTGTAAATAAG
Organism: Glycine max; assembly: GCF_000004515.6. Classification (NCBI taxonomy): domain Eukaryota; kingdom Viridiplantae; phylum Streptophyta; class Magnoliopsida; order Fabales; family Fabaceae; genus Glycine; species Glycine max. The sequence goes on from NC_038253.2 coordinate 18,212,380, forward strand.
CATTTGCAAAATAATATTTACCTCATGTTCAGTAATTGTTAATATAGCTATTTATTTCTTGCAAAGTGCGCAAAATATATATTTGTAACACGTACTTTAATACTTCAATTTATAATAAAATATTATGAAAGGATAAATGTTTACTCGAGTTAATTTATAGGATAAGAAAATTGAGCTCGAGTTTTAGGATAAGAAGAAAGTGACTAAGTGAGTGAGTCGGGATTGAATCAATCAAATTCATCTGTCTCACATGCTATTTCAACATTTTTTATCAAATGAATATAAATTTTTTATGCTTTTTTTGATATGAGATCAATTTTGAATTATTCTTAAAAATAAGATAAATATAATAAGTGTTATAACTTTTGAGAATTTATTTTTTTAATTGAAGTCGTAAAATTTGTTATGAATTTAATTTAATTATTTTTTATTTACAACTTTAAAGTTATGTGTAAGTTTATTTTTTTTTTATATTTTCTGACTTTTAAATCGTAATTTTTTTAAAGTGCAAAGTTTTTTTTGGATTTTTCATTTTCTTTTGTTTTGCTTTAATTTTTTTTAAAAAAATTGTGAATAATTTTATTTATTTATTTAATTATTAAATAAATAATTTTAATTTTACTTGCTATTAGTTTTATTTAATATCTTATATATACTTTTTATATGGTTTTATATAATATGTTATATACTTTTTAAATATTTTTTATTTAAAATATTTTATATATTTTTTTAAAATTGTTTTATTTAATATATTTTGAATATTTAAAATTTAGATAATTTTTTAATAATATTTTTGAATTTTATTTATTTTGTAAATGAAATAAATAATAAAAATTACTTAAATTTTAAAAAACTAAAATTTTAAAACAAATAAATTTATATATTGTTACTAATATTAGTAACAAAATAATTTAGTATTTGTTTTAAAATCACTATTAGAAAATACACTTTCAACATCGATTATTTAGAACATTTTACATCGGTTCTAAAATCAATGTTGAAAGTGACAATGTTGAATGTATGAATGTTAACATCGGTTTTGGAGAACCGATGTTAACATACATATGACAACATCGGTTCTCTAAATACCCGATGTTAAACACAATGAACAACAGCAAAAAAAGTGTACGCATGATGAACGTTGACATCGGTTTTCCAGTAAAACCGATGTTAATATGTTAGTTTAACATCGATTTTCTAAAAATACCGATGTTAATATATGCCCTTAACACCGGTTTTGCTAGAAAACCGATGTCAACGTTGATGATGCATATTATTTGGTGTAGTTCTTTGTGTATAACATCGGTTATGTGTACATAACCGATGTTAATATTCAAATATTCACATCGGTTATTTATAATTAACCGATGTTAATGTACAATAGTTGACATCGGTTATCTACAGATAACCGATGTTAAAATACAAACGCTGACATCGGTTATACACAAATAACCGATGTTAATATACAAACGTTAACATCAGTTATAATAGAAAACCGATGTTAAGGTTCATATCGACATCAGTTTTTGTAAATAACCGATGTTGGTTATGATATTAACATCGGTTTTTGTTAATAACCGATTTTGTTTTCAAGTATTTTTTTTTTATATATATTTTCTGTTTTTATAGTAAAGCCAAAATTGTACTTGTCAAATGCAATTTCAGGAGGCCCAATTCACAGCAAATAAACATTTTATTCTGCTTTCAAGCAGTTTTAATGATAATAAACATCAAATAATTGATTTATTATAAAGAACAATGATCAAATGAATTCAATGTTCATGTTAAATACAAAATGTAAAAAATGTTAAAAAATGTCCCTAAATCCTAAGCCTGATCTCTAACTCGGAGATAAAACTGTGCCCACTGGATCCGCAATGCTTTTAATCTCTCTGACTCCAATGGTCTAGGATCGTTAAAATACTGCATGATGAAATAAATCATAATAAGTTAATAATGTAATACAAATTATAAATAAATCGATTTTCTTTGAAATAAACTTACCGCTTTCCAATTATTTCTAAAAGTTCCTAAAATGATGGTGGGCATCCAGTGCATCACATAGTAGCCACACTCAGTACTTCCTTTTTGTCTATTACACTAAATACATAATGAAATTTGGATATTAATTAAACAACTAGTGTACAGACACATAAAGAAATATATATAAGTGGAAGTTTTATGTAAATGACGTACCTTGACGACAATCCACCTAGCAGAAGCCTTTGATTTAGGCTGTGGAGCATCATCAAGACCCTTGATAGCACTGTTCCATATAAGTAACAATTAAAAACTGGTGTTGTACGTTGAGGTATTACAATGCAAATGTATTGAAAAGAACACTAACCTATTAATAATCCCCTTAAGGTAGTTGTCTAGCCTGTTATGCAATGAACAAAACCAGACAACTAAGTGTTCCTTGGGCAGGATGACCACCATCTGTCAGTGTCCGCTGTAGTGGAACCTAAAATGGGTTAGTACATTAGTAAACATTAATTAAATTTTGTTATTTTGTGACTTACCCATTTAAGTAAGCTCCAAGATACACATCGCGTTGTGAACTCTGCATCCAACTCTTTATGTAACTTTCAGATTCAAACTGCGATTGCCCAAACCTCTGAATGGACTGTGGCTCGAGGAATCCATAGATAACAGAATTCCCCACTCGCATACATGTTTCAGTGAGATGTCTGTTTATGTTAAGTCAAAGTTAAATATTTATGAATTTAAAGCCATAAGGTAATTAATTAAAAGCCTTTTATATAAAGACTTACAGAATCCACGACTGTAACACTAATATGCTGAGACATTGACCACCATGTGCGATTTCGGAGAGGTCTTCGTGCTTTATGTACAGAGGGAAATCTGGATTAACAACCCCGAACACGGTGGCATCCCATCTAACCTGATAAGGCCTCAAGAAAAGCTCTGGGATAATCAATGTCATCAGATAAAGCGGATCATCGACCTCCGGATCGGGCTTCGGAGGTGGTTTTGGCAGAGACACAATTACCTGTTCATAAAACAAAGTTAAATAGCCAAATTTGAGGCACGCTTAATGAATTAATTTAAAAAGAAGAAACATATAGTAAGGACAATAAGTACTTGCTGTGATAAAGACTTGACCAGATGTGTCGGCCAAGCAAGGAAGGTGTGAAGTGCCTGCCCCACTAAGGAAACCTCATCAGTGGGTACAGGAACTGGAGCATCTGCATCTGTAACCTCATCCACACTCACCTTTACTTGGCCAGGCAACAAAGGAGTGTTATGAACAAGAGTGGATCCCTCATAAACTCTCCCCATGGCAACCAGGCGGGCAGGATCTGCTTCTATGTACAAGCCGCACCTGTCAGAGTCACCCGTCTCAGGATCGTTTCCTGAGGGATCAACACAACTCCCCTTTGTGCTGACTCAAGGATTGGAGGGACCAGGACCAACCAAAGGCTCAGGAGGCACTGCAAGTCCCTAAGATTGCATCTGTGACTGAAGCTGGCTGAAGGATGCCATGACCTGCCTCGTCACTTTCTCTGTGATGGACTCCTCTAGCTGGTCCCTGATCTGCTGGGTCAACTGTTGTAATTCGTCAGGAGGCAGGAAGGAAGCGCTGCGGGACATCCATGGAGCCGATCCAAAGTATTGCTTGATGGTGACACTGGCTCCAGCAGCACGGACACGTCCAGGGTGCTCTGGACGTCCAATAGCAACGGCCAGAACATTCTGACGTCCATGGGGGACGAACGATCCCTGTGTGGCCTGCTCCTCAAACGAATCCTGCATAGAAAACACACAGTGGTACATGGCATTCTCAAAATATTGAAACATAATTGTAATGGTTAGTTGAAAATGACTTACAATCTTCTAAGCAATTTCCTTTGCGGCCTCAGTCGTCATCTCCCCTGTCTTCTTCGTGCGGGCCATCTTCCACTTCACGTGGCGTCTGACCGGGGATGGAGGGTCGATGATGCCATCAATGCTTCCTGACTGTGTAGCTTCCTACAACTTCTTCTTTGTCTTCTCAGCCAGGAGCTTCTGCTCCAAATAATCATAACCCCCACGAGACAAAACATGGGGAGCAGTATTCTGCTTCTGGATGGCCTGTGCCTTGATACGCACATCCTGAAAAAATTAAACAATAATGTTTGAAATGGGTAGAATGAAGTATAACAACATCATGTTTAATATGAAAAACAACTTCAATGGCAAGGAACATACCTTCCAAGAAGGGTCTCTGCGAGTCTGGAAAAACTGGACACATTTTTCCTTGCTGATGCCGTATTTGTCACAGACAGTGTCCTCGACACTGTCCTGATCGGCTGCAAGGGCCCATTTCCTCGTGAGGTCTGATTTGAACTGCCTCCATCTCTCCCCCACGGTGTGTAGTAACTTCCTTTTCGTCCTACTGTCAGAAGCCTCTAGGATATCAAATTCTGTCTGACAACATGAAACAAAGTTTATTTGTTACAATAATGTATTTTTTGGCTATTAATTACACAAAATCAAATAAGAAAAGAGAAATACCTGAATATCCTCCCAAATCAGGTCCTTCTGAGCAGTAGGGACCTCTTTCCAGTTCTCGTAGGTGATGTCCACCTTATCACGTGCCACAATCCCCAAATATGTTCTTAATTTCTTCTTGTGGGGACCGTCGGCCTTCCCGGTAGCAGGATCAACATGCACCACTGGTCTCTCAATACCAGGTGGTCTAGTGGACAACGATCGTAAACGTGAGGCTTTGCGTGTCCGCTTCACGGCAGACGTCGAAGCCGATGCGTCCAAAGTAGGAGGAGGAGGAGGAGGAGGAGTGGAGGCAGGTGGAGAACCCACGATCTGTTATACAATAACATACAAAATATGATTAATGAAAAGAGGATCAGCCATAAGTTATTTTTGGAAGGCAAAAGTATAATATTATTAAACAAAACCCCACCACATAAGGAGACAAGACAAATTAACCAAAGGACTCTGAAAGATTGGTAGTTGTGCTTTTTAATTGTGATTTGGGGCAACCATGTTATAAAAAGTCTATTACATGTAATCAACAACCAATGTATGTTTGATGGAATATAAATACTATATCTTCAGAAATACACATGTACATGGCATCCTTAGGACTTCATCCATGTTTTCTTTGATATTGATTTTCTTTTTTGCAGAAAAGAAAGAGGAGAACGAGCAACAATTTGAAGGTTGTACATTCAGGAACTAAAGAATTCAAAATAGCTAGTAATAAGAGGGATTTGTTTTTGGGATTTTCTGAGCACCAACAGCGGCTATGCAAGAAGCTTGCACTTGAGGAGGGAAGGATATTTGCAGCTAATGAACAACTTTCTTAACTATTTATCCTTCAGATTTTACTAATTTTTTTCTTATATGTTGTCATACCCTAATTTCGTCCGGGGACCTTTGCTTGATGACATGCGACCTTTCTTTGGTCCTTGTGAGGTGCTTGGTACCCATCATTAGGCAATTTGTGAAATTCTAGGACATGCCGGAAAACCAAAAAAATATTGATGCACAATCCGTAAGTTTCCGTGACACACCGGAAATCAAATGGAAGCATCGTTGCATAATTAAGTGAGGTTCCGTAACATTCCGTAAGTCAAAAAGGGGATGATTATGTAATCCGCAAGGTTCCGTAACATTACGGAAAGAAAACAAGTATCGTTACGAAATTCGTAAGTTTCCGTAACTTTACGAAAAAAAGAATCACCAAAAAACAGCAGAGGGGGGTGTACTTAGTAAAAATGGGGGTGCAAATAGCACCCAGGCCCACTTGGGCCCTCCAGAATATTCCTCCAGAAGGCTGTTGCTTCTGGAGGAAGCAACCTGGCTCGCCTGGGCGAGCTGAGCTCGCCTGGGCGAGCTGGGCGGCAACCACCTCCCCTATTTTGCTATAAATAGGGGAGGAAGTGAAGAAGAAAAGGGTTCAGCCCCTTTGGCACTTCTCTCTCTTTCGAATTTGCTTGGGAAAATTGTTTCCGTGAAGAAAATCTAAGCCGAGGCGCTTCCGAAACGTTTCCGTAACGTCTTCCGTGAAGAATCTCGCAAAGGTTTCAACCGTTCTTCGACGTTCTTCATTCGTTCTTCATCGTTCTTCGATCTTCAACGGGTAAGTACCTCGAACCAAGCTTTTCGATTCATTCTATGTACCCGTAGTGGTCCACATTGTGTTTCGTGCATTTTTATTCTCGTTTTGTTTACTTTTTATACCCCCTGTTGACGTGCTTAAGCCATTTTACTTAAGTCATTTCTCGCTTAACTTAAAAATAAAATAAATTTCCACCGAACGTTTGAATTGTATTATCCGTTAACTTCGGTTAAAATGAATTCCGACCGTTCGGTCGTGCCGTAACCACGTTGGAAATCAAAAAGAGGTAAAAAATAATATAATAATAAAAAAAAACATCTTTTAGTAAAATAAAGCGGAAAATCAATCGGACGTTTTCTCTTTGGGATTTCTCATTCTTAATCGAATTGATTAATAACTAAAGTGAAACTAAGGCTAAAATCAACTCGCCTAGTCAAGCTCGTCCACAAAAATAGGCTTTGGAAGTTTGTCATTTCAATTTCTCACTAAGTAAAATGGATCATTTTTAAGGTCCAACGCCTTAGAATGATCACGTCTTAAGTAAAAAGAATCACTTGATAAAAAAGAACTACGTAGGTCTGATTTTCTCATCCCAAATTGAGGAATACGTAGGAGCAAAGGGAAACACCCTTGTCGACCACAAAAAGAGAAAATATAAAAAGGGTATAAAGGATATAGAGACATAAAAAGGGAACATAAAAAATCAAAGTCATGTTTGCACATTCGATTAAAGGCTGCCGTCCCTTGGGGCGGACGTGTGGGGTGCTAATACCTCCCCCGTGCGTAAATACAACTCCCGAACCTTTCACTTAAAAGTTCGTAGATCGCGTCTTTTCTGGTTTTTCCGACGTTTTCCTCAAATAAACGTTGGTGGCGACTCCGCGCGTATTCCTTTCGTGGAACACGCATCCCGCGAGTCACGCGTCGCCCTCCCGCCGAAGGGTAGGTTGCAACAGTTGGCGACTCCACTGGGGACTGTTTTTTAGAGAGTTAGGCCATTTAATCTTGTGCAATGTTTTATCATGACTTTCTCCTTTGTTGGTTTCCCTTTATTTGTTTTATGTTCTTGTGTATATAAACTATTTGTTGCTTTTAGTGTGTTTTAGAATGTATGCATGAGGTAAATATTTATTCATTTGATGCACACAAACACTAACACTATTTGCACACACTGTGAGTGAAAAAGGGCCCTATACCCGGGTTCATGGGAACATAAGGAGTGGAGGTGAATCTGTGATCATGCTAGGTCTCCGACTTGCTTGATTACAGTGAACCCTCATCTAGAGCTTTTCTCTTTGAAAACTTATTGTTGCTAGTAGTCCCTACTGCTGCAATATGTTCTTCGAAGGGGATGATACCTCTAGAAACCATCAAGAGAGATATGACTACCTTGGGGATTATTGCTAAAAGCCTAGTTAGTTCTCTCCCTTATAGGTCCCTTAAATAGGGGCACGGAGCAAACACGCTGCGTGCCATTTTTCACACTGCCATGCATAAGTATCATATACCCGTTTGCTTATGTTCAGTGAATATTATCATACTATGTACATCCCCGTATTGTACCTTTCGCATGTGCATCATGTGTGGGTTCCGTCTTAATCCCCTCTCTTGGGCAAACCAACGGAGGGTCCGTGTCACCTTCTTAAATACATACGTTGGGCACTTTGCTACCCCAAGACGTTGTATCTAAGAAGGAGACAATTTCCCGAGCTCCCGTATTCATAAATTGCATCCGTGTCATATGCATTCCTTCATGCATTCATCCATTCCACCCATGATAGATGTCGGAGTTTTGATTCGCACTAGATTTTATTTCACTTTAGTAAAACATGGGATCAAGTCAAAAGCCTTCGCTTAAAAAGAGGTTTTATCAAGTCAAAATCAAGAGCTTAGAGGTCACCAGTTTACGAAAGTTGGGGCAATTAATGGGTCAACTTCAACGGCAAGCCTTCCGCAAAGCCTATGGTAAGCATTTGGGACCTAGCTAGGGTAGAAGTCTCCATGGAACCAATTGCCTCCCTCGCCCAGTATTATGATCAGCCGTTGAGGTGCTTCATCTTTGGGGACTTCCAGCTATCACCAATGGTGGAAGAATTTGAAGAGATCCTAGGATGTCCTCTAGGGGGAAGGAAACCATACCTCTTCTCAAGGTTCTACCCCTCATTGGCCAGAATTTCTAAAAAAAGTCCAAATCTCGGCGCAGGAATTAGACCGCCAAAGGCAAGTCGAAAATGGGGTGGTCGGAATACCGAGAAAATATTTGGAGGTAAAAGCAAGAATCTTGGCAGATAAAGGCGAGTGGACCCCATTCATAGATATTCTCACACTGTTGATTTTCGAGGGAGTCCTCTTTCCAAATGTGGATGGGTTGGTGGACCTAGCAGCGATCGACGTTTTTCTCGCCTATCATAAAAAAAAATAATAAAAAAAAAAGGTCCGGTTGTCGCTATGCTAGCCGACCTATATGACACCTTCGACCGAAGATGTGAAGAAAGCAATGCAAGGATTGTTTGCTGTACTCCAGCTCTCTATGGGGGGCTGGTTTCACACCTTTTCTCCAAGAAGGTAGGCCCGTCTATCCGCTACAGGTTACCGCTCGTGCGTCGAAAAGAAAAGGCGAATTGGGACCAACTCTTGGCTAGCATGGGGGGGCGTCTGTTACAAGGTTACCGCTCGTGCGTCGAAAAAGGAAAGGCGAATTGGGACCAACTCTTGGCTAGCATGGGGGGGCGTCTGTTAATTGGTTCCCTCGCTAGAAGGAAGGAAGAATCAGGATTCTATCTTCATGCGAAGGATGTCCCATGAGAGGAGTGCCATCAGACGAAAGCATCACGCCTTTCATCGCACGAGGTTTCAGTGACCACAACGCGAGGGTACTCCAAGGAGTTCACAAGGCATGGGATGCGGCGTGAAGAAAGGACAGAGAGCTTAGGGGAAGCAGTAGTGGGATCATCGGCGGCTATCATAAGTGGCTGAGAGTCCGAACACAAGGATTGGATTGGCTCCCAAATCTAAAGACTGTGAGGGACGATGAGGTTAAAGCTTCGAAAGAAAGTGATGAGGTACAAGCCCTAAAGGCAGAGCTTGAAAGAGCCCGAGTAGTCGAAGAGAAGTTCAAGTCCATAGCCATCAAAGTCTGAAAAGAGTATGATGAACTAAGGGACGTCAATATGGCCACCGCTGAAGCCTTGGAACGAGAAACCAAGAAGGCCCGAAAGGAAGAACACGTGCCAGCAAAGTTTTGAGGGGCTTTATAGGGCAGCAATAGTAAGCTCAAGCTCCGAAGAGGTGAAAGGAATCGTCACGGGTCAAAGGCATGATCTTGAAGGACGAGCTAAAGGCTTACCTTAGGTCGAAAAGAAATTTGTCCCAACAGTTAAGCGAGACTGAAGGGAATATGTGGGTCGTCATCGATGAGTGCAAAGAGAAGCTAAATCTAGCGGCGACTCACGAGCAAAGGCTAGAGGATGAGTACGCCAAGATATCAGCAGAAAGCGAAGCAAGGGAGAGGGTAATTGATTCATGGCACCAAGAGGCAACAATGTGGACGAACCGATTTGCTCTTACTTTGAACAAGAGTCAAGAACTTCCCCGATTGCTAGCCAAAGCCAAAGAAATGGCGGACACCTACTCCGCCCCCAAGAAGATCCACGGACTTCTCAGCTATTGTCAACATATGATAGACTTAATGGACCATATGATTAGAAACCGCTAGGAAGTTTGTATTGTCGCTCAGATCTTGACTAGTTATAACTTTTTGAATAAAATGAGTTTATCCCACGTTTTTACTCCAAAAATCAGTGCGAATCAAGTCACTCCCGCATTTTATCTCTAGCATGCATTGTATGTTGGTCTCGTCCTTTGTCACGGGAAGCCGGAAGGTCCATATCACCTTCTTAATTGTACACATGGGGCACTGCGCCCCCAAATGCGCAAGTAAGAAGAGATAATTTTCCGGGCTCTCGTGTCCGTAAAATGCATTCATATCATGCATCGCATAAGCATCTCTTCATAACATCATAATGGACATATCCTGCATTTGTCCGTTATCATATTCCTGCCTCACATTTTGCATGAGTCATGGCATCATCATGCATATGCGTTCAACAAACTTTTTGATCTGCAAAATTGCATACCATTTGTTTTCATGTTTGCTCATCCTTGCGTTTTCCTCTACAAAACAAAAACATAAAAGGGGGAAGCGTGAAACTTCACACTACATTCTTAGTTTCATGTGTTAGGCACCACGAGCCAACCATGTTGGGATCATAAACCCGTTTCACTTAAAAACAAAATAATTGAACATGGTACCTAATGCATGGTTAACTAGGAAATGGTGTTTCTTCGGGCATCTCAATTTCATAATTGCATTTTCCATGCATAGCTTAAAGTATGCCCGAGTCATTCATCCCTATGAGATGTTGTTGAAGTATTGGCGATCAGAATTGCCATTCCTTGGATTATAGGGTTGAACCAAGCTCATGCTTTTATAAAAAGGTTCATCAAGTCAAGTTGAAATATGGAAGTAACCGTCTTGCAAAATTGGGGCAAAAGATGAATCGAGTCACATCACTGCTTCGTCTACTGTCAAACATATTTAGGATTGTTGATGTCCTTGTTACTTCCAGTTTCACCTTGACAAAGATGTCATGGACCATGTTGAAAATCTAAATTGATTCAACCCCATATCCTGCATAAAAATTCGCAATCTTCAAGAATACATCATTCGCATGCATCCATGCTTTTCATTGGTTGCATTGCTCATTGCATTCTTTCCTTGAAAAATAAAATAAAATAAAATAAAATGAACTTATCAAAAAGAAAAGGACACGCTTTACGGCAAAATAAAATAAAATAAAATAAAATGAACTTATCAAAAAGAAAAGGACACGCTTTACGGCGCCCTTACCGAACTCAGAGCTAGAGTAATGGGTGAAGCAGAGGAGGTGCAAGAGAAGATGAAGGCCGGAAATGGAGGCCATAAAAGAGCAAATGGCCACAATGATGGAGGCCATGATGAGCATGAAGAAGATAATGGAAGCTAATGTGGTTATAGTTGCCGCTACTAGCGCTATCGCTAAGGTGAACCCGATGCTCCCATCTGGCCTCAAGCAAATGAATCATCCAACCTCAAATATGGTAGGCAAAGATTTGGGAAGTGCGGATGACCCCATGATGTGCAAATTCAAAACAAGCACGCCTTCCCGCCATATAGCTTGCCTCCCAAACTATACACCACCCAATGTGGCGTACATTCCTAATGGGGATGTCAATAACTTCACTCCCATACTCATTAAAAGCCAACAACCTCAATCTGATCATGCACATGTCTCTCGACCCATGGAGGAGACACATGAAATTCCCCACCACGATCTAGCCAACTTCGAGCCTTGGCTCGGATATGCCACTGAAGGGCAAGCAGTTGGTGGTATACCCTTTGAAAACACTTTGGAGAGCCCTCAGTTTCGCCCACAACCACAACCATTGCATTTTGCGGTGGGAAGAGCCCCTCCTGCTATGGCCGAAAAGGGAAAGGCAGATCATCTAAAGGAAAGGCTCAGGGCCATTGAAGGAGGTGAAGATTATGCCTTTGCTAACCTAAAAGAGTTGTTCCTAGAACCCAATATCATCACCCCTCCCAAGTTCAAGGTGCTGGACCTTGACAAGTACAAGGGGACTACTTGTCCCAAGAACCATCTAAAGATGTATTGTCAGAAGATGGGGGAATACGCAAAAGATGAGGAATTGCTAATACATTCCTTCCAAGAAAGTCTTACTGGGGTAGCTGTTACCTGGTACACTAACTTGGAATCTTCCCGAGTCCATTCTTGGAAGGACCTAATGGTTGCCTTTGTTAGGCAGTATCAGTACAATTTTGATATGGTTCCGGATAGGATGCAACTACAGAACATTTGCAAAAAGGGGGACGGATCTTTCAAAGAACACGCCCAAAAGGTGGAGGGATCTGGCGGCCCAGGTGGTACCCCCAATGATGGAAAGGGAGACGATGATCGTGATGGTAGACACATTATCGATACTCTACTATGAAAAGATGGTGGGCTACGCACCCTCAAAGCTTTGCGGATTTGGTCTTCGCCAGTGAAAGGATCGATGTGGGTCCGAAAAGAGGCAAATTTGATCATCCTACTAGGACGACTGAGAAAACTGGGGCAAATAAAGAGGGTGAGGATGAGGGAGAAACCCATGCTGTGACTGTCATTCCTGTACGGCCAAGTTTCCCACCAACCCAACAATATCTTTACTCAGCCAATAACAAACCTTCTCCTTACCCACCACCCAGGTATCCACAAAGGCCATCCCTAAATCTACCACAAAGTTTGTCTACCGCACTTCCAATGACGAACACCACCTTTAGCACAAACCAAAAACACCAACAAAAAGGAATTTTGCAGCAAAAAGCCTGTAGGGTTCACCCCAAATTCCGTTGTCATATGCTAAACTTGATCCCATATCTACTTGATAATTCAATGGTAGCCATAACCCTAGCCAAGGTTCATCAACCTCCATTTCTCCGAGAATACGACTCGAACGCAACGTGTGCTTGTCATGGAGAAGCCCCGGGGCGTTCCATTGAGCATTGTAGGGCTCTGAAGCGTAAGGTGCAAGGTCTAATTGATACGGGCTGGCTGAAATTTGAGGAGAATCGCTTGTTGAATCCTAACATTAACAAGCAACACCATACATGGGGCAATTCTAGAAGCTGTTGTTATGACTCATCAGGATTTTCAAGTTTATGCCATAAACCACAGTTACAATGTTAAATGATATAGATAAAATGGACATCCTCTCACGAACACATCTTTGCTTATTCAACTTCCACCGGAATGTGAGTGTAAGCCATTGGTCTGTTTGCTCAAGCAACCTGCGCTCCTGAGTGTTGACTTTCAAGACCGTTCAATCAGAGATTACTCATCTTACACGTTGGTGGGGGTGCCGTAAAACAACGAGCAAAGTTCGAAACAAATAAGTTTCAAAATAAAAAATAAGTTTCAAAATAAAAAATAAAAAGGCATTTGATTGACTGTGTTTTCAAGTAAAAATATAGACGTTCATGTGACCTCATTTTGTCTTTTTAGAGAGAAGTGAGTTATCAAGAATAGGATGTTGGACAAATGGCCTCAGTTACCTTGAGAAGAAGAGGGGATTGAATTAAGATACGAATATTATTCCCCAATTAAACTTTCACTCTCTCTTTTTGGATTAACAATGCACATAGGGACAACCCTTCCCTTGTGTTCAAGAATCCTCTACTACAAGAGACCCACGGTCTCTTAATCCCTTTTCAGAAATAAGAAGAAGAAATCTCTCTTAAAAGGGATAGATTGTACAATGAAGACCAATCAAAATTCATTATTGAATATGCAAGTGGTTGACCAAGGAATCTTTTTGAGAGGATAAGACATTTCAGTTCAGAAAAACTCTTGATCTTTCGAGAGGATAAAACTGTTTGGGCAATGAAAACTCTCTTTAAAACATTTGAATGGCCGTTCATAAAACATTTGAATAGATATGTCTCTTGGAAATTATTTTCTGAAAATCCCCTCTGGTAATCAATTACAAGACCTACGTAATCGATTACAGGTTTTAAAAATTTGAATAAAAACATTTTTAACTACTGGTAATCGATTACCAGAGAGCAAATCTCAAATTGAAATGATAGAATTCTTTGGTCAAACCTTTGTTTGTTTCAATTTGGAAACTTCTTCCTAAAGATTCTAAAGAGATCAAACTTGATCATATATCTTGATTTTCTTGGATAAAACTTAGAAGCACTTGATCCTTTAGCATCATCAAGACATCAAAACATCTTGCTTCTACATAGGAGTCATTTGACTTAATCCATCAACTGAAAGATCCTCCAATTATTTCTCGTCCTTGGAAAATTCTTTTTTGCAAGAATCAGCTGCTTCTTTCATTCTCCCTTGCTACAAGGTTGTGAAAACAAGACGACGATGGTTACCTCATAGCCTTACACTGGGGCAATGAGGGGCATCATGCATGAGCCTCAAGTGAACCTAGGAGCAGATTAGAAGTTCTCACTCAATAGGTTCCCAGCTACAAGGTCATGACGAAAGACAACGATTGGTACCTCAAAGCCTTACACTGGGGCAATGAGGGGCACCGTTCATGAGCCTCAAGTGAACATAGGGGCCGATTAAAAGTTCTCACCCATCGAGGTTTTTAACAAAAAAAAAGGGGGACAAGCCCTGGAATTTCAATAGATTGATTAATTATCAAACGACTCCATTCCCGTCACTCCAAAACGGTCAAGTGACTAAATAAAAAAGAACATACACTCTGAGGGAGTTCCCGGAGAGATTTGCAAAAAGATAGGATGAGGTTGCATGAATTATCACCTTTTTCAAAAGGGCAGTCAATCTATGTTTTCCAAAAAAAAAAAAAAAATCAAATCAAAATCAAAATCACAAAATAGGGAAAGAATGCCATGAACATTGTACAACTTTCCATTACATTGCATTGTTTCATATAAAGTCCGCATTTACCCAAATTTCACAACAAAGGTTGCATGCATTTGCATCCCTCAAAATCATGTTAACTACATAGATTCCCTACATCTAGATGTCCAAATCTTTTGAATTTGGGATGACCGGCTCTCTCGATAAGTTGATCTCTTGCTTTCTCATAAGGATGGACCCTCGGGTACTAGTACCCTGGTCTTCAGAGGACTACACTCCTCGCTAACAGAGGGCTGCACGCCCTCACCTTAAGAGGACTGTGTGTCCTCACTTTCAGAGGACTGCATGTCCTTACCTTCAGAGGGCTACACGCCCTCGCCATCAGAGGACTGCGTGTCCTCACCTTTAGAGGGCTACACGCCCTCGCCATTAGAGGACTGCATGTCCTCACCTTCAGAGGGTTACACGCCCTCGCCATCAGAGGACTGCATGTCCTCACCTTCGTAGGGCTACACGCCCTCACCTTTAGAGGACTACACGTCCTCGCCAACAGAGGGCTGCACGCCCTCACCTTTAGAGGACTACACATCCTCGCCTTCAGAGGACTCCACGTCCTCACCTTGAGAGGACTACACGTCCTCGCCTTGAGAGGACTACACGTCCTCGCCTTGAGAGGACTACATGTCCTCACCATCAGAGGGCTGCACGCCCTCACCTCCAGAGGACTACACGTCCTCGCCTTGAGAGGGCTACCCGCCCTCGCCTTGGGTACTAGTTACCCTCACCTTCAGAGGACTACATGTCCTCACCTTCGTAGGGCTACATGCCTTCACCTTTAGAGAACTACACGCCCTCACCTTGGGTACTAGTTACCCTCACCGTTGAGAGGACTACACGTCCTCGCTTTTAGAGGACTACACATCCTCGCCAACAGAGGGCTACACGCCCTCACCTTCAGAGGACCACATGTCCTCGCCTTGAGAGGGCTACACGCCCTCACCTTGGGTACTAGTTACCCTCACCGTTGAGAGGACTACATGTCCTCGCCTTGAGAGGACTACACGTCCTCACCATCAGAGGGCTGCACGCCCTCACCTCCAGAGGACTACATGTCCTCGCCTTGAGAGGGCTACACGCCCTCACCTTGGGTACTAGTTACCCTCACCGTTGAGAGGACTACACGTCCTCGCCTTGAGAGGACTACACGTCCTCACCATCAGAGGGCTGCACGCCCTTACCTCCGGAGGACTACATGTCCTCGCCTTGAGAGGGCTACACGCCCTCACCTTGGGTACTAGTTACCCTCACCATCAGAGGACTACACGTCCTCGCCTTGAGAGGACTACACCTCCTCACCACCAGAGGGCTGCACGCCCTCACCTCCAGAGGACTATAAGTCCTCGCCTTGAGAGGGCTACACGCCCTCACCTTGGGTACTAGTTACCTTCACCTTCAGAGGACTACACGTACTCGCCTTCAAAGGGTCATGTACCTTCAACTTCAGAGGACTACACGTCCTCGCCGTCAAAGGGTCATGTGCCTTCACCTTTGTAGGGCTACATGCCCTCACCTTCAGAGGACTACACGTCCTCACCTTTAGAGGACTACACGTCCTCGCCATCAGAGGACTACATGTTCCCCATTTTCAAAGGGGGGCATGCCCTCACCTTCAGAGGATTGCACGTCCTTGCCATCATAGGACTACACTCCCTCGCCTTCGAAAGGCGACACGTCCTGAACTTCAGAGGGCTACACACCCTCGCCTTTAGAGGACTACGCGTCCTCACTTTCAGTGGGCTCCATATCCACACCTTAAGATAGTTTAAGGTCCTCTGTCCTTAAATGCTTAACCGAGACTTGCACTCCCGGTTAAGGGACCAGTAGTTTCCTTTTAACGGTTCATGGGCCACCCCCTGATATTGGAGGAGGGCCAACTGTGCGAGCACAACCAGAGAGGGAGGCTATCACACAGCTACTATGCATACTGGGGCAAGATTTCACCCGTGCCGCTGCAAAGAGAAGAGTGCGGACCATGCGCACCAACATGACCACTCTTACACAGATATAGATGACATTGCTACTTAGCAACATTCTGCCCAGCGACCGCAATGCCAATCTCCCCCTGCGGAAGTATCAGTTGGTCTGTGCCGTCCCGACATGGGTAAGTATGCATATGGTTCAACTGATTTCTGATACCATTTATTTGTTTGCAGGGATCGCACCCACAAGACACCCAGTGGACCCGAAGAAGTCCAACAGGGTCTTGGAGTTGTCAAGCTCTAATTACGGGTCTCTGTCAGTTCTACGGAGTACCTGTCACCTCCAGCAAGGGCATCAGGCCCCCTACTAATCGAGCTTTCATCAAGAAGTACTGCGCCCCCAGGCAGACGCAGGGCGAGACACCACAGTAGCATTAGGATGGCCGGTAGCGGGCAATAGACGCACCGCCACCACCTTTAGAGTTCACCTCTGCTCATCCACAAAAAAGTTAGAGCGTTGCCTACGACACATGGCCGACCCATAGGCGACCAAGTCCAAAGCCAAAGGTAAGCAAAGTACTAGGTCAGTGACCGACAAGTCATAAGGCGTCCAACTCAAGACGTTAAAGAAGCGCTACTAGGAGGCAACCTAGTACCTTTTAAATTTCTGCCTGCTATTTGATCACTTTTTATAGTAGGACGCACCTAGTTGCTCATGATCCTGGGAATTTAAATAAAACAAGCGCAAGCTCGGAAGGTAGTCATACCTTACAAAACATATATATGTATGTTTAGGTAGTGAAAATACCTTAGATATGCATGTATGTAAACAAAAAAACACTTCACAAAATATATATATATGTATGTTTAGGTAGAAAAATACCTTAGATGTGCATGTATGTAAACAAAAAAACACTTCACAAAATATATATATGTATGTTTAGGTAGAAAGATACCTTAGATATGCATGTATGTAAACAAAAAATACTTCACAAAATATATATGTATGTTTAGGTAGAAAGATACCTTGGATATGCATGTATATAGCAAAAATACCTTACAAAACATATATATGTATGTTTAGGTAGCAAGATACCTTGGATATGCATGTATATAGCAAAATACCTCATGAAAAAAAAAACAAAAACAAAAAAAACAAACAAGAAAAAAGAAATAAACAAATGATAAAAAAGGAAAAGAGAAAATAAGTTGTCTAGCTAAAAATCGACATGCTTTTAAAAAGAGACGATTTCCAACTTTTCTTTGAAAAAAATTCATAACTGATTTTTGAAGAAAAAAAACGTGTCTACACCTGAAGGGTGAATGCTGTGAAATTTCCCCGGACGCCCGAAATGGACTTGGATGAATGCACAAATTGATAAAAGAACATATTTTGGAAACGTTGGGTTGACTAAAATAGAGGAAATGAATCCTGAGCCCTAGCATCATATGACCATAAAAGTTTGACACTTGAGTGTCCACATAGGTGCATGCGTGGCCAGTTTTGCATAAAATTTCCAAATCATCATTTTTGCATTTGTGTCATGGAAATAGTGTGGGGCATCCCTTTTATCCTTGAACCAAACCAAACCCCGACATGTATCATGTCTAGCCATTCTACAAACCTTGAGCCAAAATCCTGACTCACCATAAACCTTGACCTAGGGTGAGAATGTCAATCCTTACCCTCGGAAGCAAAAAAGAAAAGAAGGAAAATTTCCAATCAAAGAGAAAGCAAAAAAAGAAAAGAAAAGAAATTCCCAATCAAAGAGTGGGAGAAAGCAAAAAGAAAAGAAAGAAAATTCCCAATCAAAGAATGGGAGAAAGTAAAAAAAAAAAAAAAAAGAAGAAGAAGGAGGAAAGAAAGCCCCTGATCGGGGATCTAAGGAAAAACAGAAGGAATATGCAGAGAGGTCTTTGGACCGGACAATATCTGAACAATACAGAATTGTCACCAAATGAACGAAAAAAGAAGGAAAGGGAACCACGACCTAAAATAGTCTTCTCCCTTTGATTACCAACCAAAATCCCGTGCGCTAGCGACTTTTTTTTTCTCGCCCCGCACTAAACAAAAACAGAAAAAGAAAAAAGCCAGAAAAATCAAAAGCCAAAAACACACAAAAGCCGAAAGAAGAAACCACCAAAAGAACCCATTCCCAAGGGAAGCCCTATTGATCCATGATCACGCGTGTAATTTTTGATTTGATAGGAAATAATTTGCAAAGTCAAGTCATGACATATCTATGGTTCGGAATTAGGATGAAACACTTACCTGTGCGAGATTGATACACTTTGAGTGGATTTCTTCTATTTTTGTCGAACCCAGTGTTTCCTTTAAATGATCATTTAGAAACGAAATGCTAACATCCAAAATCTCATTTATGGTTATGGGAGATTTCATCAGCAGACTCTCCTTCCCCGGTAGACGCATTATTTTTCACTCAAAAAAGCATATGCTGCTCTAAATCAGTTGGAATATTTGTCTCCTTGCTAAAGCATGTTTGCATTTTAGTGGAGAAAACACCGAGACTTTTTCAAGTCTCACAAGTTATCCAGAACTACGTAGGTCTGAGTTCCTCATTGGAGGATACGTAGGAGCAAGAGCCTCGCTTTTGTCGACCGCGGCGCTTTCTGTTACCATGACCCAAGAGCTGGTAGCCTGCGAAGACACCTTACGATTATCCGCACCTCGAGTGTGATTGATAGGCGGAGGCCAAAATGGTCATCTGCACCCTTTCCGAAGATGTAGACATCTTCTGGTGGAGACTTTTTCAAGTCTCACAAGTTATCCAGAACTACGTAGGTCTGAGTTCCTCATTGGAGAATACGTAGGAGCAAGAGCCTTGCTTTTGTCGGCCGCCCCATAATCTTTGTATACTGACCCTGAGGTCATGTGACATGCACCCTTGTGTCATCCAGAGGCGGCGGGCCCGATGACACGCGGAGATACCTTACGGTTATCCGCACCCTTTTGTCATCCAGAGGCGGCGGACCCGATGACAAGCAGAGACCAAGTTTGGTCATTCTGCACCCTTGTATCATCCAGAGGCGGCGGGCCCGATGATACGCGGAGATACCTTACGGTTATCCGCACCCTTTTGTCATCCAGAGGCGGCGGGCTCGATGACAAGCAGAGACCAAGTTTGGTCATTCTGCACCCTTGTATCATCCAGAGGCGGCGGGCCCGATGATACGCGGAGATACCTTACGGTTATCCGCACCCTTTTGTCATCCAGAGGCGGCGGGCCCGATGACAAGCAGAGACCAAGTTTGGTCATTCTGCACCCTTGTATCATCCAGAGGCGGCGGGCCCGATGATACGCGGAGATACCTTACGGTTATCCGCACCCTTTTGTCATCCAGAGGCGGCGGGCCCGATGACAAGCAGAGACCAAGTTTGGTCATTCTGCACCCTTGTATCATCCAGAGGCGGCGGGCCCGATGACAAGCAGAGACCAAGTTTGGTCATTCTGCACCCTTGTATCATCCAGAGGCGGCGGGCCCGATGATACGCGGAGATACCTTACGGTTATCCGCACCCTTTTGTCATCCAGAGGCGGCGGGCCCGATGACAAGCAGAGACCAAGTTTGGTCATTCTGCACCCTTGTATCATCCAGAGGCGGCGGGCCCGATGATACGCGGAGATACCTTACGGTTATCCGCACCCTTTTGTCATCCAGAGGCGGCGGGCCCGATGACAAGCAGAGACCAAGTTTGGTCATTCTGCACCCTTGTATCATCCAGAGGCGGCGGGCCCGATGATACGCGGAGATACCTTACGGTTATCCGCACCCTTTTGTCATCCAGAGGCGGCGGGCCCGATGACAAGCAGAGACCAAGTTTGGTCATTCTGCACCCTTGTATCATCCAGAGGCGGCGGGCCCGATGATACACGGAGATACCTTACGGTTATCGCACCCTTTTGTCATCCAGAGGCGGCGGGCCCGATGACAAGCAGAGACCAAGTTTGGTCATTCTGCACCTTGTATCATCCAGAGGCGGCGGGCCCGATGATACGCGGAGATACCTTACGGTTATCCGCACCCTTTTGTCATCCAGAGGCGGCGGGCCCGATGACAAGCAGAGACCAAGTTTGGTCATTCTGCACCCTTGTATCATCCAGAGGCGGCGGGCCCGATGATACGCGGAAATACCCAGTGGTTATCCGTATAAACATTCTTTTGCTATCTGTAAGACAGAACGCTTGATAGCATGCAGAGGCTGACATAGTCTTCTGCACCTTTTGTTCCTCCGGGAACAACAAGTCATTTACATGCGGAAATTTCATGGTCACCCGCGACTCTCGTCAACCGAGAGGAGCGAAATTAGTGTCATACACTAATTTTCGTCCGGGACCTTTGCTTGATGACATGCGACCTTTCTTTGGTCCTTGTGAGGTGCTTGGCACCCATCATTAGGCAATTTGTGAAATCCGGGAACGACAAGTCATGGTCACCCGCGACTCTCGTCAACCGAGAGGAGCGAAATTAGTGTCATACACTAATTTTCGTCCGGGTACCTTTGCTTGATGACATGCGACCTTTCTTTGGTCCTTGTGAGGTGCTTGGCCCCATCATTAGGCAATTTGTGAAATCCGGGAACACAAGTCATGGTCACCCGCGACTTCGTCAACCGAGAGCGAAATTAGTGTCTACACTAATTTCGTCCGGGTACCTTTGCTTGATGACATGCGACCTTTCTTTGGTCCTTGTGAGGTGCTTGGCACCCATCATTAGGCAATTTGTGAAATTCTGGGAACAACAAGTCATTTGCATGTGGAGATTTTATGGTCACCCGCGACTCTCGTCAAATCGAGAGGAACGAAATTAGTGTCTTATCTTTACTTTCCTTTTATCTCCAATAAAAGACAAGTAAAGAGGGGCAACTGTCATACCCTAATTTCGTCCGGGGACCTTTGCTTGATGACATGCGACCTTTCTTTGGTCCTTGTGAGGTGCTTGGCACCCATCATTAGGCAATTTGTGAAATTCCAGGACATGCCGGAAAACCAAAAAAATATTGATGCACAATCCGTAAGTTTCCGTGACACACCGGAAATCAAAGGAAGCATCGTTGCATAATTAAGTGAGGTTCCGTAACATTCCGTAAGTCAAAAAGGGGATGATTATGTAATCCGCAAGGTTCCGTAACATTACGGAAAGAAAACAAGTATCGTTACGAAATTCGTAAGTTTCCGTAACTTTACGAAAAAGAATCACCAAAAAAAGCAGAGGGGGGTGTACTTAGTAAAAATGGGGGTGCAAATAGCACCCAGGCCCACTTGGGCCCTCCAGAATATTCCTCCAGAAGGCTGTTGCTTCTGGAGGAAGCAACCTGGCTCGCCTGGCGAGCTGAGCTCGCCTGGGCGAGCTGGGCGGCAACCACCTCCCCTATTTTGCTATAAATAGGGGAGGAAGTGAAGAAGAAAAGGGTTCAGCCCCTTTGGCACTTCTCTCTCTTTCGAATTTGCTTGGAAAATTGTTTCCGTGAAGAAAATCTAAGCCGAGGCGCTTCCGAAACGTTTCCGTAACGTTTTCCGTGAAGAATCTCGCAAAGGTTTCAACCGTTCTTCGACGTTCTTCATTCGTTCTTCATCGTTCTTCGATCTTCAACGGGTAAGTACCTCGAACCAAGCTTTTCGATTCATTCTATGTACCCGTAGTGGTCCACATTGTGTTTCGTGCATTTTTATTCTCGTTTTGTTTACTTTTTATACCCCCTGTTGACGTGCTTAAGCCATTTTACTTAAGTCATTTCTCGCTTAACTTAAAAATAAAATAAATTTCCACCGAACGTTTGAATTGTATTATCCGTTAACTTCGGTTAAAATGAATTCCGACCGTTCGGTCGTGCCGTAACCACGTTGGAAATCAAAAAGAGGTAAAAAATAATATAATAATAAAAAAAACATCTTTTAGTAAAATAAAGCGGAAAATCAATCGGACGTTTTCTCTTTGGGATTTCTCATTCTTAATCGAATTGATTAATAACTAAAGTGAAACTAAGGCTAAAATCAACTCGCCTAGTCAAGCTCGTCCACAAAAATAGGCTTTGAAGTTTGTCATTTCAATTTCTCACTAAGTAAAATGGATCATTTTTAAGGTCCAACGCCTTAAAATGATCACCACTTAAGTAAAAAAGAATCACTTGATAAGAAAGAACTACGTAGGTCTGATTTTCTCATCCCAAATTGAGGAATACGTAGGAGCAAAGGGAAACACCCTTGTCGACCACAAAAAGAGAAAATATAAAAAGGGTATAAAGGATATAAGGACATAAAAGGGAACATAAAAATCAAAGTCATGTTTGCACATTCGATTAAAGGCTGCCGTCCCTTGGGACGGACGTGTGGGGTGCTAATACCTCCCCCGTGCGTAAATACAACTCCCGAACCTTTCACTTAAAAGTTCGTAGATCGCGTCTTTTCTGGTTTTTCCGACGTTTTCCTCAAATAAACGTTGGTGGCGACTCCGCGCGTATTCCTTTCGTGGAACACGCATCCCGCGAGTCACGCGTCGCCTTCCCGCCGAAGGGTAGGTTGCAACATATGTAAATATAAATAATATAAGGCTATGGCTTATGGACATGGTCATTTTTACCCCTAACAATCTTAGAAGTAAATATAGACCATGTTTTTACGTGATACCCTTATACCATTTATATTTACATATTAGCAAAAAGAAACAGTAAAATCTTAAGGACAAATAGTTAAGAAAGTTGTTCATTAGCTGCAAATATCCTTCCCTCCTCAAGTGCAAGCTTCTTGCGTAGCCGCTCTTGCTGCTCAGAAAATCCCAAAAACAAATCCCTTTTATTACTAGCTATTTTGAATTCTTTAGTTCCTGAATGTACAACCTTCAAATTGTTGCTCGTTCCCCTATTCAAGAATGAGGAGGATCTTCATAGGACTTCATCCAGCTGATGTTTGTCGCCAATTTCATCATCCACCACCCTTTTCTTCTGTGCCTTCTCACGTTTGTTGTTGTTAAACCCATATTTATGCCTTCTTCCCTTCATGTCTTGTTTTATCTCAACTTTAGCTGAATCTCTTATCTTCAGCATAGTTGAATCTCCTGTCTTATTCTCCAATGACACACTTTGATGGCCTGTATCTTTTTTCTTCGTATGTTCTAGTGCTTCAGCTTCAGAATGCATAGAGCAATCAGAATTTTCCAGTGATCACCAAAGGCTTCTGCATCAGCATTGACACTCTCCACCCTCTTTGGTTTATGCTTCTGTGTTTTCTTCCGTGCTTCCTCCTTATAATTCCCAGATTTATTGGAGGTCTCACTAGAAGGATCAGCACCAATCCGTGCCTGTTCCTCCTCTACCAGCTCAATATCTTTCCTTTCACCTTTGCTTTTGTAAACTACACTGTAATTTACAAAACAAAAGTTGAAAGGAAAGATATTCAGCTGTTAGACAAGGAAGAAGCACAGATTGGTGCTGATCGTTCTAGTGCAACCTCGAATAAAGCTGAGATTTATAACGAGGAGGCACGGAAGAAAACACAGAAGCATAAACCAAAGAGGGTGGAAAGTGTCAATGATGATGCAGAAGCCTTTGGTGATCACTGGAAAATTCTGATTGCTTTATGCATTCTGAAGCTGAAGCACTATAACATACGAAGAAAAGAGATACAGGCCATCAAAGTGTGTCATTGGAGAATAAGACAGGAGATTCAACTATGCTGAAGATAGGAGATTCAGCTAAAGTTGTGATAAAACAAGACATGAAGGGAAGAAAGCATAAATATGAGTTTAACAACAATAAACGTGAGAAGACAGAGAAGAAAAGGGTGGTGGATGATGAAACTGGCAACAAACATTAGCTGGATGAAGTCCTAAGGAGGCAAATTGAAACAAAAAGCCGATGCCTCAATCAGAGAAAAATGTAGTTGTCACTTACTTGGTTTGGTGACCTCTGCCTCTGTAGAAAATTACATTAAACGATGTTAATCAATTCTCCTTCATCATGATCATTTCGATTAGCATGAACGTCGTCAGCTTCTTCTTCTCCGACAACGTTACGAGTGATTTGAGTGGTCAAAGGACTAACATAGGTGTCCATGTATGAATCATCATCTTCTACATTAACACCAACTGTTTTGCCCTGCAGAACCACGCACCACCTTTCATCACAAGGGTCTTGCACGTAAAATACTTATCTAGCTTGTTCTGCCATGATGAAAGGGTCATTGTGGTAACCAAGTTTCTTTAGATCTACCAGCATAAATCCTATATCATCAGTGCGCACACTGGTGTTGCTGTCAACCCATTTACATTTGAAAACACATACTGTAAATTTCACATAATTAAGCTCCCAAATTTCATCAATGAACCCAAAGTAAGGGATGGAAGCTACACAGGGATTGGCGTCATTGACACTTGCAAAGTGTTGAGATTCAACCCTTAGGGTGACCCCGCTGTTCTGCATTGTACTTTTGTCATCTTGTGCTTTTGTGTAAAATGAATACCTGTTTATGTCGTATCCTTGCCAGGTTATAACATTTCTTTTAGGCCCATCTGCTAGCTTTCTTAATGTTTCTGAAGCATTCTCATCTGCAAAGATTGTATCTTTAAACCAATCACAGAAAGTCTTGTTATGCTTTTTCAACACCCAATTCTTTGACATTTTCGGATTATTCTGTTTGACTAAAGCTTCATGCTTAACTATGTATGGCAAAACTTCATTACTGTTGTTCAAGACATACAAGTGGAGCTTGTAACAAATCTTCTACACTTGGAGTGATCACCTGCAGTCCTCTTGAACCCTTACCACCCACTCTGTCATCATGCCGAGACTCAGGAAGCCCAACAGGTTTAGCCTTCTCTAAGTATTCTGAACAAAATTCAATGGCTTCTTCTGCAATGTACCTCTCAACAATAGATGCTTTTGGACGATATAGATTCTTTGTATACCCTTTTAAGATCTTCATGTATTGCTCAACCGGGTACATCCACCGTAGATAAACAGGACCACAACATTTGATTTCTCTGACCAGATGCACAATCAAGTGAATCATGATGTCAAAGAAAGTAGGGGGAAAATACATCTCCAACTGGCACAGTATAATTGCGGCCTCATTTTCCAAGTCATCAAACATGACTGGATCAATGACTTTGCTACATATAGCATGGAAGAAAAAGCACAGGCGAGTTATCGTTAACCTGACTTTGTTTGGCAAGATGTCTCGTATAGCCACAACTAACAATTGTTGCATGAGCATGTGACAATCATGAGACTTTAACCCTACAAGCTTAAGCTCCTTCAACTGCACAATGCTCTTAATATTTGAAGAGCATCCTTGTGGAACCTTCACCCGACGAAGACACTGACAAAAACTTATCTTATCCTTCTTGGACAAAGTATGGCAGGCTGGGGGCAAGTAAATTTTCTTCCCATCATACCTTGGATCAACTATGATCATATACCCATATCAGCTAGATCTTGACGGGTATTCAAGCCATCCTTCGTCTTGCCTTGAATGTTAAGG
Source organism: Glycine max (assembly GCF_000004515.6). Classification (NCBI taxonomy): domain Eukaryota; kingdom Viridiplantae; phylum Streptophyta; class Magnoliopsida; order Fabales; family Fabaceae; genus Glycine; species Glycine max. The sequence goes on from NC_038253.2 coordinate 18,238,382, forward strand.
AGCGTCCCAATCACACTGTCACAAACATTTTTCTCCACATGCATAACATCAATACAATGTCTAACGTCAAGATCACACCAGTACGGAAGATCAAAGAAAATGGACCTCTTCTTCCATATGCAACTCTGACTTTTATCCTTCTTTTGGGTCTTCCCAAATACAATATTCAGGTGTTGAACCCGCTGATATACCTGCTCACCAGTCAATGGTATCGGCGCAATATCATGCTCTTGACTTCCATTAAAAGCTTTTCTCAGTCGTCTGTAAGGATGATTGGGTGTTAGAAAGCGGCGATGCCTACTGTAGACTATTTTTCTCCCATGTTTAAGTTGTATGTAACTTATATTTTCTTCACAAATGGGGCATGCATAATGACCCTTAACACTGTAACCGCTGAGATTCCCATATGCTGGAAAGTCATTAATGGTACAAAAAAGCATGGCACGCATTTCAAAGGTCTCCTTGCGAAACGCATCAAACACTACAACCCCCTCGTCCCACAACTTTCTCAGATCTTCAACCAACGGACTTAGATAAACATCAATGTCATTTCCTAGCTGTCTTGGGCCCGATATCATCATAGACAACATCATGTATTTTTGCTTCATGCACAACCAAGGAGGCAAATTGTAAATTACTAGCAGAATTGGCCATGAACTGTGTTGAGTGCTTAAGGTGCCATATGGATTCATTCCATCACTGGCTAGTCCAAGTCTAAGATTTCTTGGCTCATTCCCGAAATCCGGATACAAACCATCAATCTTCTTCCATTGGGAGCAATCAGCCGGATGACAGACCATTCCATCAGAAATCCTTCCATTTGCATGCCATGTTAGGTCTTTTGCGTCGTCCTCGTTAGCAAAAAGATGCTTAAACCTTGGAATGATTGGAAGATACCACAAAACCTTTGCTAGCGGGCCCCTCTGTGACTTTTCATCATAATTGCTTTCCTCGTCATCCTTCACTTTGTACCGTGAAGTCCCACACACAGGGCATTTGGACATTTCTTGGAATTCATGCCTGTAGAGTATGCAATCATTGGGGCAAGCATGAATCTTCTGATACTCCATACCCATGGGACACAATATCTTCTTCGGCTTATAGTAACTTTTAGGCAACGTGTTGTCCTCTGGAAGCATATTGTGCACTACATCAAGCAGTGAGGTGAAACTTTTGTCACTCCACCCATACCTGACCTTCATATTAACCAGACTTAACACCGCAGACAACAGGGTTAAGGAATTCTTGCACCCCGTATACAAAGGCTTTTTTGAATCACTCTGCAATCCTTCATACACAGGGGCGTGTGCTTCTTGAAAACACTCTTGTCCAAGGTCACGAATCATGTCCTCCAAGCGATCTCCCATTTCTACATCAAACGGTTCAGATTGGGACCCACTCTGCATGTCAGTCACTTCACCATGCCACATCCACGTCATGTAATTCTTCTTCATCCCATCACACAATAGATGGTCCCGTATGTCGTCAAGTAGTTGTCGTCTTCCATTCAAACAGTTGATGCAAGGACAATAATATTTTCCTTCTTCATTCGGTCGACCTCTTTCTAAAGCAAATTGCAAAAACTGCTCGACGCCATCCTCATATTCTGGGCTCATGCGATTTTGATTGATCCAACTTCGATCCATCTAAGCAAATCCATGCATGCAAATCTCACTTTTTATTTATAGGTGTGGCCCTATCCCATTTAGGAAGACTGTCTTTTATGTTAGCCTCAAACGTCATGGTTAGCATTATTTTGAACAATTTGAGTAAATTTCGGCAGCATTTCACATTGGTCTCCAAGTACACGACATGACATCGGTGAAACGAATTTCACGATAATCAAGTATGCACTCAGAGAACAACTTGAAATGCATTCAACTGAAATTTCATCAAATTAATCAAAATAATAATAACCTGACCGAATGAGTCTAACATAAAAATACCAGTCTCCCCAAACTGTCCAAACGGACAATTCAATACTAAATACAATGACTAATGCAAACTATCCGTAAGAATCATTGCATTCAGTCTCAAACGGGAATCTACGGTTCACTCAGCATGAACAACAGTTATTTATATAGCAAATTACATTCAGCACGTATAACAACATTCATGACATACAAGAACATTCATGACGTACAAGAACATACAAGGACATCAACAGTTGTGTGTGTGTGTGTGTTTTGTGTTTGTCTCTTTATCTGGGTGTGTGTTTGTCTCTTTATGTGTGAGTGAGTGTGTGTCTGTCTATGTGTGTGAGTGTGTTTATGTATGTGTGTGTCTGTGACTCAGTGTGTGTGTTTTTGTTTGTGTGTTTGTCTATCTCTTTATGTATGTGTCACTCTGTGTGTGTGTGTGTGTGTTTGTGTTTGTCTCTTTATCTTTGTGTGTGTGTTTGTTTGTCTCTTTATATGTGTGTGTGTGTCTGTCTGTCTATGTGTGTGAGTGTGTTTGTGTATGTGTGTGTTTGTGGCTCAGTGTGTTTGTGTGTTTGTCTATCTCTTTATGTGTGTGTGTGACTCTCTGTGTGTGTGTGTGTATCTTTATGTGTGTGTGTGTGTGTGTGTGTTTGTGTGTGTGTTTGTGTGTGCGTGTGTTTGTCTCTATGTGTGTGTGTTTGTGTATCTGTGTGTGTCTCATTGCAGGATAGCAAAGGATCATTAAATTGTAAACATCATCAGCCACATGATGAAGGAAGCAGTATCAAATCAATGCTTTACAAGCTTTTTGGTGGGGAGCAGATATATTGGATAGGCACTGACCATTTTGCAACAGAGAGGAAGAGGAAGCAGGACATTTCTTTTTCCACTACAATAGAATCATCCCTATTTGGTGGGAATCATTATCCTGGGTGAACAAATCTGCAGCTTTTCCAAAAGATCCAACACAACATTTTCTATAGCATGGAGATATATTGAATGAGGGGAGAAGGGCTACTAGGTGGAAATGCTGGTGGGAGGCAGTGACCTAGACCATTTGGCAGCAACGGAATAAGATAGTATTCTCCAATGAAACATTTGACAGCAACAAATTGATTGGCAAAGCAACTTTCTTGTTGTGGACTTGGCTGAGGCATTTGGAGAAGGATTTATTTTGTCATTTTAACCAATGGTCTAGTAATCTTAGAGAAGGGATAGTGTAATAGCTCAGAATAGAACTTTTGATTAACAGCTTTTCATTAATATGGTCTATGGCCTGGCTGTGGTTCCTTTTTAGACTCCATTCAGTCTAATCTCAAACCACTAGCTTGGGAAACAAAAATTGTATTTCAGTACCTCTGGTACTCAATTATCTATTTATATACTTATCTTTGCTGATTAAAAAAAACATGTATAACATGTATAACATATACCACTTAAGGGCACTGGTTAAGAAATTGAAAGATGGAAATTTATTGAAAATTATAGGAAAATGCTGATGGTGTCTGTGTGTGTGTGTGTGTGTGGCTGTCTGTGTGTGTCTATGTGTGTGTGTATGTGGGTGTGGGTGTGGGTGTGTTTCTGTGTGTGTGTGTGTGTGTGTGTGTATGTGGGTGTGTTTCTGTGTGTGTGTGTGTATGTGGGTGTGGGTGTGTGTGTTTCTGTGTGTGTATGTGGGTGTGGGTGTGTGTGTGTTTCTGTGTGTGTGGCTGTGTGTGTATGTGGGTGTGGGTGTGTTTCTCTGTGTGTGGTTGTGTGTGTTTCTGTGTGTGTGGCTGTGTGTGTGTCGTTGTGTGTATGTGTGTGTGTGTGTGTTTGTCTATGTCGGTGTGTGTGTGTGTGCATGTGTGGGTGGCTGTCTGTGTGTGTGTGTTTCTGTGTCTGTGGCTGTGTGTGTGTGTGTGTGTGTGTGTGTGTGTGTGTGTGTGTGTGTGTGGGTCTGTGGCTGTGTGTGTGGTTGTGTGTGTGTATGTAGGTGTGTGTGTGTGTGTGTGTGTGTGTGCCTGTGTGTGTGTGTCAACAACACAAGCTGGATTTCATACATAGCTTTAGGGGAGGAGTACTATTGACAAATACTCAAAGATAGTACTATTGATAAGTTAGTCAAACAAATACAACAATTTATCTACCAAACAAATACAACAGTATATGTGTATATAAATGCTACGACAAATGTCAAAACAGTAGTCTATCATAATACATATAAAGATAGTAGACCGTACAAACATACCTGGAGTTGCTATAATCGAAGAGCTTCCACAGCAATGCCAATTAGCAGTAGTAAATGATAAGCCTAAAAAAACCATACAGAAATTAGCCACAGTGTATTTAAAGGCTTTTAAAGCCTATTATCTACATTTCAATTAAAATACAACATCCTGGCAGTTCATGACACCCCAACACTTCATTTAAAGGGGTTAAAATATTCTTAACAGTTTTCTCTTAATTTCATGACACCCCAGCAGAAGAACACAGTCTACTTAACTTGGAATTTTCGCTTGAAGTGGATGACCCTGTTTCTGATGCTGCCTTAGATATTAGAGCTTCTGATTTCTGATTTGAATAGCTAAAAACAAAACAAGATCGTGTAGGGATGAGAACCCTGTTGACAATTTTATATGACTATATATGTAAAACATTTTTAATGTTATTTTGTGGTGAGCATTCATGTATAAAATGTCACTGTCAACCATCCATCCTTAAATGAGAATCAGTTACAAGATGGTATGAGATACTTAAGCATTCAAAAGGACATTAAAATCCTGCTTCTTATGGCAAAAATAGTCGTGTGTAATAATTTTATATTATACCATTCTTCATCTTTGAATAGCTAGTGATTAGTTGTATTATTAGAATTTCTTCCTTAAATTTTCACCTTTTCCTTTTTTGGTTTCTATAACACCAAATGGGAAATCTGCAACAAGCCCATTCCCACAGTGGACATTTACAGGTACACCACCTTCTCTAGATTGAGTAGATTCTATTTGTTCACTTTGCTATATGCAAACAGAGGCATTGGATTATTAGTTCTTATTATAAACACTTGCTTTCCTAGGGCCCTATGTTTTCTACAGATCTATTAATTAAGAGTCGAGGACTAATCATATTTCACAGCCTTCTATTTAGCACCGGCTTCAAACATAGTTACAGTACTACTCAGCTCATGAGCAGGAAATTTGGGGCACAATCAATACAGATTGCAAAGACACTTGAAACAATATGGCATGCAGAAATAAGGCAGGTTTGAGGTTTAGTTACCAAAACAATTCATGCAATTCATAGTTTAAGAGCAAGATACAGAAATAATACCCAAGCTTGGAAAGAGGATTGGATGGAACTACATGAAAATTTGAATCAAAGGCTCACTCTAATTACTTCCCTACTATATGTACACTTGGAAAATTTGTTTTCACTAATATTAGTAGGTCATCACCACTGTAGTAGAATTTAAGTTAAATTTAGATAAGTACCTTATGAAGAGGCCAACTACCTTGTCACACCTAATAAGTTAGAATTGAAGAAATTTCTACATGTATAATTGAACAAATTTGTTATCAAACTTGTGTGTGTTTCTATGATGAGTGTGTGTGTGTGTGTGTGTGTGTGTGTGTGTGTGTGTGTGTGTGTGTGTGTGTGTGTGTGTGTGTGTGTGTGTGTGTGTGTGTGTGTGTGTTATGTTTCTAATTTAAAGTTCTAAGCTGTTTATTTTGTCTCAAGATGATGATGATAACATTGTTCTCCATATAGCAGCAGAAATAGCAAAAATGATACATGAAAATCTTGATTAGCTCATTGTATGCTTGGGAATCCTAATGCTGATGTATTAGTCAGAAACTATTGCCAAGTTGCAGCTCTGTGCACTCATTGTCATTAGATTTTGATAATTTATAGCACTTGTAAAGCATGACAGCAAGTTTTCTTTTGGATTGAATTTCCTTTAATTTCTATATTAGTAACACTGGAGGTGAAGTAAAAAAAAGTAATCAGTTACCAGGACAGAAGAATTTATCAACCAATTTCTCAAAGGGGGTCCTGTCATTGTAAATATACCTGCATCATTATCAACACGAGCATAAGATTGTTGTGTGTTTTTTTTTATCAGCCAAAAATATAATATATTCATTAATAAGTACCAGACGTAGTAAATTGATACATATTTGTATAAGTACGAATCATAGTTGATTCTCTAACAAGCCTTGATATTATACAAGCTGAAAGAAAACTACATAGGATAATAGTGCAGAGTTGTATCCTATTTCGCTATGTTGGCGACCTTGCAGTGTTAAGACTGATTGTGGGTGCTTGCATATGCATGGCCACTTTCCCTTTGTTATTCCTAATGTATCTCAGTTGGCAGATACTGAGTTAAGGAAGTGAGAATAAAAAGAGACAATTGATGGTAAGAAAAAGGTTGGGAAACTGGTGATTGACAAGGCTACGTGCCAGGCCTTATGGGGGAATGCAGATATTGGATGGGAATTCCAGCCATCAATAAACGCAGCTGGTGGCTTAGTGTGTGTTTCCTGGATTCAAGGTGGACTTCGAGAAAGCGTATGATTTTGTTTCATGGTCTTTCCTAGATTACATGTTGGATAGGATGGGCTTCAACCTTACATGGAGAAAATGGATCAAGGATTGTTTGCAATCTGCCACAATATCAATCCTAGTAAATGCCAGCCCTACAAAGGAATTTGTTCCCACTAGAGGTTTGAGACAAGGGGATCCTTTAGCCCCCTTGCTCTTTAATATAGTGGCTGAAGGTTTGACAGGAATGATGCGGGTAGCAACAGCCAAGAACCTGTACAGAAGTTTCATGGTAGGGAAGCAAAGTCAGCCTGTAAATATTCTGCAATATGCAGATGATACAGTATTTGTGTGGCATGCTTCATGGGACAATGTCATTGTTTTGCAGCCTATGCTGAGGGAATAAGGGAATAAGGACTGAATTTTATTCAAAAGCAATGTAAAAACTAAAAAGCAATGTTTGAGAGCCTGAATTTTATTCAAAAGAAATAGAACCCCCAACTGGTAAAAACTAAAAAGAAATGTCATAGATACCAGCTGGTAAGGGAATAAGGACTGAATTTTATTCAAAAGAAATAGAACCCCCAAGATGTTTGAGAGCCTGGTCTCTCCCTTCCTGAAAACCCACTAAAAACTGCCTAACCCCCCTACTGTTACTCCATAATTTATTCTGCAATAACATCTTAAGGCAGTTACATATGGTCCTAAATCACTACAGATTCAGTTACGATTAACCCTTTGTGCCTAACTAGGGTTTCGAAACATCACAACAGAGACAGACCATTGAACAATGGATTTTCATCATTAACATACAACAGAGACATACCTTCGATGGAAGCGCAGACACGAACTCCACAAACGCGAACTCGACAATGTGGTTGCAATCACGGAAGCGCAGCCCAGTTTGCGACAAACACGAACTCAGGCAGAAGGAGAAACAACAATAACGCCCTGAGAGTACCCTTTCCGGGACTCTTTCCTTTCCTACTTTTCTTCGACCTGCGAAAGTGAGCAAATGTTAAAACGACGAACGCCTAATGTTAAAACGAAAGGACGTGCCTCAATGGATAAGTGGCAAAGACGATCTCCACAATGTGGTTGCAGTCATAGAAGCGCAGGCCAGTTTGACACAAAGACGATCTCAGGCAGAAGGAGAAAGAAGAAGAACGATAGGGTTCAAGCGCGCGGGTTGTGCAATTTCAGAAGTTTAATATATAATGATAACAACATCGGTTTTTTAAAAATAACCGATGTTAACATCAACTACGTAACATCGGTTTTAATAAAACCGATGTTAACATCGACTCGATAATATCGGTTTTTACAAAACCGATGTTAACAACGGCATACTAACATCGGTTTTGGAAAAACCGATGTTAACTAAGTCTACTTATTTACAAAAATGCAAGCGCGCTTTTGTTAACATAGTTTTGTGAATAACCGATGTTATATGTAAAAATTGTAGTAGTAAATTTAAGTATTTTTTATTATTTATTTCATTTACAAAATAAATTAAATTCAATAAAATTATTAAATAATTATCTAAATTTTAAATATAAAAAATATATTAATAAAAAAATATTCAACTAATATATAAAATATTTTAAATAAAACAATATTAAAAAATATATAACATATTAAATAAAACATATAAAGAATATATACAAAATATTAAATAAAACTAATAACAAGTAAAATTAAAATTATTTATTAATAATTAAATAAATAAATAAAATTATTTACAATTATTAAAAAAACTGAAAGCAAAAGAAAAGAAAAGAAAAAAATCCTAAAAAAAACTTTACATGTAAAAAAAAGAATAAAAATAGTTACGAATATAAAAAATAAACTTACGACTTATAAAATAAAAAAATTAAAAAACATATACGATTTCATAGTCATAAATAAAAAAAAAATTAAACTAAAGTCATAAAAAAAATATGACTTCAATTAAAAAAATTAATTAATTAGTCATAACAAGTGTTATGACTTATGAGTCAGAAGTCATAACACCTGCTACGACTTACCCCATTTTCAGTGATAATTCAAAATCCACCCCATATGAAAAAAGCGTAAAAAATTTGCACCCATTAGGTAAAAAAAAGCTTGCTATTTCATTCCATGTCTCATTCAATAAAAACTTCCCACGCCATTTAATGTTTCCAACACATAAGAGCATAATCTTATTTTGCTACCTCCTTCCTAATTCTTTGCCCCAGCCACTTTATTTCTCACTCTCTGTTAAAACGCCAAAAAACCTCTGAGACGTTTCCATCGCACGCACCTTTCATTACACCACCCATGCCTCATTGATGGTGACATCCTCACCTCACCGCTTGTCAGATCCCTAAACGGGTGATGATGTTATCGCAATATAACTTTGTGGTCTGCCTATGTTTGGGATAGTAGTTAATTGACAATGAACTTGCACCAATATACTCACGGCGAGGATGTCCCACTATGTGTGCGCTCAATTCTATTTTGCTTTGTAATATTCATGTCGATGTGGTGGTGTTGATTGTACAAAAGTTTTATATTACTATGTTGTTAGAGCATCTTTAGTGTCAAATCTTGAGCTCAAGATCTAGTTTTTACTAGATCTCTCAATAAAAGATTTGGCAATATCTCTAGCATGGACAATGGGATCTTTTACAAGATCCCTGAAGATCTGCACATTGATAAAAAAAATATGTTTTTTACTCTTTCTCTCTCTCTCTAACAGCAAAATGTTGGAGGACTCGCAAACCAATAGAAGGAGATAAAGAAGAAGAAAGCAAAACAAACAGACCAAAAAAAGCCAAAAAAAACACAAAATAGACATATCGGCAAAGGGAGGGGGTCGCATCGGAGTTCCGAAAAGGGGAAAGGTGTGGGTTGCGGTGGAGGGGAAGGAGGAAGGAGGAAGGGGGTGGGCTGCGGCGAAGTGGAAGGGGGAAGGGGATGGGCCACGACAAAGGAAGAAGAAGAAAGAAGAAGTAACATGTGATGAGGAGAAAGGGAGGAGAAAAAAGAAAAAAAGGCAACGCGTGAAAGGAGAAAAAAGATGAGACAGCGTGTGATGAGGAAAGGGAGAAGAAAAAAAATGAGAACGTGACACAGAGAATGTTGTCACTTAAAAAACTCGTGCACAGTAATGTTGGTTCAATGCACAATAAAGTTCTTGCATATGGCGCAAAAACAAATTGTTGTTACACACATAAACATCCTATAAATTGGTTCAATACACACATAATTTGAACATACAATTTTCATTCTCATTCTTCATTTGTCAATCTCTATTCTCTAATCTCAATCTGAGTTAAATTTTATTTGTGTGAAATGGATCCAAATCAATTTGATTGGTAAACTTATATAAATTTTTTACAAAATTACCACTTGCCTCCTTTGACCCAAAATTCACAAAATTGTTCTCATTTCCCCTCCTTTTTTACCACCACCACCACCAAATTATTTTATGTCAAACACTCAAATCCCTATAACCATAAATTCTCAAAGTTCTCAAACATTTTCCTTCAATCCCACCAAACAATCCCACCATGGTTTCAAATGATGAAGTTGGTTCACAATTTCCACAATTTTCTACCCAAATTAGGCTAGAAGAGATCGTCGTTGAGGAAATATGAGGGTCTTCTATAAAAAGGAAGTCTCAATTCGCCTTAGCAATTAAAGAAGATACGCACCTCATTAGTTTATGGCTCAACATCTCAACTGATCCAATTGTTGGTGTTGGTCAAGGAAAAAAAGCGTTTTGGTTGAGTCATGGAAAATTACAACAAATTTTTAGGTGAACTCTACGAAAGAGCAGTGAATCAATAAAAATCACAATGACAAAAAATTAATCTAGGTATGCAAAAATTCAAGGGTTATTACATGCAAGCGGTATCATTGAAGAAAAGTGATTGCACGGATAACGATGTCATGCTTCATGCATATGCCATTTGGAAGGAAGACGAAAGAAGCAATTTTATTTTGGAAAATCCTTGGCGACTTCTGAAGGATCAACCAAAATGGTTAGACCAATTTAGTGAAAATTGCTCTAAAAGGATAAAGATTTTCACATATCGGGTATATTCATCCTCATCTAATCCAGAAACACTAGTCGAAGATGCTAAAGCTGACACACTGTCTCCAATTATCCGTCCAATGGGGCAAAAGGAAGCCAAAAGGAGGAGCAAGGGGAAAGGAGTATGAACATCTACAAATCCTATGGACTTGACTAGTGCGGAGGAAGCAATGAGGGAAATAAATATTCTTAATGCCAGACTAGCAGTCTTAAGGGAGAAAGAATTGGAAAAGGAGTATTACAACATTCTAATGAAGGACACATTTACAATGTCTGAAACTCAACTTGAAGACCATTAAGCCTTTTGCAAAATAATTAGGCATAAACTAGGAATCTAGTATTAATTTGTTAGGTACTTTTAATTTGTTGTAACTATCTTTTATTTTTTATTTTTAGGAATTATGTTAGACTTGTCTTTTAAAAAAAATTGTAATCGTATTTTAATTTGTTCAATTTTTTTATTTGTCAAACTTGACCATTATAAAACTAGCCGTTGTGAAACTAGTTGTTATTAAACTAGTCGTTGCATAAGTAGTCGTTATAAAATTAGTCATTGCAAAACTAGCTGTTGTATAATTTGCTATTTAATTGTTCAATTCTCAATCATTTTTATATGTCTCCTTCAAACAATATTCTTCTTTCACTTGTTTATGTAACGCCCTGAAATTTTGATAACTGAAAATAGATGTTTGATGTATTTCTTGTGTTATTTGATTACTTGATTAATTTGAATCAGTTGAAGTATTGTGTGAATTATCCTTGTGCAATTTCTTGGTGTGGATATTAGGTTATGTGGAGTTTGATTGATCTGCGTTGGAACTGTGTGATTCTAAGATTGACCCAAAACCTATTTTGGTAAAACCATGATCTCAGATTCACTAATTGTTAGATCGTCTTCAAATTTATACTATAGGCTTACAACCCACGCTTGCACGTTTTGACCATTGGGATTTTCCAAATAACATCGGAGTGTGAGATATGACATTTTAACAGAAGTAGTAAAATATGTTGGAGCAGAATTCGCACAGAACTCACCCAAGCGAGTCTGAGTTGGGCCAGCTCTCCTAAGCGAGAAAAATTTTGTTTGGACGAGTCTTGCAGCATACAAATACGTCCAACAACGTAAAACATACATTTTGCTCCCATCTTCTCCCCCAAACCCTCACCTAACACCCCCAACCTCATCTTCCACCACCACCGACCACCGATGACTGCCAGGAGCCGTTGTTGCTTGCAGCAAGACCCTTGCACGGAAAGGAACACTTTAATCGGAATGAAATCTTTAAAACTCAACTCGAGGATTTGGTAGAGAATGGAGCCTCCGATCCCCCTTCGCGATTTCTTCGAGGTAACCATGATTACTAAGTTTTCTCCTAGTTAGTTTGAGGCTATCTTTTCATCTCTTGTGACTTGGGTACCATTATTGGATGTTTTTACACTTCATTTGAAAAACCTTTGAAAATTAGACATTGTAAAAGTTGTCTTTTTATAAAATAGACTTTGTTTTTGTAACCTTTACTGAACCTAAATCACAATGGCGTGATCGGAATTTCAAAATGATGTATCTTTGATGTGGATCTCAAAACACCCCTTTAGCCCCTTTTTAAATTGAATGAGTATTTGATCCCAAAAGTTGATATTAACCTTGTCTTCGAAATCTACACTAAATTATCTTCAATTTGGTATATAGAGCTCTGCGTTTGGACGAATAGACGTGAACCTAAGAGATCTTATAACAACGTTGCAAGGAACTAACAAAGAGATATAGATAGGTGAGGGCAGTTTATTGTTTATTTACAACTTTTGATACCATAGTTGGGGTCAGGGAACCCAATTATGGGGATGTATGTTTGTCCCTGTGCATGTTGGTTTTCAAGAAAAACTGTGTTTTAATCTAATGGGATGTGATATATTTGTGGCTAATGTGCATGCTAGTTTTCAATAAAAATTGTGTTTTTAACTAATGGAATGTGATATATTTGTTATTGATGAATGAAATTGTGAATGATGTTTTCGTTGTAATGATTGAAATTTTTGGAAAAAGTCTTAATTATAGAGGAGACTCTGCCCAAAATTTTATATTTGTTCTTCTATTTATTTCTTTATTAAATTTTAAATGGGCACAAGAGTTTGTTTTGAATACCATAGTTCTCCTTTTTAATTTAGAAATTTCCTTAAAATATGAGTCTCGTAATATTATGGATTGTTGTTGTATGAGGTTTGTGTTGTCTGTAGACCTGGGAATGTGAATTCTAGACATTAATTTATATGTATGTATGCGGAATGTGATTGCTTGTGATGTTGATGATGATGTTGAGATGATATGATATTAACGTTGATGATAATGTTGAGATGAGATGGTGTTGATGTTGATAATGATATTAAGATGAGATGATGTTGATGTTGATAATGATATTGAGATGAAATGATGTTGATGTTGATAATGACATTGAGATGAGATGATGTTGATGATGTATGTTGTGTATGTACATGAGGGGTGCAATGACCTTGTTCGATATCCCTGGAGGAGGGAAATAGAGTGTTCAAAGAGTTTTAAGCATCCCTGGAGAGAGAAGATGATGACTTAGAATCTTTAACTATACATGGTCAGTGTATTGATGATGCACATATTTCATACTTCATATTGGATGGAAATAGTATAAACTTTATCAGTAAGTACTCGTAGTTTTTCATAAGAAAAAATACTTGTACTTGTGGGCATGTCACTCAGTTTGGAATTTCCTTGAGACTCAGGTTGATCACCATGAGGAGGGGGGAAGTTGCATGTGCACAACAGGGTGACCTCGACACTTGCTGCCTAGTTTTCCTAAGTGAGAGTGTCATGTGCACATGCTTAGGCTATTTCCTAATGAATGGTACCACATTGTATTTTAGAGTTGAGTAAGGTGCATGCATCATTCTGAGCATAATTGATTTGAATTGTGGAAAAGTTGATGACTTGTTTGTTAAGTGTATGTTGAACTGATGTATTATTGAGAATGATTGTGGTTATTATTGTTGTTTTCTTGCTAATCATTGTCATTTGATATTTGTTGATCTTTTATAATAAACTCACCCTTGCAATTTTTGTACTGTGTGGTTGGTGCCTGTGATGATCTTGAACTTTCGTTCGTGGGAACAGATGAGTGACAGTAGGTGACTTGGAGGGAAGTCTTTTGTTGGAGTCGTCAAGCCGACATGATAACATTGGAATTTATTTTGGGAGAGAGTTGTGTTTTCTTATCAACTCTTCCTTAGTTGGTTCCTTGACTCTTTTTGATTTGGCATGTAAATCCCAGGTTTAGATATATGTAAAAACTAAATTATGTTCTGACATGTGAATGATGTATAGTGGTTTAATATATATATATATATATATATATATATATATATATATATATATATATATATATATGTATGTATGTATGTATGTATTTATTCACGTGTTTGTGCGTTAGTTGATGAATATATATCATTTAGCCTTGTTTTCATAATCAAATTAATGTAGCTTTCACTTAAAATTTAAATGTCACATTATAGAGTTAGTGATATCGTAACAACAAGGCGGGTCATTACATTAATAGTATCAGAGCAGGTCGAACCTTTCGGTCAGTGAGTTGTGAGTTTGTCGTGTTTCTCTGTGCATTCTGTGTTTTCTTTGTTGAATGTATGAGTATTTTATTGTTTTTGTAGTTGCTTGGGTTGGTTGTGTTTGAAACTTACTCACATTGTTGTTTTACATGGGTTATGGAGATTTGTTGGTGACGGCATAACATGTTTGTATCCCTGATGTCTATTATACCATGGGTTCCAATGCCTTGTCATAAGTTATCAAACTGTTCATCTGGATAATTCATGAAGTGCAATGGGACACTATGGCAAGCGGTCAGGAATACAAAGGATGGAGAATAAGCGTTAATGTCTAGAGAGAGAACTGTTGTAGAAGAGTGATTTCTCGAGGCATCAACTTTTAAGAGTAACTTAAGTAGGGACTTGAGATAGATATGAAATTGTATTATTCTTTTTCTTGTGTGTATTTCTTCCATGTTCTCACTTCATGGTGTGCATATGAAATTGTATTAATGGTTGAACGGAATGATCGTGCGATAGTTGATGCTCTCTAAGCCTTAGCCCATACTATGGGGAATCAGAATAGAGGAAAAGCTATTGGAGCTGCTAAGTATCAAGGGTTGGATCCCTTCCAACGAAACAATCCCCTTACTTTCAATGAAGGCAATAATTGTTTATGAAAGACTTGGTGACGATAGTGATGAACAAATTGTGAACTACTTATATGTGATGCAACAACAAAGAGGCAACAACTGTCAACACAAAAGGCCTAGAAGAGTCATTAATCATAATCATGAAGATGGACATCTACGATTGATGAATGACTACTTTTCATAAAATTCAATATACAAAGAGACTCAATTCCGACATAGGTTCCGAATGCGACGGCAATTGTTCATTCGAATTGTCAACGCTCTTAATAATTACGATGAGTATTTTGAAATAAGACCTGATCTTGTTGGTAGAATGGGTTTCTCGCCATTGCAAAAGTGCACTGCAACTATTCGTATATTGGCATACAGATCACCTGCTAATTATGTGGATGAGTAAGTTAGAACTGGCGAATGCACTGCAACTTAATGCTTACAAAAAATTGTAAACGGTGAGATATTTGGACAAGAGTAATTGAAAAGACCCAACAACAATGACATCAATCGCCTATTATAAATTCAAGATGCACGAGGATTTCCATGTATGTTAGGTTCTATTGATTGCATGCATTGGGAGTGGAAAAATTGTCTAGTTGCATAGCAAGGTCAATATCATAGAGGTGATCATCGCAAACCAGCAATAATACTTAAAAGTCGTCTCTTTACAAGACTACTGGATTCGACATGCATATTTTTGAGTTGCAAGTTCAAACAATGACATTAATGTGTTAAACCAATTGCCTGTGTTTGATGATGTTTTGCAAGGTCGAGCTCCTCCAGTATAATTTAAAATTAATGGAACTTCATATAATATGGGGTATTATCTTACAGAAGGTATTTATCCTGATTGAGTCATATTTGTGTAGACCATACCAATGTCACAAGGTCCCAAAAGAAAATTATTTGCAAAATGTCAAGAAGCAGCAACAAAAGATGTGAAATGAACATTTGGTGTGCTCAAATCTCGATTCGCAATTATATGTGGTTCATCTCGTGCTTGGAACATGGATATTGTTAATCAAGTGGCCTCAACAACTTAAGAGGAGGGTGAATTAAGTTTAAAAAATTTCCCCTAACAAATGTTAATTCTCTCTTTAAAAGGAATATGCAGAAAAGAAGTAATGAACAATTTACTTGATGCTTCTTTAAATATGCAAAGTAAAATTAAACTGCAATAAAGTATAAGAGTTAAGGGAAGGGAGAATTGTAAACTCAGTTTTATACTGGTTCGGTCACGCCCTATGCCTACCCTTCCCTTGTGTTCAGAAAACTTTACAAATCAAGAGACTCACTGTCTCTTGATTAACAATAGTTTGATTTGAAGTACAGAAGAATGTTTTTCTCTCTTTTAGAGATGAATGATACAACTTGAAGAACTTATAAGAATCCTTAATGATTTTGTAAGTGTTTGGCCAAAGATTTTCTTGTGAGAGGATAGGACAATGAATGTTCTTAAAAATTCTGAAGAATTTTGAATACAAGTCACATATTTATAGACCTTTGGTGACCTTTCAAAAAACTTGTGAAGAGTTGTGATTTTTCAGAGTTATTTTTGAAATTTCCTCACTGGTAATCGATTACACAGTTTCTTTTAAGGAGTTATGACTTTTTAGTTTGAATTTCAAAACTTTTCGTGACTGGTAATCGATTACACAATAGTGGTAATCGATTACAACTTTTAAAATTTAAATTCAAATTTTTCTGAAAGTTGTTTGAAACCATTTTTGCTTTTGGTAATCGATTACATCCTTTGGTAATCGATTACCAGAGAGAAATACATGATTTTCAAAATGTATTATTTACTTAAAAACTTTATAAGATATTTGAAAACTTAAGTCTTTTAAGGCCAAATCTTTGCAACCTCTTTAAGAGATTCTTTTAACTTATAAAGGACTATTTGCAAATCGTTTCTCTTGATTTCTTGATCTTGACTTGAATCAACGTTGAATAGCTTTAATCTTTTGGCATCATCAAAATCTTCATACAACATATGCACTTACAGATACAATGAAGGATATAATGTTGGCATGTATTATATTACATAACATGATTGTCAAAGACGAATAAGATACATTCAGTGGTAATGTCGATGTTGATTATGATCACGTATATAATGACATTTCAAATGTTGAAGTATCTCAGGGTGTTTTGTCTGACTTTACTATATACTTACAAACAAGATTCATTATGCATACAAGAAGAATTCATCAACAACTTCAAGTAGACTTTATGGAGCATATTTGGGAACGTCACAGTCACAACAATAATGAAATTTGATTTTTCTTTGGAATTAATTTGTTGCATTTTTTTATTATCAAATTTATGTATTTTTCATTTGTTTAACATTTAGTCATAAATAAAAATTAAATTTATGTTTATTTTCCTATTTCTTAATATTTATAATTTTTTTCCTTCCATGATTTATTAAATTTAATTACTTAATTAATTATATTTAATTTAATTAATATTTAAATATTTAAAAGTGGGTCCATGTGGGACCTACTAAAAATTATCTAAGATCCCAAAATGAGATCTACCACTTAAGGAAAATGGGAAAGATATTAAGAGATCTTCAATTCTACGTGGCATTGTGGGGTCCATCAAAAAGTGGTTTAAGATCCCAATTTGGAATCTACCACTAAAGATGCCCTTAGAGCTTATTGAGATTAGATAATATGTACAAGGTAACAATTGTTTCATTAGTTCTACCATTGTTTTGGCATCGATTAACAATGAAGGTTTTCTCGTAGGGATGGGATGTCTTGAAACTTTTTTTGGCTGCGTCTTGATAGAGAGGGAGAACAAATATGGTTTGGATGGAAAATTAACAAGAAAAATGGACAAGAGATTACACTGGTAATTAGCCTTGGAAACATTAAATGATGTGGCAAGTTTTTATTGGATGAGACTAGAAATCGGACAAGGGATAGGACTGACGATTTTGATCTGTCACAATCATGCCAATTACTTTAATAAATTTCTCTTAAAGTAGATAATGTCCATTATAATCAACATGAAACATTGGACTTTTACTTCCTGCACATTGCTTTTTCTTCCTGTATCTCCTAAAAGACTCCATTGGACCAAAAATACCTTTCTCACCAAGCACCCCCCTCTCATTCTGTAATGATCATTCCAGAAGAGTATCCTATTTTGGAATAGCTATTATGGAATACGAAAAATCATATTCTATAATATTTATTGTAGATTACTTATCCTATTTCAAAATAGGCATTCTAGAATATGATTTTTAGTATTCCATAATAGTTATTTTGGAAAAAAAAATACTCTTCTGAAATGACCATTCCAAAATAAGGGCATCTCCAGTGCGGGTTTCTTATATGATTTTCTTAATTATCTTTTTGTGGTCCCCACAATACTTTTTGTAGTCCCCACAGTGTCATGTCATTGATAAGAAACCCATACCAAATTTTACTCGAATACAAGAAACAAGAAAAAACTTCAAAAAAACCACACATTTATATTCTTTTATTATAACAATTATTATTATAACTCATATAGAACTCACCTCTTCAACTCTCCACTTTTCATTATTCCAATGTTAAAATATTATTTCCAAAAGATTATAGAGAGTTCCCACACCTTCCTTCTCTTCCCACATCCACTCAACTCCCACTTCCCCACTTACCCATTCAATTTCTCGCTTCCCCCTCTTATTTGTGACCTTCACTCCTCATGGTCACTTCTTTCTCCTTCTCTCCTTTCCCTTCCTCTACCTTTTTTCTCTTATTTTCTTCATCGCGCCACACCCCTTCTTCTTTTCTTCATCACGGCACCACCATCGCACGACCACCATTGTCTACTCCTGGAACGCGACAACATTGTTGTGCTTTTTGTTTGTATTCTAAGTTTATTCTATCGTTTTCCTTTTTTTCCATGGGTGGTTGATGCTGGATAATAATATTTTATCTTAAGGAGTGATTTCTTATATAAGATGTGTTTCTTTTTTTAAAGGACTCGGTTCTGCCACGGAGACACTCTCTAGTGGAGTGTTTCTTCAACTCAAGGAACCGGGTAAGAATCCTGCACTGGAGATGCTCTAAGGGGAAAAATGTTGGATCCCCTTTGGACACCCCCTCCCCCACCACCTCAATATAATCAAAACATTGACAGAATGTTGTTGATCTCACAATATCAAACTCTATCCCTCCCATGATTCTCCCTCCCATTGACATCCAATGGGTTTGGTTCTGTCACACTTTAAGCCCTGTAAGTTCATTATTCTTTTCATTCTTCATGAAAATTAAAAATAAACAAAAGTGAAACTCATTCAGTGTACAATGTTGTTTCTATTTTTAGGTGAGTTACAGGGAATACTACGATAGGAGATTCTCAAAGTTGATTGGGAGAGCAAGAATATCTGACGAAGAGAACATAGATTTAGATTATCTATATTCACGCAATCATGATTATGGACCATCTAATTTCATCATATGATTAGTATTTTAAAGGTGTTTATTAAGTTGAATTTACTTAATGATTTATGAATCGTTAGAGCTTCATCAGACGATTCTAAGCATTTGACTGCGTGAATGCATGATTTCTCCAACTACTGAGAATTTAGATCTAGAGAACAGAGTATGTGTTGGTGTGGTGCAGGGAGATTTGGAGCAATAAATGCTTGTTGGAGTTGTTTAAGAATGAGGCGAGTTCAAGTTCATAGGATCAGATTTGGATACTGTGGTTATTGGGGGAGTTTGAAGGAGGGTGTGTTTAAGGAAGTGGAAAAGAAAAGGTTGGTGTGCTCCTTGTTTGTAGAGTGGTATAGGTTCGAGGAGGTCTACTTAATTGTCATGAGACAGCGATACAAGACTTTCTTGTATAGGACTGCGATGCTAAGGTGCACAAAGCCAACATCCTCATCATTGCACATACGTGTGTGTTGTCAATGTTCTATGAGTCGTCAGATCAAGGGAATTTGAGGCCAAGGTCCATAGATCCACCTAGTCACTCACATCATGTAAGGCCTTTGGTTGCACCCTCGACAACATTATTTCCATGCATGAAAGGTGTGTTGGTGGAACCACTAAAGAGGACGATTAGATGATACAATGATGAGAGCAAAGAATTGGTTATCACTGATGAGGAGGGTGGAGTTGGTGATTTCTATTATGGTGGGTTAGTGGTGGGGCACGATGATGGTGGTTATGGAGGTGATGGCTAGGGTTTGCCTACGAGAAAAAGGGGGTGCTTGGTGAGGGGTATTTCAGTCTATTTGGATTTTTTGGAGTAACAAGAAGAAAAACAAGAGGGGTACAAGAAGTAATTCTTGAAATATTGTAGAAAGTACTGTGGAAGGCAAGCGCATATGACATGGTGGCTCTAAGCCAGGTGTAGTGAAGTGTTAGGCCTATTCAACTATCACTACTACAAAATATATATTTTATGTTGCTATAACAACATTAATTCTTAAAAAAAACTGATATTGTAAAATAATAGCTAACATACTACATCCATTCAATTAGAATTGATGGAAAATGTGACATACTACATCGATTTTTATAGGAACCAATGTAATTGTTGGTACATTTAGCCAAGACTGATTATCATATAAGCAGAAATTATATATATTTTTGTTATAATCACAAATGATCACAGTTATAAAGTAATGAGAAATGATCAATGTCTCTTTCTTTATCAATATTATGCATCTATATAAAATATTTCACAAATTTTTGTATCTTAAATTTGAAAAAAAATCATTGTGTCTCCATATCCATGTCATCACTTCAATGAGATAAACCAATACCATCTACATTATCTTTATATGAACAATAACGGGTGACATATTAAGGGAAGCTCCTTGGAAAATATTTTTGTCTCATTAGTGACAGGCCCCGAGCAACAGCATGCCAAATAAGATAACGCATCATTTTTTATTAATAGGGAAAGAAAAGAAAGACTAAGTAGGACAACCCATGAGAAAGCAACACCCGTAGCTTATTCGGATAGAATCATCCTAAGCATTGGGGAAAATGAGTTCTAGTCAACACAAAACTACCCTGGTGACCTAAGTTTGCCAAAAAAAAAAAATCTGCACTCTAATTGGCTTCCCTATGGATATGAGAAATAAAGGGTTGACAATCTGTCATCAAAAGTTGATTTCGGATATCGTTAATCAACGGTTGTAACAAGGTTGACTTGGAAGAACCACTCTAAATAATGTGAAAAACCGCCAGCAAATCCATTTCAAAGAATACACGATACCCATCTTCAAGGACCATAAAATTAGCCGAAATCGCATTGCATAAGCCTAGATTCAGGTGGAACATGGCCATATATATGATTGCCTAAGGAATCATGAATTAGACCCGCACAAGCAGCCTGATTCGAGTTGAAATAGTAAGATCCATGCATCCATATTGACCTTGTATGTCCCATCAGGAGGGGGGGTTCCAAGCACCGAAATAGTGCCCTAATGAGCAGCATTATTCAAAGTAGAAATAGAGGGGACAAGAGCAATATGGGCTTTAATATTGTGCAACAAGTTGAGAAGAAGGCTAGTATCATAGGAGAAAACCAAACTATTTTTTTGTCTCCAAATATAATACATTGTCATCCCAAAAAAGGTGGCCCTTGTCTAAGTCAGCAGTAGTATTGATGGATCCCCCAAAGATTTAGAGTGATCCAATTGGATAAGCCTATGCTAAAGAACTTTGCCCAATGGCCCTTGGCTAAGTCATCACAATCATGCATAATAGACTCTGGAGCGTCATTGCATCTAGGACACACATTTGAATCTGACATGCATGTGACGATGCCTCCTTTTCTGATTGGCCAACAAACTGTTGGAAATAAGGC
The DNA here is from genome assembly GCF_000004515.6 of Glycine max. Lineage (NCBI taxonomy): Eukaryota > Viridiplantae > Streptophyta > Magnoliopsida > Fabales > Fabaceae > Glycine > Glycine max. The sequence goes on from NC_038253.2 coordinate 18,259,933, forward strand.
TTTTTATGTTTAGGAAAAATGTTTAGGAATATTGGAGACTTTGAATAGAAACTTGATAGGAAGGAGAATTCTTTATGGAGGAGAAAACTTTGTATTTTTGCTTGATACAAATGTGTAGGATTACATCTCTATTTATACTACTCTAAGGAGAACTCTAGACACACTAATTCTAGAGAATTCTCAACTCTAGAGATCCAAAGAGTATTCTAGAGAATATTACAACCATAAGAAATATCTAGACACTCCAAACACTACAAGAATTCTCTAGAAACATGACCCATAATTACTTAAGCCCAAAATAACTAAGTCCAAGGAACCAAATAATTAATTTAGGCCCAAATCAAGTTTATATTTCAACATCCCCCCTTAAACTTGATTTGTGACTCCAAGCATACTCCTTAACTTCACGAAAGTTTCCAACTTGAGTGGCTTTGTGAAAATGTCAGCAGCTTGATCTTGAGACATCACATACTTCAACTTTACCTCCTTCTTCTCAATGCATTCTCTTATGAAGTGGTAATGGGTGTCGATGTGCTTACTTCTTTCATGAAAGACTAGATTCTTTGCCAAAGCGAGTGCTGATTTATTGTCAACACATATTTCCATAGGTTCTTCTTGTGGCATTTTTAACTCTTTCAACAAGTTCCTTAGCCAAATTGCATGACAAACGCATGATGTGGCAGCGACATACTCGGCTTCATAAGTTGATAGTGTGACTATTGGTTGCTTCTTTGACAACCAAGTGAAAGCAGTATCTCCCATAAAGAACACAAAACCAGTAGTGCTCTTTCTATCATCCAAGTCTCCACTCCAATCGCTATCACTATAGCCAACAATGTTATAATTGTCAGAAGAGTAATAGTGCAAGCCAAAGTTTGTTGTACCTTTGATGTATCGAAGGATTCTCTTTGCCGCCTTGAAGTGAGTTGTGGTTGGAGCTTCCATGTAGCGACTTACTACTCCTACAGCATAGAGAATATCCGACCTTGTACATGTCAAGTAACGTAAACTTCCAACCAAACTTTTGTAAAGAGTTGGATCCACATTCTCTCCTTTTTCATGCTTGCTCAACTTGTTCCACATTCCATCGGGGTGCCAACTGGATTGGCGTCATCCATCTTGAACTTCTTAAGGACTTCTTTGGCATAGCCTTCTTGGGTGATGAAAATTCCTTTGTCTTCTTGTTTTACTTCGATGCCGAGATAATATGCCATGTGTGACATCTTGGAAATTTCTACCGGAATTTTTGGAAACGGTGTATTTTGAATGATTATATATATATATATATATATATATATATATATATATATATATATATATATATATGTATTATTCAGTGTATATGCATATATGTTCTTGATAGAAGTAGGAATAGTGGGGGCAAGATATGCGGGTTAGGCTAATTAAGGAAGACAAATCCATAACTGGGAGGTTATGGGTTAATTCTTAATTAATTAGTTTGAAATCATCGTTTTGCGTGCGACTTAAAATTTAACGAAACCAACCTCTGAACCACGCTCGGGGTCTTATTCTGAGTGTTTTGATATATATATTGCTTACCTTCGAAAACTGGCCCCGACGGACGCAGAGAAACGCGAGGAACTGGAACCAGAGAAACGGCACGCAAACCGAGGCAGGATTTTAGCATTTCAAAGGTCAGATTTTTCTCACTTTCTGTGGCTGAGTATGGGTCACAATCAAAAGAGAAAGTGGGCCCTTTTTGCTCCACTCAAATGGAGACATGTGGCATAGCTTAAATAAAATAATAGAAAAAGAGAAAACCCTTTTTAAAACCAAAAAGCACCTCTCTCTCTCTCTCTCCTCACTCAGCCCAAAAGAAATTTCAGACAGCTCTCTCTCCCTCTCCCTCACGTTGCTTTTCTCCTTCTTCTTCATCCACCATTGTTGCCCAACAAAGATTCAACCTTTGGTGCCCATTTCTGCTCCAAATCGCGAAAGGAGGGCATTTTCGGAGTCGTGAAGCGCGTCTCTACGTGTGGGACTTCGAAATTTCAGGTTTGGGTGGACTTCTTTCTCCTTTGATTTTCGTGGGTATGGGATTTTGGGAGATATGATGGGTAGTCTTGCTAGGTTTCTGCTTTATGATGATTATTTGTGAAGAAATTTGTGGAAAGCATGTTGAACATTGCCATGTTTGGATGAGTTAAACATACCCATTCAGTTTTAGGGTTTTTATGATGATGCTTGTGATGTTTATGTGCTGAAATTGCTTATGGAAAACTGTTAGGGATGAAGGGTAGATTTAACCTAGGGTTAGAAAGTGAGAATGTAGTGTTATGAGTGGAAAAAGAGTGAGGTTTTGAGAGTTGGAAGGTTAAATCTGAATTCTGTGGTAAATGGAGGTTAAAGTGAGTTAATTCTAGCTTGAAATGTCATTTAAGACTTATGAGAAAGCTTGGACTGTGCTAGAGAGAAAAACAAATGACCAAAGTGAACCAAGAGCCATTTCTAGGGCAAAATTGGGTGTTGAGGAGTCAAATTTTGATTCGGTGGAATTTTAGGTGTAAATCCAGTTTGAGCAAGTTTAGATTGATGTTATGGACTTGTGTGAGGTGAGAGTTTGCTTCAAATTTACCTCATTCTCAATTTCACTTCTCAAACCTAGAAAACCCATTGAATTGAGGGGTATTGGACACCTAGGTTCTGTGTTACTGTGTTTTGAAGCTTGACTTTGGTTTAGACATGGTTGATACATGATTTGGGACTTGTAGGACTTGATTTGGGCAAGATTGGATGAGGGAAAGTGTGATTTTCGAAATCTGCACTTATGCAGAATTTTGCTGTCAAATAGGTGCAACAGAATTTTGGCTTTGTGCAGAAAAATGCTATGCATTTGCTGGTTGGGGAAAGAGCAGTGCAGAATGAGTTCTGGATGTTTGCTAGTAGATCCCAACGGTCAAAATGTAGGCTTATGTACTAGAAACTTCCAGTAAAATTTTGGAGTCGATCCAACGGTTAACAAATTGGATCAAAGAAATTGTTACTGGGGTCTTTAAGTGAGAAAAGCTGTGATTTTGGTTGGTGTTTTGGCAGAGTTTTCTGCCTTTGCTCTGTTTTCTTGGCTGTGATAGTTTGTGCTGTTGGAATGTTGTTTTACTTGGATGTTGGGGAAGCTTGAGAGGATTGATGGGGACCCGGTGTTGAGAGAAACGAGGATATGGGCTACGTGGGAGTACGTGAGCTCAGTTGGAGGTGGGCAACAGGGGATGGTGGGTTTATGCGCGATTTGTGGATGTGGAAAAAAACTTGTTGTGCACCATCGCCCGACCGCCACCTAGTGCCACATGTGATGGGTACCCCATAATCCTACAAGCTTGAGATGAGGAAGTGTTGAAGGGTGAAACTTCCTGCTTTTATTCGTTGACCACAGAGTGGTACCTGGAGATATGTCGCGGGGGTCAGGAGACCTTGGGGATGTCAGGTGGGGTGCTATTGCCCAAAACCAAGCTTGACCAATCCCGACCCAACCCGGGCATAGTCAGTCAGTGAGAACCTGTTATGTACCTAAACAGGTGAGCTCCTGGCAGTCAACAGATAAAAGGAACAAAGACCACAAAGCAAGGAGGCTTGTGGTGGCTGGCCAGCTGTGAATTTTGTGTGATATATTGGTTGTGGCCTCTGGTAATCGATTACCAAGGGTGGGTAATCAATTAAAAGGCTTAAAAATGAAGACAGAAGGCTAAGATGGTCTCTGGTAATCGATTACCAAGGGGTGTAATCGATTACCAGGCTTGAAAACGAGGTCAGGAAGCTAGGAGAGCTTCTAGTAATCGATTACCAAGGGGGTGTAATCGATTACCAGGCTTAGAAATGGGACTGGAACATTGTGGAGGCCTCTGGTAATCGATTACTAGTCTCTGTAATCGATTACACAGAGGAATGGGTCACTGGTAATCGATTACCAGGTATGTGTAATCGATTACAGAGTGCCTTATGCAGGTTTTCATGTCCTGAAGCTGTGTGATTCAAGTTTGGCCTCTGGTAATCGATTACCAAGGCTGTGTAATCGATTACTAGAGATGAAAAGCCTTGAGATACCCCTTTTACTTGCATGTAGTGGTTATGAGACGCATTGTGTTACGACATAGTTAGATTCTTGTGAAAGAGTCTACCCCTTTCTTTTCTTTCTTGTAGATCGTGATGGCGGCGCAGCTAATCCATGATCGAGTAGAGATGGAGTGCCTAGAGGGAGTTTGGGAGACCCTCGAAGGCAACACGAGGTGCCGATTTCGAGGCACGATTCGATTCACGGCTACTTCTTTGGTGCATCCAGATGAACCGGCGCGTACGCTTCAGCGCACTGTAGAGTGGATACTACCCACGCCTACACCATATCGTCTAGTGGAGCCAGTCCAAGTGATCGAGGTGACGTCATCCGAGGAAGACCCTGAGGAGGATCCCGAGGAGCTACCTCCTGAGCCTGCTGCGGATGCTCTTGACTTTCTAGAGGGTGATGAGGACCCACTTCCTGAGGTGGATTCTCCCGAGGAAGTCATGTCGGCATCTGAGGCAGACTCTACGGAGGATAGTGGCCCGAGAGAGATGGCGGCCAGTGGAGGCTCTTCATCATAGTGGACAGTCCCATGGATTAGTTTTGTATACTTTTGAGGGTGGGTGTATCTAGGACTGACTGTTAGGTTTACTCTTTTGTTTTTGTATGGGTAGACCTGTTGTATAGGAATTTGATGATTGTATACATGTGGCTGAAGCCACCACTGTGGACACCTTTGCTCTGGATGACACTATATATATATTTTGTAAAACTCCCATATTTTGGACAGCTTTAAATGATGAATGTATTTATGATCAATCTTGTTATTTGAGAAGAAAGTATTTGCAACTTTATTTGTAAAAGAGTTTATCGACCGTATTTTATTCTTTTATTTTCACGTGACGACCTAAAGTAATGGCTGGTACATTCTCCCTTTTGAAACAGCAAAATAGTTTAGAGATTATGAGCGGTAAGAAAGAAATGACTCCGAATAGAGTTGTGAACTGACCATTCAGGACTCTATAGTGGGGATTTTCCTTCTAAACCTAGTTATGGTGAAAAGAGAAAGAAATGAAAAAGAAAAAGAAGAAAAAAAAAAGTTTACCATGGTTTTTGTTATTTAAATCATTACTATCAAACCAGTCATTAATTTAGGGACGCCACACCATGAGCCCCATATTCGTCATCTCAAATTCATTTGACATATCTTTCTTGAACTCTTCGAACATGCTTGGATTGTTCCCTGTAAAGATCAAGTCATCTACATACAAACACATAATCAAAATATCTCCACTTTGCGCTTTGATATAGAGTGCATGCTCATATGGACACTTGATGAAGTTCTTGTCTTGAAAGTACTTGTCGATTCGAACATTCCAAGCTCTCGGTGCTTGCTTGAGACCGTACAACGCCTTCTTCAACTTCAAGACTTTTCCTTCTTGCCCTTTTACTTCATAGCCCAGTGGTTGCTCAATATAGACTTCTTCTTCGAGAAAACCATTCAAGAAGGCTGACTTCACATCCATTTGATAGATCTTCCATTTATTTTGGGCTGCTAAAGAAATGATCAGTCTAATAGTTTCAAGACGAGCAACAGGAGCAAATACCTCATCATAGTCAATTCCTTGTCTTTGACTATAGCCTTTAGCCACCAATCTTGCTTTGTATCTCTCCACATCTCCTTTAGCATTCTTCTTTGCCTTGTACACCCATCTTACTTCGATTGCTTTGTGTCCTCGTGGAAGTGTAGTAAGTTCCCACGTATCATTCTTTGTGATTGACTTGATTTCTTCTTGATAGCTTAGAGGCTCACAATCACCAAAAAGAAAAAAGAGGTTAATGTCCTTTAGGTTTTTGGTTACCTTATAAGTCTTTTCAATGCTCCTTAGTCGCGGTGTCCTCTCACTTGAACTTGTTTCATCCAGCCTTGGTGTCGGTGAGGCAGGTGGTGTAATATGTTCCTCTATGATTAGTTGTTCAATTTCATCATCTTCTTCAAAATAAGGAAGAAAATCATACTTATCTTCTTGAACACTCCAATCCCAACAATCTTCTTCGTCGAACTCCACGTCGCGACTTATGACGATCTTTCTACTATTTGGATTATAGAGCTTGTACCCCTTGGATCTTGAGTCGTAACCCACAAACACGTACTTCTCACTTTTATCATCGAGCTTTGTCCTCTTTTCGTCTGGAACATGGGTATAGGCAATGCTTCCAAACACTTTGAGGTGAGAGATCCCGGGCTTCCTTCCACTCCATGCTTCTTGTGGTGTCTTCTCATGCACGCTTCTTGTTGGGGAACGGTTTGTTAGGTAAACTGCACATGCCACTGCTTCAGCCCAAAACTCCTTCGGCACCTTCTTGCTCTTGAGCATGCTTCGCACCATGTTAAGTATGGTCTGGTTCTTTCTCTCTGCTACTCCATTTTGTTGTGGCGATCTTGGCACTGTCAGTGGGCGACAGATTCCATGGTCTTCACAATATTTGTTGAACTTATTTGAAGTGAACTCTCCTCCTTGATCAGATCTCATGGCCTTGATGGAAAGACCACTTTCTTTCTCCACGAGGGCTTTGAACTTCTTAAAGTTTTCAAGCACTTCTGATTTCTCCTTCAAGAAATAAACCCAGGTTTTTCTGGAATAATCATCAATAAAGAGGAGAAAGTACTTATTCTTACCAAATGAATTGGGTTTGATTGGTCCACAAACATCGGTGTGTATGAGCTCTAGCGGCTTTGTTGCTCTTGTTGTTGATTCCTTTGGAAAACTTTTACGAAATTGCTTCCCAATTAGACATCCTTCGCAAAGTTGGTCTGGGTGGTTGATGCTAGGCAAGCCTCTCACCATCTCCTTCTTCGCTAAACGTTCTAGACCGTCGAAGTTGAGGTGCCCGAATCGTAGATGCCATAGCCACGAAGAGTCGGTATAGCAAGCCTTGAGACACTTTGCCACATCATTTTGAATGTTCAAGAGGAACATTCTATTCTTTGACATAGGCACCTTAGCAATCAAGTTAAGTCTACAATCTCTTAAGAAAAGACTATGTTCTTTCAAATGGATGTCATAGCCTTTCTCTAATAATTGTCCCAAGCTCAAAATATTATTCTTCATGTTAGGCACATAGTAGACATTGGATATGAATTGATGACTCCCATTCTTCAAACGTATGAGAATTTTACCTTTGCCTTTGACTGGTTTGAGTCGTCTCCAAATGAGACATCGCCAGTTGCCGCTTCATTGATCTCCACGAACATGCTTTTATCGCCGCACATGTGGTTGCTTGCGCCGGTGTCGAGGTACCACTTGTTTCTTTTCTCTTCAAATTTGTTTTGGCACGCGAGTAGCAAAGTTTCTTCTTCTCCGCCTTTTTCTTCTACAAAGTTAGCTTTCTCTTCAACCTTCTTCGAGAATCTACACTCGGATGCGTAGTGACCAATCTTGTTGCAATTGAAGCACTTGATTTGTGATTTGTCATACCTCGACCATGAATTTCCTCTTCCACGACCTCTTGTTACTTGTGGATTCCAACTTCTTTCTCCATTGTTGAATTTGTTGGAGTGGTTGTTGTAACCACCTCTTCCTTCTCCTCCATGTCCTCGTCCATGTCCACGATCTTGGCCACGACCTCGTCCTCTTTGGCTCTTGTAATTTGCATAGTTTGCTTCCTTTACGTTGAGTTGTAGTAGTTGCTCTGTAGCCTCCTTTTGTTTAATTTTTCTCTTTTGTTTTTCTTCGTATGCTTGTAAGGAACCCATAAGTTGCTCAATAGTCATGGTCTTTAAATCCTTGTTTTCTTCAATGTTGGTAACAATGAAGTCAAAACTTGGATTTAAAGTTCGAAGTATTTTTTCCATGACCTTCACCTCATCAACATCTTCACCATTTCTTTTAAGCTGATTGACTACGGCCAATACTCGAGAAAAATAATCAGAAATTGACTCGGACTCCTCCATAAACAAACGCTCAAAGTCACCTCTAAGAGTTTGAAGACGAATCTTTTTTACCTGCTCAACTCCTTTGTTGCAAGTTTGAAGCTTATCCCATGCTTCTTTGGCCGTCGTTGCGTTGGATATCTTCTCAAATGTATCTTCATCCACCGATTGATAAATGAGAAAGAGAGCTTTCTTGTCTCTCTTTCTTGACTCCTTCAACGTCTCCTTTACACCTTGGCTTAGCGAGACTTCATCTTGCTCCTCGAAGCCATTCTCTACGATATCCCACACATCTTGAGCTCCTAGTAGCGTCTTCATCTTGATACTCAAATTATCATAGTTGTTCTTTGTGAGCATCGGCATTTGAAAAGGAAAACCTCCATTCGCCATCTTTTGAGGATCTTGAAGCTCTGATACCAATTTGTTGGAAATAAGGCTTTTTATGTTTAGGAAAAATGTTTAGGAATATTGGAGACTTTGAATAGAAACTTGATAGGAAGGAGAATTCTTTATGGAGGAGAAAACTTTATATTTTTGCTTGATACAAATATGTAGGATTACATCTCTATTTATACTACTCTAAGGAGAACTCTAGACACACTAATTCTAGAGAGTTCTCAACTCTAGAGATCCAAAGAGTATTCTAGAGAATATTACAACCATAAGAAATATCTAGACACTCCAAACACTACAAGAATTCTCTAGAAACATGACCCATAATTACTTAAGCCCAAAATAACTAAGTCCAAGGAACCAAATAATTAATTTAGGCCCAAATCAAGTTTATATTTCAACACAAACTACCATGTAATAACTTCCATAAGAACTTTGAGGGCATGACCACTTCCAGTTAAGAGGAAAGGGATCAATATTATGCAAGGCATTGAGATTGTGCTCAGGGTGAGACACATAAGCATAAGCTTGCTTTATAGAAAAAGAGCCATCAGACGAGCTCTTCCAAACCTTCACAGGAAGGATGAATGGAAGCAACCTTTTGACAAATATGGAGCAGAAGGATAGAAGAAAGAATAGCCCATCTCCAACCCTAATCACTAGCATATGCTGATACTGGGCTGCAATATTATCCACACCTTGTATCAACCAATTTTACTTTAATATATTCAACTATGAAATTATATACCAATAAACGTTAAATGCATTTTAAATTTAATATTTACAATGGTTTTAGTAATTTAAATTTTAATCTCTCAAGAATTATAATAGAGGGGAAATTTTATAGAAATTAAAATCGATACCAAGATAAAAACTATAAGAATTAAAATAAAAAACATTAGGATCAATATCTACTCTAGATTCCAAATTTTTAAAAAAGTGAAAATATATAAATAAAAATATAAAATAAGTAAAATTATAGGTATATATTAATCTCATTTTTATATGTCAACTACTATTTTAGTACACTACCATCAGATGAATATTTATTCGTATATAATTTTTATTCACAATAAGAATTTCAAATTTATAAATTATATTATAATTAAAAATTAATAATAAATAAATTTTATATAAATTTTACATTAGATATATAACAAATATTTTAAATTTAAATTTGTTTTAAAACTAAAACAAACAAGTAGTTAAGAAAATCAAGTGCACAAATAAAAATAAAATAATAATAATTTGAGATGATTGAAAGAAGTTTTTTAATTACAAAAATAAAGTGTGAATGCGCATCTCAAACAGAGAAGAGAAAGTGTTAAATATCTCTGATCGAGAAAATATAACGAATAAATAAATTAAACAAAAAAAAACACTTAAATTATACATTCTAATTTAACGAGATTGTAAAATCCTCTCCGATTTAACCATTTAAATTTATAGTATTGGAATAAATAAAATAAAACACTTAAATTTTCATCATACCTTATTAAAAACTAAAATGAGTACCAAAATAAATAAATAATATTTTCCCCTTAAGTTAAACGAATATAAATTCTCATTAATTTACATTTTCCTTAACATAGCACAAATAAGCACATTCAATTGCAAGGAAAGTGCCCTGTGTTCTTTTCTCTGGTGTCGCGAGAAGCTAATGGAGTAGCTGATATTCTTGCTGAAAGGGGTTCAAGAGGTCATGTTTCTGACCAGCTGCTGAAGGATGCCCCCTCGGAAGTCATGGAGTTTGTGCTACATGACTGTTTTATCTGTTAATTATAACCTTGTTTTTTGTTATTCCCCTTTACCAAATTTTTCTTTTGCAAGGAAATAAAATTCCAGCTTACAAATTAAACAATCCCCAAGTCATGAACATAATTATTCCCTCACACATGGACTCCAAACCCTCCATACAGTCACACCATGCAATGCAACCAAATCTCAGAAAAATATTTTAATGAAAACTGCAATTATATCACAAACCTCAAAATACTACAAACTATAATTCAGTTCAAGGATGACCCAAGCCACACCAACCCAACACACGAAACCAACGCTTATGAAAGGGACTCAATGTAACACCACCCCAACAACTCAATGTATGAAGACCAACAACAACCGAAGCTTAGCAAAATACACAAATAAGGTTTAAAAAAAACGCAATCCACACAACTCAAAAAAACCTAATAATAATTATTTAACAGAAAAAATCTAATGCTTTCTAGGGTTTCTGATACGAATTTTGAGGGTAATACTACAACTTTAAAACTCGACCTCGGGAACACTAGGAATTGTTCACAAATGCCAAGAAAGTCAAGTTACTACCATAGGTGGAACGAAAAATCAGCAATGTCGTCCTCATATGAATGGAAAAGGGGAAATCATTCACGATTGAGAGAGAAATCAAACTCACTAACATAATCCTCATATGAATGGAAAAGGAGAAATCATTCACGATTGACAGAGAAATCGAACTCACTAACATAATCGTAACCTTCGGTGTGTCCTGGAACAAAAAAATCAATCATACAAATGGAAAGAAAAAAATCATTCACCAATGAAGAGAAATCGAATCCACCAACATCGATGACCACACGAATCGTTCAGGTTGAAGAGAAATCAAACACACCAACAATATAGTAGTGCCCTAGAGAGCAAACAAAATCCAATCCTTGTGAATATCTCTACAATCAAGAACGAAGAATACACATTCAACCTTCAAAAATAATTGTGGGGGCAGAAAAATAAAAACGACATAGAAAATACAATTTAAAATTGAGTTAATAAAATTTTGAAAATTATTGTGGGTAGTCCATAAAAGTATCTCACGTGTAAAAAAAGTAACGTGGTGAATTTTCATTGGGTGAGTCAATGGAGGATATTGACACAAGCTGCTCAATGGTGGCTTCTAAAGTGAAATACTAAACTTATAGGTACACCCATGAAGTGCAAGTCTTTACCATTAGATATATTTATAAAATATTCTATGGCTCAGATTCAAGAAAGGAAACTGGTTTGACCAATTTTTTATATATATTTGAAATGAAGTTTTTGTGGTAAACTGTAATTTTAATTCTCTAATTTTTTAAAATTTATTATTTTAGTTTTTTATTATTTTGAATTGTAATATTTGTTCTCTTAATTTTATAAATTATGATTTTGATATCTTGATAGATTATTAACTAATAATTATGATTATTAGAGATATTAAATTAATGGTAAATTAAATATAAATTATAAATCGTTAAAAATTTTAATAAACTCTAATATGATGTTATATCCATAGAATCACCTGTGATAATAGAAGTATAAGAGATATTTGTGGAGAAAGAAGAAAATGAACATAGTGTTATGAAAAAATAAAATTAATAATTTTTTATTTGATTTTTTAATAATTAATAATTTCAGTTAATTTATAATTAATTTAATTAAATATAATTATTTATTAATAATTTATAAGCAACAAAATCATTCATTTATAAGCCTGGATTAAATATTACAATTAAAATTTAAACAAAATCATCGATGCGCAAAAGGAAGGGAATCAAAATTACAATTTTTTTTCTTATAACAAAACTTTTTCTTTCTTATCTTAATTTTAATTTTCGTCAATTCTCCCTACCACTACCGTTCAACCGCAGCTTTCTTCATTTCAATTTCTTAATTTACCCCAAATTTCAAACCAGAATCCCTTCCAAATTTCACATTCAAAAAACCCCAAATTTTAAACCAGAATCCATTCCAATTATTTTAATTAAATTACTAAGAGTATGCTTAATTTTTATTTTCATTTGTTTTATTTTCTGAAATTTATTTTTATTTTCAAAAGATTAAAATTTTTGAAATATGTTTGCTTTAATTTTTTGTTTTGTAGTTTCAAAAAATAAAAACACTAAAAATACTTTTCAAAAACAAAATTTATTTTTAAATTTACTTAAAATTAAGATTTATTAGATTTTTATTATTTTTAGCCCTTATTCGTTTCAGAAAATATTTTAACTCACAACAGACCAAACATATTTCCAGTCATTCTCTAGTCCAGTGAAAATGAACAAAAATAGAAAACAATAAAAGCAAAAGCTTCGTTTTTCCTTTTCCTCAATTAATCCGCCATTTTACACTCCAGCTCTGCGAGATCGTCAACGACGTTGCACCGCACGCCGACGGCCTCCGATGTTGTCGTTGGCCGGGTAACACCACTCTGATAATTATAACGATGATTCCGATTAAGTTTCTCTGCCATTTTGGAAATCTAGATATCACCATAACAGCATTCCACAGTGAAACCCAAAGCCAACAAACAAGATAAATACAACAAATAAAAGAAAAGAAAAAAAAATGTGACATCAAAATCAACGGTTGCCGCCGGTGGAAGGAGCGGATCTCAGATCTGGAATGAAAAATTCAAAATAAATAAAGGAGTGAAGCGGTGGAGCAGATCTCACATACATTTGAGGAAATAAAACCCAAAAATTGAAAGAGAGGACAACAGTTGCAGAGGTTGTTTTTTAATTTTTTTATTAATTTTTCTTTCGGTTAAAAATTTGTTATTACAGTTCCGAACTTCACCCTAGAACCCTGGTTCACGGTAGAATTTGCCACCAAAATAAATAAATAATATTATTTTTTTCCTTTAAAAGCTAAACGAATGGATATACGTCCTTATCCACATAGGAAAATAGCACAAGCCAATAAAATTCGATATTTTGATCCACACGGTAGGTCTAAATCCTGTTTCGGATTATTCATACGTGGGCAAACTTACAACATACACACCACCTAGGATTTATGACCACAATTAAGGTACGAAAAATGAGTATGTCACAGTCACCCAACACTAGCAACCACTGAGTTCACCCCTCAAACGTTAATTAATTACAAGGCTTATGTCTATTTTCAGTATTTTTGACATCTTCGTTCTCCTGATTTTTGTTGGCTTTAACTTTAAACCACCAATTCTGTTCCCCTTGTTTCTTCATCATTAGATTTTAAGTGCCATGCATTGATATAATATAAATATATAACTTCATTTAATTAATGCAAGCTATTGAGTTTTGAGTCGAATCTATTAGCCACAAAACACACACACACATATTCTCACACAAACTGCAACCATGGCTACTACCTTATGTTACAATTCTCTTAACCCTTCAACAACCGTTTTCTCAAGAACCCATTTCTCAGTTCCCTTGAATAAAGAGCTTCCACTGGATGCTTCACCTTTTGTTGTTGGCTATAACTGTGGTGTAGGATGCAGAACAAGGAAGCAAAGGAAGAAAGTGATGCATGTGAAGTGTGCAGTGGTGGAGGCTCCACCAGGTGTTTCACCCTCAGCAAAAGATGGGAATGGAACCACCCCTTCGAAGAAGCAGCTTCGTATACTTGTGGCTGGTGGAGGGATTGGAGGGTTGGTTTTTGCTTTGGCTGCAAAGAGAAAGGGGTTTGAGGTGATGGTGTTTGAGAAGGACTTGAGTGCTATAAGAGGGGAGGGACAGTATAGGGGTCCAATTCAGATTCAGAGCAATGCTTTGGCTGCTTTGGAAGCTATTGATTCAGAGGTTGCTGATGAAGTTATGAGAGTTGGTTGCATCACTGGTGATAGAATCAATGGACTTGTAGATGGGGTTTCTGGTTCTTGGTAAGTTTAAAGGTTAAGTACATATTTGAATTGAATCAGTGATTTGATTGTCTTTTTTCTTTTTCTTTTTTTCTTTCTTGTTCTATTTTTAGGCATGCAATAGGGATACTCATGCTGATTGGTTTAATATATCATTTAAGGTGTTGGACCCTCAAAAGCTAATTAGGTAGTTTCAACCTTGTGGTAAGTGGCAACTGTACTCATTTTTGGCAAATTTAGGACAGAGAAATTCTAGCAATGAGAAAAGTACATGGTTAAGGGAAAAGAGTATATTAAATTATTAATATCAATTGAGAACTTTGAGTTGACAAACTTCAATATCATGACCGTTGCAAGAAGTGCCCTAGTAAAAAAACTGTGAAATCTTAACAACAGCAGCAGGGAGTCAAACGCAACTGCAATGGAAATTCAGATGTTTAACAATGTTTGTGTCAGTGGTCCTAGTTAACAAGTCTATTAACATCCTGTTTGTTAATGAGTTTGATTACTCTTAGTGAGTACATCCTTCATTTTAAAGTTGGGGGAACTTGGGCTTAATAGGATTCTGTAGAACTAAACTAACCAAATAATTATTCTAGCAAACATGCAAATGGGTGTTCTGTTATTGTAAATTTTCCTTTCTTTCACAAACAACAATCTTATTTCCTTACTATCAAGTTATAAAAAAAAATGTTTTCTTCTATTTTCTGTATGAAATTTTAGCATTTGGTACCGTGAATTGATATATAGGTTGTTGTCAGGTACGTCAAGTTTGATACATTCACTCCTGCAGTGGAACGTGGGCTTCCTGTCACAAGAGTTATTAGTCGAATGGTTTTACAAGAGATCCTTGCTCGCGCAGTTGGGGAAGATATCATTATGAATGCCAGTAATGTTGTTAATTTTGTGGATGATGGAAACAAGGTAATTAGAGAAAGATTGTTAAAGATTCTCCTCATATTTCTGTCTATTATGATATCTATTTTCTGATGCTTTTATTTCTTTCTTATTGAAATTTGAAAACGCATTGGCAGACAAATATCATTTGATTGATGTTTACTACTTTCCCACCCTGCATTCCACAATTTCAGGTAACAGTAGAGCTAGAGAATGGTCAGAAATATGAAGGAGATGTCTTGGTTGGAGCGGATGGAATATGGTCCAAGGTCTTATTAATTTTTCTCTGATTATGATCTTATTCTTTAGCAAATAATTTTTCCCATATGAAAGTAAACATCATACTGAAACATGACAAGTACTGTGGAGCTCATATGTGTGTTAGATTTGTTCTTTCATTGTGAAGTAGTGAACTCTTTCTGTCATTCTGTCTGTAAGCGGTTCGTATAATCATAAATTCTGCATTTAATTTTATTGTAATTTTTTATGAATAGGTGAGGAAGCAGTTATTTGGGCTCACAGAAGCTGTTTACTCTGGTTATACTTGTTATACTGGCATTGCAGATTTTGTGCCTGCTGACATTGAAACTGTTGGGTATGTTGATTATATTCATGTATCGTATCTCTATTTATCCATTTTCTGTGGACTATGTTGAAATTTTGTAAACATTACTTACATTGAGTTGAGAAGCTTACTTGAACTTCTTCGCTGGAAGATACCGAGTATTCTTGGGACACAAACAATACTTTGTATCTTCAGATGTTGGTGCGGGAAAGATGCAATGGTATGCATTTCACAAAGAACCTCCTGGTGGTGTTGATGAGCCCAACGGTATGCATTCTCTTTGTGTTTGAGATTTGAAAACAGTTAGAAGCACACCCTTTGCAAATGTTAAATTTTCAATGTGGTCTACTTATAGACATACCTTTTTAATTGTTTGTGTTGGCTTTTACATAACTGATGCCGTTTTTTAATTGATTGTACCTGGAAAGAATTTTCAACTGTTATGGTAATGAATAATTGATTATTTGTTTGACATTTTGAGCTTAGATCATTTCTATGCTGAGGATCACTGATTATTATGTTCTGCCACTAGTTACTACTAATAATGAACAATTAGTGGGGGTTATATATGAAAAACGAAAAAAAAAGGTAAAGAAAGCTGCTCATGGCATCATCTATTTGTCGGAATAGAAGGTATTTTATTCACCTTGTTATTCTTGAGTCATTTACACAGTATAAATAGATACAAGAGAGAGAGAGAGAGAGTTTAGGGGTTGTCCTAGCCTATACATGATACTGATGGCTAAATATAACTAAATTTGACCCTTGATCTAAGGGATTTGACAGCTATTTACAATTAATGTTCTTATTTTCTGGTAATTCTAATGACTCGCGCTAACACTCTCCCTCAAGTTAGTACATAAATGTCTTTAATGTCCAACTTGTCAAGGGAGTCAGGGAAGTTCTTATCGGACACTACCTTTGTAAGAATGTCTGTCAATTGGTCTTCCGACTTGACAAACGGAAATCAAATAATCTTCTTGTCAAGATTTTGCTTGATGAAATGTCTATCTACCTCCAGGTGCTTTGTTTGATCATGCTGGATAGAATTTTGTGAGATATCAATTGTATCTTTATTGTCAGAGAACAAGTTCATCTCCATGCTAGGACCAAAGCCAATCTCCATTAGTAACCTTTTGAGCCATAATAGTTCACAAAGTCCTTTGGTCATGCCCCTAAACTTAGCTTCAGCACTAGACAAGGCCACTACTTTTTGCTTTTTACTTCTTTGTGTAACTAAATTCCCTTCCACAAATGTGAAGTATCTTGATGTGGATTTTCTGTCTATAACATTCCTTGCCCAATTTGCATCAGTGTACCCTTCAACACTCAAGTGATTATTCTTAGAGAACATCAACCCCTTTCTTGGTGAGGATTTTAAATAGCGAAGTATTTAGTTTATTGCATCTGTATGTTCTTCACTTGGATTATGCATAAATTGGCTCACCACACTTACGGCATAGGCAATATCAAGGTGAGTATGTGACAAATAGATAAGTTTCCCCACCAATTTTTGGTATCTTCCTTTATTCATGTGCACTTGGTCTGTGTATTGAGAAAGTTTGTGATTTTGGATTGTTGGAGTATCTGTTGGTTTGCAGTCCAGCAGCCCCACCTTAGTCAATAAGTCAAACACCTACTTTCTTTGATACAAGAAAATGCCTTTTTGTGACCTTGCCACCTTTTTCCCCAAAAAAATACTTGAAGTCCACCCAAATTCTTCATCTCAAACTCAGTTGTCAATTGCTCTTGTAGTCTTGAAATTTCTTCGATATCATCTCCAATAATAATCATGTCATCTACGTAAATAATTACAGTTGTCACATTTCCTTGCAGATGCTTTAAGAATAGGGTGTGATTTGAATTACTTTGATCAAAATCATACCTTCTCATAGTTGAGCTAAATCTTCCAAACCATGATCGAGGTTATTCTTTCAATCCATATAGTGCTTGCTCTAACTTGCATACCACCTTGGTTCCAGAAGAGGGCATATAGCTCGATGGGATATCTATATAAACATCTTCTTCAAGATCTCCATGGAGAAAAGCGTTCTTCACGTCAACCTGAAGTAATGACCAATCTAAATTTGTTGCAAGAGATAATAGGACTCTAACAATATTTAGCTTGGCCAACGGTGAAAAAGTCTCTGTATAATCTATACCTTAAGTCTATGTGAACCCTTTTGCCACTAGCCTTGCCTTGTGCCGATCAATGGATCCATCACTTTTGTATTTGATTGAGAACACCCATTTGCACCCCAATATCTTCTTTACCTTAGGAAGTGGTATCAACCTTCATGAATTATTGTTTTGTAAAGCTTCCATTTCCTCTTGTATGGCTAGTGCCCACTTAGGATCAGCTAAGGTTTCTTCCACATTTTTTGGAATATGACAGGATAATAATGTCTTTATGAAGGCATGAATAGGATTTGATAAATGTTGAGTAGACACATAATTTGCAATGGGGTATTTGGATCGCCTTTCTTCTACATTAGGGCAGTATCTATTGGGTGGCTTTCCTCGATTGTTCCTGATAGGCAATACATATCTTACAGAAGCATTAGTAGATGAGGAGATAGTAGGAGAGCTTACCTCAGGATTGTTCCAAGTGAGAGGGTCGGGTATTATGAAAAGAGGGGGCTCTTGACTTCCTTGATCGATATAGTCTTCATTGACGGGAACTTCTTCACTAGCAGTTCCTTCATTAGTAGAAGGATCCTCTTTACACTCAACTTCAGTTATATTTAAATGTTGCATTTCTATAGGTTCATCATGGATTACTCCTTCAACTTCAGATTCATGCTCTCCAATTTGTTTCTTTTCAATAGCTGGTGATGGAGCCACCAAGTACCAATTTAGCTCTCTATTCATGGACTCCCCTTGAAGAGCTGAATTGGATACCATAGGAGAAAAGAAAGGTTCATATTCTAGCTAGGAAAGTTACATCCATGGTGATATAAGTTTTTTCGATGGTAGGGTCCAAGCATTTGTAGCATTTTTTGTGTAGTCCATAGCCCAAAAACAAGCACCTAACAACACATGCATCAAGTTTGGTGCGTTGGTTTTTGTGGAGATGAACAAAAACCACACACACAAAAATCCTAGGTTAAAACATCAACACAGTAGGTAATTGTACATGAGAAGAGAGTACTTGCAGAGGTGTTTTAAAATGCAAGACCTTGGAGGGCATGCAGTTGAGGAGGTATACAACTGCAATTACAGCATCATCCCAATGGTGAGTTGGAACATGGGTGCAAAGAAGAAAAGCACGTGTTGTCTCTAAGATATGACGATTTTTTTGTTCGGCGACACTATTTTGTTGTGGAGTTTGTGAGCATGAGGTCTCCTGAAAGAGACCATGTTGTTGGGATTATGCTTTGAAATGATGGTTAACAAACTCCATTATATGACCGAAGAACTTGAATTTTGGTTGAAAACTGATTTTGAATCATGATATGAAAATTCTGAAATATTTGAAACACCTCATCTTTAGTCTTCATTAAGTAAAGCCATGTCATTCGTGTGCAATCATCGACAAATATTACGAACCAACGGTGACCAAATACGATAGTCCTAAGGGAAGGTCCCCACACATCAAAATGTTTTAGAGCAAAAGGAACACTGCTTTTATTCAAACTCATACGGTAGGAGGTTCTATGGCTTTTAGCCAAAATACAAGTCACACATGTAAACCTAACATTTTTCAAATGTAAAAATAAATATGGAAATAAGTGTCTTAAATAACTGAATGATGGATGTCCCAAATGACGATGCCACAACCATATTTCTCATTCTTTGCTACTAGATTGATGGCACACGTGATGTGCTTCTCCTTTGCTAAAATTGTCTAGGTAGTATAGCCCCCCTCTCTTAGTACCACGCCCAATAATCTTCTTGTTGAGAACATCCTGAAGAAGGAAAAAAAGTAGAGTACATCAATACCACATAATTGAGCTCTTCAGTTATTTGACTCATAGACATTAATTTATTAGATAATGTAGGAACGAGGAAAGTGTGAGATAAAGAGACTGAGGGTGATAATGCCACAGTTCCAACACCTACGATTGGCTATGCAACTCTATTTGCATTCGCAATGCAAGTCCTATGTGGTGGAGTTGACTGGGAGAAGTTCATGGGATCAAAGGTCATATGGTTTGTTGCCCCAGAGTCAATAATCCATGCACTTGCATCCTGAGAGTTAGAACTACAGAAAACTTGACGCCAGTTACCTGGTTTCATTGAGGTGGAGGAACTAGTTACAGGACAAAGCGAGAGTTGAGACTCAACAGTGACTACAACAGCTTTACCAGTGCCTTCCTCAAGTGTCGTGGTGTCTTTTTTCTTCTTAGCTTGCAACTCATGCCACTATTTTGGATACCCATGTAGCTTGAAACAGGTATCACGATTGTGTCTAACATTTCCACAACGTGTGCACTTTCCTCCATCAGATGGACCCTTCGACTTCAAGACTGAGTTGTGTTTCCCAGCCACTAGTGTTGGCAATTGGCCAAATTTTGAACCTTTAGTGGCCATAATAGCATCACTTGTTGTATTATCTACCCCAGATGCCATTATAGTCTAACAAGTGTCCTCCCTTCGAACATGTGCATAAGCATGCTCGATTGTGGGAAATGGCTTCAGTTGGAGTATGTCACTCCAAATGTTATCGAGTTGGTCATCCAATCCATTGAGAAAGATATAAACTCTTTCCTCTTGTAGTAAATAATTGTATTTTTGTATATCTCTTGGGCACTCCATGGCATTAGGGCACCGAAAGTCTATCTCACGCCACAGCCCTTGTAGAACATTGTAATATTTTTCAATTAATCCACTTTTCTACGACATCTGGGTTACCTTACGTCGAAGGTTCCTAAAGTTGTGAAGTATCAGATCCATCAAAATATGTCATAGCAATGGAGTCCCAAACCCCTTTGGCTGTTGGGAAGCGGATGAAATTCCCCACCAGTGAGGGATCCATTGAGTTGATCAACCATCCTTTCACTATAGCGTTCTCAGTTCGCCATTTACAGAATGTCGAATCAATTTCCGACGACAAAGGGAATGATCCGTCAATATATCACAGTTTGTCTTTGCCTGAGATGTACATCTCAGCCACCTGGGACCATAGGGCATAGTTGGAACCATCCAACTTGATCCTGATCGATATCGTCGAGGAATTAGAGATTGACAGTTGTGATGTTGACTAGGCTTTTGACAAAACCTCCATCATTTTTGTCGTAAGATTTGCCAAAATGGAATCGGTAGCGGAAGCATTTGATGGCTACTTTGTGGAATCACCAATCGCTGAGGAATCAACCATCTTTGGGTCCCAATAATATGCTCTTGATACCATGTCAGAACATAAGGTATTTTATTCACCTTGTTATTCCTTTGAGTCATTTACAGAGTATAAATAGATACAAGAGGGAGAGAGCTTAGGAGTTGTCCTAGCCTATACACGATACTCATGGCTAAATATAAGTAAATTTGACCCTTGATCTAAGAGATTTGACAGCTATTTACAATTAATGTTCTTATTTTCTGGTAATTCTAATGACTCACGCTAACATTTTTTAGCATTTCAGGAAGCATGCTTCATACCTACAAAATACTGATACTTGCATTTGTTTCATGTATCGATATTAGACATGTATCTGATATTGATACTTTTGGATACTTCACCAATAATAAGTATCAGAAAACTATCAAGTGTTAGATTTAACTAACTACATCAAATCTCAATTTTAAAGTGGGTCACATTTTTACTAGTTTTAGGAAGAAATGAAGTAGCTACTATTCTTGTTTGTAGGAAATAGGCTATGATTTATGATGACTATGATTCATAGTTTCTATTTTGTTTTTAGTAATGTTCAAAAAGTGTGCTTTTAGTTTGAATTTGTAGAGTAACAATGTTATATTATGTTTAATATTTTATGCACACATGTATGTGTATCTTCTACATTACGTATCTGACATTAAGAATAATTGTATCATATCCAATATGTATCCATGCATCATAGTAGTTAGCATGGTATTTATTTGAGATTACCTCATGATTGCTTTTTGTTAATATTCAAAGATGGACCTAAATGCTTCTCTCGCCCATTCTATCTCAGACTCATTTCCTTCTATTACTGAATCTTTATCCATCTTTCTTGACGTGGAATAGAATGGATTGTAAATATCAAGCATTCAAGCTGGTATAATGATGAAGATTGCTAATGAAATAGCCTGGGTTCTATGACAGTAATTTAGCATTGGAAATGTAGAAATAAGATGACCTTGAAAATATACAAATAGATGTGTATCTTTATTTTTCATCCTTTTCAATGAGGAAAAAAAAGTTAAATTATCATATTCATATCTAATTTCTTAGTTCTTTCTGCATGGCAGGAAAAAAGGAAAGGTTGCTTAGGATATTTGAGGGCTGGTGTGATAATGCTGTAGATCTGATACTTGCCACAGAAGAAGAAGCAATTCTAAGACGAGACATATATGACAGGATACCAACATTGACATGGGGAAAGGGTCGCGTGACTTTGCTTGGTGATTCCGTCCATGCCATGCAGCCAAATATGGGCCAAGGAGGGTGCATGGCTATTGAGGTATATATTCTTTTTATCTGGTATTTAGCTTATTCATCCTCTCTCAATGAAATATGAAGTTATTATGAGTTCTACATTAGTTTCAGAAATTTTTTACTTACTCAGACCAGGAATGGATGCAAGAATTGACTAATGATGGGGGTGGAGGGGGAATACACAAGATAAACGAAAATTCTTAGTTTAAACATATGTATCATACATGTTATTTCATATAATAAATTTCATCTATGATTGAGTTAGTGTCAAATTTTTAAACAAAGCAATGAAAGACTATTTGTACCATATGACTATTATATCCTCCAAGTCTTGGATTGTTTACATACTGTTTACTCATCCAAAATTACAATAAGAATCCACTTTTCATTGATGTGAATCTATTTAAGCTTCCTCTTTAAATATTCTCTTTTTACCTGTGGGTCTTCTTACTTATAAAATAAAAATAAAAAATTGTTATAAATTATAATGTATTAGCCCATTAAACACAAACTTATCAAAACTGATTGTAGAGGCTATTTTTGTTTTGCATTAAAATTTGATTACCTGTAATATAAAATGGAAATGTAATAAGGTCAATAGGGAGACTCCTCGGCTCTCTCTACCTTTGTCCCTCTTTCATACCTAAGACATTATCACTGATTTTCTGGACTTTGGTATTTGAAACTTTTTCTTAACTTTCTTGTCGTTAAGCTTTCTATTATTTTTTTTCTTGGCACAGCTTTCAAATAAACAATTTTATTTCCATCTGTCTGATGGATATACACTATTTACAGAAACATACATAAAATTAAAATATTTCCTACTTTAAGAGGAGATGGAGATAATAGATGTCAAACTATCTCAACTTTTGTTAGAGGCTCGAAAGGGACTGGTAATCAATGAAACACTTGAAAAGTGAGGCAAAAACTCCTTCTGACTAGTTTGTTTTATCATTTCAGGACAGTTATCAACTTGCATGGGAGTTGGAGAATGCATGGGAACAAAGTATTAAATCAGGGAGTCCAATTGACATTGATTCTTCCCTAAGGAGGTAATATACCATTTTGCATTTATGCAAATGCAAATGATGATATTATTGACTTGATTCGAAAAGAGAGATCGTTTCTTGCATCAACCATGGCTCAATAGTTAATGTTTCATTATTGGTTTAAATACATTTTTGTTTCTTGGAATTTAGTGATCTTTTGTTTTTCGTTCTTGTAAAAAAAAAAAAAATTTCAGTCATTGTAAATTATATTATTTTTTTGTTTTTAGTCTGTAAAATATTTTAGATGACGTTTTGAACAATAAAAAATGTTATATAAAGTATTATAAGGACGAAAAACAAATATAATTTGTAATGACTAAAAAATAATTTTTTACAAGAATAAAAAAAAACGCTAAATTATCATGACTGAAAAGATATTTAAGCATTCATCATTTTCAAATTGGTAAATTTGATGATAAATCTCTTTGGTGATTAATGGTGCCCATCTTTTTTATCCCTTTTGCATTAATACTTTCAGCTACGAGAGAGAAAGAAGACTACGAGTTGCCATTATTCATGGAATGGCTAGAATGGCGGCTCTCATGGCTTCCACTTACAAGGCATATCTGGGTGTTGGTCTTGGCCCTTTAGAAGTAAGAACTTAAAATTTATCAATAAGAGAATGAAAAATATGGTGAAATGACACTCAAATTGAAATAATTAAATGCACAAATTCATTCTTGCTTCCCTTACTCTGCAGTTTTTGACTAAGTTTCGTATACCACATCCTGGAAGAGTTGGAGGAAGGTTTTTTGTTGACATCATGATGCCTTCTATGTTGAGCTGGGTCTTAGGTGGCAATAGGTAACGTTTAGAGCCTATTTTTCTTTGCTCATAGTCTTTCTTTCATATTGTCTTCATCTGATCTTCTTATTCACATGCATGTAGAAATCTGAGCCACTGGATAAATGATGAGAACTAAGAAGTTCAAGAAATTGATAATTGAAAACAATGTTTAGTCTTTACTTGGACAAACAATAAAGAAATATTTATGTGTGCAATTTTGTTACTAACAACATGAAAAATGATGCTACTTTTGCAGCGACAAACTTGAGGGCAGACCACTAAGTTGCAGGCTCACAGACAAAGTACGTTGCTCAAATAAAGTTTCTTTTGTACTTTGTTGCTGAGAAGATATTGTATATCTGGTAATTTATATGTTCACATCTATTAGACTTGTTGTGATGTTGTTGTTAATAGCTATTTGATTATTTATGAAGGCAAATGATCAGTTACGTAGATGGTTTGAAGATGATGAAGCACTCGAGCGTGCTATTAATGGAGAGTATGTCTCTGACCAAATATTTGTATCACCTATTACATATTTCTTACCACAAATAAGTAGATCACATAACTTAATGTTCATCCTTGTTTTCTCAATTATAGATGGATTTTATTACCGCATGGAGATGGAACAGGTCTTTCAAAGCCTATATCTTTAAGTCGAAATGAGATGAAACCCTTCATAATCGGGTATGCCTATTGCTACACCTACTTACAATGCAGTGGCTTAATAGTTCTTAATTATCATAAAGATAATCTAATTTTTGGTCACCAATTAGTGTTGAGAAGTGTGCAGTTCAATTCCTAATTATCATAAAGATAATCTAATTTTCACTTTCAGCCTATTTTCTAATATGTTTTTGTAATTGTAGGAGTGCACCAATGCAAGATAATTCAGGCAGTTCAGTTACAATTTCTTCACCACAGGTAGCACAAATTTATCATTACCTGAATGAAACACGGTCCCATACTTGATGTGCTTCACATCATTAACATAATCAACAATTTCTCTTTTTAAGGTTTCTCCAACGCATGCTCGAATTAACTATAAGGATGGTGCCTTCTTCTTGATTGATTTACGGAGTGAGCATGGCACCTGGATCATTGAGTAAGTAAAAGAAGTGAAAGGTTCTTTGTTTGACATTAAAAGTTTTAAATTCTTGAGAAATCTATTTAATATCATTCTCATTATGTTTTCAGCAACGAAGGAAAGCAGTACCGGGTACCTCCTAATTATCCTGCTCGCATCCGTCCATCTGATGTTATTCAGTTTGGTTCTGAGAAGGTGAGATGAGAGGTCCTAAAAAGCAGTTGCAGTATACTCATGTTACACATTTGCATCTTCTAGGACTTATATTAGGTATATGAGGTAACCACTGATCAACATATGAGAAAGATACTACAACTGTTTGATTCACTAATTATGACTAGTTTCTTTCACAGCCTATAAGAATTGAACATTATTAGTTGGATGATTCAGTCTCATTGAGTAGTGTTACTTGTACACACTTTCATCCCACACTCAATTGTTTAAAGTAAAATTATTAGTTTATTGCATTGTTTAACCAATACCGAAATTTCAGTTGTTAATTTTATTTAAATACTTGTGGGAGAGGTGCTAAAAAATTATTCAAGTTACATTTGATTTCACAATTCCCCTCATTTATCTGAGACAAATGATTCACAGACATAATCTTTTGCGTATATTATCTGTTATCCTTGCCTGAAAATGTTCAATTTTAGTTTAAATGGTGCACTACTTATTTGATGTCTCAGCAACCAAGTTATGTGCAGGTTTCGTTCCGTGTTAAGGTGACAAGCTCTGTTCCAAGAGTCTCAGAAAATGAAAGCACACTAGCTTTGCAGGGAGTATGACTGATTCTGCTCAATTGCAATTTGTAAGTTATGGAAAAATTATACAGCACAAATTTGCTATTGTATAGTACTATCTGCATTGTTTTAGGGTGGGGTATTATACCACAGTCTAGTCATTTAAGATCTGATATGTTACATGCCTATATGGACATTTAAGAGGGACTCTTGGGTATAAATTTGTTACTCCACTCCAATACTTTTTGTGTATGACATTTGTAATTTGTTAGAGTTAGATTTATAACATGACACACATAAACTTGCACGTGATTAATGTTGAATGGAGTAAGCAATGCCTAGCTATGAATTTTTGCACTTTTAATTGTGATTTACAGAATCAAACTGTATAGTTTATCATTATAAGAAGAGCAAATTCAATTGTCACCAAATTTAACAGATATAGTTCAATTGGTTGAACATGTGAGTTGTTGTAAACTTCGTGTGACCTAATTTTGATTCCTACAAATCAAAAAAAAAAAATTGTCATCAATCTCTTTCTAACTCCTCCTGAGTGATCTGAGTTCTGTTTATTATTGCTCCTCGTATGTTGTAACCAAGTTTTGATGGTAATTTTTCCTAACATTACAAACGAGGATGCAAATATCTCATATCTATATTAGACAAAGAAATGTAGTTACTAGCATCTTAGCTTAGGTGAGAATTGTCATTGTATGTCTTGTCGTTGTGTCCATTGTCCAGCATCAATTTTCACATATAAAACAAGAAAAAAAAAACACAAAATTTGTTCTATAGTAGGCTGACTTGTTCACGCCATTCATGTTGTTCATTCCAATATGGGAGATATTGATGGAACCATACTATGAGAGAAGCAAATCAACCTGCGGATGAAGGTGTTTACCATATTTTTGCTTTTGCTCTTGATTTTATATTGCCTGCTTTAAGAGCTGATATGGCTCAAGTTTGTTTTTCTAGAGTCTTCTAGTGCTCTTTCTTTTGATGTAATTCACCCAAAAAAAAAAAAAATAGTAGGCCAACTTGTTGTTTCTATAAAAGGATAAGCATTATTATCATTTATTTACGGGAGCACATACGCTAATTTACATTGATGCACAATTGTGAAATTGACATGTGAAACCCCAGATCATAAGTGGTTAAATAAAAAATAATTTACACAAATGATAATGATTTTTGTTTTTTAATCGAGTGATTTAAAATTTAAAGTTTGATTGATCTTTGGTATAGAATAAATTGTATTAAAGAGAAAAATACTTACATTATATGTGTTCAACATTTCCAACCAAAAATTTATTACTATTTTTGACCGAATAATTTCATACCAATATAATTGTTAAAAAAAATCATAATTAAAGCACAATTTAGACCAACATAAATAGTTAAAAAGAAAGCTTACCTTAATACTCCTCAATTAACAGGATATGGTCAACATCTCAACTACTCGATCCCACTAGTTTCCAAACCAAACTATGATATTTTCTCCCCTTGCTTGAGATTGATCAAGTGGTGACCACCATGACCCTCTATCTACACCAGACATATATGACACAAAACTTTGACATAACTTCACTCCCACAGTTCATGGTCATCTCCAACACAACAGTGACACTTATCACTCCCTTGATCAATGGCTGGGATCAAATTAAATAGTGGGACATGTAGACGTAGCACGTGCAGGTGGACGTGGACCCTATTGGTATGTTCATTGGGTGTTTGCGTCTCGTGATGCGCTTGCAGATTCGGAGACACAAAATCGATTGAAAATAGCAAAACTCAGAATTTTAAGGTCTATATTATATATACTTTCGCAGAGCTCTGGTTTAATTAACTTTTTGTTGTTTTCTTTAGTCAAAGAATACGTATATTTTTCATTTTCCAACTGAATCAAAATTAATTCTATTTACAGTTATGTCATTGGTTCTCCGACTCAATAAATTAATAAATTAATCTCTGTGATTATAACGAAATCTTATATAGTTAGGTCAACCCTTTGAGTTAACATTGAAAATAAATACAAATGTACTTATAAAATTTAAAGTTAGTTTGCAAAACACAAACTTTCTTTTACTACCTCCACCAGTACTTATTAGAAGATCTAACTATTTAAAAATATTTGATATTTTTTATAAGGTCTAATTTAAAATATTTTTTACATTAAACAATTTTTCAGAAAAAATATTTTTGATTAAAATTCGTTCTAAAATGACATAACAATGAGAAATATATAATTTATTAATTTTTGATAGTTTTGTTCATGGAGGTAGTTTAAGATAAAAAAAAATATCAATTTAATTAAGATAAGTTTAATATTTTTAACTAAATTACTTAGTTTTTTTAATTCTAATGAAATAATTAATTCGACCTCTTAATAAGGCTGGAGAATTGCAGTTATAAAAAAAAATAAGGACCATAAATAGTAATTAATATAGTTAAATTTAGTTTTAATTTTTGAACTTTTGTTGGTTTTAATTATGATAAATTTTAAAGATGATTATGCTTATTATTACATGTGATTAGACTCGTTACAGGGATTAAAAAAAAAGACTTGTTACAGGAAATTCACCCGTTGCAGACGTGTCACAAGCACATGCACTAATTGTGATATGTACCTTCAATTTTTCAAATCCTAACTAATTCTTTGCAATTTTCTAATTCAAGGTATAATGTTTGTACTTTCCTTGGTTCAAAAACCCTAAGAAGCATCTTGGTCGTTGCTCTTCTCACGGGGACAATAAAAGCACTGAACGAAAGAAAATGCAATCGTTGGAGACAAACTAGAAAGTCTTGCCTACTTTGGGGTGCTGCATAGAGCAACCATTCCTTTTCAATTTTGGTGAGTCTAAGATACAAAAGTTGCATTATAATATTATTTTATTGTATTTCTTAACTTGAAATGAATTTTCATGCGCATTAAAATTAAAAATTAGATGTACTATGGAGTCTAGTTGAGAAACTTTTGTGAGTTTCTTGATTGGAGTAAAATTTTGATTTGAGTTATTTAAAGTAAGAAAAATAATATAACATTATAGGAAAGTGTGAAATATTATTAACAAAATAAAAAAGAAACTTTGTAAATTTGCTAGTTAAAGATGTTCTAACTACCAACTTTTTAGAACACAACCTCCCAAAGATATTAAAGCCAAAGAAGTCAATACAAAGTACAATTAGGGCCACATATAGTTAACACACAAGGCAAAAAAGTTTGGTTGAAAATTTTGTAAATGTTTTAGGAAATATGAAAGAGAAGAGAAAATAAATATAGATTTGTAATAATAGAATGTTTTAATACTTTGTCAACCATTTTTTTTTATTAATGAAAAAAAGGAAAGAGAAGAATTACAAGCATTCAAAAATTGTGTCAAGTGCATCAACAATTACAAAAGGCAAAACATCATTGGGACAAAGTTCTAACATGACTAATGACACACTAGTGGAAGCTCGCTTCTTCCCAAGAATGTTAGTGCAAGCATTTGCTTCTCGAAAAATGTGGATGATATAAATCTCTCATTGGAGGGTCAAAAGTGACATAATAGATGCAACCATCGTTGCAAACATATGAAACGAAGCTGACTGTTGCTCAATCAGGTGGATAACAACTAAGAAGTATATCTCTATGATGATATGTCTAAACCTATTATTCCATGCATGGTGCATCCCATTGAGGATAGCAAGGAGCTCAACATGCATGTTCATAGTGTGATCACATTGACCATAGAATCCAGAGAGCTCTCTGAGAGTCCCGCACTATACCTCCAAAACCCAATGATCTTGGGTTACCCAAAGAACTTCCATCAGTATTCAACTTGACAAAAAGAGAAATAGGTGCAGACCATATGACGTTACATAGATCTCTTGCAAAGGAAGATCCCTTGAAGTGAGTTTGAATGAGCTGACATTGACTTGTGTAGAAGAAAATAACACAAGAATGGATGTTGAATTGTGTTTTTAGAAATTAAAAAAAAAAACTTTTTCAAGATAGAAATCATGTTTTATCGTCTCATGCATATAAACCTAAAAATACTTAGACAGGTTTTGATTTAGACTTTATCAGACGATGAAGAAAATAATTTTCTTTGAAAAACAAAAGGAGATATGAGACCTAACAACAAATTCAAACCTTTTTGTCAGTTAAACAACAATAAAACACACAAAGAATTTATATTGGTCCATCTCAATCCCAAGACTACATTCAATTCTTGGTAACCACCAAGTTTCCACTAACTTATCAAAGTTACAAGTATTATTCACTGTCACTTCTAGCTCTTACACCTACAAGCTCAACCCCAAGTTTGACTTAAAACCAATATTCTTTGTTCTATCAAGCCATTGTTGGCTCTAAACAAATCAACAAGATTTGTTAGAAGATTACACATGGATTAATTTTAGTGATGGTCTTATAGACAAATATAACACTCAACACTTTTAGTCTTTTTTCTCAAGGTATAAAAGGTGTTTTGAGAGCTTTGAATCTTTACAAGAATTTATAGAAAGTTTTACAAGAAAGAATGATTCGCATAAATTGTTCATATTTGGTTTCTTCAAAGCTTCTTCTATATATAGTCTTCATCTCCAAGTATCTGTTATCTCTTAACTGTTGGATTCCTCACTCTGTTCTTTGTCTGAGGTCTTGAGTCCATTGATGCATTTAATGCTAGCATTAGATGCATGTCCCTTCTTCATGCAAAGTTCATGCTGATAGGATAGCATATCTTGTACTTCAGTATGGAAGTCATTTCTTTCATCATAGCAAGTCTGCAACACCAGAGCGTGCCTTTTGACGAGGATCAGCGTCTTCTAGATTATGGATTTCTTTTATTCTTCATAGGACTTTGGCAAATTCTAGGAGAAATTTTTTGCATGAAAGAATGTCATGCATAGCATATTAAATGAAGGTCTTAAATACACTACTTAAATATTATATTAGATCGTCTTATGAGTGCATCATCTAAAATCTTCAGGCGCATAGAGACAGATCATAATTTGATAGCATATCAGACACAACTCTTTTATCATTTGTATTTATTTGCATCTAATCAAAATAATTAAGAGTCTTAATTCATCTTTAAGACAAATGTCTTTTGACTTAATAGCTTGTGATTTGGTTCATAGTGTAAATGTGCATCCATTCATTACCTTGGAAACAACGGTGGCTACGGACTTTCCAAATGATCTAGCATGCAGTCCCAAAGAGTTGAGAATTACTCTCCATGGAATTATGGTGCAACCATAGATCATCATCTCTGTTGAAGTGATTAAGAAAGGAAAGAACCATGGAGCTGATGTCAAGTGGATTTAGCTCTCAAGTAGTCCCTCAACATGTGAATCCACGTCTCCTCTACTCCACCACACCTGCAACTAAAAGAAGAGGAAGACAAATGTCTCCTCCAACAAAAAAACATTAGTAGGAAGACTACCTTTATAGGTAAGCCATAAAAAAAATTATAATTTTTGGTAGTCTCAAGTTTCATACCCGGGTCCAACTTTCTTCATGTATATTTAGAATGGTAGGTGTCCAACAAAGCCATCTAAAAGTAGATTTCGCTAAGTAGAAACCCAAAGAGGCCTGGTCCCAAAAGAATCTGCCCACAACCTCCCCGTGTAGGACTAATTACTGAACCTCCAAAGGAACCATAGTATATAGAATAGGCTAATTACAATAACCATTTACATACATATCACAAAATTTCAGCTGGGTATCAACAATATGCACAAATAGAATCTAATCGCACAGTTTTTTTTTCCATGAAACTAGAAGGATATATCACCATGCCACACATGAAACTTAAAACCCTCTCGAAGACAGTCAATAGCTTTCAGAATAGATCCCCAAATGTAAGAATTCTCATATTTGAAGTTGATGTTTAAGATATGACCATCATGGAGGTAGTTCGAGGACATGATTTGAACCCATAACTTGTTGGGTTCGTTCATGAGAGCCCACACATGCTTGTCAAGGAGGGAGATATTTTACTCTCTTGCTCTACATATCCCCAGACTCACTTTCTTCTTAGGCTTAGAAATAGTCTCCCAATCAACCTAGTGAGAAGAGTTGTTATCCCATAATTAGTTTTTTCCTTATAAAATAAGTAAGGTTCAGATATCGTTCCTGTAAAAAAACTTTATTCATTTTTAGTCCTCATAAAATTATAATATGTCATTTTTTTACCTGGAGCAAGAACCTATGTGTAGGGATGACAATAGGTAAGGTCTGGGTAAGGTCCTATAGTACCCATCCTCATACATGCGTTTGAAAAAATAGCTATACCCAGCCCCATATCCACGTGGGTAGCAACTTTAATTCCATCGTCGTACTCGCTGGGTACCTATATACCCATACCTGCACTTTACTTATGTATAAAGTTAATAAATCAAAAAGTATATATTAATTAAAAAAATCACTACAACTAAATTGAAAATTCACTCTTAAATAATTCAAACACAACATTAAAAACAACCGCACATAATATTAAAAACAAGCAAACATAACATGATTCCTTCAAACTTAATTCATAAATAAATAACATTAGAAAGATAATCATCTAGCACATAAATTCTTAAAGTTAATGTTCTAATCACTTAACAAAAATTTTAATTAAACTTGGATATCATGTGATGATGATACTCTCTAAGACCAATCAACAAAGTTGTAAATTTATACATAAAATTAAATAATAATTCAATATTTTTAAATAGTGTGAAACAAATATAATACAATGTATGTTAAATCTAATATCATCCTTCTACTCAAAATAATTTTCAGAATTTACAAGTCAATCCAAAACCAAAATGATATTTGAAAGCATATGGATAATATTGGCCTTAATATAAAAGTGTTAACATGAAATTTACAAACCAAAATCATGGTTGTATTCCACTGTCCCAACATAAAAGTGATTATATGAAATAAGCTCAATATTACACATCCTTAGTCCAATAACCTCAATTATGACATTAACACTTGGAAAGCATGAGCCGTGACTTTAAAATACCAATTGAATTAGAAAAATATAATACTTTTTTTTAACATAAAAGTATATGTGTAATATAAATTATTTAGTTAAGTAATATATTTTAATTACATTAATATATAATATATATGGGATGTGCGGGACAAGGCGAGTTGGATACTATAATGTCCGGGCCCACCCATCCTCTTAAAAATTTGCTAGTAAATACTTGTTCTCATCCCCAATTCCAACAAGTGAATAATTACCCTCCACGCTTGCAGATATTTTTGTGGTAGGATATGAGTTTATTTTGTCATCCCTACCTATGTGTATTAGTTATATACACAATTAATATAAAAATCGTTATATTTACCTTAATTATATGCATAATTAATGTAAAAAATTATAATCATATGTTTAAATATAACTAAACCTTGTTTTAGACCAAGAAATAATACATTATAATTTTATGAACACGAAAAAGATGAATTTTTTTGTAAAAACGAAATCCATATTTTACCAATTCCAAAAATACGAGCAACATAATTTATTTTAGCCTGAAAGTTTAAACATAACTCTAGCTAGCAAAGTAACCACGGTAACAGAATAATTGAAGATAATCAACCACAATTATAGGCAAAGGGCGCTCATATGGTTTAGTGAACTGTGACTAAAAATTCGTGGTTAATATTAAATTTAGGTATGTTTAAATAATTTGATCATTCAAGATTATTTTTTTTTACAAATTTTATCATTTAAGTATTTTAATTTTTGTGTATTTTATAACGGTTGATGTGATAAAAAAAAGTTAAAGAAAAAACAAAATGATCTATTTTAATAAATAATAATAATAATAATAATAATAATAAATAAGAAAAAAAAATCACATGTTGCAGTATATATGTTAACAAATAACGATGCACATGAAGGTAGGTGCAGAGAAAGGATGAGTTTGAGGCGGTGATTGTGAATGCACATGAACATAATCATTGACCTGTGACCAATATTAAGTATTATAATTAACGGTTGGGTTCAGAACTCGGGAGTGAAGTAATGACTCAGGAACAAGGATTAGGATGACGAAGGTGACAGTGGCATCATGAACATGCAAATGCAGATGGGGAGAGTGATCCAATTATTGATTCCACTTTTGGATTTAGTTTATTTATCGACTTTTGGATTGCTTTTTGCACTTTTTGGTCTAATCTCCTACGGAAGATATATAACACTCAGCTTAGTCTCTCTCGCATCCACACAAAAATGTAAACATTTTACTAGTTTGGTCAATCATCCAATCTCCAATAAAATCATATAACATGACAACCTATTCTAATTTTTGTAAGGAGCTAATTCATAACTAGAATTTAAGTTTATGTATCAATAAGAGGAAGATATTTTAATTAATTTTTAATTTTTTTATTAGTTAAAACATTTATTTAATTATTTAGTAAATATATTTTTTAGTAGTTTTTAATAGTTTTTAAAACGTTATTTAAAATATATTTTTTAAAATATTAATTTTTAATTTTTTATATTTTTTATTTTTAAAATATTTATTCAATTTTCTTATTATCATTTTTAAATATGTCATTTTATATTTTTTATTATTTTAATAATTAATTTTATTAAATATTTATGATTTAATAAATTAATTTTTCTTATTGTATTGTGTTACTTCAATTAAAGCTTTTAATAAACTTGAATTTTGTATATACATTTTTTTAAATATTTTGACAGAGAATTTTGTTATTAATAGTTTTATTTGAATAGAACTATTTTTCTTAAATGATATCTTTTGATCTCTAAAAAATAGTTAAGTTTGTGTGAATAAAAAAAATCATACTCTTATTGGATGAGGATTAAATTTCATATATATTTCAGTAACATGGCGGATTTCTCTGCATTAATATTTTTTTTAAAAAATAATAGTGTGTGTACAATAATTATAAGTCTGCTATAATCTCGCATGTCAAATTATAATGCCACATAACAAGTAAATAGATACAATTTTTTTGAAATTGAAAGGTACAAACCAAATCCTATGCACCTTATCCCTGTATTAATCGCACGCCCCATCACACGAGCACCTACTTAAATTAAATGTTATGCTCCCACAATTGTTTGCAAAAACATGACAACAGTCCAAACCAGAAAAATTACATTTCAGCTTCACTTCTTATTCCTCAACAACCAGCCCAATCACGTGGCTCCTCTTTCTTTTCCATCCTCCTGGATTCAATATCTCTATAGTAAAGGAGATAGTTATAAAGTAAGGAAATAGGAATTTATTCATTACTACTACAATTTATAAAATACTACTATAATTTAAGGGAACGATATATAGGCCATTATTTTTTTTCGCTTTATAAATAGTTTCCCGTTGGAGGAACTAAATTAAAATGACAAACAGTTGGCTCTGGCTAGCTAAGTCGTTTCCTTTTCCCATCATATCCTAGACCACCATGTAAAATATACTAAAAAATGTCTATGGACACTTATATCTAATATATGTGCCCACAGTACAGAGATATGTAGAGATAACGAGATTAAAAAAAAAGTGTAAAAAAGTTCAAATATGGTAAATAATATGATCGGATAAAAATAATATTAAATTATATCTGTATATTATGAAAATGTTAATATATCATTAATAAAAACTTTAAAAAGTTTGCATAAACGATTTCGATTTCTGTCGTATTTAAAATTTTGTTGGGTGAAAATCATGCATAACAAATCATATTAGTTTTGACCCACTAAATTAAGAAATATCCGGAATATTATGTATCCTTTTTCAAATTTTAAAGTTCTATTCAAAACTAAAGAATATTTATATTGCACTCAGAGTATCTTCCTCTGGTCTCTGGCAATTTTCAAATTTTCTCATTAAAAGAAGATACCCTTTTCTCGCAGACATATATTGCCATTTTATCCTTTTTTTGGTCCCTTCTTTTTCATTCACAGCGATTTCATTTCGTTATCCTTTCCCAAGCAAGTCAACACGCTAGATTAGAAACAAATTAAACTACCAAAGAAAAAGGAAAGACCTAGCTCAATTCCTTTCTAATCCTACTACCTACCAAGTTAAATTTTTTGTGTCGATTAAAATAATCTCATGCACAATCTCCTAGCAAGCAAAACAACTATATTCTCATTTGCTGGCGCGACCACCGATTCATTCCTATCAAGTATCAACCATACTTGTCCCATAACAACACCACCATCACACTTCTCTTGAAATCACAATGAAAGCGTGAATTAATTATACGAGATTCTTTTAATTTAATCAATAATTTTATTTTCCATTATAATCCATTTCAATTTGAATTTGATAAGAATTATTTTATGTAATATATAAATGTAATCTAGACAAAATAAACATCTCTTGAAACCTCACTTTTTCTATTACAAAGATATAGATAGACACACGTGCATTGGTTCTTTAGAAACCAGAGCCAAATTACTCTTCCAACCTTTCGTGCATAGAAGCCAGAAAATTTAATTTTAAAATTAGAATAAATAAATAATAAAAAAACACAAACACATCTTAACTCTTAAGTTACACAGTATTTCACTGTTGATTTTTACTATGATTATTTTTATATAATATACACAAGTATACATAAAGGACATTAAGAATCAACGTCTACGATAGTATGTATTATAGTACTAATAATAAACATTTGCAATTTACGAGATCTATTTTATGTACGCTCGGTTTCACGTTACAACGCGATTTCCTCCCGTTCCTACTTCCTAGTAAAGTAAACCGTGCAACAAAACACAGAACAAATGCAATTGATTTGGATTTGATCTCCTTAAGAAATGTTTAACACGTTAGAGTTCAAGATTGTGATAAAAAAAAACGTGGTTGAGAGAATGTGATCATTCACGTTCCATGATGAAAATTTGCAGGTATCATGACCGGGAAACCGACTCCACCAGTTTCCCTATCCTTCCCACGAGTTGAGTGGCAACCTTCTTAGGCGGTCTCCCTCCCTTCTTCTCTGGTCGCAAATCCAAACCCAACGCATCCTTAACTTCCTCGGAGCTCCACCCGGATTTTCGTAACGAGTCCGAAAACCTCTCTGCCTTCGAAACCAAAGCATCCAAAACCTCTTCATTATCCAACAGAACCGAACCCGAACCTGAAACCATTTCCGATATATCCGATTCGCTCCACCCTCCTTCTCTCAGAACCGAACCCATCATCCCCACATATCCCTCCACCCACTTCGATCTCCGGCGGAGGTCCACGGCGGCGTCCAGGCTGTGCCGGGAGAAGCCGGGGACGGGGAATCTGGCGGCGGAGACGGATCTCTGCTTCCTGAGGATGGGATCCGAGTCAGCGGAGCGAGCGAACTCGGCGCCGTGACTTGGGTGGAGCTGTATTCCCGAGCTACTGAGGTGGGTTATGACTTTTTCGGACAGCGCGGAGAACGAGTGTAGGCTGTTGCGGTTGCGAACGGTGGGGGTGGAGACCGAAGCGGCTCGAGCCGAAAGGCGCCTTAGACCGGCTGCGTGAGCCGGGTTCGGACCGGTGGGTCTGCGGTCCACGTCGACCATTGTGGTGTGATGTTTTTTTTTTTTTTTATGAAAGTTTAAGATAATTGACACACCTAACTAATCACTCTTAACTTTATGTTTTGTTTTGATTTGGGAGGGTTTCATAGATAGAAAATAGAAGGGCGATGGAGTATGAGAAGGAGGTTGGAGAATGGAGAATGGAGATGGTGGTGAGAGTGTTGAGTGTGGGTGCTTTCCGCGGGGTTTCGCGACTTTCGGTTTGGAGTAAAATGATTGATTATTTATAGCAGGTGAGAATGGGTCCCGCATTGAAATTTTGGATTGCGATTTTTTTCTTCTTTTTCATTTTTCACGTTCCCACTTTAGTCAACAACACTTTGTTGTAAAGTTCTGTTGACGAGGTTTTTTTTTAATTACTTTTTAATAAAAAAAAAATGTATGCTGCTATAATTTGAATCTTTAGTGATTGTTTGGAATTTCGGATGGAAATTAATAAAATTGATTTTTAATGGAACTAATTTTGTAAAATTAATTTTAATTAAAATTAATTTTAAAGTGAGATTATTTATGTTTGAATTTTTTATTATAAAATTAAGTTAGAAATAAAATTTAATATAAAATTTTATATCCAGCGTATAAATTATTTAAAATTATTTTAATCTAGAATTAATTTTAATTTTTTCAACTAAAATTAAACATGTAAAAAGATATTTAAAATTAATTTTAAATTCATAATCCATTCTCCAGCGTGAAACTAAAAACACACTTAATACATGTTAACATAAGTTTAATTTCTGGCTTAAGTGTGAAAAATGTTTTGTTGAGAGAGATTGTATTTATTATGATATTTTGTTTTTTATAAAAAAATTATATTCGACTGTCAGCCGTAGATTATCTTTAGTAAACATAAAAAACGTGTTATTATTTACTATTTTCTAAATTGTAATTAGCGAAAGTATATTTATAAACATAGTATATATTTTTTATACAATAAAAAAGAAAAGGGAAAAATAAAATAAATATATAATATAAAAAAATATTATGTAAACAATATATATTTATTATAATTTTGTTAAATGATAAATTTTGGCCAACTGCTAAATATTGAAAGATTAATAATATATAAATATTTTTATATATTAAAAATGAAGTTAAACTATAATTTTAAACTCTTTTTTATAATTTGTAATTTTGATCCTTCAAATTTTATCATAACATTTAATCTCCGTAATTTTTACACTATTAATTTTTGTGTTTTTGTATTGATGGTTATGTTATTGATGTTGATCATCTATTTAGATGACTTTGACATGTTTAAAATGAATTTATTAAAATATAAACATGATTATTATTTAAAGCATTGCTCCAAAAGCTCATTTATTGTCGCTGGTGCCGGTGAAGCTGTCGGCAAAGATCGCTGGAGAAGGAGCAGTGGCTGCGTTCGTGGTCGATGGAGACACGGATTCGACAAGAGGAAAACAAGTGTTGGGGAAGAGGAAAGATTATAGGACGATACATTGGTCTTTCTTGGTGAATTGTGTGGAATTTTGGAGCAGTGGCTTAATTTTTTTTTAATTAATTTTGATAGAATTCAATTAAAATTAAATAATAATCATATGTATATTTTAATAAACTTATCTTAAACATGTCAAGCAATTTAAATAGACCGTCAATGTAAATAATATAACAGTCTACACACAAAAATTAATGAAGGAATCATAATATCAAAGTTTAAGCAAATGTTATAATAAAATTTTAGAAGTACTAAAATTATAAATTTATTAGAAGAGGATCTAAAATTATAATTTAACTTAAATATTTTTCACAATTATTTTTTTAATGGAAAATATTATTATTATTATTAATTGCACGTGTATTTTTCTTTTCATTTACATTTAATTAATATTTGGTGTCTATAAATTGTTTTCTACATTAGAACATTATTTTAATTTGAGGAAGGTTGTCTATCAAGGATTCAATGTCACAACTGCAAAAGCTACCATGCGGTGCAATTAATATTTGCTTCGGTTAATTAATTCGTTCAACTTTTTGATCGCTTTCATTTATATTGATTTTAAGTTAATTTTTGCTTCTGAATGTACCCAGGACGTGTCTGAGGCCCATAAGCAATCATGCATTTGTTTGGCAGGGGAAATAAAGGCTAAGCAGGGCAATCATAATGGCACATTGTTGTTGTATCCAGGGTTAGCCAGAACTCACTTTTTATTAATTTCTTACTTACTATAATTTTTATTTGTTTTCTCATGCGTCCCAAGAAACATGCATAGTATGAAGCAAATGGTAAGTCCACTAATCATTAATCATCAACAATTGACTCAAAAGACTACATGTCTCTCAAATAGAAGGCATGGTTAATTCTATCATTAATTCACATCTCAATTAGTACCACTGCACATCTTCACCCATATGATGTAATGACTTGCAACTTTGATGTTTGGTAACATCCATGGTACTTTTAGTTTGCTCCAACATTGTTAACTATTGGAGTTAATATTTGTACTTCAACTAAATTAAATAAATTACTAATGAAAATCTGCCCATTTAGCTTTGCTATATTTAGAAAGAAGTGGTTGTATTA
The DNA here is from genome assembly GCF_000004515.6 of Glycine max. Taxonomy (NCBI): domain Eukaryota; kingdom Viridiplantae; phylum Streptophyta; class Magnoliopsida; order Fabales; family Fabaceae; genus Glycine; species Glycine max. The sequence continues at coordinate 18,299,684 of NC_038253.2, forward strand.
GAGTCATGTGATAGCTGCCTCTTCTTTCCCCTTCTCAATTTTAAACTATTGGTGAGAGTTTACCATCATACACCAATACACCAGCACGCCACCCTTTTATTAAAATCATGCTTTCCAAGATCAAAGTGCAACAAAGATTAGAAATTATGTATGATGAGAAACATTACCAGAAGTTGGCTCCAATTAAGAAGGTAGTATGATCAAAAGCTACACATGACTTTAGAACCACTAGAAGATACATATGTCTGCACTATTCGAAAGCACCCACACCACAAGTTGTAGGTTTAGAAGAGGATATGCAAGTACTAAGAAGCATAAACTTGCATAAGCCACCCAAGTCCTTATGGAAACAACACAACCAAATGCAGTTGAACTAGCATTGACCCCAAGTTTGATAAACGAAAGCAGTGAGAATGCATTAGAGTTGACTTTGAGAAAGCAGTTGAACTAAAATAGTCTTGCTAATTTGTTTTATGCCACTTTTAATGTTTGAGATAATACGCTACCCTCGTGTTAATTAGTATGTTGTATTTAGGTGAATTTGAATAAATCCAATGTTAATGCTAATTACTAGGGAGTTTCAACTACTAGCAAGTAGTAATTTTTAGTTTTGCTTGTTTTGTACTTTAAAGCTAGTTGTTGCTTTTCAAATACAATGTGTGTTACACTTGAATATTTTCCACTTTTTTTTGTGTCTGACCATATCACTGTATATGAAAGAGTATTTTAGCTTATGGAAGGGGATGGGATTTAATAAGAACCGTAAAAAAAAGCTTATCCTCATTGCCCCCTTTTCAAAATTCAGAACAAGTTAATATTCCATCTATATCCTTTTTTTCCCCTGTCTGGAACACTGAATATTATGGATGGCCTGCATTGAAACTTTATATTTCACTTTGGTGCCATCTATCTTGATTAAAAGCATATTTTTCAACTTTAATTCATTTTCAAAATTGAGAGGCTAACCATTAAACATTTTATCTTAACTAATCTTGAAGCTTATCAATGCATATTTCTTTGAGCCACTCAGTATGAATAATGAATTTAGCTTAGCCATTGCCCACTGTGTTGTGCTTTAGAAAATGTTAGACTGGAGATGCTATACTGTCTAAGAATCTTTATTTCTCATGTTGTCATTCTAAACCGAAATACCGGTTGTGCCAATGAAGTGGCAAATCATGTCTTATAAAATTAGATGCAGAGATTTGCCCTGTTTTTGCATTTTGTTGAATGGTTTCCATCCAATTTATTCTTCTTATAATGGTTGTGATTTTTATGTTGGACATCTACAGGCTGCCAAAGAAGCAAGGCATGATAAGGAGGCTCTGGTGAAATTTTTCTGCATGGTCAGTATGGTCTTTAAGCTCTGTCTTTTTTATTTTTAATGTATAGGTTTTCATCTAAGTTTTGTGGTACATCTCCTTTTAGTTGATCAGGAGAAGATATTTCTCAGATGAAATACAAATACCTTCACCAGCATGGTCCATTCCTTCTGTTCAGAGACAAGCTCAGCGTATAGATGAAAATTTCACAGAAGATGATCAATCTTATAATACAAGGTATTTTCTACTTGTCTTCTAAAATCATTTTGGAGCTGGCATGCTATTGTGCTTTTATCATCACCACCATACCAGCAATTTCTTTGGCTGGATGATGCCTTCTTGATCATATTTTGCCTTTATGGAAAGGCTTGCATAGATGTAATTTTGGGTTTGGCTCCTTGGGTTGGAAAAAATTCCAGGTCATTGTTTGGCTTGGGATACCTTTTGAAATTAACCCTATATATGTATGCAATAGGCTAAGGTGATTAAGGAATATCCAAGGCATCACTGAAGTACAACGTTGATGACCTTAATGGCAGCAATACAAGCCACAGTCTATGCCTTCTGTTTTGAGACAGATTTGAGTCAATGGAAGTTGGGTTCAGGTATCAGGCTTCTAACAACACTTTATACAGTATGTTAATTAATTTCATAATTAGTGTTGGATGGTGAACTAATGTTATACCAATAATTAATGGATGATTTATCATGAGACTAAAATTTTGTGGCAGGGAATTGTGGCCATTGGATTAGTGAACATTGCCACTTCATGGTGTGTACGGAACAGAGGTCCATTGTTTGCATCTATTTTCTACCCCTTTTGCCTTGTACTCGTGACTTTTGCTAGTTTCCTGTTATTAGAAGAGCACCTATACTTAGGAAGGTATGCACTATGACCTACCTTGTTCATTTAAATATGAATATCAATGTGACAGTAACTTGCAAGAAATATATATTTCTCTAGCATCATTTTATTTACATAATTATTTCACACCTAGTTCAGAAAAATTGTTGGCAAGTGATAACTTTTGTATAAGAGTACCAGAAGTACAGCTACAGTGCAGTGGAGACTACCTGTCCAATTAACGACACTCAGGTAATTAAGTCTTCTCTTATATAAGCTATTAATTACAAGAAATAATTTTCTTATACAAATATGTCACTATTGACAGAACTATCAGAGGAATATTTGAGATTAAAAGCAAGGGTACCTGCTAAGTTTTCAGACTTAAAGTTGATATTCTATATATTTTGTCTTTCTACTATATATATATTGAACATTAAGATTTTATTATAAAAAAATATTAAGATTCTAAATAATATGTAGGAACCTACTCAGGGAAAATCTTGCCCAAATGAATACAAATGAGCTTGAGCTGCTGAAGAATCAACTGGAGGCAGCACTAAGGAATATTAGGTCAACAATTGTAAGCTTCAATTTCAATAATCAACATTCTATGTTAGTTTGCACTTCTCAAAGATCAGTTTTATTGCAAAAGAAAAGGAACTTTTGGGGATGTTTAATTATTTCTAAAGTATATTACTCTTGTTAAATTTCTTGATTAGTTAGCTTGGATTAATTAGTGTTCTTTCCCTTTACAAATGCTTTTGCATCTCTTTTCTTTTATGTTTTCTCTTTTGATAAGAAAATATATTATTTGCTACTCCATTTCATTATTCTATTTTTTGTTTTTTAAAACAAAAAATTAAGATTACGTCATTATTTAAATTCTAAGTAAATTATTAAAGCATGTTGCGAAATTATGGAGCCAATTAGGTGACCCATAAGTTTATGTTTATTAATTAACAGTAAGATTTATGTCGATATTATTTTCATTGATTTTTTTAAAAATGTTATGATTTTTATCTACTCATGTGTGTGTGTTAATTTATACTTTTATAGTATTTTTTTTATTAAAATCATCATAATCTCAAGAATGATATTAAATAACCTGATATTATGCAATTTTTTTTTGTCTAAAAACAAGTATACTTCATAAAGTAATGTCAGTATAGAGCTTAAACTATTAATTATTGTAGTTTGAAATATAGTTGTCACTGGAAAATTTTATTTTAACTTCAATTAGATTTGTAACAAAAAATAATAAATGAATCCAATGGAAAAATGTATTTTTATATTTTTAATTTTTAAAAGAGGAACAATTTTAGTTTTTTTTAGCCAGACATAGCCGGGTAAGATAACTAGTTATAATTACAAGGATATAACTATAGAATATATATTAAGAAGCTAAGAATTTTCAGAAGCAAAAAGAAAAAAAAAAAAAAAAAGGAAGCTAAGAATTTTCTTTGGTAATGATCCAAATGCATTTACTAGTCTAAGCTACCTACCTTGCCAATGTTACAATTATTACTTCCTATACCCTTTTTTCTCTCTATCATGGTATGTTTTAGAATCTATTATCAGCAAGGAAACGATGAGTAGCGCCACCTTTAAGGTTGCTGTGTTGGGAAGTGGAAGTAGTGCCTCCTTCGGTTAGCAAGTCTGAAGTGTTACGTCTGGTTCAAGAGTGGAAATCAAGGGGTTTCGTAGCTAAATGGAAATAGAAGTTTGCCTCGTTTGATTTTCACACCCTTAAATTCAACAACATAGAACAGGTTGACAAGTAATATTTGTATGCTTAAATTGCTTTCTGCAGTATAAATGGTGTATATTCTTTATGCAGTGTAATTGCTTGATTGGATCTTATTATCACAGTGTATCTTCCTCTATGTTGTTGGTCACTCTCTTTCTTGTTTTTAAGCAATATATTAATCTGGATTGGATTTATGTAAATTTATCATTTACATACATAATTGAGTCTTTATAACATGAGTTCTATGTTACATTAATTACCCACCGGTCTTCATACTGCACGCATCTTCCTAAACCTCTAGCCGGGTTTGGGATTCAGGGCACAGGAAAGTAGTTTTCAATATAGCTGCAAAACTGAAAGCCTTTTCTCCTTTCAAAACTGATTTTTGTCAGCATTTGCACTTGAAAATGATATACTATGGCCCAGATTGGATTAGTTTGTAGCTTATGAAAGTTTTTCAGTTGTAAAACAGAAAACCATACTATTAAGACCTTTCTAAGAAATGAATGTTGAGCTCTATTAAGTTAACAGGTGTTTATGGAGAAGTTATATGACAAAACTTCTAAAAAAGTTGAAGTGTATAAGTTAATTTCAACCTATACAAGGAATGTAATTCATTTTACCTCTAAACTAGCTCTATATGTACTTTGCATGCAGTTTTCAGTTCAGTACTTCTATTGAAAAAATTATATTCAGCATGCTTATACAAAAACTGTAATGGAGATTTTTGGCTTAGTTATATTTGAGTGTGAAAAATAATAATATAATCTCCCCCAGTCTTGTTACCTAAAAATGTTAATACTATATGGATGAAAATATACTTCTTAATAGTACATTTGAGATTCGATATTATAAAAATAGATATTTGCAAGGAACTCATCATGGTTTACTTTGATTTCAAAATGTTGCGTACTTATTCAAAATATGTAAAAGATGTTAGAAAATTAAAATAAAATAAAATAAATAAATGAGAAGAAAATACAAAGTCTTAAACTAAATAAATAACAAAACAACAGTAGTAAAATAATTTTAAAATATGAATCAACAATGCACTATATCATACAATAAACATAAAGAAAATAATTCAAGGGAGAAATTTTGTTAACCTGGGTTGAAGCGCGCAAACGATATCCTTAGAGAGAAAACGCCCCAACTGCACTAATAGGAAAATCTGATTGTGCTCCTCTCCCAAGATACGACAACCTGTTGGTTTCGATCGTGTGCAGCGAAAGAATCTCCAAACCTTTTGAACACCAATGCTCTTACTCTCAAAAATAAGTTTTTATAAGAAAAGGAAGGGAAAAATTTAGAGAGAAAGAAGTCAAATTGTTTTTCTGCTTGTGTGTTTTCTAGAGAGGAGGAAAGAGATATATATAGGCATAGACCCTCTTATGCAATAACAAAAACCTGATCGTTAGAAACCAATTTACAAATATCAAAACAAACCTAACACGTAACAAATTGCATTGACCCATTAAAACAAAATCTTAGAAAAGATAGAAAATCTAATTTTACATAACATATTTTAAAACAAATAGTATATTTTATAAAAACAAAATTAATATAAGTAACATTTTTATAAATTTTAAATTAAAAAATATTTACTAACAAAAGATTTGTTACAAAACCTTTTGTATCATAGATTGCTTTTATTTGAACAGTTGTTTCTACTGGAATATTTATTAGAAAGGACTAAGCAAGAGATATGTGGGTGTTCCAGACATGAATTCTATATGCAAAGCATTATGCAATGAGAGTGGTATCAACTTAATTCTTTTTATTATTTAGTATTGCTGTTCAGAGTTGATTGTGAACTAGTACAAAGCTTATCCATTTCTTTTCTCATTGTTAGGTGTGGAAAGCAAGTTTGGTGCGAGTATTGGAAGAATTGAATGGTTGCATGATGAGAAACTGTGGTCATTGATAAGGGTGGATGGACAAAATCTTGGTCAATATAAGGGACTTGTTGCATCAGACAACAATATAGTTTTTCCAAGGGTTGCAGGAGTGACAGGAAGGTTGCCACCACTTGGTATGAATATAACAATTTTCTTTTCTTAGCTCTCTCTATTTTTCCATGTGATCGCTCATTTGTTTTATCTTTTTGAGGAGATAATATTCAATAGGTTTTTGTTAGAAAGTCAGCTATGCAGAGAACTATCTAGCTTGTATTTGCATTTAGACAATTTAGTGAAGGAACCTAGCAAAAAAGAATAGAAGATTAATTGGTATTAGTCAATTGCCATGCCAATAGACATATTATGCCTTCTTAATGTTAGGATCTATGGTACATCTTTCCTTAGTTATTCATATACAAGTCTAGGGGAGAGTTTGTCTTCCAATTTTGAAGGACTATTAAATTTTTATTAAATTTGTGGCTTTTGCAGGAGGTCCATTATAACCAGTATAGTTTGCTCTTATTGGAAGGGCAAGGCATTTATCATTTGAGTGATAGTTGGTAAGAGCTTTAGACCTAGCTTGTCCAAAAATTGGTCTAAATGTCGCATGGAGTTCTATATAGAGGCATTTTAATTATTAATTATGAACATCTTTTTATTTTTGAGCATTTATGTGTGCTATAAAATATTCATATTGTATCCATAAATTTTGATCTTGGTAAATCACTTTTGGGGTTGTTCATTCCATGTGACCAAAAATAAAATAAAGAATAAAATAAAATCTACAAGTGACCTTCTAAGATCGTTCTTAGCTAAAAATCGTCTTAGAAGAGTATATTTTTTTAAAACGGTTTTTTATGATTCCGTCACCAAAAGTTAAGACTTTCGACGACATTAACTTCAAATATGATCTTGAATTGTCTTTAAATGTATTTTAGATCCGTTATATGTCATTTTTACCGTAATGACTGCAGTCATAAGAAAATAACCTCAAGAAACATCTTGCAAAATATTAGCCTTGAAGTAACACCCATGACAAGTATGAGAAGCATCTTGTTACAAATTAAACCTCCACCCATATATCCTTTTTCAATTTTCAAAGGTAAAAAAGAATATTTATATCAAATTATCTACATTTAACTTTGAAAATTTTCAATTTTTACAATATATATATATATATATATATATATATATATATATATATATATATATATATATATATATATATATATATATACTCTAAATTGGGTTAATATTAATAAACATTCAGAACAAAAAAAAAGAGTCTGGGATCATCATATTTTATATTTTTCTTAAATGAGGTAACTTATAGTGTCCACTTGAGGAGTGTCCTCTATCCATCTAATTCGATCTTTTCTTCCGCTTATCGCTTACTCTTAACTGTGTATTTTATTTATATGTTATAATATAATATAAATCTAACTAGGAGGCTCTGCCACCTTTGCTGATCTATATTGTATTATCTTACATACTATTATTTTTACGCACTATTATTCTATCTTTTTCGTTGTTTATGATATAAGCGACTGGGTACCTCATTGGTATCAGAACCGTTATTTAGCTCTGGATAGACATCGAGATATAACTAATAATAATAGTTATGCTAACAAACTTTCTATAAAATCTTTTGAAGACTTATCTGAAACTTTAGATAGCCTAACAAAAACACAAAATTTGTTGTTTAACAAAATACAAACTTTAGAAAATAAAGTTAACAACATTTTGAAAATTCTTAAATCTAAAGACCAACAAATTCATTTTTCCACAAACGAACTCGATAAAATTACAACGCAACTTTCAAAACTTGATTTAGGAAAGACAACAAGTCAAACCTCAACCAAATTCGTTTTAGCAAAGCCTAGAAAATGAGGACAACACCTTTTACAGGAACCTCACAAACTGTTTCAGGACACAATCCTATTACTAAATCTATAAACCAACATCCTGGAATCTTGGATAGATTCTTTAGAAGAACAAACTCCCGAACCAAACAACTGGAACAAATAGTAGATATAGAATCCAATATTGATATTGGATCAAATTCTAGGATAGACTCCCTCAATCCTAGACAATTATACAATCTAAACTGGTTGGCTTCTAATAGAACTAGCTTATACAGATACAGAAGGATTGATGATTTTTATCTCCCTGACGGAAGACATGAGATTATCAGAATAATCTCAAAACAAACCGGACGACAACTCCTTAATACAAATAGAAAATATGTACACCTAGGGTTAATTGCCATAGGTGTCAAGTCTCTAACAAGATCTTCCGTAGGAGCTAAAGCTTTTGTAGTCCTCTTTGATCAAAGGTTCAGAGATAATAATTCTCAGGCCATAATAGGGATGATAGAAATAGATCTAAACCAAACAGTCTCCCTAATCTATATTGCCCCTAATTACACAATGAATCTTAGTGATTTCATAAAAAACATAAACCTAGAAGTCTAGACAATAGGTTTTGGAAGAAACTTTGAGGGACATAACTTACACTTGGATATTACCTTCATTGGCAGAATAAGTGATCAAATATCCCCTAAATACAGGATAAACACTAATCCACTAGTGACAACCTTATCATCTGATGGAATCCAATTTTTGCCACCCGAAATATTTGATTTCTTCATAAACCAAAACAATCAATGACAAACACATATTGAGGCTGGATCCTCTAGGAGTGCAATAACCACTCCTGGATCAACTATAATAACAAACAGAAGAAATAGTCTTTCACTAAGATTTACTAATTATGAAGACATACAAAATCCCCCAGAAGAGGAAATGGAACCCTCTAGAATTTCTATGATGAATCTTTGGCATTGTTCATGTTTCAAATCATATATTCCCTATGAGGAACATAAACAAATTGAAACCTCTTTTTTAGAAAAAAACTTGTCTTTCCCAAAAACTCCTTAAAGCAGTTGAAAAATGGGAAGAAGACAAGAAGTGTCAAGGACAAAGTTTTGTAAATAATGAAACATATTCCGATGACACTGATGAAGAAGACGAATATGTTTTCAGACAAAGATTATTCTCAATGATAGATAAAGAAAATTCTGATACAAAGAATATTGAAGATTTACTTGAAAAAATTAATTTACATGAATTTTATGAAAAAGAAATAAACTTCAAAAATACTTTAGAAATAAATTCTAGGATTGATGAAACAAAATCACTAGTTTTGTTTCTTGAAACTCATAAAGGTCTCATGGCTGATGCTTCTAGCTTAAATTTTACCCCTCAATTTGATTATATTACGGAAGACTACAACATGGGATCCCCCCCCCCCCTTTGAAAAAGTTATCACCCCAGTGGATTTAACTCTAGGAGATAATATAAAATCAAAAGGGAAAAGGCTACTTATAGAACCAACATTCAATATGGCATCTCTTTTACTAAACATAGGAAGTATTGACCCCCAATTACTTCCGAACTACATAGAACAGTAGACTTCTGCTGTTATAAGAGACTATAGAGTAAACCATGAAAGCCATGTATCCAATAGTCAAGACATGATAGCAAGAGCCGAAACATATCTAGGAGATATAGCTAGAGCCTATTGGGAATCTTTCAAACAAACTTTCCCAAAACAAATCAAAACAAATCTAATAGACCCTGGTCCAAACATCTACAATTTCTTTAGCCTAATACAAAGAATTTTTACAACCCAATCTGTAAATGATGGAAATACCATCAAACAAAAGATTTATTTAGGCAACCTAGAAAGGCTCTCTATAAGTTATTTTGGTAAAATAAAAGAAATTACCCAAGCTTATCTAATGTATGCCTCTATAGTAGGAGGATTTATAGATAATTCTTTAGGAGAAAAATTATTTTAAAACTCCCAGGTAAGTTAGAACAAAAAATTAGAGACAGTTGGAACGATGACCAAATTGACCCAATCATGAATAATTTAACTGTCAGAATCCAACACATAATGAAAGTGGTGGAAGATACATTTACCAACATAGCCATTAACAAACAAATAAAAATGGTTGATTCAGAGATCTATAAACAGATTTACACTCCTCAACAATACCATAAAGAAATTAGGAGAAAAAGACCTCAGTACAGACCTCCCAATAAACAACCCTCAAGGAAAAAGAATCCAACTCGTAGGTATTCAATTAGAGCCTCTAATTCTAGAAAACCTACTCTTAACAAAGAAAGACATGTCAAAAAACTTAGAGATAACAAAACATATACAAAACAATTAGAATGTTATGCTTGCCACCAACCAGGACATTACTCCAAAGATTGTCCAAATAAAACCAATCTATTTACAATAGAAGCAGAATTAATGAAAAGTTGTAGGATGAATTTCATTCCAATAAATGAGACAGTCTCTACTGACTCAGAAATATATTCAATAGTTAGTTGGTCTGACTATACTTTTGAAGAAGAACTTAACAAAGATTATAAAATCTTGAATGAATTCACTAGAAATGAGTATATTAATATGTACCCAGTGGATGACAAATACAATCAGTATGGAGAAACCTTGATGATTTAGGATATAGCCTAATGTTCAAAACAAAACTAAATGATTGTGGATATGAAATACAATTCCACATAGGACCAGATCATAAGGAATTTCATTTCTGTAAAAGATATCCCCACAGAACGTTAAGAGCTCACTGTAGTCTATGCTACAAGAACTTTTGCAAAACTTGCATACAAACGGTTTTGAAAACAAAATTTCCAGATTTTAAGAAGGAAAATGATTCTGGAAATAAAATCATGTTGGAAATCAGACTAAACCAAATGAAAAAAAATTGTAGATTTTCTCTACGAAAATTTTGAGAAAAGCAAAAATCCAAACTTTCCTGAAGAACATACAAGTGAGCTTATGACACTCCAAAACAAAGACTACATCCCCATAATTTGCAATAAAAAGAAAAACAAAAGCCTGCATATTTTGGTTAAAATAAATTTTCCTAAAATAAACAATTTTGACCAAACTGAAGTAATTTTGCAAGCTTTGGTAGTTACTGGTTGTCCTTTTACTTCCATATGCAAAAGTGTTGTACCCCAACATAATTGTTTTAGAAGTAATATAATAACCAAAACCAGAACAATGTTTGGAGATATAATAACAAATGATACAAAAACTAGAAATTTTACGATTCAATTATCAACCAATTGTGATATTTTCAGCAACCAAATCTTTATAAATAAAACAGATGTTGTAGACTTACAACCGGCCACAGAAAAAATGATTTTAGGACTTGATTTTATCGTACATGATAACAGATCAGTCACTATTACAAAAGACTACTTATTAATTTCTACAAACTCACAAATGTCACCCATAATAGACGAACTCACATCAGAGTTACAAACAAAGCATGGTGATGCCCCCACTAATGTTAGTGATCAATGTCCTTGTGACATACCTGGTAGCTGTAAAATAAAAGAATCAAAAAGTTATGGTAGGATAGGCACTTTAGAAACATCCCATGAGCCCTACCATGAAAATATTTTAGAAAGCATAAAAATAGAAACCGAGCTACAATATGAGTTGTCTGTAGCAGAATTTGATTATAATTCCATCAAAATCATAAATTTTGATAATAAAGAACAAATTATAGACGAATTAAAAAAAACAAGTATAATAGGAGAAGACCCTACAAAATATTGGGAAAAAGATCCTGTTATATGCAAATTAGAAATTATAAACCCAGACCTGATAATTAAGACTAAAGATATTCAGTATGGGAACTTCGAACAAGAGGAATGTAAAAACCACATAAAAACCCTCTTGGATCTAAAAGTTATAGTACCCAGCACTAGTCCCCATAGAAGCCCTACTTTTATTATTAATAAACATTCAGAACAAAAAAGAGGAAAAACTAGAATGGTTTATAACTACAAAAGGCTTAATGACAACACTCACATAGATGGATACACTATTCCTTCTAAAGATGTGTTGATAAATAGGATACAGAAAGCTAAATGGTTTTCTAAATTTGATCTAAAATTCGGATTTCACCAAGTTAAGATGCATCCTGATTCTATAAAATGGACTGCCTTTTCTTGTTCAAAAGAATTATTCGAATGGAAAGTAATGTCTTTCGGATTGAAAAACGCACCATAAATTTTCCAAAGAAAAATGGATAATATTTTTGGAAATTACAAAGAATTTACTTGTACATATATAGATGATGTACTCGTCTTTTCAAAAACTAAAGAAGAACATTATCTACATCTTAAACAAGTTCTTCATTTATTTGAAAATTTTGGCTTAATTATCTCAAAGTCAAAAATGGAGATTTGCAAGACTCACATTTATTTCCTAGGAACAGAAATAGGAAACGAAAAAATAAGGCTTCAGCCTCATATCTCCAAAACAATTCTTGGTTTCCCAGATAAAATGGAAGACATAAAAACCCTAAGAGTTTTTCTAGACCTACTTAACTATGCAAGAAATTTTATTAAAGACTTAGGGAAATACACAACTCCTCTTTACAATAAAACATCTTTGACTGGACAAAGAAAATTTAATACATAGGATATAAAATTAGTTCTGAAAATTAAAGAAATGGTTAATAATTTGTCATATCTTTCTCTACCATTAGATTCTGACTATTTGGTTATAGAATGTGATGGTTGTGAACAAGGATGGGGTGTCATCCTAAAGAAAAAGAAAAATAAATATGAAAAAATTCATGATGAAGAAATCTATAGGTATGCTTCAGGAAAATACCACACAAAACCACATGTATACTCAACTTCTACAGATTATGAAGTAAATGTTGTAATAAATGCCTTAGAAGGATTTAAACTCTTCTTGATTAATAAAAGCGAAATTACTATAAGAACTGATTGTGAAGCAATAGTGGCTTATGGTAGTCAACAAATAAATACGGATAAAAAACCTCACAAAAGATGGCTTTTATTCCAAGAGTATGTTTATCATAACGAAATAAAAATAAATTTTGAACACATAAAAGGATTTAAGAATGTTGTTGCTGATATTCTTTCTCGTTTTGTAGGGATACAACAAAATGAAGCCTTGTAAGGTCTCTTACCAAAATATAAAACAAAAAATGAAATTTGGCAATAAGGAATTGCATGTACTCACAAATGAGCTTCACTACCCTGGTAGGAAAGCTGTCAATGACAAATTCAGTTGTCTTATTGATAATATTTGGAATATTCCAAAACATACAAACAATAATGAACAATTTTCCTGTTCAATGAAAAAGGGCAAAATTTGTGTCTTATACAATTTCTGCATAGCAGATAACTAAGGAGTCCCTCTCCTTACAAGAGTCTCTCCTTCTGGGAAAGGTTATACAACTTTTGTCTTGTTATTAGGCCCCATAAAGGTGTTTATACCAATTTTAAAGACCTTTGCCTGGCAAAGGAGGGTATCCAAAGCCCAATTTACAAAGGATTCTATTCAAGGGAAGAAGCAGAAAAGACCCTTGAATTAAATATCACATATATCAACAAAATAAAAAAGGCCCTTAAGCCAGAAACCACGACTATAGTCATAAATTCTGACCAAACCAAAACCAGCCACAAAACCTATAAAGACTCAATCAGCCCAAATGTCCTCGGACCAATAAATAGCTTAAACCTAGACAATTTTAAGAAAATACAAAAATTATTGTTTAGGGTACACAACAATCAAACCCAGATTCCAGGTCTCTACATAGGTGTACATGCTTATTTCAACCAAAAATTTGGATGTACCAACAAAACCCCATTCTGCGAAGACAAAACCAATTGTCCATGCAAAATAAAATTCATTTTCAAAAAAGTTAAATTAGACTTGGACCAGTTCAAGTCCTTTGGATATGAGGACTTAACAATTTCCACAAAAAGTCTACTGGACTATGGATGTTTGGAATCAATATTGATTCCTCCATCAGACAAATTTGAAGGATTTAACCCATCAATTAATGAGGCCATAAACCTAATACAGACATAAATGATGGACTACATTTCCATCAAAATAATAACCTACCCGAGCAATTTTTCTGCTCAAAACTACCCCTACCATGTCATGAAACTCCTACCAGAGGATCATAGAGACTTTCCTTGTCTGTTCAATGATGAATACGAGACTTGAGATGTACAGGGTAACACACCGTACCAATACAGCCTCATGAGGGCACAAATACAAGGGTACCAATGGTTCTTCTCAGATTCAAACAAACGAGAGTTTGACCTGATAAGAGAAACCCATGACACAAAGCTCTTCCAGTCATCATACAATGGGAAGTTCTTCACTCCTTTCCCTATTGATCACAATAATAAATTGGTTCAATTCTTCCAAAAAGAAAAAAAAAAGATAAAGAGATCTACGAAGCCAGTGGGTGTCATGGACAACAAACTCCTCTTTTTCCATCCACTGATCTCTCAATGGAAGACTCATCAGACATTTTCTACTCTGGAAATATCCAAGACGAAGAAGATGCTACTATTATAAAATCGACAAAGAACTGAAGACAGAAGCATCCTACCAAAATACAACTGTAAATTTAAGGCGGGAATCTTTACTTTTGCAAAGACTTTGACACCAGAGTTTATCTATAAAATTTTATTGTAAAATGGGCCATGTGACAAAGTAAATGAACAGTAACTTTACTGTTCTTGACTGAAGGGGTCTTTTGTTGTTTTCTTTCCGTTTTCTCTATATAAAGAGCCTCCAAGCTCAGTTATAAAAACATGTTGGAGAGATACTAGACAAACTAGTGAGAGAAACTGAAAGAAAAAGGTTGTAATAGTATTTTGAGCAACAATATCCTGCTTCTTTTTGGATCTCCCCCTTTGATTTTTTCGTCAATCTATAAGTATAATATCCACCATGTCTGACTAAATTCTCCAAAGGCACCCTCAAGGGACCTTAGTTATCTTCATTTAGAAAATGTGAATATGATTTAGAACCCAGATGTTTACTTTACTTTTGAATATATTTTTTTACTTTATTTTTCGAAAATCTGAGATTTGTAAGCCTGTAAAGGCGTGCCCTTGATATTTGTTTTTGAAAAGCAATGGAAATCCTTTATGGTTAGGCTGGTGTTTGGAGGAAAGTAAGATCATCGTAAGACCCAAAGAGTATATGGGCTGGTAAGGATCTTCAGTACTCGGCTTAATATCCAGAAAACCGATAAGGATCCTGTATGTTAAAAAAAAGTTTGGGATCATCATATTATGTATTTTTCTTAAATGAGGTAACTTATAGTGTCCACTTGAGGAGTGTCCTCTATCCATCTAATTTGATTTTTCTTCCGCTTATCACTTACTCTAACTGTGTATTTTATTTATCTGTTATAATATAATATAAATCTAACTAGGAGGCTCTGCCACCTTTGCTGGTCTATATTATATTATCTTACATACTATTATTTTTATTATTTTTATGCACTATTATTCTATCTTTTTCGTTGTTTATGATATAAGCGACTCGGTACATATTATCTACATTTAACTTTGAAATTTTTCAATTTTTAATATATATATATATATATATATATATATATATATATATATATATATATATATATATATATATATATTCTAAATTGTGTTAATATTTCTCATGGTCATTTGGTCAGAAAAGATTGAATTCGGTCAACAATTGTGTGTTTATATACTACACAAAGATTCTTATAAGAAACTTTAATAATCTGAACGAGACTATATTCAATTAACGGTAATCATATTAAAATAATGCGCCCACTAAAGTAACTCCGAAGGCGACCCTCACTCTTGCGCTGGCGCACAGAACAGTGCTCATGTATAATCTTTTTTTCTTTTTAAATTATGAAGTTTAGATGACGAAAACTAAATGTATATTTGGAATGAATAATTTCATATTTTTCTACAATAACTTCTTATAATTATTTTAGTTATTATATAAAAGTATTAAGTATTAGTATTATATTTTTATAAGGTAAATATTTATTTTTATTCCTAAAAATGTGATATAGAGATAAATTAGTACATAAAAGATGAAAAATTTAAATTTAATGTTTAAATATACAAAAAAAATATGATAAATTAATCTTGTCATTAAATTTGTAAGATTATTTTTTCGTTAAGTTGTAATGTTTAAGGATTAATTTGAGAATAAATTATATTTTTTGAGAACCAATTTAATATTAAGTTACAAAATTTTGAAACTAATTTGTTATTAAATTATCCAAAGGATTAATCTGTCACACTTTTTATATATTCATAAATTAAATTTAAATTTTTGATCTTTTATTTACATATATTTACCCAAAAGTATATTTTTGTCTAATATTTTAAAAAATATAATATTACTCACTTTATAGTCAAGACATGTCACCTATCCTATTTATATAAAAAACATGGTGATATTTACATGAACCAAACCTAGTGGTGCGTAACTCAACTTATTTTAAAAAAATAAATATTTACTTTATTACTTTTTTTAGAAAAAATATTAAAAATAAACCAATCTTAAAATTTAAATTAAACCAAACATATAGTACTATTTTTTTATGTATCAAAAACGAAATACTTCAATGTTTACTAGCTCAAGGCCAGTCCAGTTCGTGAACTTGCACTTAAACGCATGTTTAGTTCATACAAGATTGCTAAATGGTATGAAAATTATTTACAGATATAAATTTGACTAAATTACCTGTTAATTTGTGATTGGTTAATTACTAAATAAAAAAAATGAAAACATGGACAAAACTCACAGGTGATTCTGATATATAATGTTTTGGCCAATTATTTTCATTTGTTAATTTGATTTAACGATTAACAATTTTCTAACTCAAAACAACTTCTTCACCACACGTTCTCCATTCTTCTTCCATCTGAAGCATTTCACTTTGTTAGACATGTGGGGGGTTTGCATGGCCCAATTTTCACTTAGTCAAGAAAAAGCTAAAGAAAAGTTCTACCTTTTGGAACCGCCGTTTCTTCATTTGTTTTCTTATCATGTTTTTCTCGAGTAGAAGATTTTCATGGACTTGAAAATATTTTAGCCATTTAGCCAAGAACTCCTACTTTGTGGTATGGGATCCACGTGCTGCTTTTAAATTTTAAACAACATTCAATTAAATAATGAGAAAGGCTCTTGGAGTGTGATTAAACTGATTATCTTGTAATTGAGCTGGTCTACTCTTGATCATAAATTTGTGTTTAGTGTATGTGTGCCATAGCTAGCTACTGAAGTTTGAATTATGACTATGTTTGTTTAAATTAAAAAAATAGTTTTAAAATAAGTGTTAATTTTTTTTAATAAATAGATAAGATTTATTTTTTAAAATAAGTAAAAAATAACTTTTTAAGTATAAACAATTTAAACAAACACATCAAGAAAATAGAAAACTACTTATTTTATTAAAATAAGTATTTTTTAAAAGAAATAAATTTAAACAAACTCATCATATATCTTATTGTATTGCTTTTGAGGGAAACATATGGTTAAAATAGAATGGTTATTGATTAACTTGGAAGCTAAAAGAAAAAATGTATAAAAGTTAAGAATATTCTATTTCCATTTTTCCAGCACCACATAGAGGTTCAATGTAATGTTTAACCATTCAGGATAAAGAGTAGTCTTTGTAATAAGAAATTATCCTGTATATATTATAAAATAAATACAGTGAAGTAAAGCATATATACTTCTAGTAGCCATTGATTTAGTAGCTAGCAATTGTTATCAAACACAAACCACTAACACAATATCCTTAAAATCACTTGGATATTAAAAAGATGGTCACAAAGAGATAAGAGGATAATAGCTTTCCAGTCTCTCTGGAAAGCATGTTTTTCATGGAGGTGTCATAGGTTATTTTTATAGACAAAACCAAAGACCCTTTATTTTGATAATTCTCTTGTATCGGCTCCCTTCCATCAAGGATAATTATTTACATATTAAAAAAGAATAATGAGCAATAAGTTTTAGTTGGTGGCAGAATCCCAAAATGAAATGAGTAATCATTTTTAGTTTACCACGAAAGCTCACTTTAATTCACCTTTTATGTCGCTTAACCCTAGTTGGCTTAACCGGTTAATGATGTGGTTTTCTAGACACAGAAAATCAAGAAAACATATCTCAAATGGGTAGCTGAATCTGGAAGCAGACAAGATTGCAGCAGCATTACTTTCAGTTTTGTCATCTGTGATGACAATGGTACTTTCATTCTCTTTTTTTACTGTATTCGTTTCTTTAACTTGCGCTGTCAACTGTCAAATTCAATGCAACACTATTATCAATATCAACAGATATTTTGTCAAAAGCAAATTATAGAGTTTGGACTTTGGCTGAACAACATACGCATGCAGTATTCAAAAGACTAATAAGAGCACTTGAGAGTACTAACTTAAAGTATCCCCTATATAGATCTACTAATTACATGTGGATGATCACTACAATATAATAAATTTTGTATTAGAATGATCATTTTCAAATAGAAATTAAAAATAAGAAAGGAAATCAATTAACTAAAATACATCAAGAATCTTATTAAAATTACGAAAGGATTTAAGGCACAGTACCATCATAAGCCTCTGACTAGAGATCATTAGACACTCAAAGTTATGATGAATACAGTAGAAATCCCTAAGAGAAACACAACATACCAAGAGGATTGGAATCACTATTAAAAAAAGTATTTTTTACAACACCTGTTTAAAGACGGTTGTCTAAAATCCGTCATCGTTTGTATATCGGTGACAATTTTGTAAATATCATCAACATTTTAAAAATGAAATCTTAAAACAAGGACAGTTTTTTAGGAAAACCATGGTAATGGAGGGTGAGCACAAAGGCGCGTGTTCTCCTAACCGGGTAGCACAATCGACACAAACTTCTTCTTCTGTCTCTCTCCCTCTCCTTCTCCGTCTTTCTTCCACACACATCACGCATCTTGTAGTCTCGCTTGGTGTTAATGGCTCTTAGATCTAACAGTGCAAGTGGTTCAAATTAGTTTCTTGAGTTTTGGCTCAAGGGCTAGGGTTTTGTAGGTGGATGGTTGACGGAAGGGAACGAAACCCAACCCGATTTGAAGGAGCATGAAGCGGTGATGTTGTTGGTGAAGAGTCTTCACTCGTGAGACATGATCAAACTCCTCGACGCATGAGGTCACGTACATGAGGTATGGCGAGACGAGCGCGTGGCAGTGGCGCTTCAGGAGGCAGAGTGTGAAGTTGCACCTCTCCTCGAGGGAGTCCTTCACATCTCCACGTGGTGCGTCCACAAGACGTGGTTGCCGCAGAAGGCGTTGTGGACGATGTGATTTGACGCAACAACGAAGGAGACACGGTTTAAGGATGGCAAGCGGGGGAGAGTTAATCGACAGCACATGGCGACAGGGGCTTAGTTCGAGGCATTGCCTCTATTCGAAGTATTACCGCTAGGTGCATAGGAAGTCTGCAAAATCGTGGAGATTATTATTAAGAAGTCCGCCTCCACAAAATCACCATTCATACTTTCCCTTCGATAGTAAATCTTATTTACATTCTCTTGATAAATCTTATTCTCTTATCAATATTCAATAATTTGGTAGTTGTATATTTAAATTCTCTTGATAAGTTTCATGTTCTATTTCTTAAATTTGATCATTGATTTTTGTCTTTTCCGTTTCAAGGAAACCTCTTGGTTGTGGTAAAACACTGATTGCCAAAGCTATTGCCAATGAGACAGGGGCTGATTTTATTCATATTAAGGTCAGTCTAAATACTTCACCTTTTCTCATTACTTTTGGTATTGTCTTGTTTTGAATAAATCATTTTTAAGAGAAATTAGAGATATCTAGTTAGTAGTAACTTCATATAATTTGTAAATAAACCTATTGGTGTTATGGTTCAACAAATAAACTTGACAATTTTGATTTCTCAATAGGTAATAGTATGATAACATATCCTCTTCTTGTATGATTAACCCCCTTTTAGACCATGATATTGATTCACATGCAGACAGTGGAGATAAGGATTTTTTATGCTATTGTGCTTGCTTATTTTGTAGATAAGAGATGGAAAAATTAAAGTTCTTACTCCTAGGGAAGCTAGGTATGCAGTTCAGCTTTCAAACAAGCCCCTTCTTGATGTTTGTCCCTCAAATGGACACAAAAAGGT
Organism: Glycine max; assembly: GCF_000004515.6. Taxonomy (NCBI): domain Eukaryota; kingdom Viridiplantae; phylum Streptophyta; class Magnoliopsida; order Fabales; family Fabaceae; genus Glycine; species Glycine max. The sequence goes on from NC_038253.2 coordinate 18,319,594, forward strand.
TTCTCTTTTGATACAACATTATAGTGTAGGCAAAAATGTTTGTTGCTTGAGTTGGATGAGAGGATATTAACTAAGGATTAGTAGCTTGCTTCCTACTCAATTTTGCAGGTTTGATCAAGAAAAAAACTTATATAGCTCTCTATGTTTCTTCCTCTGGTGCTTTGAAGGAATCTTTTGACCTTTGTGGTAGAAGCTTCAATGTGATTCAATTTATTTGAAATAAAGTTATGTCTTGTTTGAATCCTTGTGGCATGTCAATAATAAGGGCCAATGAGAGTTAAGTTCTTTTGCTAGCAAAGGATAAGGAAAATATATGAATATTGAAATGAAAAATTTTCTTTTTTAAAAAAAAATTCTATAAACTTATTTAAATATTGGCCAAAAGTGGTAATGCACTATTTTGGTTACTATGAAGGTGCAGGCTTGGGATGAGCCTTGGCGCAATGGCAAGGTTTAACCTCATGATTTTATGGTCAAGTACTCAAGTTATAGAAACAGGTCCTTTGCTCATTAGAATAGGGTTCATGACTTCATGTATGTGAAAATCCAAACTCCCACAATAGTGAGAGCTTGGTGCACTGGACCATCCTGTACAATACGGATGCAAACAATTGGGTAGGGACTAGGGATTGCTAGTGGGAAATATATTAATATGGATATTCTTTTACTTGTCAGCATGTTGCTTCAATTTTGGAACTATATAACAGGCTTTGGTTCCTAAATGTGTATTGTTCATAAACATCTTGAGTTAAGGTCTAATTTAAGCATTTGAGCTTGTAACATGGATGCTTTAATTGAATAAGATGTAAATAAGTCGAATTGAACCTTTGTGCACTGTAAGTTAAGGTTTGATATGCTAATTCAAGATAATGAGGCAGAGTTTCAAGGTGTTACTGGGTAAGTGGCTTGGAAAAGTAAACAACATATGCAAAGGTTGTGCATAATGCGAATGGAAGGGATCTCTAGTACTACTAGCACAAGAACATATCCTTGCTTGGTCAAGAGACCTATGATTGTAAGCTCTTTTTATTGCTTTGAATTATTCTAAAATTGTGAAATTCCTACCGCACTTGAACAATCCACTTCCATAAATTGTGAAGAGAAAGGAATACAAAGCACAATGTATTTCGTATACATGCAAGTCTATTTTACTCTAGATACTAGATATTTTGTTTGATGCTTTTTCAATGAACAATTTATTGAATTTATCGATGGAATTGAAATGGTTGTTAAAGAAATCATTGGATTATTCTTATAAACTGTTGAATCTTTTTTTCTTTCTCTCAATTCATCTTTCTTTTTTAATTTAAATTTAATAAATAGAAATGAGAAAAATTGGTTTATTTTCGTTAGGACAATGAATCTAAATAATGACATTTTCTTTTATACATGGTAGGTGGATATGGAGCAGACAGTTAGAGTATTGCATGAGGATATATATTTGGCATGCATGAAATATATATCTTCTTTGAAGCCCTGCTAGCATTCCTTTAGCACTTAATGAAGGTTTTGAGCATGCTCGTTTTTCTACTGGCAAATCTATCCTTATTTTGGGAGGAGCTGGTGGAGTTAGAAACTGTTATTCAGGTACACATGCATTAAGATTTATACAAATATTTAGAAACTAAGTTGAAAGATTTTGTATTATTTTACTCATTATTATTTTAGTATATAAAATAAAGGAAAGGTCAAGTTACTCCGAGAATAATTCTACTAAAATTACTTTTCATTTTAATTATTTATTTTCATTCATCTGAACTGGTCTAGCTTTTGTGGAAATTTGTTTTTCCCTAAAGTATTTCTCATAAGGGAGATCGACAATATGTTTCTTTCTATCCCAAAATGCATGTGGCAAATCGGAACAGATAGTTGATTCAATATAACTTAACAAAGATTGGATTTTTTTTCTTTTATTTGGGGTTTTTCTAGTTGTATTTGGATGTCTCCTCTTATAACTAATAAAAGAAATGTTTGCTACAGTACCGGTTGTTACATTTTTAATTATTAGATTTCAAGAAAGTAAATAATGAGGATAAAAAATAATTTAATCTCTCCTTTATAAACTCATTAGGGTCGACCTAGCGGTTGCGGGGTTGAAATATATAAGGTCATAAGTTTAAATTTTAGTGTGATCATTATACACAGGGAAAAAAAATCTCCTCTATAAAGTAATGATATTTAAAAAAAAATAATTGAGAAATCTACTCTTTCAACAAAGATGACATTTTTTTCCGCATATATATGAATATGATGGAGAGAACTAGTAATTAGCTGCTCTATATTTGGATGCAGTTAGCTAAACAAGTTTATAAGGCGTCTAAGATAGTAGCAACTGCTAGCACTGAGAAACTTCAACTTTTAAGGGAGTTGGGAGTTGACTTGCCTATTGATTACACAAAGGAGAACTTTGAAGGTCTTCCAGAAAAATACAATCTAGTGTATGATGCATTAGGTTAGACTTATGAACCAATGAATATATATTTGGTTTGCATTACTAGTTTTTTCGTGCTCACTTCAAAGGAATTGTGACTGTAGATAGAGCATAATAGTTAACACTATAATTACCAAACAGAAACTTCTCCCTTTCCATCTAGTGTGGGACTACAAAATTAATTTCTTGGCTTTTATGTAAGTGTCAATCCATATTTTTTTAGGTTGGTTATCTTTCAAGATCTCCCAAGAGATCTGAGCACCATTGAAATGATGTCTTTGCTACTTTATTATCTTGTTGTTTATTTATCTATCTTTAAAACTTCAGAGGATTTCTTTTTCCCTCCTTTATACTATCAGAAAGGTAGGTCATAATACGTAAAAAATTAATGTAGTAATTTAATGTTTGAAATATAATAGGAAACCTGAAATATCTTGTATTGACTAAACACAAAAACATTCTATTCCAATCTTGAAACTTAAAAAAAAAAATTCTATTTTCTCTATTTGAAAAGAGATGACTTAATAGTGATGAAAATTATAATATACCTTAATTAGAAGATACATTTTTCAAAGCAAAGGTTTCTGCAATCCATGCCTTATATATGATATCAATATAAATAGGTTATTGATTATGCATTTTCCATCCACATGTATTGGGTTTATATGTTGTATTTTGTTTGAAATATCTAATGGTGCTTACCTGATTGAAAGAGAAAAGGGGTGCTTGCCTATTTTCTTTTTACAGCTTTCATGTTTGCTTTCATTTGTCATTCTATATAATTTGAACTTGCATTTTTTTATAATTGTGTAGGCAATATTCTATTATTGGGTTACATCAAATTTGTTTTCACTTGTGTATGGACTTGTTAAGGCTCTTGAAAATTTGTTTTCAAGAGAATATTCGACACTGTGTTTGCATAATATATGATCCATCAAGGTTTGATCAAGGTGTTCTAGCTTTGAAGGCCTTGAAGCTTTCTGACTCATTCATGGAACTCTATCGTAGCAATAATTTTATTGGAGAGAAGTATGAATTTTCTTTTGGATGTCTTCTCTTTAAGTTGAACCACTTCATTTTTTTTTTGTCTTGTGAAATAGATTGAGGGAGAAGAACTTATCATGGGAGGATATCTTTGTTATTAACCTTATCTATTATTTTATTAGAATTTTTTATTTTTTTAAAAAAAAAACAAGATATTCTAAGACGGTTCTTTTAAAACCGTCTTAGAAAGTATAAGACGGTTCTTAGCTCAGAACCGTCTTATAAGGGTACACCGTCTTAGAAGGATATTCTTTTAAGATGGTTCTAAGCTCAGAACCGTCTTAGAAAGATACATTTTTCTAAGACGGTTATTTATGCAATCATCGTCGAAAGTCAAGAGTTCTAACGATGTTAGCTACAGAGACAGTTCAAAATCGTCTTTATATCTCCTTTAGAACCGTCTTTGTTTAGCATTTTTGTGGTAGTGAATCCGGGCGATGAACCTTCCTAATTGTAACCTTTGCACTTCGTTAGGGCTAAGGACTCTTACAGGCGCTCTCTCATAAATCTCAAATCCGCAAAAGATTATAAGACTAAAAACCTATGGTCTAAAAGAGGCTATTTATAGAACTATGTTAAGTGATTATATATCAGTGTGTCCTCATCACGACTGTGATGGATTCGTCAAAGCCGTGATGGTCCTTTGGATCCAAATCCTTGTGTGTGCCATGACCGAAAGATCATGGCTTTGATGAACTTCATAACTTTTCTAATGTTGGGCCATGATCAATTGATCTCGGCTTTGATGAGCCTGTTGAGCCATGATGAAAACAACACGGTTTTGATGATACCCAAGTTTGATCATAGCCATGATGACTGATCACATCCATGATGAATAGTTAGAGTCCAAGTTTTTTAGCTTGTTTTGAGTCCTTTTTCTCCTGTCTAACATAACTAGTTGCAAACCGCAAGTTATGCTAACATTTTATATCATAATTGTATATAATAAGCCTAGACTACGCATAAAAAGGTAATCAAAATCCAATTTATCACAACTAAAAATATAATTTTGTTGTGTTTGTTGGTAATACACAACAAAATTATGATTATGTTGTGTGTTTTGATTTATTTTTATATTTTTTAAGGTTTTTTTTAATGTGAATATTAAATGTTTGATATTTTAATTATTGACTAGCATGTGAGCAATTAATGTCTATGTATTGATGTGATGTGGATTGTTAATTCTTTTTTTGGTGAATCTGGACCGTTTTGTTTGTTGTTACATAGAACAACCATATTAATGATGATCTAACACATGAATAGTACCCTAATAAAAATTGACGCAATCTAAATCATATATTTTTTTGGTGCAATCTTAATCATTATTTTTTCTACACCACAATACAAAGATTGTGATAATTGATTGACGAGCAAACAATACAACCTCTATAAACACAACAATGGTGGTCTTAGGTAGCTCATTGGGTTCAAATTCATTATTTTCATAAAAAAATGCAGGGATTTCTTATTATTGTGTATTATGATAGTGACATGATTCTAATAAGGAGTGTTCAAATCTAAATCGATCCAAAATAAAAATCGAAAACCGCTTAAAAAACCAAAAACCAAAACCAAACCAATATTTTTTTTTGGATTTGTTTAGATTGATTTTTGAATAAATCAATCAATTCGCTCAGATTGCGGTGGGTGTTTGCGAAACTGAATCAAATCGTAAATATTTATTTATATTTATTATTTGCATATATAGGATTGAATTATAATTCATTCTAAGTGCAATCCATTTTGTTTTCTTACATGTAAAACACAAATATATAAGATTGAATTACAATTTTTTCTAAGTAATTTGAGCTTAACTATACTTATGTGTGTTGACTAGAGCATTAATTTGTAGTTTCTACTTCATATAATTTATATACATGTCAAAACACATCAAATTTTTAAATGCATATGAACTTATTAGGTATTGTTGGGCCATGATGTCTAAATAAGGTTTTGATTTTTGAATGTTTGGTATTGTTAGTGTCATTTTTTTTGTTAGCTAAAGTAAATGTTTTTAAAAACCATATAAAGATAAAATTAGAAATATTAAAAATTACAAAAATCAATCCAAACCAAACTATCAAAGATTGATTTAGTTTGTTTCAAATTCAATATTATATTCAAACTAAATCACATATAATTTTATGTTTAATTCGAATAATTTTTTAACAACAAATATAATCAAACCGCACCACCATCTTGCGAACACCCTAATACAACTTTGAGTGATTT